>NC_141687.1:387519433-388119433 GCF_964263255.1 Lissotriton vulgaris
TAAGGAACTTACTTGTATGGTATTCTGTATTCTATATTCTGTGCTTTGTGTTTCCTGGCGGTCCTCAAAAGAAAGAAATCCATCAGACTATCCGCTCTAAATATGGAGGATGGTCTGATGAACTCCATTGGTACGTTAGAGTAAGCTTTCACGTGTGAAGCCAGTGGGGCACAGCCAGGGGAAACTACACAGTGTACCTGACTCTAACAAGAGTGGGTGGATCATCCATGGCGGATGGGGTACTTCACAATTGGTGTAGTACACTGTCCGCCAAACTCAGAATCAGGCCGAAATGCGAGATGCATCAAGCCCTATTGCGTTCACAATCCATGCGATTTACGATTTACAAAGGTGTTTCAGCAATTTTAGGGGTCCTTTTAGAGTCAGAAAAGTATTTCCGACTTGTAAAGGAGATTGTGAAAGAGGTAGATATTCTTCTACTATGTGCAATTGGAAAATTGATTTATTAATAATTTATGACAACAGTTGTGGTTGTAATCATTGATTAGTTGCTGACCCCCAAGCAGGGGTGGTAATGATTTGCAAAGGAGAAAGTGTCCCAATGAGACAGCTTCCCCTTTGAGATTTATCAATTGTGCAGCCTCTGTAAACGAAGGCAGTGGCCCACAGTACCACATCCTTTTCTCCCCAGTGTCTTCCCAAACAGGAAGCATATTTTTAAAGCAGCACTTGTGCCTTTAATGAACCTGGGCTGTTTTTAAAAAAAAGCATGTTGTCTCTTGCAGGTCTCCATCCCTACATTTACATCCAGCCACAGGGGGGGGGTCGCGCATAGGGACCTACTCAACTCATATTTATTAGATAGAATTTTTGTGACCCATGTGAATGGAAACTTTGCAATGCAACCTGTTAGCATAGAGATCACGTCGCAGGTTGCATTCCCATTTTCAACGAGTCGTGAAAATTTCACATCCCTAGTTTGTAAATGGAAATAGTACATCCTGCCCTAAATGAAGAACTGAACATATTATTTCATACACTTGTGTAATTTCTGTTTATAAGAATAAATATGCCAATGGTGAAGTAGCAAGAAATGTTAGATGTGTGTGTAATCATTAACACTGTAAACAATGTATTTAGCAGTGTACACACTTGCACCCTGAATTCACCAACCTATTTTTTTTTTAAAATAAAACCTTGTTTAATAAATTCAAGAATGCCTTTCAGTTTCTAGCAAGGTAAATGTGCGGAACATTGAATGTAAATGAAGGACTATAGAAAATGTATAACATGACCGCTAATCAGATCGTGAATTTAAACCTCACCTTTCTTGCACTGGAAAATAGATGGAGAGCCATATTGTTCAAAACATAGTCCAAGTCTGGGTAGAAAATATAATATCAGATCATTTGGTAACATTCTCAGCATTAATCTCTGAGGAGAGAATAGGAATTCAGAATTGATATCAATAAATCTTAATGTTAGAAGCATTTGAAGTAAGTAATTCTACCCACTTTCTCAAAATTACTCATTTCATATGCCGTGAACTTCTTACAGTTATTCCACCACATGATTTCGGCACATACAGTTCCTCTACATCACTGAAGCTAATAGGGTTTAAAGCAAGATTCTTCTGCTATGAGACACAACTTAGATTTCATCTCCTAATTCTCAGAAAGTGACCACTAAACTTGGAAGAGAATTGAGTACAAGGCTGATTTCAAATCTAGATCCCCACAGGGTACGACATAGAAGCAAGATCCATGTTGGTGTTTACCTGAAGAAGATTTGGGCTTCAGGAATGCAAAGTGACATATCTTTCCCTTCAAGTTAAAATTGTATTAGACATTCACATACAATTTGACGCATAAGGTTTTCCCTCATGGTTAAGTCAATGGTTGCTGGTTGTCTGTAATTTCAGTGCCATAGCTGTGGGGGAGGGGGCGGTCCACCCCTTGCGGCACTCTGGGGGCAACGGAGGTGAGCAAGTCGTGTCTGTTGACTACCACCACTCCCCTGCCCCCGAGAACAAGTCGTCCGTCAGCCACAACCTCCCTCCTGGAACAAGTCGTCCATCCCTCCGTGCTTACCTGCATCGAGCAGAGGTGGCATGTATTTATTAGAAACATGACAATCCACATGAGCATGAGTTCTTCTAGTATGGCTTCAAATCTGCCTAGAGCCAGACTCACTTGAATCCTTTACGTAGCACCACCAGGCATTCAAGGTGTATGTGGCCAACAAAGGTCCTGTTTGCTGGGGTCGGCCAAGCAATGGGCTTTGCTTATATGTCTTGACCCTAATCTTCCTCCCCAGTAGTAGTAATGTAGTTCCAATGAATGACTCGCCAGAGAAGTTCCCTGGGGTGAAGAGATGGGATAGAGTAAGCCAAAGGATTTACCAACAAAATAATATTGAAAGAAGGGGCAGTTGCAATTGCACACAAAGTGACCAATATGTCCCTAGTGATGAGTGAGAGACGGCGCAAGGAACTTCAGAGGTTGTATGAAAAAGTAATCATTGAAAGCATCAAGGCATTTGAACGGCTTTCCCAGTAGTGTTGGCTGGAAAAAGGAACAGTAAACTTAGGCTTTGCATAGACCTACATGATCGCAATGCTTCCATCTGGTGGACAGGCATCCATTCCCAAAATTAGTGAAATGCTGGTGCAGATCAAGAGAGTAGCAACGTTCTCTAGCTTGGATTTGTCATTGGCATATCACCAACATTTCCAAGCCTTAACTTCCTGTGTCATGCTTAAAGAAGTGTATGGGTATAAGTGACTGCATTTTGGGTTGTTTAACACTTCACAAACAGAAGGCTCCTTCTAGTTCATTAAGGGTATAGGATTTTTAAGCAACAGAACAACACAACTCCCCTCCCACTCAGCATAACAAACGATGTTTTACATGTGACATTTGCATGTACCTTTCAGTCCTTATTCAAAGAAACTGCAAGCTTCATAATAATGCTTTAAGTTTGTTATTAAAAAAGATATATATTCTTATTTATTTGTTTCTCCAATAAAACGTTTTTTACAGTGTTTTTAAAAACACATCTACTACAAATGATATCAAAATACACACGAAAATTGTTGTATCAAATTCAAAGCAAATTTAAAGTATGGAGCCATCGACACACCGTTTTCGTGGTTTAAAGTAGACAAAACATATATGCTTCTTCAGCCTCTTTGTTTTAAGG
This sequence comes from Lissotriton vulgaris, assembly GCF_964263255.1. Lineage (NCBI taxonomy): Eukaryota > Metazoa > Chordata > Amphibia > Caudata > Salamandridae > Lissotriton > Lissotriton vulgaris. The sequence goes on from NC_141687.1 coordinate 387,522,596, forward strand.
GTTTACCACTTACTCACATTATCAATAAACACCCCTTAGTTAAACTTAATTTCCCCAATGTATTACAGAACGAGTGACATTGATACATTTGGCTTCTCTTTTGGCACTAAGCAAAATTATAATAAGCACAGAAGCCATTAATTTTGGATTTGGAGTAGTGTTATTACAGCTTATGGACGAGAGGATAATCACCATTCCTTATGAATCGTGGCTGTTAAGAGATACGAAATAAAACTATCCCACACTTGAAAAAGAGGCATTTGCCTCTTGGTGGTTGGGTGGCACTGAATCCTCTCATGGGAACAGATCAACAGCCTTAGACCTTTGTTCTCTTAGTCATTGTTCACAACTAAGGTACCGGTCAGGCAACATAGAGAATCTCAAAATGATTGCAGGAATTTTGTTTACAATTTCAGTATATGCTCAGGAAGAAGAATCTATTAGCAGATTACTCGTTAAGATTACCTGTGTTTGAGAAAATGCAAAATACCGTGGATGGGGAAATAACTGAATCTGCTGTGGCAAGCATTCAAGAAATGGCTGAAGCAGTATTTTACATGAACAATGATTGGGTGCTGCTGGTCAGGATTTGGTGTTAATGAAGATGAGAGAGCACATGATGTGTGACTGGCTTAGAAGATGAGTTGAAGGTTGAAGTGGAAGCATTTAGAAATGCTTGCTTGGAGTTCCGTGATGGAGATATACTGTTCAGAATGGAAGTGTTGGTAGCACTGGAGGGGCTGAGAGAAAAAATTCTGATCGAGGCACATAGAGGCCTCATTTGTATGAGTGCCACCAAATAGAGCACCAGGGCAGATTTTTGATCAGGAGTAGATTGAAATGTGATGAGGAAAATCTAGAATTGAGAGACTGGTAATTGTTTCTCATTTGAAAACGGATAGAATGGATGGCCCTTGGAGGAAAATAGCTTTTAACATTTCAGCAGGTTAGGTAGTGGGAATACTGGTAATTCCAGAGCTGGGGAAAATCCGGATCATGAGGAGTTGGAATACAATATAGTTTAAGAAGGAAGAGTCTGCATTTTAGCTTGGGGGAGAGACTATTCTGGTCATTGTGGATGAGGACTAGGTCCATATGGGGATAGATCATGTGGTTTGTTCATATTTGCTTCACCAGTTTGGTAATATGGATTGTAGCAATTTGCAGCCACAGTCCATATTTGGTTAATTTGTCGACTTGTTAATTTTCATCTAAAATCATTACAAAGTATGTAAGCTTCACAGAACACATCTAAGTAAAGGGTACCTAAATGATACCTGCCTGCTAGAAAAGCCATGCTATGTAGAAAACCCTCAGCAATTCAATGTAAAAGTTTCAGTTGGAGTGATATGTGTACAATACATATCAGTTCCTCTAGATCATCAGCTAATCTAACTACTTGCCCTTAACTCTTTCCAGCTCTACTGCTCATGGCCAAATGTGTCACTTTAATTTGAGAATTAAATTTCTATTCTCTTAGAGGTATGAAGTCTCCTAAATAGAGAAAATAACAAACTGATCAGCTATACATTTACTGACATCTAAAATGGATATTTCTGTCTAGTTCAATAAATTCTTTCAGACCATGATTACTTTGTTTTCAGGATTGACACTGGGCGCAGCCTGCAGCCTAGCCTTGATGAAAGACACCTTGCATAAAGCAGTGTCCGAGCTTGCGACGGAGAAGACCAAGATCTTTCGAGCACTGCTGCAACAGCTGGCAACTTTGGGCGGGCAGCAGATCAGGAACACTGCGGTAAGCCTTGAGAATAAGTTAATATGAACACATGATGTGTAAGGGATATAGCTGACCAGATACCTACTGTCGACCTTCTTGAATATTGTAGCCACCATGCATCAGTTCAGAAGGTAATTCCACACAAAAGGTTCCACTCTTGGGAAATCCATCCCACCAAACGTAAATGATAATTTCCTGAAACTCTGTGCCAGCCTGAAAACTTGCCTGTTCATTGATACATAGTGCTGATACAGGCCTTTAGCTATGGTAAACAGACTGCTATTATCAGGCTATTAATGGTACCCAAACCTGCACCCATAACCTGGAAAAACTTCAAAGGGCCGTCCAGTGAAGAGCATCAAACAGTTTTCTTTACCCAGTTTTGCATCATCAAAAGTCTCCAACAGTAAGTATTCTAGAATGTCGCTTTGTTTGATGATGTCTGCTTAGAGCTTGACACATATTCTGACAGCATTCATCAGATGACCCCTTTAAAGCGGATCTGATGCAGATTAGTGCTGTATAAAGACCAAGTAAACCTATAAATAAAGAATCTCATTCACAAATGTGGACATCGAATATGGAGTCATACCCTATTTGCTTTTGATCAACAGAATCGTGAACAGCCAATGCAGCAGGAATTTCATTTGGTTTCTTCGAGACATTAAATTCATATTGATAATGGAGATCTCATAGACAAGCAGGCAGGTTCAAAGTTTTGTAGAATACTTCAGTGGATGTGGAGCAGACATATCTTTCAGGAGGTGACATGTTTGGGCCTGATGTATGCCTTTCTCATTTCTGCTGCCTTTATAATGCTGAGGTATGGGCGAATAGGTCCTTTTTACAGAACACCTATTGTGAACTTAGAGTGGGTTTAGAGCCCACCCATTGCTTACACATGGTTGGCTTTATTGTCACGCTCATTTGTTTACTTTTCATCCATTGCCTTGTATGAGCTTGCAATCATCTTTTCTGCTTGACCCTCTCCTGGTGATAAGTCTCTTTACAAGTGTCCTTCCAATCCTTACTTTTCGGGAACTGCATCTTTCTTTTTGGTTAAGCGAGTGAATATGTTTTCCATTTGTCTCCCTTGTGTAGTTCTCTTCCCTCTGCCATGCTCTGTGTTGCACTGTCTAACGCATGTGCTTCTCCTTCGCCCCTCCTTCTTGTTGCGTTCGCCCTTGTGCACTGCTCTCTTCCCCACCGTATTGCTTCCTCGCTCGTACGCTGCTACATCCTACCGCTCTCTGTTGCTGCCCTCTCCCAACCTTGTGCTCCCGCTGCTGATCCCTCCTTCCACTCTCTACCTTTTCTACATTTATTTATTTCTTTTTTTTAGTGGACCAGGCAGCAAATTTCTATTGAGCTGCCTGTCATAAAAGTGCTTTCGTGCCACTTTTTTCAATTACTCAAAGGCTAAATCCACATGGTGTATCCTCTAGATGTAGCTCTTCTTCCTCACACCAGAGAATGTACCATTACCACCAAAATTTAAATTCGGGCAATTTTTCTTATCTCTGCGGTCCAGTGTGTGATCACTCATTTTATATTTTCAGGTCTGTCATGCTTAAACCTCTAAAAGAGCAACATTTGCAATGTGTGTGCAATGCAATAGATATAGTAGTCTGTTTCCAACCATAATGGGACATTTAACAAAATATGAGCCCTACTCATGGTATGCGCTGGTCGACATCAATGCCAAATGGGAACAGATATACTTTAGCTTTCTGCAATTGGATGATTAATTGTTGGTAGTCTTTCAATCCTGTTGACTGTTCCAAATGTATTTTGGATTCTCTCCAGTGGAATGTGTTTGCTGTGTTTTTGCCTCTTGCTCAGTTCCCCCCATCCTGATGCACCCTGACTATTGTAAACCAATTGCTCCAACAATTTTCATTTGTTTTGTCGCTGCATCATTCTCAATCCTGTACAAGTGCTAGGGCTACACTTATAGTTTGGATGGTGGCCTGCCGTCTGCAGGATGGATCACAATACTTTTTGTTATTCCGGGTCAGGTTTCCGACACGTCCAAGGGATTCAGACTGGTGGGATGTTCGGATTAATCTTCTGGAGCTCTTGAACCCAAGAGTGTAGACCTAGGTGAATCTTCTGGCCATTCTGTGACCTTCAATGCACGGAGAACTCAGCACTTATGATCATGGCTCGCTAATGGGGGCATGGTTCTGATTTGAGATAATGAACAAACCTCAATAACTTTCAAAGATTCTGACCTTTTATTTATTTATGTGACTTTCAGGTTACTACATTAACTAAGGTTAGGACAGAGTTGCTCTTGATTCATGTTCAATACAATAATAGATTGATGCTGACTCTTGGTATTCACATCAGTATCACTGAGGCACATGGAGCCTTTTCTATTTGGTTCCGAGCCGGCAATAACTTCTTGAGTGGTCATGCAGGCCATACAGTTTACAGTCCTCACGCACTTTGCATTCATGTTGGTCTAAAAAAGACTTGCATCTATTGTTTCCCTGTGAGAGCACATCTCTTTGCTCTCAAGACACTTGTCTTCATTAGACATCAGTGATAGACAGGATCCCTTTCAAAGGTTTAACTTGGACACATAAATGTGTGTATAGAAAGATACCCAGGTACCTCAAGCATGGGTTGAAATGCGACTGTCCACATGGTGACCTGTTAACTGGCAGTTATGGCCTAATATGTCAACTGAAGGTCAAAGATTTAAAGCCAGCTGGTCAGTCTTCTGCCAGACAGCAAAGCTGGGTAACAATTTGCCAGGCAACATGTGGAAAAGGTGTATATTCCAGTATTTTATAAAGCAATACAGATATTTTATGTTTTGATGTCTTTGTTTCCGATCTCGTCAGTGTGGCGATTGGATCTCATAGCAATGGTTTTTGCAGTGTATGACTGCTATAAAATGGAAATGGAAACAGAAATAGCGCAGCTTAGCACAGTCAATGGATATACTGAGCCACTTCTTGAACAATAGACTATTATGGTGCAATAATGGGATATTCCGGTACGTTTGTGCCCGAATTGTAGGATATTTTACTGCATTTTGATGGGATATTTGGACACATAATTGACAATTATTTAAATGAAAAATTTTAGACGACATTTGCAAATATTCATAAATGTCAAGAAGCCTGACATATGAACGTAATCAATACCTTTTATACATAATTAGTGCAGCCCAATTTGAAGCATCTTAAATCGGAAACACTGAGCATAACAGGCTTCCCAAGAGCATTTCCCCCAAAGTTGGTATTGATTCCTTTTGAAATAAGATGCTTGAGCCATTGATTTGTGTAGCACTTTAACAGAAGAATTCAGTTGTAAAGTGCATTGTCAGATTATATTTGCACTGAATTGTATTTATCTGTGCCCTGGCTTTTTTTAGTCTTTAGGAGGAAATATTGTCAGCAGATCATCTACCTCTGACCTGAATCCTGTTCTGGCTGCTGGCGGCTGCACCCTAACCGTGGCGTCGAAAGGTGAGAGTATGCGCAATAGAGCGAGGCAATGGGTGAATGGGTACGATGGATAGAGGTTGGGGGGGAAGTTAGACAACGCTAGGTGGGGTCTGTGTGTTGATGAGCTGTACCAGATCAGAGCACTGGAGCCTGAAGTCCTCCCACTAGTCCCAGCTTTTTCACACTGTTGCTGTGCATCACATGTGATCAGAAAGATTAGAAGGAGGTTAATACCCTGAATCACGTCTCTTTTGTACCAGCCATCATAGGTCTAACATCATTTCTGGGGTGGTTTCTTGGAATGTGGGCACTGCCCCAGGTGGTTTATCAAGAGCTGGTTAGTATGCCCATCATGGTGACAGATGGAAGAGGACTTTTATTACCCGTGACTTGGGTCATGTTCAAGTCGACTTGTCAACAATGGCCCCTCTAAGGGCTGCCCAGTATGGGTAGAAGCACAATAAAGTTGCAAGAAAACCTGGTAGGATTGTCATGAGCACAAGACATATTTTTAGACTCCTGACCAGTGGGCTCAGCAGAGACTTTGGTCCTGGTAATGGCAACAGGAGAAGTCTGGGATTACCATGATGATGGGGTCTTGTGATGGGTGATAAAGGTTTCTTTCACATCACAAGATTTGAACCAGCTCACAGAAAGCAGCAGCACAGCTATATGAGGTTGTGGGAGAGAAGTGAATAGAGTGCCTAGGAATTCCACCTGAGCTCCCAAGTAGAAGCAACAGTCACAAAAGGTCCCCTGCCGGTACAATGTTTTGGTAAACTGCAAGCCTCGCGGGCTGTGTCCGAGGTCTTAGCTTGAGGATCACCTGAACAACTCAAGCAGTAAGTTCAGGATGGCAGGAGCCCTAATGAGTGAGCCTCTAGGGATCCCAAGTAACTCCATCCCAACCTTGCCTGGAAGCTTGGGACTGACTCTTCCTCTGAGGAGCATATTCAGTACTGATTTGTATAAGACCTCTGTTTACACTGGCATAGTAGGTGAAACACGATGGATTGGAATGCAATCCAGAGAGATTGCCAGTGGTTTAGACTATCTGCATGCATTCCACTTATCACAAGTAGTGTGTTAAAAATATGGCACTCCATTCTCACTGTGGCGTTTAAGGATCTGCTCACCTTATCTTATCGCCTTGGATGCAAAGCTGTATACGTTAGGCAGACATGCCTCTGTCTACCATAGGAATCATGTGGTCCCTTGTTGAAGATCTGGGATGGGACAAGGGCATCGGTTTCAAACCCCCACAAGATGTAGCTGGAATAGAGAAACATCTTCTGTAAACCTTCGCTTACAGATTATGACGGCTAGCTTCTGAGATGCCCAGTTCTCCACATTATACACCATGACATACATAAACCTGCACAGCTGTCTCCTTCTCTTCAGTGCTTAATTTGTAAAATATTAAGTGCCAGGGCTCTGACCATGAGGCCACTGCAGCTTGCACCGCCCATCGCCCTTGTCATCGCTTCCAAAACAACTACTAACCATCTCTCTTGCATGTAAATGTGACAGTTCAGATTATTCCAGGTCCCCAAAAGTAAAGAAATGGCTGGGGAGGCAGGTATTAGCAATTTCAATGTATATTGTATTCCTAACAAACCGTTGTTCTGCTCATCTCTAAATTAGATTAGCAGCACCACCATATGGTAGACTGGTCTATGTATGGTGTTGACAATTAGGTGCTGCTGCCGAGCACCGGAAACCTGGAACCGGAAAGCCCCGGCTCAAATTAAGCACTGCTCCTCTGTCACTCTCTTGAGCACAGTGCCAGATCCTGGTAGCCACCTGGAAATCAGTGAAAGGCTGTTAGTTCTCTGCAGTTATAGGTATAAGAAGATGAAGTCTGAAGAGAAAGCCTTAAAGAGGGGCCTTATGTTTTAAACAATGACTGCCAGCACTTCTTTTTCTGTAAGGCTAACCCGCTGCTCTGCCACAGGGTGTCACTAAAGTGCAGTTAGCCACACACTTCAGTACTCTAGTGCATACGCCATGCTGCCTTACCTGAGGCAACTCGTGTGCAAGCAGGTTGCTAAAAGGTGACCAATCATCATTCACCCACATTTTTGTCCTCGTTTCACTGCGGGGAGAGTGACTTTATCTCTTAAACATATCTACAGATCTGTTCCTATACAATTACCCTAACACTAATTTCAGAAAGGAGGTTATGGCATCCAGGAACGCTCCTTTTTAGGTCGAGCGACCTATCTCAATGCGCATGCGCATTGAGCGGGAGCTCGATATAAAGGGGCTTAAACAGAGGTTTAACTAGCTGGCGATTTGGTGCTTTGCCCGTGAAATGCTCGTGCACAGCATCAAATCGCCAGCCATCTGCCATCTGTTCCCCAGCAGCTCCGCCCCACAAGCTTCCCCCAGCATGCGCTCTGGCTCAGCCGAGCCGCACTCCTCCCACACCGCTCACACAAGGGTTTCTTGCCCACAGATTTCTCTTGTTTTCACCAAACCGGTTCTCATTATCAATGGAAGCAGCAATTATTAAGGTACGGTTGGTTAATTGCACTTGGCATAAGAGCGTTTGAGACATACCCCCACATGCATCAAACTCCCGTTTTGCGTTTCCAAAATTGCGATTTTTACCGAATCGCAAATATGGATTCGCAAAACGGGATGCATCACAGAAAGTGCATAATTTTTGCGATGCGGTAAAAATCGCAATTTTTACCGAATCGCAAATATTATGCGAATTCAAAATTGCGAGTTCGCTATTCCCATTGATTCCTATGGGCCAAAAGGCCCATAGGAATCAATGGAAATTGCGAATTCGCAATTTTGAATTCGCATAATGTTGATGCATTCCATGGGTGCAGGGGGGGGTCCAAAGGACCCCCCCCCCTGCACCCCTGAAATGTTTTTTTAAATGGATGTTTCACACACACATGTCCTAAGGACATGTGTGTCTGTAACATGACATTGTTTAAAATGTAAATTTGACCATTTGAAACATTTTTCGCAATTTACCACGAGGTTCAACCTTGTGGTAAATTGCACTTGCAATCTTCAAGATCGCAATTTTTTAAAGAATGATGCATTGCATTTAAGGAATCGCAAAATTGCGATTCCTTAAATGCAATCGCATTTTAGAAAATCGCAAAATTAGCGATTTTCAAGAAAAAGCAATGATGCATCCCAAAAAGCATTTTTGGAATCGCAAACGGCCGATTTTAAGGAATCGCACCGTTTGCGATTCCAAAAATGCTTGATGCATGTGGGCAAATGTGTTTTGTACTCACTGAAACTATTATGATTTGTACACGACTTCCATTAATGTGGAATTTACATCGTTTGATTACGCCTTTTGCTCAACACAGTGGAAGGTAGATACTCACTTTGAGTTTTGATGATTACATGCACATTTACGCATCTTAAATAACCGTGTTCTTCACACAGTTGAGAGCTTCTTACACAAACCAGTTACAGGGAGGTTCCCATCACATGGGTTTGCGTGGACACAGAGACTTTTGTTGTACTTTTGTCATTTACCATAGAGGGCTTAGTGCGCCTTTGGTTAGCATACTTAACTCTCCTCCCCTCGCGACGCTCTTCCCGCAAACCATCTGTTCCCCAGCCGCCTGCCTGCCTGCCTGCCTTGCATTACCACATCAAAGGCAGCCCAGGCTCCCTCCCACAAGCTTCTCAGCGTGCGCTCTGACTCAGGCCGGCACATCTCCTCCCCTAATTATTCACTGCATGGCCTGCTACAGAGTGTACGCTGGGAGAAGCTTGAGGTAGGAAGGCTGCAGCCGTGTATATCCTTTTCCTCTCCTTGCCCCTTTCTCATTATGTCTGACTTGTTAAATGATTGTCCTATATTCAAAGCATTATTCCCAACACTCGGGATTTTGTCACTGTAAACAAGATTTGGACATTATAGTTAATTCAACTCAAATACCTTTAAAACAAATCTGAACTGTGCTCTGCTTAGCTTGTTAGTCTCTTGAGGCCGGTTTAAAATGAGTTTGTCAGTGCAAAGAAAACACGCTGCTGGCAAACGTTCCCTTCACAAACGGACTTTTGATGACTTCTGTGTAGAATGTTCAAAATAAATGTTGCGCCTTTACACCTCCATCCCACTCGTCTTATTCCTCCTAAAAGCACTTAATTAAAAAAAAAAGTGCAAATGTGTCTAGCTGCACCTTTCTTAATAACTCGACTGACAACATAACTCCAGTATGCAAACAACCTATTGATCTATTGCAGCATAAGGATTCATTTATTAATCAGTGTTCTTCTGATACTGGCCATGACGTGTTAGTAACGTGAATACCATCAGTTGTAGTGATACTCGTGAAGATAAATATTTCAATGTTCCTATTATTTCAACACGCGCTGTTAATGTTAGCATATTTCCTAGCGGTTTCTGATCTTAGTGGGCTTTAAGTGTGCATTTCCACTGTCCTACATTATTTATAAGTGGTTAGAGGTCTACATTTGCAATGCCAATAGTCTCCCTCCCTTGCTCTCTCTAGCTCCCTCTCTCTCTGTCTTGCTTGCTCTAGCTCCCTCTAGTTCCTTCTCTCTCTATCTTACTCCCTCTAGCTCCACCACCACCACATCCACCACCACCACCGCATCCACCAACACCACACCCACCACCACCACCACATCCACCACTGCATCCACCACCACCACATACACTCAGGAAGAAACCAAGTTGCAACAAGCACCCTCTAAGAAGTCAGATGTCAAGAAAATTTTCATAACACATTGGCTATTTCACGATTTTTTCACCAGTTTCAACCATGAGTTCATAAGAAGTAAAGGAGCTTCAGAGTATGGATCCAAAACAGTACGTTGTTCTTCAAAAATCTTTATTTTAAGCACATTAAAAGTTTTCCAGCTTTGCACTGCTGACACGTGTTTCGCCCACTCAGGGGCTTTTTCAAGGCAATCTCGGTCAAAATGGACAGGTCTGGCTGTCGGGATGTTCTTATCAGTAAGGCGAAGCAGGTATGATGTGATAATATTAGAAATCCTATTGATTAAAGTGCTGACGGTTGCGCTGTTCTAGGTGTAGGTTCCAACTTGATAATTAGTAGGGTAGCGCAAGTCACTGTGTGGAGATAAGTTCTTGTATTCATATAGTCTAAAGTCCTGGAGACCTTGATAAGTCTTTTAGTCGTACGCATATGGGCCGGATCTCCACTGCTGAGCACTAACAACACCACATACACCACCACATACACCACCACATCCACCACCACATCCACCAACACTTTAACCACACCACCCGCCACCACATCCACCACACCCACCACCACTACATCCACCACCCCATCCACCACCACCACCACCCCATCCACCACCACTGCATCCACCATCACCACCGCATCCACCACCACCACATCCACCACATCCACCACCACCACATCCACCACCACATCCACCACCACACAACCACATCCACCACCACATCCAACACTTCCACCACCATAGCATCCACCACCGCATCCACCACCACCACATCCACCACCACATCCACACCCACCACCACATCCACCACATCCACCACCACATCCACCATCACATCCAACACATCCACCACCACTTCCACCACCACCGCATCCACCACCACCACCGCATCCACCACCGCATCCACCACCACCACATCCACCACCACCACCGCATCCACCAACACCACATCCACCACCACCACCACATCCACCACCGCATCCACCACCACCACATACACCACCACCACCACATCCACCACCGCATCCACCACCACCACATACACCACCACATCCACCACCACTTTCAACACCACCACATCCAACCACTCCATCCACCACTACATCCACCACCCCATCCACCACCACCACTGCATCCACCACCACCAACACCCCATCAACCACCACCACCGCATCCACCACCACCACCACATCCACTGCATCCACAACCAGTGCTATGTGGGGTTCCTCAAGGGTCAGCACTCAGCCCGACCCTTTTTAATATCTATGTTACCCCACTAGCCAAATTAATAAGATCGTTCGGGATGGAGGTAGTTTCTTACGCAGACGACACTCAAATCCTCGTCTCTCTTCCCCATTCAGATGAACTAATCGAGTCCAAGTTTAGATCTTGTATGGAGGCGGTTGGTCAATGGATGATTCAGAACTCTCTCAAACTGAATGGGGAGAAGACTGAGGTGATGGTGTTTGGGGGTAAAGAAAACATCTGGTCAGCCAATTGGTGGCCTGACTCACTTGGAACATGCCCTTTCCCTACAACTTCTGCTAAGAATCTCGGGGTGCTGATAGATCCTGCCCTTGACCTAGGCAGCCAGGTGAGCAGAACCGTCTCCACCTGTTGGGGCTTGATCCACACCCTACGCAGGATCAGGAAATATCTCTCCTTCCAGGCAAGGAAACAAATAGCCGTTGCCCTCATTGGCTCGCGCTTGGACTACTGTAATGCGCTGTATGCTGGACTTAACAAAGGCCAGCTGCAGCGCTTACAAGTGGTCCAAAACGCCATAGCCAGATTTGTCCTGGATGTTCCCAGACGCTCCTCGGCCACTGCAGCCAGGAAAACGCTGCATTGGCTGCCGGTAGAACACCGAATCCGGTTCAAGGTTCTTTGCATGACCTATAGAGCCATCGCCAAAAATAGCGATACCGGAATAGGGTCCATCATCTCCCACTACATCCCCCGTAGGAACTTGCGTTCCTCTGGGAAACTGCGTCTGACAGCCCCCCGTGTACGAAGAGTCAAATGGGGTGGCAGAGCCTTCTCCACTCTTGCTCCTAAGTGGTGGAATGAACTTCCTCTGGACCTGAGATCTCTCTCGTCCTTACAGAATTTCCGTACTGCCTTAAAAACTCTCCTCTTTCGGCAAGCATATATGTAAGGTCTCTTGTCTTTTTCCTGATCATTCTCTGATCATTTTTGTAGGCGCCTTGATACCTGCGGGTTACTGTTCTGCGCATTATAAATCTCATTTCAATTCAATTCAATCCACCACCACATCCTCCATCACCTCCACATCTACCATGACATCCACCGCCACATCCACCACCACATCCACCACCACCACCACCACCACCACCACCACATCCACCACCACTTTCACCACATCCACCACATCCACCACCACATCTAACACGTCCACCACCACTTCCACCACCACTACATCCACCACCACATCCAACACCACATCCACCATCACCGCATCCACCACCACCACATCCACCACCACATCCACCAACACTTTAACCACACCCACCACCACTACATCCACCACCCCATCCACCACCACCACCACCACCCCATCCACCACCACTGCATCCACCACCACCACCGCATCCACCAGCACCACATCCACCGCATCCACCACCACATCCACCATCCCCACCACATCCACCACCACATCCACCACCACATCCACCACCACATCCACCATCACCACCACATCCACCACCACATCCAACACCACATCCAGCATCACCTCCAAATCCACCATGACATCCACCGCCACATTCACCGCATCCACCACCACCACATCCACCACCACCACCACATCCACCACCACCTCATCCACCACCACATCCAACACATCCACCACCACTTCCACCACCACCACACCCACCACCACCACATCCACCACCACATCCAACACATCACCACCACTTCCACCACCACCACTTCCACCACCACCACATCCACCACCACCACATCCACCACCGCATCCACCACCGCATCCACCGCCACCACCGCATCCACCACCACCGCATCCACCAACACCACATCCACCACCACCACCGCATCCACCACCACCATATCCCCCAGATCCACCACCACCACATCTATATGTGTGTGTGTGTGTGTATGTGTGGCTGTGTGTGTGTGTAGGTGCAAATGCAATGTTCTTGGATTTTCGTCACAATAAAATACACTGAACATAATCTTCACAAAAGTTATTTACAAACGTTTAAGGTATTGCCATTATAAATTACAATAACTTTTATTTAAGTGTTAATTATTTACAAAATTAAAAGCCATTGTTATTTGTAATATCAATACATCTAAGTCACTTAAATACAACACACATTGCATTACAAATGCTATAGGTGTCACATTTGCGAAAGTTAAAACTATTGACATTGTAACTGACAAAGCTATTAATTTTACTATTTTCAAAACCAACACATAAATAAAAAAAGTGTCATTTACAATACCAATCGCTCAAACTTTCCTAATGCGAGACCTATTGCATTTCCAATGCTTGTTATAACTGGAGCTCTGATGGGTAATCCTTCTCCTCTTGCACTGTAGCCTCCTCACCTGCCCAAATCCTCTCTTGGGAGACTATAATAAAAGTGCCAAAGAGCCAGCACTGCTATTTCAGGTTAAAACCTGATGCTAGGCTGAGGAATGAGGAGCCAAGTGGATATTCGCAACTAGGGTTGTGCAATTTGCAGACAAACTGGTTTGCAAATGGGAATGCAATCAGTGATGTGACCTATCAATTAATAGTCGCATTGCAAATCGGACAGCAGACCACAATCTCTGTATTTGCATTCTCAAACGAGAGGCTTTTCCTGATGGTCCTGAGCAGGAAAAAAGTATGTCAGAATTAAACAAGGTGGATGGTCCAAGGTACTTAGACAGATGGCCTGAAGCCCGTGGGGGCCATCATTGTAATGCTTCAGCCAGACGAGGAAGCAGGGGCACCACCGGCAGAAATACCACCATCTGCTCGATTGTAAATAAGGTGGACTGACCAACAGTTTGGCAGACAGGGTACTCTGACACAACCTCCGGCGTCCCTCGAATTTTTGTCCACCCAGTAGTTCATTAGGACCTGAGGTGGCAGTGTTTGAACAGAAAGTGTTACACGATGTGGCCACTTTAGAACAGGCCCCACAATCACATCAGGGTTGCAATATGAACAAATCGGATTGGGATGCTGTTAAATCCCTTCAAGATAATCCCCTGTTAACAATCAAGCAGGCAGATAAGGGGGGTGCGGTCGTCGTGTTAAATACCTGCGACTATGAGGCAGAAGTGTTGAGACTACTGAGTGTACGTACCAATTATCACCCCCTCACTAGAGACTCTACACCTGACTTACTTGAAGTGATCACAGGCTTAGTAGCAGATGGTCTGGAGAAGAAGTGGATAACACCTAAAGAGGCGGACTTCATTGTCAACAAGAAGTCCCGCATTCCGGCATTCTACATCTTGTCGAAGATCCACAAACCCCAGAGACCACCCCCTGGACGCCCAATAGTGTCGGGTATCCAGTCAGTTTTGGAACCCTTGTCGCAATTTGCAGACTTTTTTCTACGTGAGGCAGTGATCACCCAGGAGTCCTATGTCCAGTACACAACTGACATCTTGGATGTCCTTGATGGAGTGCACTTTGACCCTGGTTCGCAATTCATAGTAACCATTGACATTGAGTCACTTTACACCAGCATTCCCCAGGATGCCACGCTGGTGGCAGCAGCGCGGGCCCTGGGAGAATTGGAGTGGTTCTATGATACGCCCATCACCTTTGTCATGCAGTGCATTGAACTTGCACTGACTAAGAACTTTTTCGAATATAAGAACCAACTTTATCTACAGGTGTCTGGGACATCTATGGGGGCCACATTTGCCCCAAGTCTGGCCTGCATTTATGTGGGTCAGTTTGAGGTGAATGTGGTCCTCCATCAGGGTTCTCCTTCAGGGAACATATCTCCCTGTGGAGGAGATATATTGATGATGTCCTCTGTATCTGGACTGGTACAGAGGACCTCCTCCTGGATTTCCTTGCATGGCTCAACCAGATAGATGATTGCCTTAAATTCACATGGTCAATCAATAGAACGACAGCTGTCTATCTGGATGTTGACATCACAGCGGTTGAACATAAACTGGTTACCACGGTACATCACAAGAAAACTGATAAGAATTCCCTGCTTCACTACAACTCCTTCAATCCACGAGCTTTACGGAACAATCTCCCTGTGGCGCAATTGCTCCACCACTGAATCTTTTGTTGAGCAATCAGAGGAATTAGCTGTGAAATTAACTGCAAGGGCATATCCCAAAAAGGTGGTCAAGCTAGCGTGGAAACGGGCTCTGAACACGCCCCGAGAAGCACTCCTTGAACGCCATGTTAGAACAAAACAGGAGTGTATACCGGTGGTTACGACTTTCGATCCCCTATCCACCAAATTGCGGCAAATTGTGAGGAAGCATTGGTCAATCCTTGATACAAATTCGAGTAAGATGCAACCCCTACGGTTTGCCTTTAAGAGAGCTACGAATTTGAAGGACAAACTGGTCCATACCCGGATCCCCCAACCAATGTACACAGACAAGTTACCACCGGGCCATCACCCATGCACTAGTTGTTCAGTGTGTAGCTTAACAAAGACCACGAAGACAGTCACTTTGAGGGATGGCAGAATCTGGCATCTTACCAGGTTCAGTAACTGCAATACTGTAAATGTAATTTACAGATTGACATGTAAATGTGGGCTTCACTACATTGGACTCACGTCCAGGAAGGTGAAAGGACCGCATTCAAGAACACCTTAGCACCTTGAGAGCTAAAAAATTGACCACGAGGTTGGTACAACACTTTAAGGAAATGGGACATGATCCCAAGGATCTTCAGTGTGTTGTACTTGAGAGGGTGATATGTGAAAGTCATAATGTTGAGAACATTTTGGCGAGAAAGGAAGCCCGCTGGATATATCAGGAACAAGTAGACCGCGAGGGGTTGAATGACCTGATTGAGTGGAATAAAATCACCAAACGATGAGTGTACATTATGATGAATTTCCTGTAATTTTCGACAAGCTTGATAAGGTCCCTGGCCTCCCCAAAACTGTATTTCATTAATTATACAGTGCAGTAGGTATCCTTGGCATTTACTTTCTATCTATACATAGAGTATAGTGTAGACCCCCGATTAGCAAGCTTCGCCAGCATTATTACACAATTGGGGTCCCCCTTGATGTTTGGAGTATAGTGGAGATCCCTTACATGTAATCTTTATTATACTTGTTTAAATACAGAGTGTAGACCTTTAGACCCCCAGCCGAGTATAATCCATGATATCCATCAATTAAGAGTCTCTGACGATGTTAATGGCAGAGTGGCATTGCATTACTCGGAGCCGTTTTTCGATCTTAATATTTTATTTTTATTTTTTAATTAGGATCGTTTGAATTTTGAATCCAGCTAATTCCTAGATGTTGGGTCATAATTATCGCTGCTATTTACAATATAAAATAACTGTCGATGCAGCAGTATTAGCCGTGATGTGGGAGTAGGAACACACTGTAAGATGGCCGCCACACGGGATGTCCCGCGGTCACGTGATATGTAACGTCCTATGCTTCCGGACGCGCCCCCTGATATTCGGCTTGCCGAGTCGGGAGAAGACGCGGTTGAGGAGAAGCAGTGCCGGTGACCGAGTGTTGGTAAGCTTTGTGACTGGGTCGGGAATGACATTGTGCCGGCGTCTCACAGGGCTGGTAATCTGGCAGGACTAGACGCCTATTGAGGGGTGTTTCTTGACAGGGTGTACCTTGGGAACGAGGTGTGTAGTATTCAACTGGAGTTTCAAGGTTGCTGAGAATAAGCTTAGGATGGTCAATAGACTTGCGCTATACTAATCAAATTTTATTTGTGGTTCTGTCCTTGTTTCTGTGTGCAGAAGACCCGACGAAAGCGGGCTTCCAGAATCAATACGTGATCCTCCTGGACACGAATATACTGACAATTAAAGGGGTAGCAGGTATGCGTAAAAGTCGCTAACCCCAGGTAATTATGTGCTTGGCTTTGAATATCACAACCATGTATTACAGTTGGCTTTTCAACCTTTGGCCCATTTTAATGATTTTTTACAATCATGTCGTTGTTACCATCATAGGTGTGTGTTGAAATAAAGTGGCAATTACAGTGGGTAACCCCCATTCGCCCTGAAGAAGTTGCGGAAAATAAGAGCAACGAAACATGTTGGCACCTATGACCCATGTGAGACTGCATATGGTGTGAGTCATTTTTAACTTGGGAGGATTCACAGCCCAGAATAAAATTAGAGGGGCCAGTGAACTTTCATTTTAACTGTGTGAGATTCACGTTTTCTTTCTCACTGGGGGAGTTTGTGTTTTTGTGTTAAATGTGCACACAAATATAGTAAGGGTAAAACGTTAACCCGCTATGATCAGAATAATCAGCAGACCGTGGGGCTGATAGCGAGAAGAAGCACTGTTATATGTTGTTGGTCTTTTTCTGGTGTTTGTTTCCCTTTTCCCACTGTTATGAGAGTGAGTAACCAATGATGATAATTGGGATCACTGAAAATTACTAGTCAGATAACCCGATTGGCGGTTCTTCCGTGAGGTGCTCACTCTCTTCTCCACACTTTTTCCCACGAATACTGTGTGGTGGGTGATGGTACGGCGATAGATTGGCTGGTTGTATTGTGAGTACCGTATTAACTTAATTTTTGGACACTCGGATGGATGTGAAAAGTCAAAGAATACTTGACTGGTGGTAATAAAAAAAATGTATCACCTTATCCGCGTTATATTTAAACTAAAGAAAGAGTGCCTTGGGGGACAGGCCTGTGTTTGTGGAACATGTGGTAGAGTACCTTGTCTACCAAATTGTAAATAACCACCTCTGTTCCTTCAAAGCTGAGTTGGAACCAGTATGGTAGAAAGACATGTGATTAAAAATGTCTGAGTGGTTCAAAATGAATAGCTTGCAATGATGTACATATTTTTGGTGATTAAATTACATGTTCATAGATTAATCAGGAAATAATAACAGAAAGAGCAGTGCCAGACTAGAAGCATCCTTTATCTTTTTTCTCCAACTAGAACAAACACGAATGATTCCTGTGGATGAAGCATTTTTTGCTGGATCCGGAGAGGCGGCGATACAGCCAGATGAAATTTTGGTCTCGGTTCACATTCCTTATTCCACAGAGGTGAGTGCCTTTGGTGTTTTTCACTTCCTCATTGACATTTGAGGTAACAGTCATGCATGACTATTTGTCCTATTTAGTGATTCATTTGTCAAAAAATATATGTAGCGGTCCATAGCTTTCCTTTGGAGCTGTCTGCTCGTGTCGCCAAATACCACGCTTACCTAGTCTTAATTCCACCTCATGCCTCTTTCTTTATCTCGCTGTGCTTCCAGTTTCCTTCTCACTCTTTTTCATCCCACTGTTGTCCTATATTTTCTTCTGGGTGAAAATCTGATGGTGAAAAATTAGCCTGATCTCCTAAAAAGATTGTCAGTAACCACCACCTGCAACCACCTGCACAAATCAAGCAACGTTTCATCATTTCATGATTTCTCTTTCATTAGGAGCAATGTCTGCCCTTCCCCAAATACTCCTGAAAGCTCCCCCAAAAGCTGTAAATTATGAGGCTTGTTCATAGATAATATATTCATACATTAACAGATTGCAGTTATCTAAAGAATCAGCACAAGGAGTGTAAGCAGGTCATTTGCAAAAAGTAGAGGTGCTGTCGGTTTGTGCCTACCAGGAAACTGGAGCAATCCACAGAGTGAAACTACAATGTGGGTGGCAAACTGGTGCAGGCAAAGGAGGAACAGACCTTACATTTAGGGAAAAGGGTGCTCAATTCCATCTAACAGAGGAAATCGCCACAAACGTGGGGAAGTACTCTGTCTGCCAAACTGATGGTCCACCCACTGTGCTTGGATTTGGCGGGGTTCGCTAGGAAAACACAGGTGGTACCAAAGAGAAAATACAAAAAATATTTGCAATGCCGTAGGTTTCACATTTGCGAGAGTTAGAGCTATTGGCATTGTAAATGACATGGCTTTTACATATGTGTTTTGGTTTAGAATGCAGTGGCCTTTGGGACCTGATAAGTGTTTAGTGATGCAGTATATTATTCTGGGTGCTGTGCCGCCAGGGATTGAAAAGCTATACAATTACAGTACAGCGGGCCATGCAGTCTGAATCAGTAATACATGCCTGTCCCTGGAAACATTTATGGACACAATGCAAGGCTTTCAACTCACAAACAGAAAGGCAACTGCCTTGATGCAAGTGAACAGCCCTATAACATTTTGTGTGCAACTGCACCACTAGAGTATTGCACAGTGTGAGGGTCAAGTTATGCTTAACACAATAAGATGTGCGATTTAACACGCCTCAGGCTGACAACTATGCACTGAATTTAGAAGCATAATTGTTTGAGCAGTGCATGAACCTTGCTCTATCTGAGTTTCTGGACTGCCACCGTTCACTGCCTTGTATTGCACTCCTAAAATAAATGTCACTGCATTACCCTGTCTCCCTTTTAAATACGGACCTGTGACGTCTAACTGAATTGTGACTCCTATGACTCCCTCCCTGGCTGGAGAGGCTATAAAATAATAAAATATACATTTGCCTTTTAGTATTAACACCAAAAAGTAGGCCACCTGTTATATTATGTTACGCTGAACTTATAAAGCGCACTGACACTGTAAGTTTCCTGGCGCTAAATGATGATTGCTGAGAGTGCGGCGAGCAGGCTAACCGGACCTTGAGAATAACCAGGTTTTTACGGTCTTTCTGAAACTCAGTAAAGTGCTACTGGTATTGATTGCCAGGGAGAGGGGGTTCCACAGCTTAGGTGACAGATAAGCAAATCTGCGGCTTCCGAGTTTTTTAAGTTTGATAGTAGGGGTGGCCAGTAGGTGTAAATAGGCCGAGCGAAGATTACGAGCCGGGCAGTGCTTCATAATGAGGGCCTTCAAGAAATGCGAGCTGTTACAATAAAGGGCTTTGAATATTAAGCAGCCAGTCTTGAAGGCGACCCTTCGTTCGATTGGTAACCAGTGCAATTTGCCCAGCAAAGGCCTAGCTGATTTCCATTTTGGTGTTTTATGAATTAATCTTGCTGCCTGGTTTTGCACAATTTGAAGGCGGTGGGGCAATGACTGGGGTAGGCCTAGGTAGAGGGAATTGGAGAAGTCGAGGCGGGATAGTACCAGGGAGATCACAACTTGTACCAGTGCCGTGTGCGAGAGCAGATGAGAGATCTTGCAGATTTTTCGCAGCTGAAACATGCTGGACGAGATCACTGCCCCCACATGCGCTTTAAGGGAAAGATCCGAGTTGATGATCACCCCTAGGCTCTTCACCGAGCCTGAGGGAGCGGGAGAGGAGCCCAGCTCGGTTGGCCAGATCTGTGGACCCCAATGAGCCACGCTGTTAGTTTGAGTTGGTTGTGATTCATCCACAGCTATACATGGAGCATAACTGCTTGAAAATCTGTTGCAGCGTTGGGGGAGTCCAGAGAGAAGATGATCTGCAAGTCATCAGCATAATTAAAGACAGTGATCTTCCACTTTTTTAGTGAGTGGATCAATGGTCGGAGATACAAATTAAACAGAAGGGGTGAGAGGGAAGATCCCTGAGGAACTCCGCATGTCGTGGGTGTCTTAGTCACAGTGAAGGGGCCTATGCGGACCATTTGTACTCTGCCTGAGAGGAATGACTTGATCCACTCGAAGGTGGGGCCCTGGATGCCAGCCTGTCCGACACGGTGGAGAAGGATGGCATGATCCACCGTATCGAATGCGGCTGACAGATCCAAGAGCACTAGTGCCTGTGGGGCCCCCCTGTCCGCGTTACCCCCAGGGCATCTAGTACTGCCAGGATGACGGTCTCAGTAGAGAGTGCCGGCCTGAAACCTGCTTGGTTGGGTTGAAGAAAGCTAAAGCTCTCGATGAATTTTGATAGGCACATGGTTACGGGGGCCTCGAGGAGCTTAGACAGATAAGGCAGGAGGGAGATGGGGCGATAGTTGGAGAGGTTGGCGGGGTCGGCCCCCGGTTTCTTCAGTAGGGACCAGTGTGGGCTCATTGAGGGCGCTGGGGACCGTGCCCGTGTTGAGGGATGCGTTCAGGAAGGGGAGGATACTATCTGGTAGAGAGGAGAGACATCCTTGAGGACAGCAATCGTAGGGGGACCCCGATTTGATACGGGTAGCGAGCTCTGAGAAGATGATGGGGCTTATAGTGGAAAAGTGAGCGAAAGAACCTGCTGATAGTGCTGCTGTTTACTCAGGCGCTGTGTATAAATATGCTTTGAGGGAGGGCAATAAATTGTGCATTATTGCGTAATAATGAAATGCACATATCACATTATTTGAGAGTTAATGTGTACAAGACTAATTGAGAAAACCTAATTCATAATAATACAATTTTAGTTATGAACTATCTTCATATTTTAAGTAACTATTAGATAGCTCCTAACACAAAGGTTTTCAAAATAAATACATTTAAAAAAACCAATCAACGCTAGATGTTTGGACCATACACCCTCCCATCACTTCAACTCTCCCCAAAGAGACATGGGCGGTATCAATGCAGGACTAAAACAACTTAAACAAGCCTTCCCAAAATAAAGTGTAGCCTAACTAAGGTATGAACTTAATTTTTTTCCATAAGTAATGTTTATAGTGGGTTGTCACGGTATTTACTTTAACCTGAAAAAGCAAAGGGATTTAGCTTGGCCACAAAAAACACCATAGGTATGTAAGGCATGGCCACAAAAAAAGAATTGTGTGCGCGTCGAAGTTATCTGTCTTTATTATACCATATTATCTAATACCTCTTGGTTTGATTTGCACAATCTCAATAAATAAATAAATGTATGCACACTATATTTGTGGATGATCTAAGCTTATATTTGTAGCTTACAAGTGTAATTGACATCGGTAGGAATGTTCTGTGGTCAAAGCGCCAGGATGCCCTTTGGGTGACAGTCGCGCTATATAAGTATGCCTACATACATACATATATTTTGGGACATGTGCTTCACAGGGATTTATGTGCAGGTTGACTTTGTGCAGGGATTTTTATGCAAAGTCTGTTTTTGCTTCTGTAAAGGATGCACTAAAAACTTTAAACGTTTCTACACACCACTGTGACCTGCATGGTGCCTGCTAGGCACTGCTGCCCCTCCCCCAGGTGCTTGCAGCAGTGCCTATACCGGCCTGGGCATTATCTTCTTTAAGAAAGGGTTGCACATGTTATTCCTCATGACGTAGAGCCGAGAACTGATTGTTACCCACCCACTCATGCCTGTATCTGATAACTAATGTGCCGCCAATGTAAATTGCACTGCAGTCCACCTTGTTGGGGGGGATATGGAGGTTTGTTCACCTCTTGTTTTCGTTTGCATGATTACACAAATTGCATATGTATGTATGTCTATATGCCTTTGAATCAATAAATAAATGTAAAAAAATAAATAAAAGAAAGATATGCGCTTGGCGTTGGAGGTGGGGGTGGTGGCGCTACTAACACTACTGAAGAGGGGAACGGGAGCTGCCCGGACCCTTGACCTCCTATTTAGGTCTCGCCTACGCAGCGCGCAAGCGCTGCAAAGAAGGCACCTCTTGCCATCGCACTGTACTTTTTGGAAACTCTGCCTGTTTTGTACGGTTTCCATGCAGAGCAGCAACGCCATCTGTTTGTAATTAACGCTCCTGCAACTGCTCGCTACCACAAGGCAAACACTCTGCATGCACGAGTACTTCGTGGCCGTGGGGCAGTGCTTGTGTTTCAACACTTGTTTTCTTCGTTCTAGTGTTTACTTAACTGCTGATGCGTGCACGCTTCAAAACACAGCTACCCATTGTGCTTGCAATGTCAATGTGAATGTGTCAACTTGTATTTTTTAAGTATTGCCTCGTAATCTAATTCTAATGTGCAACGTTTACATTCCCTTTGTCAACGTTTACACTATAGAAACTGCATACATAAGAGCCAAGGAGCGAGTAGACTGCCAGGAATTCGGCTCCAGTTCGCTCATTGCATTCTGGTAGATGCAGTTCTCAATGCTTTTGAATTGCAACTTGGAGGGCATTTGCCCCCAGCGCAGATAAAAGTGGTACTTGTAATCACAGACTGTACCTTCCTTAGTGGTGGCAAACACTTTTGTATTCGTGATTAATTAAGAAAAAAAGATGTACTGCATGTACCATAATGTAGTGGAACAGCTGGCGCTGCCGTGCTGGCAAAGCGTTCTTGCACATATGCATTTTGTCAAGCTGAATAGACTGTCAACAATCTCTCCTTTGTGTGTTGCTTTTAGAAAATGAGGCATTCCGCGGTGTAAGCTTTCGTTGGTAATTAGCGGCTCACTCCTCCTCAGCAGTGACTGAGCGTGCCATTATTCATGGCATGAATGGAGCCCTGGCTTCTTGCCAATGCTTTAAGCTCTCATGACAAAAGTTGGAGAACTTTAGACTTCCCTTCCCACCCTCTTACGCCCTTTGTTTGTCGCAATTCGGTGTTTAAGGGCTGGGACCTTGGTGTTTTCATTGTTCTGCGGCACGCCTCTTCTGTGGGTCCTGGCAGGGACGCGGGGAAGAGTAGGCACATCCACGGTGGAGATGCTGAAAGGTCTGAGATTTCACACCTTGACCTGTGAATGGCCCCAGGGCAGCTTCCAGAAATGGCCTGTTTGCTCTCCAGACCGCTGCCTCTTTCAGAACATTGATTTAGATCCTGCTTCGGGTATCCATTGTGCTAGAGTTTTTACATTACCAGAGCCACTGGAATTATCTTGCAGAGCAGCATCACATTATGCGGCTGGGTTGACTGAGTTATGTGGCAAGAAAAGGCAAATTATGAGGCCCAATGCCGCACTTTTTTAATAGTATTTCTTTATTATGTGTTATTGATTTAACACATAGTAATGCTGTCTGGCTGAAGATTTCACTAAATTAGTACTAGTTGAATAACCAAATACAGAAACAAAACAACCGAAAAATGACCAATTAATCTTTTACTGGGCAATCATACATGTCATGTTTTTAGTAACTGTGGATCCGTTTCAGCTAAATTAAATTTTGTGTGTTAAAATCTGAAGATTCTGCAGCAGATGATGATTATGTGGCATTATGTGGTACAAGCATTTGCTATGCAATAGGTCTCGCATTTACGTAAGTTTTAGCTATTGGCATTGTAAATGACAATGACTTTTATTTATGTTTTTGTTTTTAAAATGTAACTAGAAGGCATTGTCCTTTAAAATGCCAATAGATTAAACTCACACAAATGCGAGACCTATTGCGTTGTAAATGCTTGTTCTTTAGTTCGAGGGGCTTGAAATCGTCCCTGAAATTGGTTATATCTAGGGAGCTTGGGGGAGGCGAGAGGAAGGGAGAAATGGACCGAAGGGGGCTGGGTCGGAAATCTGAAATGAAATTTAAGGGGTGGCATGGTGAGGGGGATGAGGAAAGAAACTGATTTGGTAAATAAAGGGGGAGGGAACGAGTAGAAGAAGGAAGAAAAGAGTGAAAGGAAGTAAGAGAAGTGTGAAGGGAGGATGGGCAAAATTTGTCACGGGCGGGAGGCAGAGCCCCCTCATCATAGGCTGTGCTCTATGTCGGCTCACACGGAAGCGCTACGAAACTGATTGGAGCCGGAGGCGTTCCTTTCACAGTCCTAAGCAGGCGCTTAATTGAAGAGACTTTGGTCTGAGGTGCAGTGACTCCAGCAAGTTTGCAATTGTCTTTCAGGCTAATCTGTGCCACAGCCCACATAGCACATACCTGCAAACAGAAAAAGTGAATCACGTGGATGTGTTTAAATGAAATTAAGTGGAGGTGACGGGCGCAGAAGCACCGTAACTAACAGGCAGTGATTGGCAGGAGGCAGAGCACCATGATCATAGGCTCTGTGCCTGCTCACTTGGAAGAAGACTTGGAATTATTGGGCATCGCAGTTAATGGTTATTACTGATTGGGTGTTTTATGGACAGGAACGATCCAGCGTATCGTGTGGACCACTGGGCGATGGGTGCAAGAGGGTACATGGGGACAATATACATGCGTGAGGTGAACAAACACATGCCATCACATACTAACACCACGATAAATGTATGGACAAAAGACACTAGATTCCTCGGGTGGGGTAACAAGCTGACGGAACGGACTCCCCTGTGGGATAGTGATATGCTAAGGGAAGTAGGTAGGTTACAAGGGTTTGGTAAATGGAAACTAATAGATATAGTACGTCTATGAGATATATGGCGGGAACAGACCCTGTCCTCGTTTTCTGCTCTGCAAAAAGAGTTTCAACTAACAGAATCAGAGCAGTACAGATACCTACGATTGGGGCATGCGTTTTGTAGGCATATCAAGGAGGGGGCGCATCTCCCCGAATACAGCCCACTAGAAGATAGGCTACTTCTGGATCCGTTCCCCGAAAAGGCATTGTCGTGTACGTATAAGAAAATCATTAACAATTCACTGGACCCCCCTCATGAAGTTAAGAGAAGCATGGGAAAATGACTTTGGTTTACTGGAAGATGATGACTGGGTGGAAGTGTGCAAAGCCCAAGGGAGTTAGTGATCAGGGCGTGATTTCGACTGGTCCAGTTGAGAATAATGCACACGTCATACTCCAATAGCATACTTATGTTCAGGCTGGGTCACACTCTCACAGAGGATTGTCTGAGGTGCGGTAAGCAGAAGGGCACATTCTTCCATATATTATGGGACTGCCTGATTATACAACAGTTTTGGAGGAGGGTTAAGTGAGTAATGTCAGAGGTCCTGGGGCTCACTGTACCTATGGAGGCTCGGTGGCATGTTCTGTGTGTATCTGGGGAACAAACGTGGCATTAGTATAAAAAATCTGGTTGTTAGAGACTGCAATGGTGGCCAAGAGAAATATTGCCTAGCCTGAGGTGCCAGCCAACCACTGACAGTGGCACGTTGGAAAATATACATGGATTGGTGTTGTGCAGTGAAGAAAACAATATATGAGAGTTGAGGCTCCCCAAAGAAATGGGAAAAGTATGGATCCAGTGGGAGGTATATAGAAATATGCAAGGGAAGCTGGATCGAAAGGGGTGGGAGAGTAAGATTACTTTGGGTACAGTTCCTGTAGACCCCTGTTCAGTCTGAAAGGACAATATATTACAGAAATGTAACATGTGATGATGTATATGTAATGTTAAATGCGCACTGTGGTAAAGCTGCTTCCTAAAACTGATCATTGTTTAATAATAAGAGGTTTAAAAAAAAAGAAATGCATGGAGCCTGAGGCGCTTCCTTCACAGCCCAAATAGTATGTACCTGCAAACAGAAGAAGCGCATCACCGCGGACATGTTTAAATTAAATGAAAGATTTACAGGGCCGTTATCACTGGCGTAACGAAACTTGAGGAGCCTCTGTAATAAGTGCTCAAAGAAGTAATCAGTGTAGAAGTTAAATCATGAGTTTATTCTGCTCAAGAGAATAACAGCGACATCAGGCAGAAGCAGCGATCAACTGCCTTACAGCCCACATTCTAAAACAAAGCACAGAATGTTCATAAAACAAGGTTCTATCTACAAGTGCCTGGAAGGCACAATACACAGAATACTACATTATCCTCTTTCCTTACAAAACAATAGATAGTAAAACCAAAAGAAAATAGAAAATAGAAAAGATATGAAGAAGCGAAAACAAGGAAGAGTAAGTAAAGAAGAGTAGCAAAAGAAAGAACAAGAACACTGCAAAGTAAAAACAACAGAAAACAGAGTACTAGAAAGTTACCTGAACCTGGCAGGAATTTTACAGACTCTCAAACTCCTGCGAAGCTCTGGCACAAAGCTTACATTGTTACAACTACCATTTCCATAATTGGTATCAGAACAAGAACTTGACAAATAGTTTTTAGAGTCAACATCGTCACTACTGACTTTAGCAACTTTACAAATGTTCCACCAATTCTTGTTGTTTACTCGCACAGCATTACCGCAAACCTTATCAACAACTAAAGGCTCGGAGAATTTGCTCCTTCCCTTGGTGACATGAACTGGATTTTTAATACGAACAACATCACCAGCACAAATGTTATGAGAAACAGCCCTTTTTCTTTCATCAAAATAAACTTTTTGCTTTGCTTGTGCACCAGTAACTTTGTCCCTCACAAATCCATCAATGCCATCCATAACATTCATCTTCACCCATTTTGACATCCAACCAGGACAAATATTCGTAGAGGGTTTCCTACCTCTTAAAAGTTCAAAAGGAGACACTCCAGTTGACGAATGCGCAGTGGTGCGATAAAACCATAATATGGAACGCACAGCATTCTCAACTACACATTTGCTAGCAATAGCCCACTGCACACAATTATTGAGCACTCGATTCATTCTTTCAACAAGGCCATTAGCCTGGGGGTGATAGAAAGAACTCTTCTTGTGAGTAACACCACCTTGTCTTAGAAAACATTCAAATTCAGAACTAACGAACTGTACACCATTGTCCGTCATAACAAACGAAAGAAAACCTTCCCTCAGGAAAATATCTTTTAAAAAGAGAATTACATTAGCTGAGCAAGGTTCGCTGATAAAACGAATCTCCGGCGATTTGGAGTAATAATCAATGGCAACAATGGCAAAAAGTGAAGAAGAAGGTAAGAGATTGAATGGACCAACTAAATCAACGCCAATCCTCTCCCACGCTCTCTCCGGGAATTGAATAGGCACCAAAGGGGGTGTCCTTACCTTGTGACTTTTGTCGGAGGACTTGCAAATAACGCAATCATCAACCAAAGTATCAACACAAACATCCATTTGCGGCCACCAAAGCACATCCCTCAACCTAAGTGTTGTGAAAGTTTTCCCTAAATGACCTTCATGTGCACCATCAATTAGACGTTTCCTCAAACTCTCAGGAGGTATAAGCCTTCCACACCGCAGAAGAATACCATCCCCAACTGTGAGCTCATCGGCAATTTTAACAAAGGTCTGAAATTGTCCAGATACATTCTTTTCCTTGGGCCAACCAGATTTCAAATAATTAACGACTTGAACAAGTACTTCATCTTTTAAAAACTCCCTTTTCCACTCAACTTCATTTACAGCACACATTCCGTCAAGATGCAAAGCAGCAACAAAACAATCCTCCTGATCATCTTCCTTCTCAAAGTCAGAATCATTCCCAGTAATGGGAAAACGTGAAAAGTAATCTGCCCTGACATTCTTCATTCCAGGTAAATAGACGATGTCAAAATTGTACTGAAGTAACTTCGTCGACAACCTAGCAATCCTTGGAGTATGCTCCTTAATCTTCTCACCAGTCAAAATATAGACCAAAGGACTATGGTCCGTTCGTATCACAAAATGACTACCCCAAAGAAAAGGGTTGAACTTCCTGACCACCCACCAACAAGCCAAAAGCTCTTTCTCAATGACAGAGAAATTCATCTCAGCCCCACGCAACACTCTCGAAGCATACGCAATGGTGTTATCACCTTGGCCATTCTTTTGAGTAAGCACAGCTCCAAGACCAAAACCACTAGCATCCACAGTCACAACACATTCCTTACTTGGATCAAAAGGTTTAAGAATACTGTCACTCACTAACTGTAACTTAATCCATTGAAAAATTTCTAGTACAGCGCCTCAGCAACGTCGGAATCCAGGAGAAGGCACTAGAGTGGATCATCTCCTTCCTCGACGGAAGAACACAGAGAGTCCGGCTACCACCGTACAAGTCAGAGGCCACCGAAGTCATCTGCGGCGTCCCTCAAGGATCCTCGCTGAGCCCCACCCTCTTCAACGTCTACATGAGCCCCCTCGCGGCCATCGCACGCCAACACAACCTCAACATAATCTCCTACGCCGACGACACCCAGCTGATCCTCTCCCTGACCAACGACCCCGCCGCCGCCAGAGCCAATCTGCACAAAGGGATGAAAGATGTAGCCGAGTGGATGATGACCAGCCGCCTGAAACTGAACTCAGACAAGACGGAGGTCCTCATCCTGGGCTCTTCGCCCTCCGCCTGGGACGACTCCTGGTGGCCTCCCGCCCTGGGCACCGCACCCAAACCGACAGACCACGCACGCAACCTGGGCTTCATCCTGGACTCCTCCCTCTCCATGACCAGGCAAGTCAACGCCGTCTCCTCGGCGTGCTTCAACATCCTTCGCATGCTACGGAAGATCTTCTGGTGGATCCCCACCGAGACCAGGAAGACCGTCACCCAGGCCCTCGTCACCAGTCGACTGGACTACGGCAACGCCCTCTATGCCGGTACCACCGCCAAGCTCCAGAAGAGACTCCAGCGGATCCAGAACGCCTCAGCCAGACTCATCCTCGACATCCCACGAACCAGCCACATCTCCGGACATCTGAGAGACCTGCATTGGCTCCCCGTCAACAAAAGAATCACCTTCCGCCTCCTCACCCACGCACACAAAGCCCTACACGACCAAGGCCCGAGCTACCTCAACAACCGAATCAACTTCTACGCTCCCAAACGCCACCTCCGATCAGCCAACCACGCCCTCGTCGCCGTCCCCCGCATCTGAAGAGCGACAACAGGAGGAAGGTCCTTCTCCTACCTGGCCGCCAAGACCTGGAACTCCCTCCCGACCGACCTGCGCCTGACCCAAGACCACCTCTCCTTCAGGAAGAAGCTGAAGACCTGGCTGTTCGAGCAGTAACGGCACCCCACCCTCCCCCCAGCGCCTTGAGACCCTACGGGTAAGTAGTGCGCTCTATAAATGTCTTTGATTGATTGATTGATTGATTGACAGTTCTTGTCCCATATAAATGGCACATTCTTCTTTAACATGTTTGTTAGTGGTTGAACTCCAGACGCATAATCCTTGATAAATCTAGGGTAAAATTCACTGAGACCAATGAATGACTTCAATCCAGATTTATCGACAGGGGGAGAAGCATCTACAATGGCTTTTACCAACCCAGGACGTGGTTCCACCCCATCATGCGAGACCACATGTCCAAGAAATTCCATATTTTCCTTTAGGAAAACACACTTCTCACGTTTAAGTACAATACCTTTATCCTGCATAATTTCTAAAACTTGATTCAATGAATTGTCATGATCCTCTTTGTTCTCGCCAAAAATCAAAACATCATCCTGGAAAACAATTACTCCAGGGGTATCTTTAAACATTTGACTCATTAGTCTTTGAAAAACTGGGGGGGCGTGGCTTGGAAGCCGAAGGAAATTAGAGCTGCAGAGCCCGGGACGGCCCCAGAAAAGAGGGGGCTTGACGTGGAACTCGAGGTGCACGAGTGGAAACGGCGACGGACCGGCAGCCTGAACACGAACGCCGCAGATCGGAGCTGGCTGAGCTGGGCTTGAAGAGCAGAGGCGCACAAGATGGCGACTGCGCGGTGATCCTGACCGAGAGGACGTGAGGCCGGCGGTCTGCTGAGCAGGGACCCTGCAGCCAGAAGCTTGCACTGCCCGAGGAGTGCTGACTAGGGGGTGCCCAGGGAGCTGGATACCGGTGGGCCCCCCGCCGGCTAAAAGCGCTGCTGCGGGAATCAGCGGGAGCGGACGGGGGAGAGCTCCGGATGACTGCGCCAGCTTGAGGGGGACCGCCTGGTGGAGCACAGCTTCGAGTTCGGGGTGAGGACGGAGTGTGTGCGGCAGGGGCGCGAGAGAGGGCGCCTACCCCGATTCCTCCCCGCAGAGAGAGAAGGCGCAAGAGAAGACCGGCCCCTGACAACGAGGAAGGAGAGCAGCTTAAAGGCGCCCGTGCCCCGGGGGGACCTGGCGGTTCTAGGGCGCTGGACGGAGAACCGGGCGGCACAAAGACTGCACGAGGAGCTGGGACAGTGGCGGGAAGGACCGCGAGGTGCATCATTACCCTTGCTGGAGCCACGGAGCGGTAGAGGAAACGGCACAGAGGTACTACCCCAGACTTGAATTGTTCGCACCTAGCCGCTCCGCGCAGAACAGCGGCCAGCATAGGGCCGCCGGAGCGTGAGGACAGACAGTATTGGGTGGCAACTACACGGCGACCCTGGCCAAGAGCTGACTGGAAGCGCGGCACTCCCACGGGGAGGCCGCACCGCCGGAGGGGAAATCTGCAGAGCAACAGGAGGCTCACTGGGCGGGCGACCGCCGGCCGTGGCCTGGCAACCGGAGCGCTGAGCAGAATGGGGAAGATGAAAGGTAAGCCGGAGGGAGCGGCGAATTCTGACGGGGTGGAGGGAGACCCTGGGGAGCCCTCAGAACTACAGCGACTGCAGGACCGTATCCTGGAGGCCATAACGACCACGCGGGACACACTACAAAATGATATTGCGCAGGTGGCATCGGGGCTAGGCCTGCTACGGGCGGACCATGATAAATTGAAGGACAGGGTTAAGGAGGTTGAAATCACCCTGCAGGATCTGGCCCCCGCCAACGAAACTATGGAGAGAAAATTAACAGGTGCCCTTGACCGTATCCAGGTCTTGGAAAGGCAGCTGAAGATGCCGAAAACAGGAGCCGGCGCAGCAACGTGCGAATAGTGGGAGTTCCGGAAAAAGAAGAAGGGAGAGACATGGTGGACTTCCTAGACAAGTGGCTCAGGACTGTGGTAGCGCCTGAGGGCCTCTCGCCCTTCTTCACCTTAGAGCGTGCGCACCGAGTCCCATCTGGCCCGCCCAAACCTGGAATACCCCCAAGACCGATAATAGCCAAGCTATTACATTATAAGGATAGAGACCTCCTACTGCAAAGACCCCGAGACGCTGGCCCGTTCCAAATAGCGAACAGCAAAGTTACACTATTCCCGGACTTCACCTTCGAAACGCAGAGACTGAGGGCCTCTTTCTTAACGCTCAAGAGGGAACTACGGACAGAAGGTATCCCGTACTCCCTGCTGTTCCCAGCTAGGCTCCGGATAGTGGTGGACGAAAAGGCGCTCTTCTTTAGCTCGGCGGCGTATGCCTGGGACTGGTGGGAAACATATAAGGCGGGCACGGACGGCGCCAAGATCCGAGAGGAAAGGGAAAAGGAGCGAGAACGAGCACCAGCGGGCCTGCGGAAATCGCAGAGGCTGCGAAAAAGGAGACATGGAACTCGAAAACCGACGGCCTCACAAACAGAAGCAGAACGGAAGGCAGCACTCCAGGCAGCGGAAACAGTGGCGAGGACCCAGGATCCCCAATCCAGGCAGGGTACGGACACTGAAGCGCATGCCTCGGCATCGGGCTCGGAATCCGACCTATCAGGGATACATAATGCCAAAGGCCCGAAGGTGACACCGCAGACGTCGGAGGAGATCCTGAACATTTGACTTACAGGTGGCAGGTAGCGGGAGGGAGGATTGATGAGAACCACAGATCTAGCAGGTAAGAAGAACTGGGGCTAAGAACTCACTATACCCAGGCGGCCATAGTGGATGGCTTCCAAAAGTACTACGGGTGACCGCGAAAATGCGACCGTAGCCTTCCTAGATGGCCTAACCTTACCACATTTGGATGAGGAGCAGGCACGGGAATTGGGGAAAGACATTGACTTGGGGGAGATCAGAGGTGCGGTGAAGAAAATGACCCGCAACAAGACTCCGGGGATAGACGGGTTACCAATTGAATTCTATAGCAAGTACTTGGACATCTTGGCGCTGCGACTCCAAATCATCTAGAAGGAGGCTAAAATACCAAACTGTCTGCCCCAATCTATGCGTGAAGCGGTAGTGATTTCGCTCCTGAAACCGGGTAGGGAAAGCGGCAACCCCGCATCTTATAGACCGCTCTCCATGCTGACAGCGGATTATAAGATCCTGAGCTCCATACTAGCGGCCCGGCTGCTGCGGCATATGCCCAACTTGGTTCATGGGGACCAGAATGGCTTCATTCCCGCCCGGAACACTGCGCTCAATATTAGAAGGCTCACACGCCTACTGGAGGAATCGCACATCGAAGGCCGAGCCCCTCTAGTCCTCTCGGTGGATATCGAAAAAGCGTTCGATAGCCTGGAATGGGACTACTTATACACAGTGATGGCGCGCTTCGGTCTAGGCGACGGATACATTAAGTGGACACGGGTCCTATATGCAGCGGCTGTGGCAAGAGTGAGAGTTGGACCTTTAGTATCACACCAATATCCGGTGGAGAGAGGCACCCGGCAAGGGTGCTCCCTGTCCCCCCTATTGTTCGCCCTAGCGGTTGAGCCGCTGGCGGCTGAGGCCCGGACGGGAAGGTCCTTCACAGGAGTGGGAAGCGGAGATGGGTGGCAGTTTATTTCACTCTTCGCCGATGACCTGTTGCTATTCCTTGAAAATGACACATCAGAGTTGGAGGGCGCGGAAGGAATGTTGGAAAGGTTTGGCGACCTCTCAGGATTAAAAGTTAATTGGGCAAAGACGAGCCTGTTTCCAATGCGGAGGGATGCTGCCTGGCCTGACCATAGACCAATGCTTACTTGGGAACCGACTTGTCTTAAGTACCTCGGAGTGCACATTTATCACTCAACTGTGGACATGTTCGAGGGTAACATAGGACAATGTATGCAAGAGCTAAAAGGCAGTATGGCCTTCTGGGCCACACTTCCGCTATCCATAGCTGGCCGTATATCATTATTGAAGATGGTTGCACTACCAAGGTTGTTGTATTACTTTCGCACACTCCCCATATGGATCCCTGCCTCTTTTTTCCAGCAACTTAAGTCTCAGCTAACCGCATTCCTATGGGGAGCGGGTAGATTCAGAGTGGCACTAGCGACGCTTTCTCGCCCTAAGGATGAGGGAGGCCTAGCAGTACCAGACTACGAGCTCTATTATCTCGCCGCCCAACTGCAGTTTTATACGAAGGAGGTGGCTCGAGTGTATCGGGGCCCGGAGGACACCGGGATGAGGGGCACGCCTCGACATGTCCTAGCCTATATCGCCTTGCAGCAGAGAATAGCTGCCCGAGACCTGACAATAGAGCAACACATGTTGCAACAATGCTGGAACAGGACGCAACGGCGTGCAGGGATTAGGCATCCATATGCCCCGGAAATACCACTGGGTATGCTGACGGCACTGCCGCACGGGGGCGATTGGTCGCGCTTACTGCACTGGGAAGAGGCGGGGATACAGGTTATAGGAGATCTTTACGAAAACGGGGCGCTCCTCCCGTTCCAGACCTTCGGGAACGATTCGATCTCTCATGAGGAGACTACCTCCTATACGCGGCTATGGTGGGGACGATTCGGAAGCACTGGGGGACGGGACTAGCGGAGCCTGAGACATCCATGTCCTGCCAGTATACCATGATGGCGGCGGGGACGGTTAAGGCGGTGACGTGCCTTTATAATAGAATGCTTCGCGAAACCCTGTCACCCCTCGTGACGCTAAAATCCAAGTGGGAAACTGACTTGAACAAAGAAATACCCGACACGACGTGGGCCCAACTAGTGCGCTGAACCCGGAATAGCACGAGGAACGCGAGATTCCAGATCATCCACTATTACGTACTGCATAGGGCGTACATGACCCCTGGTAGAATAAAGAAGTATTTTGGGGCGGAGGAAGCGGCGTGTCCTCGTTGTGCGAGGGAGGGGGCAGAACTAGAACATATGTTGTGGTCTTGCCCGGCCCTCCGGGAATACTGGCAGGCTATAGGAGAAACCCTGAACGAAGTAAGAGACAGAAATATTGACTATGACTTGGCGGTGTGTGTTTTGCATTGGTTCCCCCATACCCCCAAAAACAAAACCGTAAGCAAATTTATCGACATGGGATTGATAATAGCCAAAAGGGAGATAACTAGACAGTGGAAAGCGAAGACAGGCCCAACCCACAGGAGATGGTACACTGAACTCCTGAAATGGGCGACTTGCGATAGCACACATAGATACCAGATGGCCCGTAGGTCCCCTGATGCAAGGGCGCTGGAGGTGGCGGCGGCCTGGGAGACACTAGTACAGGCCCTCAGAGACAGCATGGAGACAGAGGAGGAGGAGGTGGAGACCCTCAGCGCGAACAGGGATAACACCCAAACCTAAAACTGGGAGAACGACATACGTAGACACTGAAGGGCTGGAATGACACCTTAGTTTGATACACGAACAGAACCTGCGAGCGGATGGTGGGGGGAGCGGGGGGGGCTTAGAGGTTGCATAGTGTAAAGGGAGGGGCTTTGGGGGGGTTTATGTAGAGTAGGCGGGTTAGGACTGAAAAGTAGTCAGGCGCACGCGGATGCGATCTGTAGATCCTAATGAACAGTAACCACTCATGAGCGGGTTGAGGGATTGTTGCCGCCCAGCCTCCGGGATGTGGGCCTACAGGCTGTGTACAAAGGGGGACAAATATTAGGAAGCGACTCCCAACTTAATACTGTGTTGAAATGAACGTTGGTTCGAGCAGTGAATGACTACAATAAAAATTATTTAAAAAAAAAAATTTGTCTTTGAAAAACTGCTGCCGCCGACGCAAGGCCGAACGGCATCCTGCAGTATTGAAAACTACCGAAAGGAGAAACAAATGCCGTCAAATGTCTAGAGGATTGACTCAACACCACCTGATGGTATGCGGAAGCTAAATCCAACTTTGTGAACCATCTTGCGCCTCTAGTAAGAGACAATAAATCTGTAATTTTTGGCAAAGGGTGTGAATCAATCCAGATGTTTTTATTAAGACTGCGCAAATCAACACAAACGCGCAAATCACCATTCCTTTTTCTGGCGACAACAAGAGGAGACAACCACAAGGATGACTCAATAGGTTCTATGACCCCTTTCTTGCACACCTCACTCAACTCCAATTCTAAACTATTTCCTACGCTCTAAAACAAAGCACAGAATGTCCATAAAACAAGGTTCTACCTACAGGTGCCTGGAAGGCACAATACACAGAATACTACAGCCTCCCTGCAAGGCACGTGGAGGGGTCCCCTCCAGGCTCAATAAGGAGCTCTGCAGCCAGAGCGGGGGCCTGTGAAACGCCCCTGGCCATTGTAGCAGCCGCGATGTGCACTCTTTTATCAACACGGCGCCTGCCTCACACCTGCTGAGCTTCATGATACATGAAGTGTCGACACATTGCTGTACACGCACCCACAGAAGCCGCCACAGTAAATTTAAAAAAAGGCATTGCTTCAATATTTAAGGATAAAGCGGTTCATCATGGCAAGCTTCTCTGGAAGTGCTTTATGTTAATATAAAACAAGCAGGACGGAGGAGGAGTAGGCAGCTGCAGCCAAGGAGGGGGAGCGAGCATTAGCAAATATGAAGAGCAGCTGTTCAGAATCACGAGGGGAGGGAGCAAGCATGGGCGCAAGTGAGTTCCTAAAGCCTAAACAAGTAAAGAAGAGTGCTCAGAAAGTAATAAATAGCATGAAGAGTAAGACCTTATGTTACGGGGCAGTCCTCATGGGAGGCTACAAAAGTAAACAAGCATTGGCATAGCCAATAGGTCTCGCCTTTGGGACCTTATGTTTATCCAAAACTTTTGGCCATGTTGTAGAGCATTGTGGCTGCTGTGCATTATGTTGAAAAGTTATAATAAAAAGTGTTAAGCATTTTTGTTACCTTCATACAAACGAAGACGACATTATATACAACTGAAAAACCTGATTAAAAAAGATTTTAACTTAAAAAATATCTTCTAGTTTTTTTGTACTTGCACTGCTGGCAACTTCTTCTTGCCTGGTCTCATGCTTGTTTGTTATAATTTTTTTTGTTATGGGCGAGCGGGACATCAATAACGGGGGACTGGAGATTGGAAAACAGTAATTTAATTAGAACACGAGCAGATTACGGACACTAGGTGTGTAATTATGTGGTGTGTATTGGAAATGTGTGGAGTTGGATTGTGTGGCCTGGAATTGTGTTGTTGGGTGAAATTATGTTTAGGGAAATTGTGTCATGGTGTAGAGTGCATTTATGTTGATTGATGGTATGTGGTATAGAGTGCATTTATATGGAGTGTTTTTATGTTGCATTGAGTAGAGTGTAATTATGTGGCAAGTAATTATGTGCTACTGAGTGGTATGTGGAGTGTATTTATGTTGCATTGAGTAGAGTGCAATTATGTGGGATGTAACTATGTCGCACTGAGTTGTATTTTGTGGAGTGTATTTATGTTGCATTGAGTAGAGTGTAATTATGTGGCATGTAATTATGTGGTACTGAGTGGTATGTTGAGTGTATTTATGTTGCATTGAGTAGAGTGTAATTATGTGGAATGTAATTATGTGGTACCTAGTGGTATTATGTTGAGTATATTTATATTGCATAGCAGCCTGTCCCGACGTTGTCCGGGTATGAATTGGTGCCGGCCAGTAGTATATTGTTTTGTATGATTTCGTTTTGAGAGCATTTCTTATCTGTGACAGGCCTGTGAAACGCTCCGATTCACAGTGCACTGCTGATGCACTTAAAAGTGCGCGTTCAGTAGTGTGTGAACTTGAGTTTCCCTACTTTATTTTTCCTTGCAATATTATATAGGGCGAACTCGACAACATGGCATGAGCACAATTTACATTACAGAAGAACACATTCATTTGTGGTAGGCACAGGGAGACAAAGCGATTTGCCTGGAATCACAGGATGTTGAGCTAATGCCGAGATTCGAACTTAGCTCCCCAGCTCTAAAGTTCACAATTCTAGAACTTGTGGCGGGAGATGTGTCTAAAAGTGTATGTCGGTGCTGGCCATCAATGAGAGAGACCTGCGCATTTTTCAAACGGGTGGTGAAAAAATATGAGTATGTTGCAGGAGATGTGGGCCGCCGTGCCACCAATGTACTTACCGGGGGAGGGCAAACACCCATTGTTCCGCAACTTTCTTTCCGCATACCATCACTCCGCATACTTTCATTACGAAAGTATCATGACTCCGCAATGCCATTATAACGCATGGCATTACATTTTATATGCTTTTACCATGCACACATTTACAACGAAATTCGTTGTAAATGCATGAATGGTAAAAGCATGTTTTTTTTAAAATGTTTGGGTCAGGTAAGTATGGGTATAGGGGTATATGTTTTGGGGTACTGAGGTATATGTTTTGGGGTGTTTGGGTATTTTAAGGGTTTAGATATAGCTTTGGGTTATGGGGTACAGGGGTAGATTTAGGGTTTAGGGATAGGTATGGGTTTTGGGGTACAGGGGTATTTTTAGGGTTCAGGGCTAGGTTTGGGTTTTGGGGTATAGGGGTGTTTTTAGGGTTCAGGGGTAGGTTTGGGTTTTGGGGTATAGGGGTATTTTAAGGGTTCAGGGCTAGGTTTGGGTATTGGGGTACAGGGGTATTTTAGGGTTCAGGGGTAGGTTTGGGTTTTGGGGTACAGTGGTATTTTTAGGGTTCAGTGTTATGTTTGGGTTTTGGGGTACAGGGGTATTTTTAGGGTTCAGTGGTAGGTTTGGGTTTTGAAGTACAGCGGTATTTATAGGAATCAGGGCTAGGTTTGGGTTTTGAGTTACAGAGTTATTTTTAGGCTTTAGGGATAGGTTTTTGTTTTGGGGTACAGGGTATATTTATAGGGTTAAGATGCGTTAGTGTTTAAGGGTGTTGGGGTATTTTAAGGAGTAAGGGTGGGTTATGATTATGGGGTGCAGGGGTATATAAAGGGAGCAGGGTGGGATTAGCACACGATATGAGACATGGCATGAAGGGCGGAACGTACCACACGCCCGCAGCGTTTGTCACGCTCACAGCACACGCCCACAGCACAACGCAGACACACCCACAAGGGACTACTTTGCTGGCACGGTTCTTTTACCTTTTAAATGTATATGGTGGGTGTCTGCATAGCCTATGTCCTTCTGCTGCAACTGCCCTTTCCAACTCTGTATTGGGTGTTGTGATTGGTGCTGTGGTTCCTGAGATTACCCGCCTCAAAGATTTGGGCTCTCTCTTTATATTATTAGTATGGATTGAGTAGTGTGTCAATATGTGGTATGTAATTATGTGGCACTGAGTGGTATTATATGGAGTGTATTTATGTTGCATTGAGTAGAGTGTTATTATGTGGCGTGTAATTATGTGGCACTGAGTTGTATTATTTGGATTGTATGTTGCATTGAGTGCAGTGTAATTATGTAGCATATAATTATGTGTCACTGAGTGGTATTGTGTGAAGTGTATGTTGCAATCAGTAGAGTGTAATTATTGGGTGTGTAATTATGTGGCACTGAGTGGTATTTGGAGTGTATGTAGCATTTAGTGCAGTGCAATTATGTAGCATATAATTATGTGGCACTGTGTGGTATTATGTGGAGTGTATTTATGTTGAATTGAGTAGAGTGTAATTATGTAGCATAGAATTATGTGTCACTGAGTGGTATTGCGTGGAGTGTATGTTGTATTCAGTCGAGTGTAATTATGTGACCTTAATTATGTGGTACTGAGTGGTATTGTGTGGAGTGTATGTTGTATTCAGTAGAGTGTAATTATGTGACCTGTAAATATGTGGTACTGAGTGGTATTATTTGGAGTGTTTGTTGCATTAAATGCAGTGTAATTATGTAGTATATAATTATGTCAGACTGTGTGGTATTATGTGGAGTGTACTTATGTTGCATTGAGTAGAGAGTAAGTATGTGGCATGTAATTATGTTGCACTGAGTGGTATTTGGAGTGTATGTTGCATTGAGCGCAGTGTAAGTATGTAGCATATAATTACGTGGCACTGTGTGGTATTGTGTGGAGTGTATGTTGCATTCAGTAGAGTGTAATTGTGTAGCATATAATTATGTGGCACTGAGTGGTATTGTGTGGGGGGCCTCCTGCCACACACCAGAAGAAAGGCTCTGGCAGAAAGAAAGTGATAAATCACTTTGCGCAGAAAATGTGCGCAGCAACAGACGGCACCGCACAGAAGAGTTTGAATGCCTGCCATACCTTCAAGTATCCCAAAAAAACAAGATGACCAGCGGTGACGCCATCTGTTTCTATTTAGATCATTGGAAACATATGGCGCTGCTGCTCACTCTCGTGCACCCTAGGCCAAGGAACAGCGAAGGCGGGACATGCACCCGCCTTGGACCAATTGCGTGATGTCTAATTGGAAAGACGAACACAAAGGCCAACTACGGGTGATAAAAAAAAACACACGCAAGAGCATGTGTTCAGGGTTGAAAAGCCCTTACTAAATGCCTCGCAGAGCCCAGCACGAGACCTAAAAAGGAGGGACTACTGACCATATTAACCAATGTAAAGCATCCACTTATGAAGGACAGTAAAAGGAGGCAATTAGAAAGATGGGCGGTGCTTAAAGCCCAACCTAAAAATGACTGCCATAGTTTGGGAGAAAGCTCCAAGAGTATCATTGTCACATTTTTGTATCATAAAAACAAACTCACGCTTTTATAGTTTTTTTTAGGAAAAACAAAAACGTTTATAGAGCAGTCACATAAAACACTGAAACTGCTCAGCAAACTGAATGCCTATTACAAAAAAGAGATAGAGGTTTGAGTTAGAAACGGACGCTTTGGTCATTAATGTCCACTAAAGTATAAAAAAATTAACCCGAAGGGGTACTTGACAGAAAATACGACTGTTGATACACACACAAGAATGCACAAAGTGGTGGTGATTTGTGAAGAAATATAAAAATGCAAATTTGGGGAATAAGGCAGAGCAACTTAAATACTGAAACATTTGGAATGGTGCAGATCTGAGATGAAGTTAAGCCACAGACACAACTGATGTAGCAGAAAGATAGTTCAAGCTGGGTGAAATCCAATAACAGGTTGGTTCCTTCAAAAGGTTGAGGGAACTGGACACTAGTCATGTCACACCTTTGATCACGGAAGGACGATGGCGTTGAAGTTTAATCAGCCACATATGAAGCCAGAATCTGTGGAGTTGGAGAGAGAGGAAAAAAGTGTTTGCGCCATTACTCACATGTCTGGCCAACGCCACTGTATTGCTGGTAGGGCTCGGCAACAAGCAGTGTCATGTTAAGTTTTTATATGTAATCGCCCAACTGTTCATCATTGTTTTAGAAAAGCTTCACATTTGTATAGCATTGCACGTCTCCCGAAATAAAATAAAATCACACTGTAGTAAAACTGTCACATGTGCCGAGAAGTGGTTGAATCAAGGTGCAATTTGCCTTGAGAGTTTGTGAGTGGACACTGACTTGAGAGCCTGTGGATGTTCATACACTCCTCCCTGCCTCTTTCTCCAAAGATGGAGTAAATCACCTTCTATGGTGGGGAAAGGAATGACCCCCCCCCAAAAAAAATACATTAGTGGGGGTGTTGAGGAAGGTATCTTTCCGTTTGGAGAAATGAGTTTCCTGTGGAAAAGAACCCAAAATAAAAAAATGCAATTATTCATCAGGGCTGCCTTTCCCCAATAATTAACTGTACAGTAAGTATGATTAATTGTTGGAAAATGTCAATGGGTAAAAAAATGATATTGCATTGCAAGTAGTACACTTAGGGGCTGGTTACGATGTTGAAGCACTCCGTATGGCAGCCGGATTCTCCCAAACCATGTCGGAACCACTGTTTCAGACTCGGTTGGAAATATTTCGAATCAGT
The DNA here is from genome assembly GCF_964263255.1 of Lissotriton vulgaris. Classification (NCBI taxonomy): domain Eukaryota; kingdom Metazoa; phylum Chordata; class Amphibia; order Caudata; family Salamandridae; genus Lissotriton; species Lissotriton vulgaris. The sequence continues at coordinate 387,564,046 of NC_141687.1, forward strand.
TCTGACCGCAGTCGCGGCTGGCATGGCTCATGGGTTGGGGGAAGAGAGGGTCGCGCAGGGGAGGGAGGTCGCACAGGGAGGTCATGCGGGTGGGCTTTAATTTAAAAAAATAGAAAATACATTTCAAAAACGTACTTTTCTGCCATCCGGGTCCAGCGTCTTCACTGCTCCTGCTTTCCTCTTGCAGGAACAGGAAGGAGGCAGCAATGCTCCCTCCTCTAGGCCAATTACAATGCTGCAAGCAGCGTTGTGATTGGTCGAGACACCCCCCAGCCAACTGCTGCTGCGGAGGCCATATTCTCCATGCAGGCTGCATTGCAGCTTGCATGGGGAAGGGCAGAGTGCTCATGACTGGTTTGAGTGGCCCCAGAGGGCCGACTAAACAGTCTTTGTGCACTCTGGAGTGGGCACCCCAAGGGACCCCCCTGGAGACATGCACAGTGTGACAGGTACCATGGGGTGCCCAACAAAGGGGGCAAGGTTTTCTGCAACCACCCCTTTTTTCAGTGGGAGCGTGTGTTGTCGGTCTGAACACAGGCTCCCGTTGATGTCAATGGGAGACTTTCCGGACGGTGTTCGGAAGCCTCATAATCGGTTTGGCTGACCAACCGAACACAAGTCGGTCGGAACCAATTCCGACAAGGAGTCAGTCGGTTTGCTTTCGACGAACATCGTAATGAGCCCCTTAGAAACTGCAACCGTTGCAGCAAAGTAGTAAAGACGTACCTGTTCGTCGTAGTACTACTAAGCGTACAGATTTATTACTCTTTTTTACGAATCGGCCCTTCAACTTTAGTACTAGGCAAATATTTTTCACTAGAGGTTGCCTCCTCGTATCTTAAGAAATGTCGTTTTACATAACGTTATTGTGTGCCTTCATAACAATTATTGAAAACACAAAAGACCAGGCACAGCATTTTGCTGTTTTAGTTTTTTTTTACTTGACTTTGTTCAGTTGTTAATCTCAACTATTTTAATGCACCCATAACTTAGTCATCATGGCCCGGATTGATCATGTTGTTATATTTAAATATCCAGATATTGTGTTCTGTTTATCTCATTTGTGCTCTTTTTGTTGTATTACTCACTGGTTCCCAAAACTGATTTATTTATTTATTTCCATGTTTATGTTCAATTTTTTGCATATACTTTGCCAGATATTGTGTCCGTAATCCGTTCTTTAATATCAGTTTCTTTTAAAGACCTGGATTTAAAAAATGTACATAGAGAAGTACAGACTGTAGACACAGAAAAAAACTTTTTTGTGGTTTTGTTTACGATGTAGATGTATATTTTTACTGGTCAGTCAGCAGAAATGCCGGTGCAAAACTGCATGGCTTCTGTGCGATGTGATGTGATCTGGCCAGTTTATGTACAAATGTCTATATTTGCCAACTGTGAGATTTTTGCGGCCTGGATTTGCGAACGGGCCCTTGTTGTGGGAGGTGACCGGATGTTTGTATATTATGCAGCACATAATCCATTTAAAACCTTGTTTAAGTGTCTTTTTTGGCTTGCAGTGGGAGTTTGTGTCGGCCCTGAGACAGGCCCAGCGAAAGGAGAATGCTCTGCCCATTGTGAACGCTGGGATGCGAGTCCACTTCAAGGCAAACACTGACGTCATTGAAGACTTCTGCATTTTCTATGGCGGGGTTGGAGTTACCACAGTGGGCGCCAGAAACACCTCCCAGAAGCTCATTGGAAGGTAGAATGGGCCAATGAGAGTTCATAACCTAAGTCACTGTATTTTGTTTTTGAACATCTGAAAAAGCATGTTATTTTTGTTATCTTTTGTTAAATCCATGTTAAAAAATCATGAAGAGAGATAACTGCATCTATCCTTTACGTTAACAGGAAAGGGAGGAGCCATCTGGGGCCTTTGCCTGTATAATTATTTAGGAGGGTTTTCTATTTAAAAAATGAATTAAATTATATATGTGAGATAAGTGAATTCTATGCACATGTGGTTTAGGTACTCAAAACATAAGGACTGGCACGAGGACGGACGAGTGTGTAACGACTCTACCCATCTTAACCCATCCCAAATTGAAATTCTTTTTTTCCTTTTTCTTCTCCTTTTACTTGCCCTTCCCCTGCTGTTCATTGCATTCAGAAACTTTTTTATATTTCTAGTTTAGAATAAAAGCAAAAGCACTTGGCTTACCTTTCACTCCAGCAAGAATCAACCCTCATCTTCTCTTATCATTTTTTTTAAACTGTATTTTATCTGCTGTCATAAAAACGGCAGGGAATAAACATACAGTGTGAGTGTCTCAGTTTCACATAAATTATCCCAAGTATTATGAGGTACAGGCGTTTGCAGAGATGGGTCACAACCCATTTGTCAGGTATTGAAACAACAAATAGGTTCGTACACCGGGGTTACATCTTATTGCATGAACCAAGACTACGAGCTAGGCATCAATGAAGGACCAGAACACAAACTCACTTGGTCGCTTTATATATAACAGTGTAGATTCCAACCGGGGAAATTGACTCATCCTGAAGGACCAGGTTTTAGAACCTAGCGGCGCCAGGGAAAACGCCCGATGCCTTCGAGTTCCCCTGCCTTGGCAAACAGAGACACGGGACACTTCTTGATGACGTCAAAGACCAACGTTTATTGGCTGCAACCAGGAACAGAGATCTACGAAGCACAACACGGGTGGTTCGCTAGAGACTGCACAAATTCAATGAGCGGAGCATGGTTTTTTATGCCAAAACTCACATTCCAAAGGTGGCATCTATTACATACCAACTAACCAATCACGTTGTGAAATTTCAAAAGTAGCGCATGACGACAATCCCATTTTCCGTTGTCCAGCCCACCAGAAATGACTAAGCACATTCCAATATCCTGTTCGATCAGGCCGGACAAACCCATCATAAAACCTCAACCCAAATCAGTGATTATGTCGTAAAAGAAGGAGCAGAAACAGATTGGAAGCAAGATAGAAAGGTGGGTTCCGTGTACTGTAAACTTTGGCATGTCCTGCTCTTTGATCTTTATCTGACCAGCTGCTCAACAAGGAACTGGCTCAGTGAGGTCAGCCTCGGGCAAGGAAGTCAGTTCGGCCAGGTCACACAGAAGTCAGCTAAGGTGTACGTGTCCCAAGGACTTGCTTGGCCGTAGTCATCGGCCTATGTGAGGGCAACCACACAAAATGGCTGCCGTACACAAAATGGAACCCGAGGGTTCAAACAAAATCCCTAAATACATAGTGTTCTCATTGATCGATTAATGTGAAAACACTCGTACATACCGCATTCATGATTTGCGGTCCGCTGACACCAAAATCGTCTATTTCCGACTACCTTTATTGAACGGGTTCGGAACCACCGAACCTCAGACCCTCAAACTACGGAACTACAGACCCTCCTTTTGCCTTTACATAGGCAACAGACCCAAACTCATGGCAATCTGAATCTAGGTCTATCATCATCAGATCATCGATATGTTGCTGTAGCTTCATCCTAGTACTTAGTACCTCTCTCTGGACAGGTCTCCTTGCACACGAAGTAGCACAAAGGCCACAAATAGCAGGAGCACACTGTACACAGAGACAGAACAGGAAAAGGATGGCTAAGACCATCCCAATGACCATCAGAATCTTCCATCCACAAGTGGATATCAATCCCCAGAACCATCCCATCAACGACCAATCTCCTTTGTCTATATGGACAGAATCGGAGATCCTATGTAACTTGGAAATGGCCTGGAAGACTGACGGAGCGTTGTCTGGGATGAAAACGCAGCAGCTCGATTGAATCAGTTTACATACTCCACCTCGGTCTGCAAGTATGACGTCAAGGGTAACTCTATTCTGAAGTCAGTTACTAAGGGCACCGGCGGTTTCGACTATGGTGGACTCAACGACTCTCGTCAACTGACTAATATTCCTGCTGTTTGCCATTGGTCTTCAGAATGACAGAAAAACCTTAAAGAAATCTCCTAACTCTTGCCATGCGGTATCTTCCTGGCTGAAGACACCTCTAGCAACTCTCGTCTTATGGTAATCTGCCTCAGCTGTAAAAGTGGGAGGCAACAGAAAGGAAACAAAACATGTACCCGAAAAGTCAGGGGGCAACCATGTATATGCTTTGTCATAGCAGACAAAATAAGTACCCTTAGCGGCTAGAAATGCTGGGGAAGTCTGAGACGTAAATACATAGGTGTCAGTACAAACACTCTTTCCTAACTGAGCTTTCGGATTCTTGCCATTACCCTGCAGACAATAGCGACCCTGATGGGGCACTTTCCAAATCGGTGGAGAACTTTTCGCTCGCTGGTTAACACTCAGACTAACTCCATATTCAGTAACGTCCCAACCACTATATGGTTGCTTCTCATCTTTCGGAATAGTTTCAACTGCATTAGTCCCTTTAACCATGTCGACTATGCCTCTAGCTACAGCACTATTCTTCGGATTGTCCTTCGGTGACTGTAGGGGATAGACACTATGAGCATGGATGAACATCGTTTTGTAAGCCCAAATAGAACCATTGAGGCTGATAGGCAAAACCAAGTACGGAATACCTTTATCGGTCATATGGGGCATTAGACCACAAATCCAACAATTCGCTGTGTTCATGACTAACTGGTGTTGGTGCAAAAGTTGAATAAAGGAATTATTGGCAAATTCCAGTCTTCTGACTACTTCATGTTCAAGTAAAGGATGAAAAGAATGAGAAGAAATAGTAGGAGGAGGTGTAGGTTGCACAGTGGGAATAAACGTCACTTTAAAAGAGAATGTCACATAACCAATTATAAATATCATTAAACTTAATAGCAAAAACAAGCACAGTATTAAAAATCTTTTCCGGGTGATTAGTTTGTATATCTTTTTCTAAAAGTCATCATCCCTGCAGGTCTCTCCAACTCGAAGAAATCCATCCTAACTAAATATGCTGCTCGCGATGGTAGGGTGTTCTATGCTAAGGAATGCCTCTGTCAACCCAGGGCAACTCCCTTAGGCCAACCAGAACCTTCGACCTATTATCTCAGGCTTGCACTCCAAAGACTTGTCAACCGCGACCCGACAGCTGAACCCGGATGGCGGTTCGAAAAACAAAAATAAGTAGATCCTCGGTGGAGAGTTAACCTGCAAACAAAAAAATCATAAAAACTTCATTTATTTTTTATTTGTCCCACGACTCTTGGTCGCAAATTATAACGATCTTTCCCAGGTAATGTCTGTTCCTTAAATAGGAGTTCGGGCTCGGTAGTGTTCAATCTATTCAAAGGAGGCACAGCTTCTTGCAAAAGATCGTCACTTTCTTTTTCAGAGTTCGTTCCAATCAAATGGGCATCGCTGAATGACAAAAATCGTGGCACAGTTTCTGTTTCAGAGTATGGGAGTCCTTCGTGGACCCACAAGTCGTAGGGTAAGGGCAATGGAGCCCGCTTACAATGTACGCCGTGAATGTACGCCGTGGATCCAGTGTTTCTTGCCTTGCACTCGAACTGCAGAACGTGTAGACAGGAGAACTAGATGTGGTCCTGTCCAACGGGGCTTATCGTTCTTGCTCCGCTGAAAATTCTTAATGAAAATCCAGTCACCTGGTTCAATGGGGTGACCTAGATCTTCAGAAGCTTGTGGCAGACTGTCGTAAACCTGTTGGTGTAAAACACGCAGTTTAGCCGTCAGTTTGTGCAAGTAATCAAGCAACGCAGGGTATTCGAGATCACTGAACTTTGTTGGTCTTGGTACGCCCCAGAAGGTATGCCGGGCGACCAAACACAACCTCATACGGACTCAAACCCATTCGCAAATGCACAGTCATTCTTGTGGACAAGAGCGCTAAAAAGGCAAAGCATCTGGCCATTGCAAACCAGAACTCGCTTGGATTTTGGCCTATTTTAATTTCAAAGTGCCATTATAGCACTTGACTAAACCAGCTGATTGGGGGTGATTTGCAGCGTGGAACTTCTGCCAGATACCTAATCCCTCGCATACTTTCTTCATCACTTGACCCACAAATTCGCTCCCATTGTCACTCCAGATAATTCTCGGCAAACCAAACCTCGGGAAAAATTATTTGATTAAGGCTTTTGCTGTGGACAAGGCAGTATTGTCCTTCAAAGGGTAAGCTTCCACCCATCTAGAGAAGGAGCAAACAACCACCAAAACATATTTCAGGTTGTTGCACCTCTCCATGTGGATGAAATCTTGCTGCAAAGCCTCGAACGGATACGTAGGAGGAGCAAAATGACCAGCTGGTGTTGGAGTTCCCTTACCAGGATTATACATCAGACACACCATACAGTTCTTAACCAAATTCTCTGCACATTTGGGAATCCCTGTATTCTGCCAAACCGGAGCCAACAACTTGCAAATCCCTTTCACGCTAATATGTGCCATCCCATGAGCCATTGTAACAACTGGAAGCACATCCGCGTCAGGCAACACCCATCTTTGATGTTCAGACAAATCAGTCCAACAACCATTCGAATCCAATCTACCCTTACTTTCTCTCCATTCATTCAACTCTTTCTCTGTAGCTTCAGCTTGGATGGATTTCACACTCTCAATCGTATCTTCACACATACTTTTCTCTGGAACCCATCTCGCCGGACCTGCAACATACATTCGGCTCATCACATTCCTCGCAGTTTCTTTCGCAACTTCATCCGCAAACGCATTTCCGCGGCCAACATCATCCGTAACTTTCTTATGGGCACTGCATTTCACAATCACTACTTGCAATGGCAAAGTAAGTGATTCAAGAAGCTCATTCACCAACTGCCCATGCTGGAACTTTGTTCCATGGGAATCAAAAACCCACGTTCACGCCACAAACGTCCAAAACTATGAGCCACACCAAACGCATACTGACTGTCAGTGTACACATTTACTCGTTTTCCTTTTGCCAACACACATGCTCTCGTTAATGCAATCAACTCTGCTGCTTGCGCTGAATTGTGTGGGATACGTGCAGCTTCAACAAAGTCGTAACAGCGTATGCCGCAGTCGTATCACCATTCGGAAGCTTAAAACACGAACCATCAACCCACAAAGTACCATCACACTCTGGAAGAGGAGTATCCCTAAGGTCTATCCTCCCTTTCGTTTCTTCCTCAGTTCTAAGGAAACAGTCATGCTGTTCTTCAACATTATCTGTCTCAACTGAAATCGGCAACAACGTGGCTGGATTCAACGTGTTGCATCTTTTAATGTGCACTTGACTCGCTAACAAGGTCAACTCGTAACCCGACAACCGAGCACTAGTTAAGTGCTGTGTCTTGGTACAGTTCAACAAGGTATCCACTGTATGTGGAACCATTACGATTAATGTGTTGTCCATAACCAAACCAGCAGACTGTCGAATTGAAACAGCCGCTGCTGCTGTTGCTCTCAAGCAACTCGGCAACGCTCTAGCTACCGGATCTAACAGCGACGATAAATCTGCACATGGACGTTGCTTATCGCCGAACTGTTGAGTCAAAACTGACAATGCACATCCCTCTCTCTCTCATGGACATACAATGTGAAAGGCTTACTGTAGTCGGGAGTACCCAACACAGGAGCAGAACACAACGCATTGCGTAATTCTGAAAAACTCTTTTGACATTCGTCAGTCCAATGAATAGGATTTGGAGTATCCTTAACAGTAAGAGCTATCAAAGGCTTCGCTAACAACGAGAAATTAGGGATCCACTGTCTACAGTACGACGTAATACCCAAAAACGCACGTACCTTTCTCTGTGTAGTAGGAACACTCATTTTCGCAATAGCTTGAATTGTTTCTGGGGTCAGGCTCCTTCCCTCCTTCGATAAGATGTGACCTAAGTAGGTTACTTCTTGTCGACAATATTGCAACTTAGAGAGAGAAACTTTGTGATGAAAATCAGATAAGTGGCTAACAACGACAAAGTGGCTTCTCTACAAATCTCTTCATTGTCAGCAGCAACTAGCAAGTCGTCAACATATTGAATAAGGGCGGCACCATCAGGTAAAACCAACAGATCAAGTTGTGTTTTCAAAGCTTTACTATAGATCGATGGACTCTCGCAATAGCCTTGAGGAGCGTGCTTAAAGCGGAAACTTCGTCCTCCTAAAGAGAATCCAAAGATATCTCTACTCTCGACGGCAATCGGCATGCTGAAGAAAGCATTCTTCAGATCAATCACCGAAAACCATGTAGCTGTAGCCGGGATCAAAGTCAACAAAGCTGTGATATCAGGCACAACAGGAAACTGTGGAACAACAATCTTGTTTACTTCACGAAGATCGATCACAAACCTATATACAGGAGGCTGTGAAGCATCAGTTCTCTTCAGAACAGGCAAAACGGGACTATTGCACACATTACCTCTTGTTTCCTCAATCACACCCTTCTCGATCAGATCATAAATGATCTCCAAAAGTGCACGCTCACGATCACTCGAGATACGGTACTGTGGAATGCGCGGTAACTTAGCATTCGACTTCAGTGTCACAACATATGGTGGAATCGCAAAAAGAGGCCTACATCGTTCGGGCCAGCAGCCCACAATGAATCCGGTAAAGAAGACAATTCAGGTGGAAGTCTGTCTTTAGATATTTACATTGGAGAGATCACTCTCTCTCCCAACGTGAGATGTACTCCCGACGGAGAACAATACAACGTCGCATACAATCTCTTCAACAAATCCAATCCCAACAAGTTCTCACCACAACCTGTAGTCAAAATGAGGGGTGCTTCAAATCTGCGAGGTCCAACAGAAAGAGGCAACGGAGTAGAAATCGGATTCGTAACCGGGGCGCCAGAAAAACCTACAGAAACATTCTCAAAGCCAGACAAAGGTGCGCCAGGGAGTTTAGAGTGCATAATAGAACTCTTCGTAGCACCAGTATGTAACAGAAAAGGCTCTGACACACCTAATGCAATCACTTCAACATAAGGTCCACTCTGATCTACTGGAACTGAAACAGCTCCCTCTCTTTGTCCATGGCTGTCCTAGCAATCATTACCATCCACTTCCTCACCTTCAACATAGTAATCATCCGTATAGTACTGAGCTGTCCTACCAGATGAACTCTGCTGCTGATCAAAGCTATTCATTGAGTTCTGTGGAGGCAAAGAACGCACATTCTGTATGTGACCTCTACCTCTAGGCGCTTGTTGAGCACCTCGTCCTCTCGCACCAGAAGTACCATTTGTGCGCTGTAACAAAACCGGACACCTACTCTTGAAATGGCCCTCTTCTTTACAATACGCACACTGAATAGGCCCATACGGAAAACGTGGTTGAGAAGACTCGTTCCTTTGCGAGTTTCTCAAATTTTGCTGATTCTGCTGATAATCGCGTTGATTATTAGTACATGGTGGATAAGCTTGTTGTAGAAGAACTTTAGTCTTCAATTCCTTAGTCTTCTTATCGGCTTTCTCTACCTCATCTTTGTGCCTATTTTCATAGTACTGGTCCGTAGCTAAAATCTGCACTGACGTGGAAACAGCCCAAGCACTCTCAGAATCCTTCAGCTTAGTGCACAACTCGGGAAGAAAATTATGCACAAATTTGTCGACGAACAATCTCTGGCCACCCTCAGTAGCCATATCCTGACCACTATGATCTACAAAAGTCTCTTCAAACCGCGTGAAAAAGTCAGACACCGTTTCATCTTTCTTCTGCTTACACGCAGACAACTTGTCCCAATTAACACGCACTTCAGGCATTAAAGTCTTCATATAAGTAATAATCTTACCAGGGAGTTCAGTAATCAAATCTTCAGGCTTAGCGCCACCTACTTGTCTATTATCGGCATCTCTGAGATTAACCCAAGTGTCACCTAATTCGTCCGCGTGATCCGTATGACGAATCTTACCCCAAATAGGCTGTGGAACAACATTCCCAAACAACATGTCTATGTCCGCCAAATTCATGATACACGAACCCACAGTCTGAGTGAGCTCTTTATAGTACCCTGCTGGATTTTTGCGTGGATCAGGCAAAGACTTCTTAATAGCTAAAACTTCAACACGCTTCCAGGGAACATGTACTCAAACACGCTGAAAGTATGGCGGAATGGCTGGATTAGCAGCTGCATCACCAGGTCTCCAAACTGGAGGAACCTCACGCATCGGATACTGACGCGCTGCTCTCCTAACCGACGAATCAGGCTCAAACAGTCGCTCAGAAGGAGTGTCGCTACGAAATGACAATATGGTCGCAACTGCTCTGCCAACATCATGAGGACCCACAACGGTCCCTTTCGCAAATTCGGAACGTATACAATACAACTCTTTAGGAGCTTTACCTACTTCTTCAACCCATTGTTCATGGAGGAACACACACATCATCTCAAAGACGTACCGTTGCTTTGGTGCTTCCCATTGGAGGAAAACATCCATAACACCCTCAAGATCATACTGAGAAGCGTATGTAATCCATTTACGTGCCAGATGAAACTGGCACGTAAAACTGTACGCTCATCTGTATCAGCCAACTGACTACGTGATTGTCTACGCTCATTAACAGGAGACATACCCAATTGTACCAACAAAGGAGAAATGAAACCAGAAACTGCAGCAGTCATTCTCTGTCTGGCAGAAGGAGAAGGTGAAAGAATAAGAGAAGACGGAACAATAGTAGAAGAATCCAAAGTCGAAACAGAAGGAGTATTATAGATAGGCGTAGGAGTAGCAGACGAAGAAGGAGACAAAGTTGGCGGCCCCTGAGGAGGCTGCACCAAAGGAATAGTAGCCAACGGAAGAGGAGCTGGCTGTGGAGGAATTGCAGGTGGCACAACAACCGGGTGTTGTGGAGCTACAACTGGTGGCGGTGGTGCCGTAGCATTCTGTGCATAAGGGGGTGGTGAACTCAGTAGATGCGACATTAAAGGATCTTTCGTAAGATCTTTCTTTGCTTCCTGTTCTTTAAGCGGCAAAACTGGGTAGCACTTATCTACCGCTAACTTCCTAACCCTAAGCATCTGTTCGCTCTCTTGCTCTTCCTCATTATCCCTATACGGTATAGCAGCTTGCACCATTGACAAACCTCGTTCTCTTTTATTCTTTTTTGCTAATTTAATTTCTTTCTGTATGGATTCTTTACTCCATATGCGGAAAGATTCAAACATTGCCGGCCGGGCTTTCTTTTTGAACAGTTTCACCTCGAGATTATCTAAAATCTCTGTTTCAAAGCTACCGTAACGGGGCCACTGTAGGACACCGTCTTTCTTCGTATATTTTACCCAGATGTCATTATAACTGATAGGACCTACTCCATGCTTCACGTAAAGATCATATGTAGGAGTTCCAATCGGAGGAACCGGGCACGAGGCCTCTAACCGGGAATCCTTAGAACGACCACACCCAAATATCTTTCCAAGTCTGCTAAGACCAGGCCTCTCTGCTCACTAGTCTAGCTTCAAACTTCAAGGGAAATCTCAAAACGATAGTCTCGTGAATACACGAGTCCCCTGGCTTTGGGGCCTGTAGGTACCAAATCAAAGCGATCCTCGAAGATATACCAAAACAAACTAAGAACTGGGAGACGCTCCACTCATACTTAACTGAAATGTCGATGGCGTCACCAGAAGACCGGTCTATTGTCTCGCTCTACAAATCATCTAAGGGCTCCAAGACAGGGCGACAGTCAGGGCAGCAGTCCTTCGTAGCCGTCGGAAAGCGGGGAACCTCGCAGCAAAGACTTTCGGACCACGACGACCTACAGGGGTCGATGATGTGGCAGGCCTTCCTCCACAATTTCCACACGAAGCTCCTCACGATCTTCGGGCTTGGACCGGTACCGCTGAAGTCGCCCCACGTTGGGCGCCAACTGAAGGACCAGGTTTTAAAACCTAGCGTCGCCAGGGAAAACGCCCAATGCCTTCGAGTTCCCCTGCCTTGGCAAGCAGAGACACGGGACGCTTCTTGATGACGTCAAAGACCAAAGTTTATTGGCTGCAACCAGGAACAGAGATCTACGAAGCACAACACGGGTGGTTCGCTAGAGACTGCACAAATTCAATGAGCGGAGCATGGTCTTTTATGCCAAAAATCACATTCCAAAGGTGGCATCTATTACATACCAACTAACCAATCACGTTGTGACATTTTAAAAGTAGCGCATGACGACAATCCCATTTTCCCTTGTCCAGCCCACCAGAAATGACTAAGCACATTCCAATATCCTGTTCGATCAGGCCCGACAAACCCATCATAAAACCTCAACCCAAATCAGTGATTATGTCGTAAAGGAAGGAGCAAAAACAGATTGGAAGCAAGATAGAAAGGTGGGTGCAGTGTACTGTAAACTTTGGCATGTCCTGCTCTTTGATCTTTATCTGACCAGCTGCTCAACAAGGAACTGGCTCAGCGAGGTCAGCCTCGGGCAAGGAAGTCAGTTCGGCCAGGTCACACAGAAGTCAGCTAAGGTGTACGTGTCCCAAGGACTTACTTGGCCGTAGTCATCGGCCTATGTTAGGGCAACCACACAAAATGGCTGCCGTACACAAAATGGAACCAGAGGGTTCAAACGAAATCCCTCGTACATACCGCATTCATGATTTGCGGTCCGCTGACACCAAAATCGTCTCTTTCCGACAACCTTTATTGAACGGGTTCGGAACCACCGAACCTCAGACCCTCAAACTACGGAACTACACTCCTCCCTAGAGTAATCGATACTGGAGTCCCTCTCCTCATTTGGTCCAAAGCATTATTTCCTCCACTGCCCCCTCATCAGTGTGTGACAAGCGCATGTGGTGCTTCTTCGCCGCCCCCCACTTCACGAGGTCTTTTAGCCACCAGGCCATCAGTGGCACCCTGGTGCGCAGCCACCCAATGACTGCATGACCTTAAGAAAGGAGTAAAGCCAACTGAGCAAGTTTGTAGTGGACTTTACCTCACCTAGGTCTGTCAACAACACCCAACAAACATACTATCGGTGTCAGTGGAATCTCCAGTCCGGTGGCATCCTCAATCTTAGGTGCCACCAACCTCCAAAAGGAGCCAGATGCAGAAAGGCAGCACCCACCCTTCCGCAGCGCACAAATGTAACCTCTCTGGAGGGATCCATTATAGTTAATTTGTAAGGAGTTACGTAGGTGCAATGAAGAAAATGGAAATGGATCAGATTGAACATATTATTTCAAGACACTGTGCACACTATAGCCGATGCACGAGACCATTCGGAGTCTGTTATTGGTTCTGCTAGCTCATTTTCCCAGGCTCTATGCACAGCCTTAGGTTGTTTCAACATGCCCCCCCCTAAGAACTCTATAAATAAACATGATCAGAGGCCTACCTTCACCTCACCCAAGTAAACCGCCAAGCACCTCCGAAGACTGCTATGCCGCACCTCTCTCGCAACACTTTCCAGTTTGGCATAAGTTATACATGAACGAACCAACTCCAAAGGTGTCCTGGGTGTCTTGAATTGTGATAAAAGTCCTGCTGGCATAGCGATCACCCACCACCTGACATCCCCCAATCCTCCACTGTTCCATTGATATGTCAGTATCAATGGCCCTGAAGGGTGCGGGATCCAATAGCCACAGTTCACTATTATATGGGGCTCTGCAGAGCACTTTGTCTTGACTAATTACAGAACTGGGTGTTCTGATCTACCCCCATGCATCAGTAATTGTGTTAGGGTGTCCTCCCCAATCATGTTCCCGAGCAGCCTCTTCTCCCAGTAATCCTATTCGGCTAGCCATCTTGCGGAGTGCATTACATTATAGTAAAACTGTATATCTGGGACAGCTTACCATGCATTCTCCATAACCATTTTAAGCACCATCAACACTACACTGCTGCGCTTACCGACCCATATCAAGAAGATCAACAGGCTATCCATTCTATGAAAAAACCTAGGACAAGCGGAAAAAGTAAATTCTGGACGAGGTAGAGCCAGCGTGGATCGCATGTAGACTAATGCATCATCTGCATATAATGAGCAACCCATCTGATTCCCCCATGGTCCCATCTCCCTACTCAACAGCAGGGTGGTGGGCTCGATTGCAAGTGCAAAAAGAAGGGGCGAAAGAGGGCACCCGTGTCTGCTCTTCTTCCAGACTGTCCATGGCTCGGAGAGCTCACTGCCCACCCTGACACTTAGAGAGGGTTTGGTATACAATAACTGCACCCATGCACAGAATTTAGGTCCTAACACCATACCCCACAATACTGCCATTAGATACCGCCACTCAGCAGTATTGAATGCTTTTTTGTGATCGAGGTAGACCAGAGCCATCTGACCCTCCTCGACTGAGGTGTGATGCAAAACATGGGTTGGTCTTTCCTTCCCAGTATAAGAATTGGCTTGGTAGTTTGGTTTGCCCTGTTCCCATCATGCACTGGGACAGGAACAGACTAATTTGCATGTAGCCAGGTTCTGAGCTGGGATGGTGCAGAGAGCTAAAAAACGGTGATGGATCAAGCCCTGATCTATGGACTGGGTAAGAGTGGTCTGCTTAATTCAGACACTCTGTTCATCACCACCCCCTATTCTGAATCAATTCCTCTTAAGCCTTCTACCTAGCTATAAGCTCCTTTTAAAGGACTAAATAGCTTTGTGCACAGGGATTTAGGACGTGAGACAAATAGAATACCAAGCGTTCCACATTGTCATCTATCTGCAATTGGATAGCTCCTACTGCACTTTCCGAAGAGTCAGTCTCTATTGTGAGCTTTCTTGTAGGATATTGGTGTCAAAGCATTGGGGCTTGGATAAAGGCTTGTTTTGATTCTTGAAACTTTTTTCTTCCTGACTCCAAACAAAGCCATTTGAAACACTCTTCTTCTTCATCTGTAGTATAAAATAGTGCTACTTATCTAAGTATGCGGTACAAAAGTGGGTGGTGATGGACGGAGCATCTGAATCAATCAAACACTCACACCCAGTCAAAAGATCTGGGTTTAATCCATCACCGCTCTTTAGCCCACTCTGCCACCCCAGTTCAGACATGGCCATATGCAAATCAGTCTGACCCTGTGCTTCATGGCAACAGTCCAGCCCGAACTGCCAAGCCATGTCTTCCCTGGACCGGAAACAAGCTTCAGAGGACCGGTTTTTGGCATTCCAGCCGTCTTCAGCCCGGCTTGCTTGAATCCAGTGGCAAAGTGAGCAAGAGACTCATGTCTGAGCATACCCTGCCACACTTATGGCGGCCAAAAGCGGTACAAAAGGGGGTGGTGATGGGCGGAGCATCTGAATCAATCAAACACTCACACCCAGTCAAAAGATCTGGGTTTAATCCATCACCGTTCTTTAGCCCACTCTGCCACCCCAGTTCAGACATGGCCATATGCAAATCAGTCTGACCCTGTGCTTCATGGCAACAGTCCAGCCCGAACTGCCAATCCATGTCTTCCCTGGACCGGAAACAAGCTTCTGAGGACCGGTTTCTGGCATTCCAGCCACCTTCAGCCCGGCTTGCTTGAATCCAGTGGCAAAGTGAGCAAGGGGTGGCAGAGTGGGCTAAAGAACTTGAGCTGGGCGCCAGAGAGATTCCCAGGAGATGCCCACTTCAACATCTGGACCTTCCTTAAGCCCTGGTGATGTCATGCCCATTGAGGTTCTCCAGGGGCAGTGGGCCAGAATCCTGCTTATCGCAATATGATCCTTTACTGCAGGTAGTGCATTAAGGTAATTTATGCTAGAGAGAGCCAGTCTATCAGGGACAAATTGGTATCAGAACATCAGTGTTCCAAAAATAATTAATTCTTTTTTGTATCCCTCTGAGTTCTGAAGCCCTATTTTTGTTTTTAAGTTTAGCCTCTCGAAAAAAAAAGGAAAAAAAATGTAAATGCTCTAAAAGACAAAAAAATAAAGCTATTTTCAGAACTACCTATTCTGGTATAAAAATATAAAAATCTCATGTTTCTTGTAATGTGTGACTCTTTATGTTGCTATATCATAGTGGTCTGATGTAGTAGTCTGATGTAGGGATATATATATATATATATATATATATATATATATATATATATATATATATATATATATATATATATATATGTGTGTGTGTGTGTGTGTGTGTGTATATATATATATAAAATAAAAGGTAAGTCTATTGTTATAAGTGTAAATAAAATTAAACAATGATAATAATACATTTATTTTCCATTTATAAACAGTTTGCATCAGAGTTGTATTACGTTTTGTGATGCAGACCTGATACAAAATTCATATTTGTACTTTTTCTCTTAATTATAACTAATATTCATCCAAAGCAGTGTAACACACTGCCTTTGCATTAGTTTGCATCAACAGAGTGTTCTATGTAAGTTGTATGGTGACTTCCATGCACCCTTCCATGGATTTTGATGCAAATCCATATCTACTTCCACATTTAGACATGGATTTGTGCCAAAGTCCTGCGCTGCATGCCGTTGAGGCTGCCATTACAAAGAAAAATATTTGTGTTTCTCTTTGTTCTTCTTCTTTGTATATGTGCTACTTGTACATTACATATACATAGATACCCATTTCTTCCTATTGATGTTCAGAACACTCTTCATCTTGTTGACTTCTGGGAGTACTGTGGAACCAATTTAACATTCAAAAAAATGTATTGCCTCCCAAGTTCCCCTTCAAAAGGACATGGGAGAAACAATCATAGCAATGCATAGTGAGTATTTTACACCTAAGAGAGCTTCAGTAAGCTACACCCAGCTTCACTGTTTAAAGAGTTTGACCTGTCCGTAAAGGGTTATATATTGAGAAGGACCAAGAGCAGCAGAGGCTTCCCACTCGTATCTGGTTGTTTCCCACAAGAGATCAGCTACCGACCACCTGAAGGGACTTGGATTTCTTGAGGGTGTGAACTATCTGTTCAAGACGAAGGGTGCACATAGTAGGGGCATGGCCACCTAATGGGGCTTGTTTTTTTTTACTTCTTTTCCCTAGGTCCTGTAGGAGCTAATGCAGACTGCGTGTACACTAGCAGAAATCCCACTCGACCATACTGTGTTCTGCTCTGGTTCCTGTGGTAGTACCTTACGAGTGGCCACATACATGTTTTGTTTGTTGTTTTTGTTTGCCATTTGGGGGTACTGCTAAGACCGCAGGAAACTGCAAGGAGGCCAGGGTTTCTCTACCCTGCCCTTCCTGCATATAATTGTTTTTGTTAATATTCAGGACACGCAAACCAAGTTACCATGTCCTGTAGTGTCAGCCACAACATCTTTGCTTGACTTGCGGCTAGCCAAACAGATTGCTCAGTCCCATGGAAAAAATCCCTCTCAGCCAATCTGAACGCTACATTTTTCTTAATGTGCGTTCCCGCAGGAGTCTAGTGTGACCAACTGTCCAGATATCTGTATTCTTAACCTTAATTTCTCAAATACAGCTGAAGAGATTTACACCAAATGACAAAAAGTGCCCACTGTGAATATTTAGTGTGATTCTGTTCAGCTGTTTTCTCTGAGGTGGATCGGTTATTAACTAAAAAAAAGGTCTTTCTATAGAAATCTGACGTAACTATAACTACACAGTGACAACCACCACTGTGTAATGTATTTATTATATAAATATATATACACATTGATATGTGCAAATGCGTATCACCTACTGGCGGTTGCCAGTAGGTAGTTATAGTTAGGACCTGTTATCCATAGGAAAACCGCAACATTCTATTGGCATTAACTTTGGCATCGATAGTTGAATCTTCTTGAAATTTCCCAAACTTTTGGCCAGCTCAGTTCCGATTCTTCCCTGAAAGTTTAGGGGTGATTGGTGAAGCGGGGACTGAGAAAAACATGTTTTCCCCATGCAATTTCCCATAGGACCTTTAGCCACGACTACAGCCCGAACTGCTGAACGGAATTACACCAAATTTGGCAGAGAGTTAGTCCTCAGTTCTGACTTGTGCCTTTCGCATATCTGGTGTCAATCTGTTCAATCTGCCTCATAGGATAAGCGCACCGTCCTGATGACGGGTTGAATTCTAATTGGCTGTCAAGCGGTTGTAAACATTCAAAATCGGGAACTGTTGGCAGCCATTTTGTGCCTCGGTAGAAGCGAGGCTGAGGAAGTCAGTGAAATATGTGTGCAAAATTTGAAAAGGGGGCAGGGTAGACACACCCTGACCCCCAAGGCCTGCTCAGAGGGTCACATAAGGACCCGTAGGGCCAAAAAAGTAAGATAGTATATATATATATTTTTTTTAAGTCACAGGATGCTCGTAGGATCCGTGCATTTCACCGCCGAAAAAAAAGAAGCATGTATTTTTGACATACAGATCAAGCTTATGTGTATGATGTTGGGTGGCTCTAAAAAGAGCCCCTGTATTTATTGAGAGATTTTAGTACTTACAAGTAAGTACCGATGCAGAGTCTAAAGTTCTTGAGAAAGACTCGGTTCCCTTCATCTGTAAAATATACATCATCTCTCCTATAGATGCCATGCAATTTGAAACGCAGATTGTTGTTGTATATGGACTCCATTCTATAGTCTCGGAGAAAAGTAGAAACAGATTTATTCACATTTTTTCCTAGCTTTCTCAATCTGTGGACAAAATAGATTGGAGTAGTTCCATTTCTGCCTTTGGCATATGTTAGAATAGACAAAGGGAGTTTGGGGAAAAAGTGAAATTAAAACAGAAAAGAAATGATTGGTTGTTTGACAACATTCTACACAGAAAACTAGGGTGCATGTTTCTGTTTTTTAAAAGCATGATTCTTATTGGTTATCAGAATGTGATTGAAAATAACATTACGTAGGATAAGGTAGTATATTGAGAAGTCGAGCACACTTGCTGTTTTTTTTAGCAACATTGCGTGGTGAACTTTTGCGTTCTTCGGAAGCCAGTATTGCTTTTTTGCATGGATAGATGCTAATTTGCATATGGAAATGCAATCTGCTCTGGATTTTGAAAGTGAGAATAGATTTCACTGCTCTGTCTTTCAAAATGCAAACTATGTTTGCTACGCGAGGGCGGGAGTCGTGAGAGTCCCGCTCTGTCAAAGCAAACAGCAGTATACCGGGGGTAGGCACCCCGGGACATTGCAGGAGCTGGTCGTAGTAGTTTCCAGGGCCCTCGAGGGCACCAGGCAGAGGGCCACGCAGTCTTCCTCCCGTAATACACAAATTCATGGGGGTGGTGATTCTCGGAGCTTGAGTGGGGTCGGTGAGGCCCACATACTTGTAATTTTGTAGGGGGGTTGGATGTGAAAGTGGTGGAAGGGGGTTGTAAATCTGGTACACAGTCTTTTGTTTTACTTTTCTTTCCTTACTGTCATGTAGAGGATCCAGGGTAAATATAATGGTTTCTGTACAGCCATTAACTTTTAACCCTACCTCCAAACGGTTT
This sequence comes from Lissotriton vulgaris, assembly GCF_964263255.1. Classification (NCBI taxonomy): domain Eukaryota; kingdom Metazoa; phylum Chordata; class Amphibia; order Caudata; family Salamandridae; genus Lissotriton; species Lissotriton vulgaris. The sequence goes on from NC_141687.1 coordinate 387,583,290, forward strand.
TCTGCCCGTTATTATAGTAACAGTTCATGGAACACTTACGTGAGCACAGAGGTTAGAAGTTTACCACACTATGTTGCTAAAGGCGTACTTTTATTCTTTTGAATTGGAACTGTACATTGTAGCTATACACTCTGGTAAAGATCTGGTGAAGAGCTAGCCTCAGAATTATACTTCAAATTATAAATATCATTTCTATTGTGGACTGCTACCCCCACAAAAAAAGACGTATGTATTTTTTAATTAACTTTTAATAAAACAATAAATAACTGGAAAAATAACTAAATGATAACATTACAATAAATAACTAGAACCATAACTTTAACCCCTTAAGTGCTGCCTCGGTGCATTGGCCGACGGCAGCACTACCTCCCCAGTGCTGCGCACGACCATTGGACGTCCATTCAGCACTAGTTCCAATGGACAGCGTAGCACTGGGGAGGAATGTTTAATAGCATCTATGAGGTTAACAAAACAATATAACAAACAACATATAATATGGAGTCCAATAGAAGCACTGTAATTAATCTGCAAAACAAAAAAGAAAATTAGTGTTTAAAATTAGATCGATTTGGCTAAATGAGGTCACACATTACAAGTCAAAGTAACACAACAATATTTTCTATTTTTTTAATGTGTGCAGTGTACCTGATACATTTCACTTATCTTATAGGCTTGCATTCAAACGGTGTCTGCATAGAAGTGCTTACTGCGTCATATTTGTTTTACAGATGAACAGGTCTTTAAAATGATTCACAGATGAGATAGAATTAGGTGAGAGATGAAGTCATTATGCAGGACAATATTCTTTAGGGCTTATTTACAAAACTCTTGGGCCACTTTTGTGTTACTTTTCTCATGTTGAAAGTGACGCAAAAGTGGTGCAAGGGGTTTGTAAATAAGCTCTTTTATTTCTAATGCATTTAATTGGAGGTATTGTATATATAGGCTGCTCTGCTTACCTTGCCTAAACACTGTGGCCAACAGAGTTCACAACTTGAACTCCGCTTTGGTTGGTTACTTGCCGGATATGCAAGAATGCTTTCAAGAGGAGACCCCGAGTACTGGTGTGGAACTGCAAGTATGCAGAAGGACTTGCAGACTAGGAATCCGGTCAACCTTGGAAGGGAAGAGTTAAGGATATTGAGAGAGGCTCCTTCTGTTTCATGAGAAGGCCCAAGTACCAGTGCAGCAACACCGTCAACCTCTACTGCACAGCCTAATATTCGTCCCCAATTTGGAACGCTTTAAGAGAAAAAGTAGGAAGGTTGGGAGCTTTGTATGCCATCCTAATACCTAATCATCCGTTAGTTATACAGAGATCCACCCTGTATCAGACTCATCCGTACAAGTGTGAATTGGACATTACCTGACACCAAAAACCCCTCAAGTACTTATATCTGTTACTTTTTAACTTCGTCGACTACTCATATTGAGAGTATTTACCTTAACGTTATCCGTTAAAAATGTGTGCATCTGTATGGCTTCAGACAACTAGTTCATGCCATATTTGAGACATCGGTGTAATAAGCTGGAACAGGAGGATATACTTTTCTTCAACCTCTGCAATTTGCTGCTGATTTATGTAACATTCTGCAAGCTGAAAAAAGAGTTAAAAATGTATATGTTGTACATATGTCCAAGATTAATTTAAATGTACATAAAACATTTGTTCTCAATAGGATTGGGGTTGAAAAGCAATCAGCAGAGGTTATATTTGGCAAGCAAAATAGGAAATAGCATTGCATTATACAAATGTTAGGCTGACATTGGTCACACATTTCATTTACAAACTCCTGGCCTTGATCTGATAGAACCCTTTTTGGTCTTCCATGATCTAGAAATTGAGAAATAAACATCAAGAAAAATTGAAAGACACGTATTCAAATTAAAAAATTCAAAACAACATTTTCACTATGTATCTCAAGTGCAGGCTGAAAACGTGTAACGAGCATTTAAATGAGAAACATATGGGTTTCAGAAACAAACGTCTATAAGACTATTACAATGGAGATTTACATTTTATAAAAAATATTTATAGAAGCAAGAAAAATTATAACACACATTGTTAAATTTCAAATGACCTAGTTGGCCAATAAAATTGAGAGGACATGTTTTTATTTGTTTTCTTGATACTAGAATGCCCACCAATTCTACCAAAACATGAGAACAGCACAGTTATCTGTCTGCAAACACATGAAATACACAAATGCTTATCTCAGAATGCTTTTCAATCATGAAATGTTAAAGTCAAACCTGATAACTCCATTAGGTCCATTGCAATTTTCGGCTGATAGCAAATGGAGAGCAGTCAGTGGATCTGGTATGTCGAGAGGTTGACCACTATCTGGTATAGTGCATGGGCAGTAACAAACAGCTTGTGGCGACCAGTACGTCCCATGGTTGAGTTATCTGTATAATGAGATGGAACAGGGGACAAATGAAGTTTAAGATTATTAAAAAACTTGGAGAGCGTGCTAAAATACAACATTGGCCAATCGATTACATGCGCAGTGCATGGGGAGGAAGTAGCACGTGGCGCACTACTTTCAAAAATTAAAGGCGGCAGGATTAAGTGATTTGTCCAGAAACATCGCCTAGCAAGGCAAGATATTAGAGGTATAAGAGCTGGAAACCGTGCTAAAATACAGCATTGCCGAAAACATTGCTTTTGCAATGCATGGGGCACGTGACGCACTACTTTCACGAGAAAAACTACATCGCATTAAATTGAACAGCATGTAGCACACTGCGGGAACGGCTTTGTGGCGCTTGGCAAATTAAAGAAACGTGGGAGGTTTAAGAGATTTGCACAGAACAAAGGATAGCAAATCAAATTTAACGTTATTAAAAAACATGGAGGGCGTGCTAAAATACAACATTGACCAATCCATTACATGTGCAGTGCATGGGGAGGTAGCAGCACGTGGCGCACTACTTAAAAAAATGAAAGGCGGCAGGATTAAGTGATTTGCCTAGAAACATCGCCTAGGCAAGATATTGGAGGTATAAGAAATGGAAATCGTGCTAAAATACACTATTGACGAAAATATTACTTTTGCAATGCATGGGGCACGTGACGCACTACTTACACGAGAAAAACTACATTGCATTCACTTGAACAGCACGTAGCACACTGGTGCGGGAACGGCCACGTGGCGCTTGCCAAATTAAAGAAACGCGGCAGGATTAAGTGATTTGCCCAGAAACAAAAGTTACGAAGTCAACTTTAACAATATAAAAAAGCAGGAAAGCGTGCTTAAAAACAACATTGTCAAATCGAACAAAAATGTGCATTTACGTGGTATTTAAAGATCGTTCAGATTAATTAATTTAATTAGTCTTAAAAAGAAATGCTCACCTTCGAAGACGTGGATACGAACACTATCAATGGCTGTGACTGCGGAATAAGAAAAGTTCAAGAAGGTTGGCAGGTTATAAATGCTTTGCAGAAGGATGATTAGTTGAGCATGATGTCACTGGGTGTAAGAGCTGTGATTAGGCATGTTGTAATTGAGCATGCACAAATAAAATGAAATACGTTACTGGTACATAGACAGACGCTGGGACGTATTGTGCTTGCATGCGTAACATTAACACGCATGCGCTACCACAAACATGAATGCGCAAAGTGAAGGCAACTCCTAGGGGGTACATACACAGATGGAGTTCGACTTATCTATTAATAACACTAAATCTTTTATAATGCAGGTGGGGCAGTGTAAAAACAAGCCATACCCTTTCAGGGTTAATACGGAGCGGGTACCATAACCAGAACGTTCTCTTATCTGGGAGTCCTGTTCTATGATCAGTTAAAATGGGGATCATTAATTCAAAGGAAAAGGGGCGAGATAGGATGTATGGCGTTACAACGCATACTTTTACAACGCCTACCTTTACAATGCGGTTTTTACCACGCATACCATTACAACGCATAATGCTTTTAGGCGCTGGATAGTGAATAGTTTAATTTACTATTCCAACTCCAGTCCCCGTGGATAGTAGGGCAGGTTATTGGATAGTAAACTAACCTATTCCCTATCCTAGAGCGCCCCCCAGCGCAATGCGTTGTAATAGTTTGCGTGGTAAAAGTTGCGTTGTAATGGTAGGTCGTTGTAAAAGTTGCGTTGTAAAGGTTGTATACCGGCGAGATAACCTGGGCAAATGCCGCTATATTTAATTTTGCAAGGAAAATGGGCAAACGACCTATTGCCGCACTTTTAAAGATTTATCAAGCAAAGAGCGTGGCTATAGGGAGTTACGGTAGTGAACTCTGGGGTATGTGGCAGCTAATGATATTATGGTGGCAGAGAACATCTTTTTGAAGCAACTGTTGGGGGTACCAGAGGGGACTTCCAACGTAATAGTGCATGATGAAACCGGCACACCTTTCATTAGTGATACCTTAGTACTACGGCCACTAATCTTTTGGTTAAAATGTTGGCTAAACATAGATTTGGTCTTAAACCATCTACTCCTCAGGGAAGCACTATCATTAGATAACATGCTCAAAATCCTGTGGCTAAAATATTTAAAAGCCTGTTTATTTTCCATAGGGCGCCCAGAACTCTTCTCAAATCCTGATTCAATTAGACTCGCTGACGTAGAGTCTGTGAGGAAAACTTTCTCTCTGTTATTACAAATGAATCGGGAAGAGGTGGAATTAACTAAACCCAGTGTCCGAAACCATGCTATGCTGAAAACTACACCCTCAATGGAGCCTTATCTATCCTGGCCCATGTCGAGTTTCGAGCGGCACCTGCTAATTAGGTTTCGTTTGAATTATTATCACCTTCTGTTAACTATTCCTAGGGGTTCTCATCGAGGCCAAGGGCTACCATCCTGCGGCTGCCACAATGAGTCTCCGCAGGATTTGGAGCACTTTTTATTTATTTGTCCTTTTTATGATTTACCACGGAGGTTTTATTTAAAGCCCCTGCGAAAAAAATTGAATTTTCCCCAGGTCAGACTAGCTCTTTATTATCTGCAATTGTTAAACCCTGAAAGTACTTTATTTCTGACTGTTTTTTTAAAATCTGCATTAAGAATTAGGGACAGTAGGGAAATTTAACTGTATATTGACTGCTGCTATTTTACCTTCATACCTGTTTGTCTGTGATTGGTGTTATTGATATATATTGTACTGTTTGGGTATTTTATGTTTGTATATCATGTTTTTATTATGCAATATTTATTGGATAATGAGCTTTTATGGGGTTTTTTCTGTCTGAAAACCGAAAAAAGATTTTGAAATGAAATGAAATGAGTTCGGACAGGGTTGGATTGGGATTAAAAATCGGCCTGGGCACGATAAAAAAAAGTGGCCCACATTTGCATATTGTCTTTGCAAAACACTGCTTCGGCGAAGTTTTATTTTTAAAAAAAAGGAGGTTTAAGAAAAATGCACGGATTAGCTTGCACTGGTGAAACACACCTCTATACAAGTGAGGCCGCAATTGGTCATGCTCCCTGCCCCCGCTCAATAAGCATATGTTAATGGGCCGGCCCCAGCAAGAGAAAGGGAATGACACCTCTGCTCATTGATAAAAGAGAAGTAATTTAGGCTGATCTGCCTCCAGAAAGGCCACACAGGCACCCACTGGGCCGCTGGCAGCACCCGAGTAATGCAGATACCGTCAAATTGTCCCAAGGCTGCTCACCCTTCCGATCACGCACTGAAGGCTAATTGGCTGTCAAGTGGTTGTCAACATTCGAAACTAGAACTGTTGGCAGCCATTTTATGCCTCGGTACAAGGAAGGCTGAAGAAGCGTGTGAAATGTGTGTTTCAAACGTGAAAAAGGGGAGGGTAAACACACCCTGATCCTCTAGGTCTGCTCAGGGGGTCCTACAAGGACCTCCAGTGCCCCTAAATTCTTTTTTTGTTGTTAAAATCGCGTGGTGCGCATATGATCCACGCATTCTAGCGATATTAAAAAAAAACGTGAGCTTCCGCGTGTCTTTGGTAATTTATATTCTTTCAACTGTTTAGAGGAGATGCAGCAGTGCTAGATGCAGGATGCACCATTGAGTAAGAAAAGGTAATGATAACACTATTTACCTGCTAAGTGAATTTCCTTTCATAGGCTAACATTGACTGGTTTCACTTGCAAATTTTTTAAGTGTGGAGTTTTGAAACTTTAAAATATTCACCTAAAATCATCTGAACAACGAATTCCCATTTACTCACAAGGAGAGAAATCAGTGCTGCATCTTTTAGCCCAGCACTGACCCTGAAAAGTTGTTCTAAGTATACTTACGAGTAACTTGGATTTTCTTCCATAGGAATCCCCTTCCTAATAAAAAAAATGAATAAAGTTAGATTTGGGAATCAGGCTCTAGGGCATGGTGTCCAAGGCCCAAAAAAAGTCAAAGGAAGGGGGGGCACACAATGTAATGACATTTTAAAAATAAAATATCTACAAATAAATAGTTTTAAAAAAATAGTAAATCAGTATAAAAATAAATAAATGTAAGAATAAATATATTTAAAAATGTTCATTTACAAAACCTTTGAAATTCACTGAAAAAACCATAGGTTTCAGACATGTTATAGTTAGGAATTATCATTTAAAAAACCTCTGATATTCACTGAAAAAACTATAGGTTTTAGACATGTTATAGTTAGGAATTAGCATTTAAAAAACGTCAGAAATTCACTGAAAAAAACACAGGTTTCAGGGGTGTTATAGTTAGTTGGACATTTCACTCGTACAAAACCATTGAAATTCCCCCGTTATAGTTAGTTGTACTAACTACAACTCACGCGCCCGCAATCCACTACTGATGATGTCACACATTACATCATTCATGACATGATCAGTGACATCACTGATGACATCACTGATGACATCTCAAATGACATCACTGATTTGTCCATTCCAAATCTAAAGACTTTACAACACCCAATACAGGGTAACGGCATGTGTTGTAAAGCCCTGCATGCGTTGTGAAGCCTGATTGGTAAATGCATTCTCGGTAAAGATCTGCGTTGTAATGTCTGATATTCCACCAAACATCCTAGTACAGTCAAAAAATTGAACTCAGTTAAAAAGAAAATAATATTACTGTGTTGTATACACCAAAACGTAAAACCTGTGACTGCAAGGTCTAAAATTCACCCTATGGAAGTGGGCAGTCACAGGTGTGCTTGAACTGGTTTTGTCATGTCTCAACCTCCATAATGTTTTAGAAGTTCTGCTTTCTCACATGCACAATAAAGTCTACGAACTCTGACAGAGCTTTGGCAATATCAGCACTTAATAAGTAGTGGTTTATAACTTTGCGTGCATGCAGGCAGGGCTTACTTCCCTTTGTTTACAACAGCAAAGTCATGGGATGCCAGACTTTGCCTTTCATCCAAAGTAGAACAGAACTCCTGAAACCTTGTGTAATTTTCCAAGAGAAAGCCAAACCTCTATCATTCACAGAAGAAAAATAGGGAAAGCATAACTGCAATACTGCAAGTTTATTTCGCTGGTAAACTCCTGATTTAAAACAAGATCATCATTAACTCAGCGTACAGAAATATGGACACGCAAAATACAATTTGTGTAATATTATATATTAACTATCAAATACATCTTAAAATGCATCATTAGGGTAAAACATGTATAGTTCAAATTTGTGGTGATAAATAAACTTGCGATGGCTATCGTCTAAAGTTACGCTATAATGTCATATATTATAGTTCGTAAATGGCAATTTTTTATTGTTATTAAATATAGTACACCCCAAACTCCAAGCAGAATATAAGAATTCAGTCAAGCCAAGGACAAAGACATCTATAGTGCCAGATTTCAGAATTCTCAATGCTGCACAGTGCTGCCTTACACCCAGTAAGCGGCAAATGAGAAAACATCACAAAAACCTCTGAATAATGAGAAAGGTATTAAAAACAGCCTATTTTGAGAATTGAAAGTAAAAAAGACTGGGGAAGGATTCTGCAAGTCTAGTACATTACTAGACTTGCAGAATCCTTCCCCATTCAAAGTGTTGCATGGACACACTATGACTCTAGAAACATATTCTTTAAAGGACTGCTGTATTGAGCATTTTGGGACGTTTTAGTGCTGTACGTTTGGTTGTTTTTGTTTATGAGCACTCAAAGGTGCTTGTGATCGCTCCTAGTAGTGGTGGTTCCTCCATGGGGGCGTTTGGGCGCCACCCCCCCCCTGCTTTCTCGCCATGCGAGAAGGCAGAAACAAATGGTAGTTATTATTTATAACTACCATTTGTTTCTGCCTTCTCGCACGGCGAAAAAGCAGCAAAACCTCCTGGTTAGTTACTTGAGCCTCAGGGCAGGGGGGAGTGGCTTGGTGGAGTGGCTTGCCCACTGTTGTTAGTACTGACTGTTTGGGCAGTCTGAGAGGCTGTCCAAACAGACAGTATTAGCAACAGTGGGCAAGCCGCTCCCCCCTGCCACCTCCCACTCTCCGTTCTGCAGCATACAGACTGAGAGAAATGACGTGGTTGGGGCAGCCGGCCGAGCCAATCACAGCGCTGGCTGTGATGGAGGGGAGGGAGGCTGCCTGCAGCCTTCCTGTTGACGAGAGACCAGACCCAGGCGAATTCAAACATCCAGGACGGCGGGAGTCTGCAGTCTCGGGAGTCAGCGCGGGAAGCCAAGGTAAGTTTTATGTAATATTTTATTATGTATTATTATCGCAAAATACTTAAGTAAATGTTGCCTGTCTGCCGGCTTCGGAGTGAGGGTGGGATTTCGTTAAAGAGGCAGGTTTCAGGGGTGAAGTAGAAGCTCTCTAACAGCACGCATGACTGGAGCTGCAGGAACGATAAATTAATCGTGTTGAAGATGTTAAAGGCTACCAGGAAGGAACTTTTTTGTTTTTTTAATCACTGCGTTTGAAAAAAAGAAGAACAACTTTCGGAGGGGTTAGGGACCCAGAGTGTCGCCTGAGATGTTGTTCTAATGGAGGGTGTCAGCGGTGGCAGAGACTGGCCTGGGTGTTTGCCGACTATTTTTTTCTGATGAGGGTGTAGTTTAGATGGCGGTGAAACATTTGGGAAGTGAAATGTTCATTGCTTTCGACTTTTGTGGGGTTCTCATGAGGCAAAAAAGAGGGTGACAGGGTAAATCAGCCCGGCAAACTGTAACCCCATCAGCTGTGATACTGTGCCTGTTAGTAAAATAATGCTGCTGTTTTTTGAAAAATCGATGGTATCCCGACTGAATCGGGTGTGCATTAGTTGTGAGCCTCGACTCGAGACCTGTTGATGATTTGCCTCACTACTTTCAAATATTGCTAGCCACCACTGGCTCCTACTAATCTTTGATGCAAGAGCCTTTTTTTCTCTTATCCAAACTAAAATATGGTAAGTGGATTTAGAGTATTAAATGTATTTATTAAAAAAAAATATCAAAAAGTCACTTTTATCGCAGGGAATGTTTGCGGCACATACATGCTCACCTTTATTTTTTGTACATAGGATCCACTACAAGACAAATGAACAGAGCCACTGGATTTTCCTCTTGAGCTCTATGTATCTGACACCTTTGACCACAGCTGAATGCTTTCTTCAGAGTCAGCAAGGAATAAACCAATGCTGACATATCATTAAATATTTTTTCTAGACACTGGAATGAGGATATGCTGAATGAAGCTTGCAGGAGCATATTGGAGGAGGTCTCCCTGCCCGGCTCTGCACCTGGAGGAATGGTGGAGTACAAGAGGACCCTCACTGTCAGCTTCCTCTTTCGATTCTTCTTGCAAGTAGCACATGATATAAAGCAGAAGGTAAACAAGTGTTCTTTAGGTTTCCTTGCTTATTTCATTCATTGAAATGGATGTGAGGCGTAGGAGTCCCCATGGATCAGTCCCTGTAACAGTGCTTTTAAGTGTATTCTTATAATAAGGGAGAGGAACGTTCAGGTAATGCATCCTTTTTTGCAGTTCTGAAAATCTGTATTTGGGTTGGTGGGTGGACCTGGTGTCATAGTTTTCATGTAGATTAAGGACAAATAATTTAAAATCAGAGGACAAGTTGATCTATGATTGGCCAGCTTTGACCCACTGCTACCAACCAGAAAGGCACAAGCATCATGTGGAGCTGTACTTGGATCAGTGCATTAATTTGAGCTGGTGTTTTCTGGTGACCGGCACCCACACTTAATTGCCAGCACTGGCGCTTGTGACAGCCTGCCAGAAGGTGGTGCTGTCTGGCTAATTTAAAGACTACCACAACAACATCTAATTAATAATGCAGTATGCTTTAAAAATTACTGTTACCAGCCGCCCAGGCCATTCTTATAGCTTTGGGGGCCTGAAATAGTCTGAATTGTTAAACTTGTAGGAGTGTGATGGTTAGTAATTGTGTTGTTACTATCATTGCAGCATGGCAGGGGCAATGCGTTTTGCAAGCTGCAGTGGCCTCCTGACGAGAGCCCTGGTACTTATTCTGTCACAAATAAAGCACTGACTTGTATATCAGATGAGGCACCAAAAACATCAAAGTGATGAAAAATCTTGTGGTCATCAGACTGAACAAAATCATAGTGGCTAAACAATGTGACAAGGTTGTGGTGAGGAGCAGGACAAATGTTTTGTACGATTGGTGGTATCCATCCTTTCTGAAGTTTTATCTGGATTATCTTGGCCATTTCGGAATGCTGTTCCCAGATCCTCTAAGCCTCATCACGGAGGATAAATACAGATTAGACTCAGAAACTTCTCTACTACATGAATCTCGAAATACATTTGTCTCTCCATAGCCACTTCAATAATAAAGTACTTCCACACAATGCTAGTCCTGGAGCTGTAATACTTCTACTTGTAAATAAAAGATTAGTGTCGAATTAAAAAGCAACCATTTACACTGTAAAATACTTATATATTACAAATGTAAAATGAAATCTTAGTTTCCTTTCAAAGAGCCTTGTTACAATAGTATATTATTTTGTAGAATAGGCTAAAGAAACCAATGCCTTAAATGGCCATTGCCCTACACTAAGCCCTTGGCACTGTACTACCCCATGCAAAGCTTACATTGTTTGTTGTTAATTTCACTCACACTAGGTTTTTGGAAAATTCTGAAGAACCGGAACTGGTTTCCTAAGGAAACCAAACTCAAATTGTTTCAAACTGCAAATAAGGAATTGACTATTAGACATTAGTGTTGCCCATACAGAATTAGAAGTAAAAGAAGGGGAATGGATTGTGGAAAGCCTTTTTCAGACAAACATTGGGAGAAAGATGCTAACGTTGATTCAGGTCTTAACAGCATTGTATCACAGACACTATAATGTGTCTTTAAACTTTCAGGATGTTTACTTTCATGCACTGATCTCGCAGTCCCATAGTTTCTTTCAGTTTTTTATGTGGTTGGAGCACTTCCAGTTCACTGTAATACCCTTCGGCCTTACCTCAGCCCCCAGGAGTGTTACAAAGGTAATGTTGGTGGTCGTAGTCATCTTTGACTGTCGATAATTCATGTATTCCCATACCTCAACGACTATCTACAGAAGGCGGAATCCCCCCAGTCCCCATAGGGCCACTTGAATACAACTGATTCATTACTGTCCAACTTGTGGTCTCCATCAACAAGTTGAAATCTCATCCTCAGGCTGAGCAGAGGGTACACTTTATAGTTGCCAACCTAGACATAGTTATTTTGAAGGCCATACCCCCTCTGAAACGAGTTGGAGGCATTAAGGCTATGATTATGGTGTTTTGGATTCATGCTTGGTTGTGGCTTGGATGGTTCTGAAGCTTCCTGGGCTCCTGGCCTCTTGCATATTTCTGATGCCTCATGCCCATTGACACATGCCGGCTCTGCAGTGGAATCTTCACTTTCAATAGGCCCAACTCTGGCAATGCCTCTGAGAGAACATCTGTAAATCAGAAGACCCAGTTTGGGGTCTTCGCTGTGGATGATGGATGACAATCTGTTGTGCAGCAGACCGCTCTGCCTACACCACCCAAAGGTCATGACAGTGACAGATGCTTCATCGCTAAACTAAGAAGGTTAATCAATCAACATTTGTGGAGTGCTGCACTGTCACCTCTAGGGGTATCTGGGCGCTGTGGTTTCGAGGTCTCCGTCGTGCCTGCTCCCCTGTGACAGATCTTGAGATGGTGGGAAGAGGGAAGAAACAAGCAGAGAAGGCAAAGCAAAGGGTAGAAAAATGAGCAAACGAAGGTGCTAAAACAGAGGGCAGAAAACAAGCAAGAAAAGCAAAACAGAGGACAGAAAAATGAGCAGAAAAGGCAAAGCAGAACAGGAGAGGGCCAAACAGAGGGCAGAAACATTTGCAGAAAAGGCAAAACAGAGGGTAGAGAAATAAAACGAGCAGAAAAGGCAAAACAGAGGGCATCCATTAAGTAGGTCCTGGGAAATGTTGGGGCACTGGGAGGCGGGAGGAGAAAAACTGCGGGAGAAGGGGAAACGGCAGGAAGAGGGAAGAAAAACAAACAGAAAAGGCAAAATGGAGAGCAGAGAAACTAGCAAAAAAAAAAACAGAGTGGAAAAACAAGCAGAAAATGCAAAACAGAGGACAGAAAAAAGAGCAGAGGAGGCAAAACCGAGCAGAAGAGGGCAACACAGAGGGCAGAAAAACGAGCAGTCAAAGCAAAATGGAGGGCAGAAAATCGAGCAGAAAGTGCAAAACAAAGGGCAAAACAAAGGGCAGCAGGTAGATAGGGAGCAGAAGACAGTGGACTGCCAGCAAGCTGGACAGGAGAACTGACGCAAGGGGAGCTGGCACGATGACCTGAGGACAAGGACACCTAGAGAAGGGCTCATCAAAGGCCCCTGGTCTTCAAACAGGCAGTATCAGAATATCAACTTTCTGGAAATATGCACCATCCACCCGGCCCTCAAGGCCTTCCTTCCTTCCACCAGGAGCAGGTCAGTCTAGGGTCTAACAGAAAACAGGCCTGTCATTTGGTACTGCAGCCAGCACGGTAATGTAGAGTCTTGTGCCTATGTCTGGAGGCTCTGTGACAGTGACTTGATCCTCATAGGATCTCCCTAATTCTCAGTCAATTGGCAGGTTCCTCGAATGTCAAGGCGGACAAACTCAGTAGGGGTCATCTAGTCAATCACAAGTGGGGTGTGCTTCCAGAGCTGGCTCCAGGCTCCTTCACTCAATGTTGCATGCCCTTTTCAGATCTTTTCACTACCACCAAAAAAACTCAATGTCTAGATTTTGCACGCTGAAGTTTTCTCCTTGAGGCTCTCTAGAAGAGGCAGACTGTTTTCTATGGGACTCATCTCTCCTTTGTGCATTCCCACCTATGCCACTGATCCCGCAGGTCCTGAAGATCAAGAGGGATCAGTCTCAACTCATCTTGATAGCCACGTATTGGGCATGGAGGGTCTGGTATACTGACCTGCTGGTTCGGAGCCATCTGTATTCTACTTTGGCTGCCTCTGTGAGAACACCTGCTGTCCCAGCATGAGGACAGGATTGTGCACCCAATTCACCACAATATACACTACCATACACAGAGTATGAGTGGAATCAGTAGAGCCGCTGGAGGAAGTGGTTGTGGTTTTGACTGCTCACTGCCCAACCAAAGTATACCTCTATTTTATTTGCTGATTTACATTTTGTTACCTAAGGTGAAGACAGACATGGCGATCATCTTCAAGACAAGCTAGCTGATGTTCTTCTTGTTTGTTTTTTCTCTGGACCAGCAAGGCTTTGCTGTTGGCACTGCAAAATGCTACCTATCAGAACTTTCAGTCTTTCTTCATTTGCCCAATCAGCCCTTTTTATTCAAGACAGCCATTGTGATTAATTTTGTTAATGGGTTTTCATATATGTTCCTTCTTGCTCCTTTTATTTTGCCGCAGTTGGACCTTAATTTGGTCTTTACCTTTGTGAGGTGTGCACCATTTAAGCCTATGGACAGTTGCACCCTGACAGTTTTGACCCTCAAGACATTTTTTTCTCATGTTCTGTCACTTCTGCATGGTAAGTAAGTGAACTGTAGGCTTTACCTGTACATTTGCTGTATAACAATGTTTTAACCTACATGTAGGTGCTTCAGATGTGAGGATACTTTCTTCTAAAAGTGGTGTTTAGTTTTTATGTGGGACAGTCAACACACTGCAAGCATTTTTCTCTTTGCCAGATCCCTCAAAGAGGAGGGGAGGCTGCATTTGTTGGATCCTACATGGGTTCACAATTAATACATTTATAGGACTAAGGAGCACAGGTAGAAGATCAACTCTTTGTTGGATTTGTGGTGTAAAAAAAAGAAAGATAGTTCACAAACTGAAGTCATTGGGGTGCATTGTCCTCTTCATTAAGCTGTGCTATGCAGGCGAAGAAGGTGCGTGCTGAGAGTCTTTAGTTTCTTCCACCATGGTGAAGGCTGCGACTAGGGCTCTGGTTATAAGTATTCTCCTGCAAAGCTGGTACAAGGGTGTCTGTCCACACCCTCACCAGGTATTATCCTGTTGACTCTCAAGTCCAACATGGAGCATCATTTCACATACTTGGTCCCGTAAGACTTCCTGGTGTGAGTCCACTCCTCCCATCCTTTACCTAAGGTGGGGTACTGCTTTGATATTGATGCCAAAAGTGAGAAATCCACTGTTAAAAGTGTCCATTAGAAGAACAAGTTATTTATCTTTGGCTGCGCTGTTTACGGTGGATACTGTTAACTGTATGCTCCTTGTAGCTTTCCCAGCTCCACGTTCTGTGGAATAGATTTCTTGTACATTATAAGGTCTCAAGTTAGACTTTACATCCTGCCAACATCTCAATTTGTTGGTCGCCCTGCATCTGGGTTGTAGAAATAATCTATTCAGAAACTGATGTGAGAAAGGAGGGTTGGTGCTTATGTGCAGCTTTGGGCCATTAGTTCCTGAGATGGGAATGAGCCACCACAGAATCGAATGGTGTTATCAGCTCGTATGCAGGAGCTCTTTTAGAAAGCTTTTTGGACCTATTCTGGTGCCTGGGAGGCTTCAAAAGTTGAGAAATGTATGGTTAAATAGAGTTCCCACCAGAAAGAGTGTTACTGAAGGTTAGTAACTTGATCATAAAGTGTGTTGGTGGAGTACCTCTTACAGAAAAACTATTTATGAAAATACTATTGCGAACCAAGACACGAAATAGCTGAACTGCCAATTTAAGGTTGTTGAACAGATACAGATACCGTTTAGAGGAGGGAATCAATAGACCATTTTATTCTCCAGGGAATGTTGGTGTATGCACATTTTACAGTTGCTACAACCAAAAGGATTAAATGGATGGTTAAAATGTTCATGCTTTTTCTATTGCTTTTGGAAGATACCATTATACAATAACACAACATACACATTATGTTTCTAATTGGGGTTACGCACTCCAAGTAACTATCAAAATTTTGTGTAGTCATCATTGTTGCACTTACCAACAGAAAGGACTGACTAGGCACAACAACCCCAAGTGCAGGCAGACACCTCCTCTAGGGTTTCTTTGGATAGTATGCATTGTTTTAGTGATGTCATGGTTCTTGTGATCAAGGGACAGTGTCCTGAAGTGTGTAGAAGTGTGTTTCATAAACACCTTGCACCACAGTGAACATTTATTTTTGAATCATTAAATTGAATTGAAAACTGAATAAGGACAGATTATTGAAGATATAACAGAAAGGAAATAATGAATACAATTCTGAAAGACATACCTGAATTACTCAGTTTTCTGAGGCATGTCAATTTATGGGTTTGGTTCAATAAAAGGTACACAGACAAGTCACAGCAACAAAATAATTGTTTGTTTTTCCTTTCAAATTCGTCTGTGCACAAGTTTATAGTGATCACAAAGTCATCTTCCAATATTTGCCATATTCTGGTGTGTTGCTATCCCATGTTTGCAGAATGTTGATCTGCAACATTTGAGATTTGGCACAACATTAGCATATTTATAGTATGTTGGAATGTAATAAAATGTTATATGAAGAATTTTCATTCTCACATTTTAAACTTTTCTCTGTGTGGATGTCCCATAATGCTGGTGTGGAACATTCCCATATTGGCAGTATGCTGATGTGTGATGTTCTTATGTTTAACAAATGCTGTTGAGCAACATTCTCATGTCTGCAAAATGCTGATATTTGACATTTCCATGTTTGCAGAATCTGATATGCAATATGTCAGTGGGCCGAAATGCAGCTGTGCAGTATGCTGATTTGTGGCATTTCCATAGTTGCAGTATTTTGATTTGAGTTACAGCAAACAAATGATGGACGGAATGCTGACAATGAAACATTCTCCCCCAGTCAAAAGATCTGGGTTAAATCCATCATTCTTTTGCCCACTATGCCACCCCAGTTTGGACCCAGCCATATGCAAATCAGTCTTGACCCTGTGCTCCATGAGAACAGTCCAGACTAAACTGCCAAGCCAGGTCTTCCCAGGACCGAAAACAAGCATCCTGGGACCAATTTCAGGGCATCTCACCCTTCTTCAGCCAGGCTAGCTTGAATCCAGTGGTACAGTGAGCAAGGGACCCACGTCTCGGCATTCCCATCCCACTTAGGGCGAAAAGTGTTACAGCAAACAAATGATGGACAGAATGCTGACAATGAAAACATTCTCCCTGAGTCAAAAGATCTGAGTTAAAGCCATCGTTCTTTTGCCCACTACGCCTCCCCAGTTTGGACCCAGCCATATGCAAATCAGTCTTTACCCTGTGCCCCATGGGAACAGTCCAGACTGAACTGCCAGGCCAGGTCCTCCCTGGACCGGAAACAAGCATCCTGCGACCGGTTTCCGGGTATGTCACCCTTCTTCAGCCAGGCTAGCTTGAATCCAGTGGCACAATGAGCAACGGACCCACGTCTGGGCATACCCATCCCATTTAGGGCGAAAAGTGTTACAGCAAACAAATGATGGATGGAATGTTGACCTGGCTTGGCAGTTGGGGCTGGACTGTTCCCATAAGGAACAGGGTCAAGCCTGATTTGCATATGGCTGGATCCAGACTGGGGTGGTGTGGTGAGCAAAAGAATGATGGATTAAACCCAAGTCCTTGTGACTGGGGGTGAATGCTTGCATTGTCCAGCATTCCGTCCATCAATTGTTTCTTTTGTATTTTGATTTGTGACATCACCATGCCTGTGGTATGCTGATTGGGGACAGTCTGTATTTGGATAGTTGTTGTGCAATCTTTTCCTGTTTGCAAATGGTATGTATACTTATAGTAGCTATGTGTGTGACACTGTGTACAAAATACTTCATGCAGCCCCAGTTAAAGGTTAATCGGTTAACAGTTGTGCTGACAGCCCAGTAGAACTGGCCAACCTAAAATAACCAAATGAGAACTACTGAGACTTGGTGGGTGATACCTTGAAGTTCCATTCCTGAGAATCCACAAGCCACCAGAGGTTTCCCATGGTCGTCTGTCAAATCCCCCCCCAACACGGCCCCAGCGCTCTTACCTGCACGGGCCATGGCTGTGCATTCTAACGGTGGTCTTTGTTCTCGCTGTGGCTAACATGATGCTTCCTCCATATAGGTGCCAAGTTACCATGAGCTACCGAAGCAGTTCATAAGTGCCCTGGAAGATCTACAGAGGGAGCCCCTACAGAGCGTGCAGGTCTACGAGGTGAGTGAACAGACATGCACATTGTTGTTTCCATCGGTCGTCTGATTTTGTTTGACAATCCGTTCTTCTTCCACTTGACTGTCCATGCATGCAGGACGTGCCACCTGATCAGCCTGCCCAGGATCCTGTGGGGCGTCCAATTGTGCACCAGTCTGGCATCAAGCAGGCCACCGGGGAGGCGGTGTATGTTGATGACATGCGTATGGAGGATGGAGAGCTCTTCCTGGCTTTTGTAACCAGCTCACGGGCTCATGCCAAGATTGTGTAAGTGCACCCTATGAAGGAATTGGGGGATAGGGCCATTCATGAAGAGTCTTTTGCAAAATGATTCACATTCAAGCAGTGACTGCTAAAGGCTGCATGCTGCATATTGCTTCCCTTGTACGGTTTTTGATAAGCCTTTTCCTTTGATTACCCTACACCTGCGTGTGTGTAGCTTTCTGCATCTTTTTATGTATAATACATGAATATTCATATGCAAAATTTATATTGGCAGTAATCACTCTCATTATTTATTTACCTTGTTTAAAAAAAAATTAAAAAAGCAAATGTCTTAAACTGTGGTCTCAGTTCCATTGAGTTCAGCGTTGATTCCAATAACAAATGTTGGGCTGCTTCCATTTTGTGTAGGGCACACATCCCTCACTGCCATAGCCTCTGATCACAGAGAGCTGTCTGTAGTATGTGTTGAGACGTATTTCTAGGCTGTCTAGCATGTGTGTTCTTGCACTGATCTGAGAGCTGTGTACAAAGGGGACTGATGTATGCGAGTGGTGTGTGGCATGTTGTGTTGTTGGTTTTTGTGCACTATATGTGGTTCATGTGTAGATGTAGTGTGCATGCGTGGTGTGAAAGTTCTGCGGTTGCTTGTCTGTTCAGTGTAGCTCACTGCAGAGATCAGCTCGGAAATGTGGCTTGTGCAATGGGCAATATTCTGGATGATCTTAGCAACCAGTGTAGTGGTTGTACAGGAGGCAGGGGAAACCAAACTGACTGCTTGAGAATTAGAGACCTCTTAGCATGGTGGTAGAAGGCAGGCCTACAGCAGTGAGAGGGGGGTTTGGTATTTATAGAAACATATGCCAAAGACTAGTTCAAACAAGAGGTGCTTGCAGAGGGTTATGGCAGTAGACCAGTGCTTCTCAATTTTGATTTTCAAAAAACCACTGAAGTCACTAATCTTTGTCAATATGATGGAACTGTCCCACTTACAGAATCATTCCACAGTGCAGGTTAGTACCAGCATGTAATGCTATACTAGCAATGCTCCCAGTGGTGGTTTTCCCCTGTTGCAGTATTTTCTCCTCATTATCAGTTCTGCATGTGGGAATAGGGACTAACACAGCAATATTACATGTTTCCCTCATTCTAAGCTACGAAACTCAAAATCAATTGTTTCAACCCCCCTGCACAAATTTCACGAGGTTTTACCTGGCTAAATGTATGTGCTTAAAACCTGTGAGGTCAGTGCGACATTTTGGTGCATCTTGTCTTGACAATTTAGGTGCGAAATCCCAGTTACGCCCAAGTTGACTTTACACGATCACTCGAAACAGGTACTTGTGACTTCGCTTCTTCTTTTGGATATACCTTAGCTTCAAAGACTCTTGGTCTGTCAAAATTCTATCTGTATCATAGTAAAGAAAAACAAATACAAATCTATTGAATATATCAGTATGGCAGTGCTATTACAACATGAGTAAATTCTTCTAAGCTGCAATGTTTACTAGCATCTCAAAATCTCTTGCAAATCCATCGCAGATCCATTTGATAAAGACATCTCACACTGCGTCTCCTATATGATGGTTTTACCACAGCCCATTGATGGAACCCTCTCATTTTAATCTAAGGTCCATGGATACAGTGGAGGCTCTTAGACTGCCCGGAGTGGTTGATATCATAACAGCTCAGAACGTTCCTGGGATCCATGAATTCAACTCTGAGAGTGGGAAAGAGATGCTGTTTGCTGGAGATGAGGTAAGGTAATGTAACATAGAGCAGAGACGCTCATGCAGCACCAGAAGAAAAACAAATAACATTTGTGGGAAGTAACAAAGGGAATCTAGAGATCAGGCTTTCATCATATACACCCCAGTAGTTTGTTATACTCATTTTTACTTTGGCCAAGCCTGAAAACAGTCTTCAGTGATCTGAAGAGCCAGCCTTACTTAGAGTCAGTGTTCTTGTAAGCAGCCATGGGCAATGGAAGAAAAAAAACTAACATTTAACTGCGATTTTGGACGGTGTGATGTGTGTCGTCGCACACTAAAAGAGTCGGTGCTCTACTTTCCTGGGTTAACCATACCAAAAACCAAACACAAATGAAACAAATTAAAAAACTATGAAAAGGATACACCACATGTACACTAAAAAATTAATAAGATTCAATCATAAGATTCAGCAACATTATTCCGAGGTGTTACTAGTCCAAAACAATCAGTGTGTTACAGCCAACGCGTTTCGTCCTAGAGGGACTTCATCAGGGCTGTCACAAAACAACAACAAAGAAAACATGTTCACAAGCACAGCCTGAAAATATTTTTGATCCTTAACAGTGCAACATGACACAACTTTAAAATAACACTATTAAAGGCGTATCACCACAAGGGTGAAATATTTATTTATTTATTTAAAACACTTGTATAGCGCGGCTGTCACCTTGCAGGTATCCTGGCGCTGGAAATAACTCCTAAGGTGGAAGGCAGTAGGGAACAACAGAGATAGGTAACCAGAGTTAACAATTAGGGGAAAAGCCAGGTTTTGATCCGCTTTCTGAAAGGAAGAAGTTCCGTTGTTTGGCGAATGTCAAGGGGCAGGCTGTTCCAAAGTTTTGTGGCTGCAACTCTAAAGGATCTTCCCCCGGTCCTGACCTTGTTGAATCTTGGTACTGTGACAAGGCAGGCTGTGGAGGAGCGGAGAGCTCTGGTTGGGATGTACCAGGTGAACATGGCTTGCAGGGAGCTGGGCCCGACTCCGTGCAGTGCTTTAAAAACAAGACAGTGATTTAAAAGCCACTCGCTGTTTCGTAGGGAGCCAGTGCAGCTCAGCCAAAGCCGCTGTGGCCGAAGATCTCCTAGTCCAGCCAAGGGCCAGTTTGGCAGCGGCCGTTTGAACTCTTTGGAGTCGGTCTAGCAGTACAGCTGGGGCCTCGAGCAGCATTGCATTGCAGTAGTCAAGGCGACTAAGAATAGTACACCTGACTATTAACGCCCGGGCCTGTGAGGGGAGAAGTGACATCATCTTGCGTAGAGAGCGCAATAAGGCCGAGCAAGTGGACACTGTTTTCGCAACCTGAGTTTCCATGCTAAGTTTGTTGTCCATCATGACACCCAGGTTGCGGACAGTGGTGACCGGCTGTGGCTTTTCCGGGGCTTCCGGGGGCCACAATTCGGCTGGGAACAGGCGGGGAATCCGACTTCCGGCACAGAACAGAACCTCGGTTTTGGAGGAGTTAAATTGCAGGGAGTTTTTGTGCAGCCAACCAGCTGTGTCTCTCAGACAGTCGTGAAACGATTCCAGAGGGATCGATTCTTCACCCTCCCAAGAGAGGATGAGCTGAGTGTCATCAGCGTAGTTTATGGCTTTTAGCCTATGGGATTTTATTAACGTGATCAAAGGTTTAAGGTAGACGTTAAATAAAATAGGGCTGATGGACAAGCCTTGAGGCACCCCATTGGGTACTGGGGAGAAGGGGGATTGAAACGGGGGAAGGGAAACAGCCTGCTTCCTATCCCGCAGGAAGGAATGAAACCAGAGCAGGGCGGTGCCGTCAACCCCGGCCTCCCTAAGTCTCTTCAGCAGAATCACATGATTGACCGTATAGAATGCGGCAGACAGGTCCAGCAGGATCAGGGCTACTGCCTGGCCCCTGTCTGCACGCATACGGAGATCCTCCATGGCAGTGAGAACAGCTGTTTCAGTGCCATGGACCGGACGAAAACCAAATTGTATTTCGTCCAGGATGTGATTCTGCTCCAGATGTTTAGAGAGACAAGAGCTCACCCAGCGCTCGGCAATTTTCGCCGGAAATGGTAGCAGGGAGTTAGGCCGATAGTTCAGTAAACACTCGGGGTTCAAGGAGGGTTTCTTCAGCAGTGGAGTAATGAGAGCCTGCTTCCAGGGAGCCGGAACAAATCCGCAGCGCAGGGATTGATTGCCAATCCTGCAGAGAGTGCAGAAGAGTTCCACTCCGAAAGCTTTCCAGATTTTAGGGGGCAAAGGGTCGAGAGGGGAACCCGAAGAAATCCCGCGAGCCAAGCTATCGAAGTCCGCCTCCAAAATGGGGGGGAATTCCCGCAAACAGTCCATGGGTTGGCACCCTGGGTTCACCGTATCATAGTCAGTAGTGTCAGCCCCGGGGCCGTTGAAACGGCCCAGTGAGGGGGAGGTGCTCAGGTTATGGATAATAGTGTAAATTTTGTCCTTGAAAAACAGTGCGAGATTGTCGCAGAGTGCTTGTGTGGGAGGGATTGTTTTTTTGGCAATAGTCAGTGTGGTTGAGGCTGTTAAGGATCTGGAAAATGCTTTTGGAGCTGTTGGCGGCTGTAACTATGGTGGAACAGAAGTAGGTAGATTTACATTTAATAATTGCAGATTTGTATTCAAAGAGTTTGTTTTTCCAAAGTAGCTTGTTAGTGTTGGAGTATCCTTGCCTCCATTTCCGCTCAGCCTGCTTGCAGGCTAATTTAAGGGCCTTCAGGGAATCATCGAACCAGGGGGCTGATGCTCTGCCCTTAGGCTTGCATCTTTTTAAGGGAACATGGGAGTCAGTAGTTGAGGATATCCTAGTGCAGAAAGCCTCGTAGTTGTCCTCTACTGGATTATAGGGGGAGAAGCTGTCATCTACTTGGAACACGGCACCAGTAGTTCTCAGCCTTTCCAGAGCTTTCCAATCTCTGTACATGAATTCCGAGGAGGTGCTGTGTGCCGGCATTCTAGCCCCCTTACTAGTAATATAGAATTTAAGAAGAGAATGATCAGTCCAGCCCATAGGCAGGATATCATTCAGGTGTACTAGCTGAGGGGTAGAGAAGATAAGGTCGAGTCGATGCCCTGCTTTATGAGTGGGTTCCTTGAACAGTTGTTGGAGTCCCACGCTTTCACAAGAGAGCAGTAGATTGTGCAGTCCAGTGTCTAAAATACCATTCGGCCAAAGGTTAAAATCACCTAAGATGATTAGTTTGTTGTGGGAGGTCGCCATGTTGGTGAAGGAGGTAAGTAGCGATTGTTGTTGTTGGGAGTTGAATATCCCCGGAGGTCGGTAACAGATAATTACTGTGAAAGTAGCTCCAGTGTGACTGTTAATGGTGAGGCCGAGGAGCTCGGTCCCAACGACCGGATCCATGTCTAAGGTGGTGATGAGCCACGAGGCTCTATAGATAATACCTACTCCACCACGGCGGCCTTTGGGTCTAGGGAGATGCAAGATTTTAAAATCCTGTGGACAAGCCCAGTCTAGTTCGATTTCACAGTCGGCGTGGGCCCACGTCTCGGTTAGAAAAAGAACATCTAAGTGATGGGTGTCAATTAGTAATTGAATTTTGTCGGCGTGCTTTGGCAGTGATCGGACATTAAGAAGTCCTCCCAGGAGCAGACATCTAATAGCGAAGTCATGCAGTGGAAAGGCAGTGTCAGTGAAAGTGAGATGACCTTCGTGCGCATACTCTCTCAGATTGAGCAAGGTCTCACGAGTGTAAAGCGGGGGGAGGACACAAGGCCTTGTGGGAAACTGAGCAGAGTGGCCCGCACTCGTCGCGTCCTGGTCGCGGACGGGCGCAGACGGGCTTGCCTTAGGCACGCCTTCGGCGTGCTGACAGCGCGCCAACTGCGCTCGTCCGCTGCGCTTCCGGGTGGAGAGCATTTTTATTATGAAGAGAGGAGGTAGGGGTGTGGTGTGTAGCGAGGGGCGTGGCCAATCGTCTCGTGGGCGATGGCGGCGCTGCGGTAGGTAAACACACAAACACACAAGTTTTAAAATCACAGGTGGTGCTCAATGGGTTTAAAATATGGCAGCAAGGTGGCTCCCGGCTTCCGCCTCAGGAGGAATAATAAAGACGCCTGCTTGTGGTTCAGCGCGGCGCTTTATAGTGCAAGGGGCGTGGCTTGTAGCGAGGGGCATGGCCAATCATCTCGTGGGCGATGGCGGCGCTGCGGTAGGTAAACACACAAACACACAAGTTTTAAAATACCACTATGTATGACGCAACAATGTGAAATTAATCATCTAACAACAGAAAATGCTTGATACAAGTTCATATATGCACCACATTCCTTCACAAAACAAAAAAAAATGAAAAAACATATTACAATAAATAACAATAATATAAAGAAGTTGGCCTACTTCTTACATTAATACAATTTTTCTACCATTGCTTTCATTCATTTCATACATGTCTCTTTCGCACCTAACTCTTTTTCAAGCAAATAATGTCCACATTTCGATAACAACCTCCATCAACATGAGTCCCTGTACACTGTCTGCCTAAAGACATTCAGCCTCAATAGTCACAGACATTGTTTTGTTATTATTTCAGAGACTCATGTTGTTGGAGGTTATTATCGAAATTTACCAATCTTTTGTGAAATGTGGACATTATTTGTTTGAAAAAGCGACGTGTACGAAGTGTTGGGGAAGTGGCCCTCTTTCTATATTAATAACAATTTATGGCATCACACAACAACATGTGTTCATATTTTTTAGGGGTTTACCTACCAGTATGTTAGGTGATGCTTCAGACCCTAATTGTCAATTAAAATTAATTGACAGGATTATTACATGATTGGTGTATGAGATGAGAGGCTAACACCTTTCTATTTTAGGAATACAGAATTCATTTTGGCAGGGGTTATGGGTATGAGAGAATGCACTCCAAATTTTTTTTTTAACTTCCTGCTACATGTCATTAAACTGGGGTCTTCCTAACTTGCATAACATGGGTAGAGTGGATGCACCTTATCGTAGTATGACATCAAAAATTCTGTCAGGTCTCTGTTTTTTATGCATCCCTTGTCTCTTTAGTGCAGAAGTACAGTACCTCTTTGGCGGAGGAAATTTTTAAGGACAATGCAGTATTGTGCTTACAAGGAGCCTTCTGAAGCCCACTAGAAAGAGCTGCTTAAGACGAGTCCGTAACTTGCATTAACAACTTTCAAAGCAAGAACCAGGACCAGAGCAGGCTCTAAGTGAATGTGCAGGCTCTCGATCAGAAGTGAGTGTAGGCTGCTACTTTATTTTAGAATCATCATAGCGCCTGTACATATGTGCAGTACACCACGGCCCATGACTGCTGTGCAGCACATAACAATAATTCACACAGGTCTCTGAATTATTTTCACCTACTGAGGACAAGGAGGAGCATGTGGCGGTTAGAGTTCTGGCTTCTATATTCATCACTCAAGAATCCAAGACCTTGTTTAGTGCCCTACATATCTAATTCTTTGTATATTTTCATTTGTTCAAGGTACTGTGTGTGGGGCAGATCATCTGCGCTGTGGTGGCGGAAACACCAGAGCTCGCCAAGCGAGCTGCGGCAAAAGTGAAAATCGTCTATGAAAACCTGGAACCAGTAATCATTACCATACAGGTCAGACAGCAACTAATAAAAGCATTTTTTTTCTGCAAAAATAGTGTGCATGAAGAGCGCTTAATGAAAACACTGGAAAGTGCATCCATTCTGCATAGACACATTGCCGTCACTTTTATAGTTTTCTGCTCCCTTGGGTGGCCACTGTAGCGTTCCAGTGGTTAGCCCTGAGGGGCGAATCACCGGAAGCACCACCAAACACTGTATCACTCTCTGGCCAGGCTCGTGGCTTCCGGTCCCAACCAGCAATCTGAGTGGCTGTGTGTTTGTATAATGCCGATATTGTAGGCTCCTGCATGTGGTCCCCTGGCCCCAAGCTTATGCTGGTATCTGGCGTTCCAGCTTTTCCCCAGCCGCGACACTGGCGACGAGGGTGGGATCAAGTTGATGATCCATCGAAAGAATAGGAACCACCTACCCGCAGTCACAGCGCCGATCGAAGAAGGGGCCTGACTTCGTCCGACAGCGCGGCGACGCTGGTCTGAAGCAGCCTGGTGAAAGCGGCAAGAAAGCCTGGCCATCGGACAACGTCAGCGCGAGTCCTGCCTGTAAGCCTGAGGGGACACCCCCGCGATCTGCTCTCGACGCCCCAGGCTCGGCAGAAGAGCTCCGCAGCAGATCTACCAGCGCGCACATGCACCCAGAGCAGAGAGGCCGCACCCACGCCCTGAAGCACGCGACCAGGCGCGCAGAGAGACAGGAAACGCTACAAGCCACACAAACTGCCCAAAAACGTGCAGATCGGAGAAGCCTGCAAACACTCAAAAGGCGACTGGAACATAGCATCAGAATCACGAAGGAACGGAGCCCAAAGATTTTGACAACAAGCCAAGGCTAATGCAAATAGCCAGTGAAGGTTACTAGTTACACAGAAAGTGCACGACAGGGCAGAACAAAGAAGGCTGGGAAACATCGCTGGTTTAAAAAACAGTCCCAATGTCAGGGGCAAGAGTTTCAGGGGCAAAAGTGTCAAAGGAGCCAAAAGAACAACAAACAAGCACTGGCGAACCCAAAACCACATGGACAGTCTGAAGCGGGAGTAGACACCCAAAAGAGAGGGCAAGGAGAGCCAAGCGCACGTCCTACGAAGCACAGAGTCATCCAGTGAGGAAGAACCATGTCGAACCCAGGAGGCGCAGCCCAGCAGCCAGCCGCCCCAGGAGGCGCAGCCCAGCAGCCAGCCGCCCCACTAGCAGTGACACACCCGGTGCATTCCCAGATTACAGCACTCCCACCATTCAGCGAACTCATCGACCAGGCCACAGCATCAACGAGGTGGAAAGTCTGGGTTGGCCACCTGAATAACTATTTCATAGCTACGCGAGAAACCGACGGAGCAATTAAGAGATCATTACTGTTACATTTTGCAGGTGACGAGATATATAAGCTTTTTGAACACCTCCCGAATACTGGTGCCGCCAATAACTACGAAGCCGCCATCACCGCGCTCAATGCACATTTTGACCCCCAGCTCAATCATCATTACGAACGATTTTAGCTGATGCAAGCAAGACAACGCGAGAGGGAATCAATGGACACGTACCAATCATGCCTCAGGGAACTAGCTAGCACGTGCACCGAGGACGACCAAGTTAAAGAAGTGACAGCGCAGCTCATACAGAGGTGTTGCAACAAGACGCTGCAAACGTTGATACTCCGCCAACCCCGGATAACATTAGAAGAAATACTGATCCTCGCCCGGTCACACGAACTTTCAGATGCTAGGGCGACGGCCATGGAGGCAGCGCTCACCTCACACCATGATCAAGCAGCCAGCGTCAAGACAGAGCGTGCCGACGCTCTCCGGACATCAACGCGAGGAGGAAGAGGAAGATGGCCGACGAGAACCGCACAACGGACTTCGTGTGGGTGGTGTGGCCGAGAAGAACACCCCCTAGAAAGCTGCCCGGCCAGAGGGAAGTCATGCTCAAAATGTGGAATTCCTAATCATTTCGCAAGTGTATGCAGAGGGAGCTCGCTGGGGAGAAGTACTACAGGAAGAAGACCACCGACAGGAGCGGTGAGAAACCTGACGCTGGAAGAAACTGCGTTGCAAAGTTCGCTCAGAGGCCCCAGTCGCTGCCCCCAACGCTCAGACGACTCATCTACAGAAGATGAAGACTAGTGTTATTTTGTGTCGTTCGCAAGTGATCTCAAGAAGAAGCGACGCCACAGCCAAAATGCAACATCGAAATCGATGGCTCCAAAGTAACCGGCCTGATCGATACCGGAGTGACCGTCAATGTAATGGGGTCGCAGCACTACAAAAAGCTAAGTCCAAGACCAACACCCATTCCGTCGAAAATCAGGATATTGACATATGGCAGCAAGACGCCGCTCCCTCTCAAAGGGAAGATGACAGTTCAAGTGAGAGCGGAAGACCATGAGGTGACAACAGTGTTCCATGTCAGATCGGGAGGCTGACATACTGGTCGTAAGCCACACTGCAGAAGATTTTAACCTAATTGCGTTCGCTAATGCAGTTAAGTTACTACAAGTCGATGACATCCTAGAAATGTTCCCACAGCTGTTCAAGGGATTGGGAAAGATACGGAGACCGTGAAACTACACATAGTCAAAGCCATCCAACCAGTGGTGTTAAGGCACCATAGGATTCCATTCCATCTGCGGCCGCTAGTCGAGCGAGAACTTCAAGAACTAGAAAAACAAGGGGTCCTTGAAAAGGTGACAGGCCCGACCCCCTGGGTGTCGCCAATGCTGATCGCAGAAAAACCTAAGCAACCAAGCAAGATCCGAATATGCATCGTCATGAGGATGCCGAACCAAGCAATCAAGCGGGAAAGACACCTAACCCCGATGGTAGACGACATCCTAGCTGACCTCAACGGTGCTCAATGGTTCTCAAAACTAGATCTAAATGCAGGCTACCACCAGCTCACCTTGGAAGAAGAAAGTAGGTATAAAACTACCTTCTCAACACACCTGGGACTCAGGCGATATAAAAGACTACATTTTGGGATATTGTCTGCGGCGGAGATTTCAGAACACAGTACGAGACATACTGTCTAGACTGAGTGGAGTCCTTAATATAAGCGACGACATTTTGATACACTCCAAAACCGCTGAGGAGCATCACCGACGGCTGAGAGCCACTCTCCAGCGTCTGGCAGAACACAGAGTGATGCTCCACAAAGACAGGTGTCAATTCTTCAGGAAATCCATTGACTTCTTTGGATACATATTCAATGCTGATGGAGTCAAGGTGGACCCCCTGAAGTCTCAGGCAATACACCTTGCCCTGGCACCAAAGAGTGTATCAAAAGTGAGGAGCTTTTTGGGAATGGCGACATACTGCGGTCGGTTCATTCCAAACTTAGCAACCATCGCAGAGCCACTGCGCAACCTGACCAAAAAGGAGAATCCCTGGAAGTGGACCGCCATTGAGGAAAAGGCGTTCAACCAAGTGAAAACAGCTCTGCTGGACAGTACGACAATGGCGTACTTTGACACAGCTCGGTCCACGGAATTGATTGAGAACGCCAGCCCAGTCGGTCTTGGTCGCTATTGACCCAGGAGACAGAACCAGGGACATGGGTCCCTCTGACATTCACGAGCAAGTCCCTCACCGCAACTGAAACTCGATATTCTCAGATAGAGCGAGAGGTGCTCGCAATTAAATGGGCCTGTAATAATTTCCACCTTTATGATAGCGGAAACCCAATCCGAGTGGTGACCGATCACCAACCACTCCTGCCACTTTTCAAAGGGACAGCACCACATCCTCCTCCAAGAATCGAAAGATGGGCAATCCAGTTGCAACATTACCATATGGAAATGGTATACCGACCCGGCGCCAAGAACCCGGCGGACTTCCTGTCCCGCCATCCGGCAACAGAGACAATAATCGATGAAGAACAAGAAATGCAACAGAGGATTTCATCAACATGGTGACACAGTGTTCATGCCCTCGAGCACTCTCACTAGAAGAAGTGAAGGAACACCTTGCAAAAGACGTCTGCCTCCAGCGAGTGTCAAGCGCACTGAAAGGAGGATCGTGGGATCAATTCCTCAGAGACCTCCAAGGATGGAGTGAGGGCATCGGAATCGCCTTGGGAAAATTTGGAAAGTGAGAAACAAGCTCAGCTTGACAGAAGACGGAATCATCCTAAGAGGCTCGCGCATAGTGATGCCACACAGCTTGCAGGAAGGAGCAACAGTCCCGGCCCATGAAGGGCACCAAGGCGTTGGGCGAATTAAATCCCGGATGAGGGAGAAGGTTTGGTTCCCAGACCTGGAAGACCACGTCGAATCCGTGGTACGCAAGTGCAGAGGGTGCCAACTTACAGGGAACTTTGAAGCTCCAGCACCTGTCATAACCGAGGAACCGGCGCCATCACCATGGGCATGGCTGAGTCTTGATTTTGGGAGTTTCCCAGATGGGAGAGTCACTGCAGTTATCGTAGACAGCTACACCAAATACCCCATTGTGGAAGTCCTCCCATCTACTTCATTCAAAAATCTCCAACCAGTGCTGGAGAAAGCCTTTGCTCTATTCGGTATTCCCCAGATCATCAGGACCGACAATGGGCCCTCATTCCAAGGCAGCATCTTTCGAGAATTCCTAACACATCTAGGGATTAAGCACCATCGAGTAACACCAAAATGGCCGCAGGTGAACGGCGAGGTGAAACGGTTTATGCGAACCATTAACAAGGTACTACGGATTGCCACAGCGGATGGCACAGACCCTGAGTGCACGCTACAGCGATTTCTGAGAGACTACCGCAGTACACCCCACTGCACGACACAAGTATCCCCGTGGTTGCTCATGCTGCCGGGCTGCGCAGAGACATGCTTCCGCGAGCCGAAGGCTGGGCCCAAAAGTCCTATGACCTGACGCTGACACAAGCAGGAAGACACACCACAAATGACAAGGCAAGCAGAAGGCGCAAAGCGAGGAGTCGGGTGCTAAACCCTGGATGGTCAGTATTGATCAGGAACCGCTGGAACACTGGAAGTTCCGGACTCCTTATGAACCGGGAGTGTGAGTGGTAAAATCAACCAGCGGGACAGCTGTTACAGCAGAGCCGAACGGTGAGACCGTGACAAGAAACATATCGTGGTTCAAACAGATCCCGGACGGGACCAGAGACCGAACCCCAGCAGAGCAGGCAGAATTCTCGGAACCAACACCAAATGAAGCTGACCACGCAACAGAGGGCAGAGCACCATGCGCCCCAAGACAATCACAGGTGCCCGAAGCTCGCACCCCAGAACACCAATCCGCGAGCGACAGACAGCCAAGTCCAAGTGTCCAACGTGACATGCACCTTCACACATATGGCCTCCGGCCAAACCCCAGACCCAACCGGAAACTAGCGGACTTTATGTGCTAGACCATAGTGACTTTCTTTTCTTTTCAAATCCAACTTGATAAGGGATGTAGCGTTCTAGTGGTTAGCCCAGAGGGGCGAATCACTGGAAGCACCACCAAACACTGTATCACTCTCTGGCCAGGCATGGCCAGAGAGATATAAATAAATGGGCCGGGGTCGCTCGTGGCTTCCGGTCCCAACCAGCAATCTGAGTGGCTGTGTGTTTGTATAATGCCGATATTTTAGGCCCCTGCATGTGGTCCCCTGGCCCCAAGCTTATGCTGGTATCTGGCGTTTCAACTTTTCCCCAGCCGCGACGACCACCTCAGCTGAGATGGCAATGCGGATTTTTGGCCACCTCAGCTGAGATGACAATGCGGATTTTCCATTAGGGCAGGCTGCCACTGACTTAAGTAGGGACAAGTTATGGTCTTTTTAGCATTTTGTAAGGTGTTGTTAGCGCCTGGGGACCCTCCCGGGTAACTCACTCTGTCGATAGTTTCAACATTTTCTAATGCTTCATCTCAGGCTAAAAATTTTCAAATACTGGCAAATAACGAAAATATTTTTTGTGACTGTGATTGAGACCACTTCTTGGAATTTGTAGAAGTCAAAGCTGGACCACTCAGCCTTAGTTGTGCAACCAGTGTGACGAGGTCAGCAGGTGTCCAGACCATGCTCCAATTAAACAGGTTGTGCTTGGTTGACAAAGATTTAGCTGTGACTTAATCGTGTAGCACTCCTGCTTTACTAATGGAATTCAGGTGTAAACCAGGGGCACTGCAAAATTCACAAAAAATGAATTGGGCCCTCTGTGTTTACCAAAGGACCAATCATGCAGTTCATTTGTGTTTTTACAGAAGAGTAAAAACACACACTGAGAGTAATGTAGCTATTAAAAAATGGAAATGGACAAAATGCCTGTTGAAAAGGACACAAAAAATGCAGCTTTAAGCCATGTTGCATTGAAGGAGGATTCTGTGTGAAGGTGGTCCTACTTTCAGCTCTGTACCGAAAACTTCATGAATGGCCCTGAAGTGTCCATTAGATACACCTCTTTTTCTATGTATCTATCAACCATGTGTTTGCACCTTTTCTTAACCCCGCTCTAAATGAAACATAAAGCAACATAAGAAGGTGCAGGTTTGGATGTCATGTGTGGTTCATTTAATACTGAGGTTTCGCCTGATGAGGATGTACCTTTACCTGTGTGGGAGCGCTGTAGCCCAAAAATCTTGCACCTCGTGAAGCACACGGACGGTTTAGATCAGGGGTCTCCAACCTTTTGTGTAGTGAGAGCTACTTCTGGTCAGTGAAAATCGTTGTGAGCTACCGAACCCCAAGCAACTCGCGCATTTTTCAGAGAGACCTCTCACGCCCAGTTTCATTGACATTAAGGTTAAAAAACCTATTTTCTTCAGAGCCCACCATACTGTGGTATGAACACAAGACTTAAAGTTCCCTAGAAACACTAAAAAGATTGACTTTGGATTTGTGTTTTTTTGTCAAACCACTTTACGACCTTTCACAATAATAGCTTCAAAATCAGGACCTTTTAATACCACGTGGACACCTTTAGAATGTTATATTGCAGATCATTTGTGAGTAGTAGCCATGCTCGTAAATTAAACAGCACAGTTTGAAAGTGAGATAAGTAACCCACCATAGCTATGTGTAATTATGAACACAGGAGGACTGCTTTTCACAAATAACCTGACATTTCATTAATTTTGACCAAAGCATACTTCTGGGCTTGTATGGTCTTTAGTCGTGTTCTATAAATAGGAAGAGGGCTTAAAATTGTACCACACACACCAAGCTCCAAATTCACAAAGATGAAGTTTTTGCAAATCAAAATTTGATTGGGTTCTCCTACATTTGTAGCAAACATGGTTGGACTTTTTTTAAATTAAGAAAAGCTTTCAAAACTACTCCAGGTAATATTTCATGACAGCAGCAGACTTTTGTGACATAGCGCTGGGACCTCAGGCTTATGGTGACTGATATCACCCACACCACAATATCACCTTCCGACCTAAAAAATATTATTTCTCCAACCAACCATGATTACCCTCTTAAATGCTTGTCTATTCCTGCCCTTTATCTTAGCGCAGCAAGGCGGCTAGCTAGCTATGCTGTGTGAAAGTTGGCTAAATATACCCCCCAGACCCAGAATAAAGTACTAACTTTAGCCCTAAAATTTTGCATTTAAAGCATTTTGCATGATTGGACCTATTTTTTCCAAAATTTCACCTAATTGCGTGAATGGAAATGACGTGTTTTGCACACACCTACTAATAACCAGAAGCAGACATTGCAAGATATCAAGTGTAGCCATTTTAAAGATGGGGACAGAATGTGGCCAAACGGCTAGGGCGGTGGAACTCTGTGGTGCGCAACCAGGTTCGGTTCTCGCCAGGGGCGCTCAACGTTCTGTGATTCTGGGGCTGGGCAAATCACTTAATCTCCCAGTGCCTAACAAAAAGTAATGTGTCCGTTTGTAACGTAACTGGTGCTCATGTAAAGCGCTATGATACCTTTGGTTCTAGTTTGCGCTATAAAACTGCACACAAAAAGAAAATGACAAAGTTCCCCTTGAAAAGTACATCCCCAGGGCCCAGCCTGAAGAACATCACTGCTGTTCAAGACAAGCTGGCATACTATTGCAGCCATACAGGACGATGATGGGGACTGGGCTGCATGTGAGAGCTTTGGCTCCTGGCCAATAGGTGGGAATGTATTAAATAGGTAGGGCCATGATATGCCACATTACGGACATGTGGGCAGTACATTAAGAAGACTCACAGACACAACAGTGAGACAACATAATAAAGCAAACGCCACAATAGTGACACAACACAAGGCGTGAAAGAGGAGGCCACTGCTTGTCGGAATGGGAAAGAAAAGAGGCCCAGGCACACTATTATGGAAACTAAACAATAATATCCATGGAAACAAATAAATATCTCAAATGACCCATAAGTGAGACATGAAAAGTTCAGGCAAAGCCCTGAAACTGATGTAAAATCCCGGAAATGGAAGGTCACAAACCACACTGTCTGACCTTAAAACAGAGCAGGCCTCGAAAATGTTTAAAACTATTATCTAGCCTACAGTTTAAATAACTTCAATTGCATGCTCTCTCTTTAAAGAGGAAAGTCTTTTTTTTTATTTAGTGGCAAAATAAAATACTTTGGTTATAGAATTAAATGCATCATCTTGTGTACAATAGTAGTAGGCAGCACTGTTTATTTTCTTTTAAAAATATGGGCTAAATGCAGGTTGAGATGCATACAAAATAACCATTTTGCCAGTCAAAGACGTTTCAAATAAAGGTTCAAATTGGACAAACATTGTCATTCCCACATTCGATAGGTCATTTGTTTTATCAGTGTGCTAACTGTTCTTAAGTGTACAATGTTTTATAGATAGAGATACCTCTCTGTACAGCACAAACTACACAGCGACCTCAGGTCAAGAGTAAATCAAAAATGATTACACATGTAGGCTACACCTCATGTCCGCGGTATTTCGAACTACTTAATACTGGTTATTAACCAACCATCCGACACCTCGATTTAGTTCAAAACAAAGTGCACCCAGATAATTATTTGTGGGCTTACCATAACGTGGTTTTACTGCTGGTGCTTGCTGTGCTGATCCGTTGGTATCGCGCGTACAACAGGGACAGAGGCTCTCTCACATAGGGGCATGCTCTTGTAGGTCGAGTGGTATCAAGGACACTGCTGGCTGCAGGCATAATTCGTCCCTAATTGGCCTCGGTCAATGCTGATGCTTTGCTTCTGGCGTCACGGTAGGCAGAAGTTGCGCAGGCATCTTTCTTGACTGGGCCTGAGGCTCGGGAGAGTGCACTCACTGCATGCTGCCTGCAATGCTGGTTTTTAGTGGCTGCAGAGAAGTATTTTAAACGCCAGTGGAAGTCTTTTAAAAACAGCCCAGTGCTGCGGGGAGCAGCTTGATTACACAACAGATGTATGAAGGAGGCCGCGGCAGGGTTCTGTGAGTCTCCGCTTCGTTGAATCATGCAGCAAGCTCTAAGGCTCTAGTGTAGCATGTGTACTAATTGTAACATGCTGTTGTGTCTCGCATTTGCATTACCTTCACTTCATATGCTTTGTAAATCCCTGGCGTAGGCAATCTAACACTGCTCAAGCCAAGCCGACATCACTCGCTTCTCCCCGCCCCAGCTAACTAATAGCCAATGGCAGCAGTGCGATCCCGGAAGGAACTCCAGCAAGAACAAACACGAGGCTAAAAAGGCCCAAAAATAAACATAACGACAGTGATAGGGCACAAAAGTGGGCACCGGGCCGCGAGCTATTTAGAAGGTTATTGGCGAGCTACCGGTAGCTCGCGATCGACCGGTTGGAGACACCGGGTTTAGATGGACTGGGGATGGTGTGAACCTCAATTTCATGATGAAAAGTGCCCTTGGATAAGGGTCAGAACAAGCATCAGCTCTTCTGGGTCATCCAGAGGTGTCAGAACAAACTAGTTACTTGAACAACAGTTAATCATTATGAATGAACATAATGCAGCGTGCAAGCATAAGACTGTTCACACATTTATTGCAACAGTAAGCCTAAACTAGAGATAGGCTTCCTCAAGAACCGAGTCAGGTGGAAATAAATATGATGTGATTGCTGTGCTGTGCGCAGCTGAGTACTGCAGAGAAAAAACATATTATGAGCAGCCATTTTAAAGGAAGATGGCATTGGTGCCTAATTGAGGCCTAGATAAATAAGCCAGAAAAAACACACTTTAGAACACCATAGAAAGTTTGTTTAAACAATAATAGTATTTTTTCAGTAGATGCATATGAAATCAGGTGTAGATTCATATTTTACACACTTTTGAAGATACCCGTTTTAATTAATATATAAAAGTACCCTCACCTGCCTGCGTTCGGAGATGTTGGTGAACTGCTTGGGTCATGTGACAAAAGATGTATTGATGGAAATTGATTCCTATCCCATTAAGACAATCCTCTAGCTTCACAGAGACTAATCGGAAGTTGATTTAAACATTTGTTGATTTCATACAGCAAAACCACTCTGGGAAACGGCCACTACAACGAGGCCGTTTCAACGAAAACCTTAACCACGCATGCATTACAACGCATGCGTGGTTACAACGACAGCCTTTACCACGCATACCTTTACTACGAGGTACGTAGTAAAGGTATGTGTGGTGAAGGGTACAAATAAAAAAAGGGGGGTGGGGGGGCTTCCCCCCCCCAAAAAAAAACACTAACCTTTAGACGAGAAGGAAGGCAATCGGCGTCGCAGAGGAAGAAAACGGCCGTTTTTTTTCCCAACGTATGACGTCACCACGGAAAAAAAGCGTGGAGAAGGACAAGCGTGAACATAGCATTCCGAAGTAACGCATGCGTGGTAAAGGCATGCGTTACAACGGAGTTCGTTGAAAGAACATACAACCTTCCCATTTCAGAACAATTGAGCAGTTTGTGTACGCCTTGTGTTGAACAGCGTATGCACATTGAGGACCTTTCCATCATCTTTACATAAAGCCCCTGTGGCCTACTCTTGTTTCCAAACAGAGGTCTTGCAGCCTCCATTCTATTCTGCAAATTCTGCAAAAATAACTTCTGTCTATACTAAAATGATGATTTGTTATCCTTCTACCGCAGGAGGCTATTAAGCACAAATCCTTCTACAAGCCAAGCAGACAGCTGGAAGAGGGCAACGTGGAGGAAGCATTTGGCAAAGCTGATCAGATACTTGAGGGTAAGAGTTTGGCTCAACTACTTGAGAGAACTCAGTGAGGTTCATGAGACCTGGAATGATTGTTGTCAAATGCTAGTGTTTACAATGGAAAACATAGGTACTAAATAAAGGAGGGCGTTCCTTATTGACAATGCGTTCATAAAGTTACAATCCAGATCTTTTTGCTAGTGGCGATATGACCACTATTTCTCAAGAGTATTACTTTAGCATTAATACCCTTAAAAGGCAAAGACATGCATGAATTGGCAGAGTTGTTTGTAGAGGAAATGGGGGATTTCCTCTTCTGCTGAGAAACTCGTCTAGCTTTGGAAGAGTGTGCCACATGCCAGACATCCTTTAAATGTCTCCCTCAGCCGAGTCTGCATTTTTTTTCTCTTGAGCTGTGGCATGATTTGGCCCACAGGGACCATTTGGCTTCTTTCGAAGATTTCTGGAATGAGTGAGCCTGTTGGGCACATGAGGCGTGCTTGAATATAAGAAAG
The DNA here is from genome assembly GCF_964263255.1 of Lissotriton vulgaris. Classification (NCBI taxonomy): domain Eukaryota; kingdom Metazoa; phylum Chordata; class Amphibia; order Caudata; family Salamandridae; genus Lissotriton; species Lissotriton vulgaris. The sequence continues at coordinate 387,620,017 of NC_141687.1, forward strand.
AATATGTAAAAGAAAACATTGGACCAGCCTTCAACCCCCTTCATTTTCATGCAACATCTATGCCGTGAAGGCTGACTGTCTTTCTGTAACAGCCAGACCTTTTCTGTTGTGTATGTGTACTACGTGCATGTAACATCTACCCACAAACTCTCCTAAATTACTGAAGACAGAGGCGTTTTAAGCACTCTATTGCTCTAAATGTGTTGGGTAGCGGATGCTGGGTCCCAAAATCCTCCTCTAATTGAAAATTTTGGAGACATTTGGCTGGTTAAGAGGGCAAATATGTTGGTAGGAACTCCTGTGTTGGGGGAGTAGAAGTGTGGGTGCACTTCTTTCAGCCGTAACCTGTGAAATGGATCTGTCTTTCAATCTGAAATAGAACTCCCCATTCTGGAGAGGGCATTTTTGCCACTGCTAGGACAAAGAGAAATACTGCTAGCACTAGGTTGTGAAATTACTGTAAATACTGCTGTCCAGTACATGAGTTGATATTTTTACCCCCAGCAGCAATTGCCACTGTATATTTGTACCACTAATGATAATTCTATACCATTGGCTGTAATCTTGGTGGTATGGTAATTCACCATGGCATGTATTTCTTCTTAAGTGAGCATTATTATAGCATCTAATTTAGTTGTGTACAATGTAGGTCCAGGAGTGCTAGGTCTGTGCCACATTTCGAGGATATCAACATAAGATACATTTACATTAAATGATTTCACATCGGACATATTTACTTAGGGACCTATTCACAAAGTTATATTTACATTTGAGTATATTTACACCTATTAAATGTACTCTTACACTTTGTAATAAATTTACTATTGATGAATATCCACAATTTCCGAGTGTAAAATGTACTACAGAGGACAGACTTGCAAGCCTCCAGACCCTGAAACAGGAGGTGGACATCCCCATAAGGTACAGTATAGGGAAAATGTAAAAATGTTTATAGAACTTAGTTTAAAATCTATTTATATTATTTATTGTTATTGTTTTTAATGTAACAAGTTATTAAAATATGTTATCATAAAATAGTATTATATATATATATACATGTATATGTGTTTAACATTAAATTACATTTGTATATATTTTTGTAAAGTCGAAATACATTTTTTAATTTTAACATTATTTCCTATAGGGTTCTATTTTAAGTCCCTACCACCATTATTTTCCATAGTAGGGGATTGTAGTACCAGAAAATGGCCATGCGTGGTGCTGGATATTACTACAATTTTGTATCTACTTTGGCTGTAGTAACTCTAGAAGTTCAGTTTGTAAATAGCAATGGGTTTACTCTTATGGATGGGTGTCTTTCACTCCCTAAACCACTTTGTATTCCTCCCTAAACTCCTCCTAATCAATAGTAAATAATCTAATTTTCAAGTCACTCCTTCAGTCCCTCCCACATTTTCTGGTACATACATGTGTGAGGATCTCCGCATAGAAAAGACAGGAGCGGTAGAGATTTTCACTTGTAGGTTTGTGAATTGTATTTTGTAGTATGTAAGTAGTTCTGCAGTAGTAGTATGTACATACTACAACATGCAGTTTGAGCATCATGCCCATACTTTTTTGCTGAAATCAGCATGAATTTGCCCTCCCTGTCTTAGGATAGATACTTTTAATATAAACCATAAATGTTTAAGCCAGTGTTGTTTTCCTTCCTTTTTTAATGCTCCTCTCCCCTCTGACCTTACATTATCCTTTAGCCCCCCCTTTGCTTTTCCCCTTGCTCTAAGTGTGGTATTCCATTCTCCTTCCGGCTTTTTATTCTGCACCATTTGTAACACTATTGCAGCTGCTTCCTTACACATTTTAGTACGACTGTTTCCCATTTTATTTTTTCTAAAAATACAATTATTTTTCATTGACAAAAATGGAGATTACAGTTGCATTTGACAATTTTCTGAACTTCTCTCTGTTCTATCACATGAACAGGCACCATCAAAAATAACCCTGTAGAATCTTCCCCAATCAGGCCCCAATTGTAAATTTACTGATAATTGATGCTGAGATTCCAAGGGGCCCGAATCTCTAATTCTGGTTTTTATCCCCACTCCAAAATCCAGCAATTATGAGATTAGTTGCTTACATTAAGAAGAGTAAAGCCAACCTGGGAATACTGGGTGCTTTTCTGGGAATTTCCTCAGATTTCAGGGACAAATCCACTGGCATGTTCTGCCTCCTCCTACTAGAGAGAAAATGCCAGCCGATGGACCAGTAGGTACAGGTTTGTGCGGGTTCAGGGTAGGGTAGGGCCAAGCCAGCAGGTGCTGCAGGTGGCAGTCACAGAGGCCATGCTCAGCTCCAGCCCGAAACCCCTGTCTTCTCTTTCACAGTGTCATGAAGTGGATCCATAATTTTCAGGTCCAAAGACACAGGCTACTCTCCATAGCGAGGGCAAGATGGCGGCTGCTTAGTAGCGGTCGAAGCGGCTGAGCAGTGAGGACGTGTTGGACCGGAGCCCAGAAGCATTACACACGGCCCGGGACTCGCCGCCCTTTTACCGCTTTATTGTTGGCAAAAACTACCCCGTTTTAACCTGAGCCTTTCTGGAGTTATGCAAACTGTGTTGTCCTGCCGCGGATCGGCAAAACAGCTGTTGTGGGACCTTGCGGACGGTCTCACCATCTTTCTGCCCAGGTGGAGGTGACGTGACTCGGCAGGAGGGCGGAGCAAAGGTCCGAGGTGCTCGCGGCTGAGGAGCTCGGAGGCCGCTCGAAAACCCGGTTTGAGATCCGGTGGGGAGACCTGTGGGAAACGACATCTCGGAGAGCAGAGTAGAGCCTGCTGCATTTCGGGGAAAACCTCTACACTTTCTAAGGATATGGCCCCTAAAGTGAATCCAGCTATGAAAACCGCGACGGCGCGAAGGAAGCAACAGCCGCAACGGGAGGAAGGCATGGTGCAGTCCACCATAGCCCAAACACCTCCAGCGGAGGAGCGCGCCAAGACAAAACAACCGCAGCAGCAGCAGACCAGTGCCCGGACCCGTTTAGCGACAGCATCGATTGCTGACCTGTTTGCTAAATCCGGTAAGGAGAAGGGGGCTGAAGATGTTCCAAAGGTGTTGGGGCGCACCATAAAGGAGGCTGAAGCAGCAAAAGTAGTTAATGCAGAGATTCATCACAGCAGCGCTGACGGCCCCCCTCTTTCCTCGGCACCCCGCCCAGCTTTAGATACAGTGCCCCAGGGAGACAAATTACAAGTGGAGGAGGAGGCAGCTATGAATGGTGGGGCCCCCAGGACCATTGGCATAACCCCAATTGAGGAGGAGGCGCCCACAGGTCATATTGACGAGCATACTATTGTTGAGTCGCAATCAGGTAGTTCTCAGGAACCGGCACACGCTACTTTAGATATCTGTTTGGGAGCAGCACTGAAGACTATAAATCAGGAAATCTTGGGAGAGGACGATGTACAAAGCAATGATTTGATAATTAGCGGAGCTGGAACTGGGTATGGAAAGGAGAGTGCCCCAAGTGAGGCTTTTTTCTCGGCCTCGGACGGTATAGAGTGGTCCGAGGATGAGGAAGAGGAGGTATGCTCTTCTTATTTAGGATCCGAGAGCGACCCCGAGCCGGATCAACCAGCCACTGCTTTAAAAACTTCAGGAGCAGCAAGAAAGGGGCCGGCTGCTGCCCAGCGTGAGTTAAGTTGGGATCATTCCTCTGATATGCCTCTGCAGAGCAGCCCCGGGTTGGAGTTTGCTCAGATGTCACTTTTAGAGACAATACACCAGGAAATCATTGCTCACAGGGAAGAAACCCGGAAAGATAATCAGAAAGCCTGTTTAGCCATGAAAAAGATGCAGGGCGTAGTCAGGAAGCTGTCAAAGGCTTGCACTAACACTGGCGATAGAGTGGCGAATCTAGAGGACAGGATTGTTTCCACTGAAACTGAAGTGGCTGAAGCCGTCTCTAAAGTCAATTCACAAAGTGCGCAAATGGCCGACATTCACTGGAAGCTTGAAGAAATGGAAAACATGCAACGCAGGAGCAATCTGAGAGTACTTGGAATCCCAGAGGGGGCCGAAGGGTCCGACATCAGGGCGTACATTATTAAGTTATTCGGACATGCATTTCCCGAGCTGAGTGGATGGAATTGGTCTACTGAGGTGCAAAGAGTCCATCGCACTCTCTTTAAAATGAGAAGAAACACCAAGGAGGAGGACAAGCCCAGGGCAGTCCTGATCTTTTTTGGAAATTTTATTTTGAGGTAAGCTGTATCGGATCTGGCTAGACCAAATGCAAAACGGAGTAGTGAAGGGATTTCATTCTTCGTCAGGCCGGATTTTTTGCCGCACTACGGTGGAGAGACGATGGCGGCTAAGAGGAATGATAAAGCCCTTTCAGGACAAAAACTTGCAGGCTTTCCTGATAAACCCAGCACAACTAAAAGTTATCATTAACGGAAAGACTTTGTTCTTCTCCTCAGAATATTAAGGCAAAAGAATATTTAGATTCGCTATGCATTTAGCATTATTAAGATAGGGCTTGTCTGACGGCTGAGGGGGGGTTGATGATAACCGAATGGTGGCAGGGCAGCCCCGAGTCAATGTCTGATCTTCATATTCTTTGGTGCTATTGTAATATGTTTTTTTCTTGGGTTTTTGGGGGCTCTCACTAGAGTAAGATAATTGATTAAGTATATATCAGTCCTCACTGCTTTCACCGCGCTCCATCACACGCACAGACCAGGTCTGAGCGCATCACAGAGTAGGGAGAGTGGGGGGGGTTTGAGTGGTTTCTGGGGGTTGGGATGGAGGGTGGTGGGGGTAGAGTGGTTGGGGGGATGGGAGGGGGTGGTGATTGGAGTGTGGGGGAAAAGGGGAAAAAAAAGACACAGGCTACTAGAATATCCTGTGGCAGAATCTCATGTGGTATTAGTGTCCCAGGGGAGGTTTCTTTTCAAACTGAATAAATCTTTCGCCTTTTTAGTGTCCCAAGGGCAATACTGCCACTTTTAATAAAGGCCTAAGAGATGCTTTCAAAAAAAGTGCTATAACTGGAATTATAAGTTAAACCCACTCATGTTTGTTTGTTTGTAAACAAGTCTTAGTGTTGTTTATAAGTCTTCTTAAGCAGAACCCAGTTTTCCCACAACACAGCAGAAATATTCCACATGATATGTAGGATGTGAGATCTCCAACAAAAAGATGCATTGATCTCAGAGTCTTCCTTGATAAGCAGTGGCAATATAGTGCAGATTATTTTTAAATGACCTATTTCTGGCGCCTGTCTAATACCCAGCTGAATGATATTTCTGAATTTTTTTATATTTCATTTTGGAACAGGTGAGATCCACATTGGCGGGCAGGAGCATTTCTACATGGAAACACAGAGTGTACGTGTTGTTCCAACAGGGGAGGATCAGGAAATGGATATATATGTTTCAACACAACATCCGGCATACATACAGGTAAATTTATAGAATTTACAGGGGTCCTTTTAAACTCGTGCTTCAATTCATTCCTGATATTACAATAGCAGGTTTCACTTCTAGTCTAGGAACAGCTGGAGCGAGACAGTTTTAGAGCTGGATCCCATACTATCTGAGAAGAAGGTGTTCTTGTTTTGATAGTGCACCCTATAATAAAGTGCTCAAAGGACACATTTTTACAGCCATATCAAAGTGACTCCAACCAATCCTACTCATTACTTACAGTATAATATTAAAACCCATTAAGAGAGGCTAGTTTATTAATCAATTGACTTAACAGTAAATTTTCCAGTGTTAACGCTACTTCTATTGATAACCTTAAAGATATCTTCTCCAGCTGTCAGAAACCCATTCAGAGGGTCACGGGGCAAGCAGGAGGGACTGGGTCCAACCGTGGGGGTTGAGGTATTTTATTCCTGATGTCCCGGGGACCAGTCTACTATGGATCCTGAGCAACTGAGAAAGTACCTTGTCAGTACTTGACTCTCATTGGCAGCATGGGTCGAGCAGTGATCATAGCATGGGTGAACATAGGCTTACAACTTAAAATACGCTGGGAAACCGCAATAAATGATTGTCCAGCAAAATACTTATTTTATGAAAATAGGAGTATTTATATACAAACACAAAGTAAAATACGATATTCAGAAACAATACACACATTCTCTTAATGTTAAGGTTCTGTTGTTTTATAGGAGGGTCCCTGAGTTCCACTCCCCTCTCGCTAGCAGTAGTGGTTATTCCCCTTTTACTATAGGCAGTATTCAGGTTAAGCTGCATTCAGAGTCTCAGGAGTACCACACATTATTAAAGTCAAAAGAGTTCCAGTGCCAAAGTGCTATCTGATAGGCAAGTTCTCCTGGGGCCATCTGACCCGACAATCAATCGTATCCGAGTGACTGGTGTCTTTGAGTGTGCCCGAAGCTGCAGCGGCTGTCTCCGGCCACACATGTGGCCCAGGAGGGTGTCCTCAAGTTCCTCACAGGGGGTCCTGCAGTGGCTGGGGAGTTCTCGACGCTCCTCTGATGCTGATAATATTCTTCAGTACCTCCCCATTGGTAGGGGGGAGAGGGGTGAGATGTTCTTGGTGCTACTACTCAGTCATTGATTTGCCGCTCAGGTCACCACAGTGGCCTCCTTTGTCTGATGATGGTCTTGACCACACCACAATTTTTGCCTGGCCCTGGTGGGTCTACACTAGCATACAGCTCAAGTGGCACAGCAGCAATCTTCACAGTGGCCCCACCTGGCATACAGGGCTGCCGACTTGGTAACTGCATGCAGGCAATGACCCAATCAGTGCAGCAACAGTCACGGATCACTTCATGGCAGCATCCTCTGGCATACGGGGGTTGCCGACTTTTGCTTGCACAGTGCAATGATCTGATCAGTGCAACAGCCATTTCCTCACACCTTGCCTACTGAATCCAGTCACCAGGATTCCCCATTGGCACTCACTCTCTCCAATGCTCTCATCACCCTCTCCCTGGTCTTGGCATGCAGGCAGGCACTAGTGCTCCAAGGGCAGGCGGACTTAGATTCCCTGGGTGATATTCTCTCACCCTGCTGGGAAACTAGCAGGCTTTGGCCCCCAGTCCTGATCACAGGCAGAAGCTTCTCCTCGCACAGCCTTTATGGCTGTTTGACAGTTGACAGTTTTGGGAGCTTGAGCTCTCCTTCTTATAGTCCATTCCAAATGGTATTTGGAGTCTGAGTCTTTGAACTTTATTTTTGGGTCTGCTTCCTTTGAAGTGCCCTCTCCTCTGCCCTGCCCTTCCTCCAAAAGGTCATCTATCACAGCAGAACCGACTCCACACACACAACACAGGCCATGGGAGTGACTAGCGGTTCACACCTGGATGTCAGCCACAGTGATATGTGTACAAAAAGGTTACCCAAGGGCCTCAGCCCTACTCTTTTTGATTCTCTAATCAGCCATCTCCTTCCTGAGATGTGCTTAGGCCCCTTCCCAGTGACCTCTCTCTAAATCAAAGATCACCCTTTAAACTGTACTGAAGAGCCTGCCTCTCCCTTCCTCCAGTGTTTCCCACCCAGCTCATGGGAATGCAGCAATACACAAATCTGTCATGGGGGATTCCTCTCCTCATGCTCCTCCAGTCAGCCCTGAGTCTCCCAAAATGGAACACATAGTCTTCCATGTATTGAACCATTCACGGGCACACATACACCCAGCACATGCATATATACACTCACTGCACAGCACTACATCCTTCATGTATTGTGCCATACACAGGCACACAAACAAGCATCACATGCATATAATATACACGCATTGCACAGCACTGCATTACCCCAGTATTGTACCATACACGGGCAAACATATACCCAGCACATGTATACCACACAAGCACTGCGCAACACTTAACACAAAACTTGATGTAGGCCAAAGGTGAGCTAAGCACACAACAGTTTAACTTTACATGAGTGAGCCCAGTGACACAGGTAAAAAGGACATGTTGACTCCTACTGATTTCTGCACAGTATGCTGTCACGCTTGTGCTACTTAATTCCTGGTAATGGCAGTACTCTTTTATCACTATGAGGGTAGTGCTTTGGTGCCCACCCGGTCTAAAAAGATTGCAATCCATGCAGCCGGCATATATCATTGCACACATACATTATGCGTGTTCGCCCACGACACAGCAATCAGCAATAGGGATCTTCATTGCAGTTGGGGCACGCAGGGCAGGTTAGCACATCCATCACCAGGCTGGGGACTTTTCCGTTCCAACACCCGCATTATAGAGATCCACGGCCAATCTTTATATTGGCATTTTAACTTTTCTTACTCCACATACTGCCATTTAAAAAGAAAAAGGCAACAAGAAAGAAATGAAACATGCAGACACATGTTTGTAGTGCAGTTAAAATTATGAGGTATTCCAGATTCAAAGTAACCATTCGGATTCATTTTTCTGGATTTTAGCATTATGACTTTGGCATTTTTGTGTGTTTTTTTCACAAATTCAGGGTTCTTTAACTTCTGCTTTGTTATGCTGTGTACCTATATTTCTGCTCCTATTGACATTTGATGGTGGATTTGGTGGAATATGATGTTGGCTGTATGCCCGTATGATGGTGGATGTGTTGGAGAATTATGGTGTGTGTTTACTATAAGATGTGAGTTGTGTGGACGTACAATGGTTGTTGTATTAGTGTATAATATTAGTTGTGTATACTTAAGATGGTAGGTGCGTTGGCATATAGGCCCACATGCATCAATCTCGGCTTTTGCGACTTCTAAATTGCGATAAAAAGCGAATCGCAATTTAGAATTCGCAAAAGCCTATGCATGATTATTTTTTAAATATTTATGCAATTCGGTAGAAATCGCAATTTCTACCGAATCGCATAAAAAATGCGATTTTGAAATTGCGAAATCGCAATTCCCATTCATTCCTATGGGCCAAAAGGCCCATAGGAATGAATGGGAATTGCGAATTCGCAATTTCAAAATCGCAAATCCTGATTGCATTTCAAGGGTGGTGAGGGGGGTTCAAATGAACCCCCCCTGCACCCCTGAAATGTATTTTTCGCATCATGTTGCACACACACATGTCCTAAGGACATGTGTGTCCGTAACATGAATGCTTTTAAAATGCGTTAAAAGTGTTAATTACACTTTTTGCAAATTTACCGAGTAGTTCAACTACTCGGTAAATTTGTCCCTCTAATTGCGAATTCGCAATTTCAAAAGTATTCATGCATTGCTTTTAGGAAATCGCAAATTTGCGATTTCCTAAAAGCAATCGCATTTTTGGAAATCGCAAAAATGTTGCGATTTCAAAAAATGCTTGATGCATTCCAAAAAGCATTTTTGGAATCGCAAACGGCCGATTTTAAGGAATCGCACCGTTTGCGACTCCAAAAATGCTTGATGCATGTAGGCCATAATGTTGTTTGAATGAGCCGATGATAATGTGCCCCGCTTCTGCATTGTCAGCTCTGTGTGCCCCTCGCCTCCCTACAACACCTTCAGTATGCCCCTACCACTGCATGTGCCCTTGGCCCTCCTCAGCCCCTGTTTCTCACCTTGTGGACCCGGCAGCCTTCTTTGTGCCCTTCCATATCCATGCAACCCCTATGTGTGCCGTTTGTCAGACCCTCTGTGTGCCTCTCTGCCATGGCTCTCCGGTCTCCATGTGTACCCTTAGCCTCTCCTGCATCCCTTGTCTGTGCCCTCAATGCCCTACAGTCCCTATGTGTGGTCCTGCCCCCAATTCTGCACTGCCCAACCCCTGGTTGCACAGAGTGCCTCACATTCACAGCACACCTCTGTGTTTCCACTTTCTCTCCTGCCTCCTTTTTTGTGTTCCTCATCCCCTTTAGCCTCTGTATATATCCAGTCCACCATGCAAGCCTTTGCTCTGTTTGCCATAATTCCCCATCCCTGCTGGCCTTTTGCATCCTGTGCATCCCTTTTATGTCCCTGCCCACCAGTGTAGTCCCTCTGAATTGCTACTTCCCTTCATATGTCCTGGTCCCTTACTGCCGTCTGTCGACCCCATTCACCTTGTAGCCCATGTATGCCACCTTGTCCTGTTCCTATAACCCCCTTCTGTCCCCTCTGTCACTGTAACATCTCTGTGTATCCTTTGCCTTCCCCCTTTGTGAAATTAGCATTATAAAATGTGTTGGGTGGGCTTGAAAGGGTTAAAAATGTGTTAGATTTACCTATACCGCAGTGCTGTTTGACAAATAACCACAACATCTGGAATAGTTTTTGCATGTTTAGCTTAGTCTTGGTATTTTTTAATTCAGTAAAAGGGGGGAGAGTTTATTTGCTAAGCGCTACAGCATTATTTGATGAATTCATATGAAAGTCAGCAGACATAAAGCATGTCAGTCGTCTGTGAGTGAGGCACGTCTTATGCAGATCCTACAAGGAGGGGCAACATTAAAAAGGGGGGCAAAGAATGTTTTCATGTATACTAACTTTGGTGCTGTTTAGTGAATCCGCCCGAAATTTATCAGGCTCACGCCCAGTAAAGGAATTCCAGTTTTCAAGAGATCTGATATGGTGACTAAGTTGAAAAGTGGGTGGGGAGTCGAATATTCTTTGCTTTGCTTTGTTTATATCTTTGGTGCAGTTTCACGGACATGCACAACAAGTGGCACACACCTAACTGTTTTTAGCTTACTCCTAAGTTTCATGCAAATCTGTCAAGGGAGAGAACACTTGAAGGCAGGGTGTCAAAAAAGTAGGATGTCAAAAAGCAGGGTTCCCTAAATGTCTGCTCACTCAAATTAAAAAACATTAAAGCCTGTATTTGATATGGAAGCTTTTTGCTCTCATCTTCCGTTTCGAATTTGTGGTATCAGAGTTGGATCCGCGGACTTGAAAGCTCTGTTTGGCTGGTCACAGGAATACATTTTCCATTACAAACAAAATAACTGAATGCATGGCTTGGTCTCTTTGTCCTGTAAAAGCTAAAATGAGAAGCACCAAAATTGGACTGAGGTTACTCCGCTGAACCACTGGACCCCATTTGTTTAAAACATTTGTCTTTTTGCTGTGGGTCTTGCAGATCCTGGACCAGGGTTCAAAAACCTCATAGCAAGAGTTCGAAGTTTGCAACCCCATCTCATTGGTCGATGGACACCCTGTAAGGGCTCTTGGACCCTTGTTCGCTCCCCTCTCTGGTTCACAGAACTGGGATCAGGTTTGCAAACCTAGCGGGGAACATAGGATGCCTAGTATATACATTACATAGTGCAAAATCTAGTAACAGATGAATACTTTTAGGACCGCCCCTTTGAATGAACTCCCCCTTGACAGATCTGCTTGAAACTCATAATATCAAGAGTAAACTAAACTTGCTACATTTCTGTGAAGTGTTGTAAAGGTTGATAAATCTGTGCCAAAGTTATCATTTTTTACCCCTACATTTAGCCCACCCTCTCTCCTCTCCCCCCCAGTTTTCAGATCTACATGAATGCTTAGATTTACACCATTTTTTTAACTTAAACCCCTTCTATGGACCTGCACGAAGCTTGGCATACCAACAGGATACTAGGGGTCGATGTAGGTAATCCCAGATTACGGATTCTTAAATACCGAATCATACCGATTCGGTATTTAAGAACAGGCAAATGGGATGTAGGTAGTTTTACCGAAAAAATTACCGAATCGGTAAGTTTCGGTAATTACCGAATTGGTAAATACCGATTCGGTAATTGTCATTCATTCCTATGGGCCTGGAGGCCCATAGGAATGAATGGCAATTACCAAATCGGTATTTACCGATTCGGTAAAAGGGGGAAACATTGAAGGGTAGCAGGGTGTCACTTTGACACCCTGTTGCACCCCTCAATTGTGTATGGGTGCACATGTTGCAGACATACATGCCCTAAAGCAGAGTTCTTCAAACTGTGGGGCGCGACACCATCCCAGGGGGGGCGCGCACTCATCCCTAAAATCCTACCTTTGTTGTCCTCTGAGGCGCAAGTCTTCACCCATTTCAAATGGGAATTTCTTTCATTAGTCCTGGTGACAAAGGGTTGGAGGGGTGAGGGTGGGGGAAACCATTGGGCACGACGCGCCCATGCTTTTGTCAGCTAAGTGCTAACAGTTCACCCTCCCAGGAGGGGGTTAATGTGTAGCGCTGAAATGCTTCAGCTGCAGTGGGAGGCAGGACGTCTCCTCAGCTAAAACCGAAAGTAATGGAATAGACAGTCCTGTTCCTTTGCGTTCGATTTCAGAGCAGAGGAGACTCCTTGCCTCCCACTGCAGCTTAGAAAGTACTTTTATTTGTCTTTAAATACAAACATTACACTTTAGTTGCATTAAGAAAGCCTGCAAAAATAAACTGCATTACTCATTTTGTGTCGAATCGGACCCTATCAAACAATTTTCCAAGCAGTATAACCACTTTAGGTACTGAGGAGCAAAAGAATTTTGAGAAACAATTTTTTGTTGGACATGAATCTGCTGATATGCCATCTATTCCGTCAACCAATGTACCCTTTGTCATGGACACCACATTGAGATGCAAGACTGTACAAGTCCTATAACAACAGATTGTATTTACACCAGGAGAGCTGCCAACAATGCGGAGTGTGCAGCACAGCTCCAAGAGGCGCGGGAAACAACACTTCTGAGAAATTCAAGTTGACTACGTCTGTTGAAACTCTGGCTGCACCCGGGCCACTTTCCTGAACTCCTTCATGTGCGTCTGCGGGCACTGCATCACACACCAGCTGATAGGCACCATCTGTACTCCTGCTTCACTATGGGCAACCACCACGCCCAGCTCGTTCTCAGCGGTTGTCAACAGATAGTTGGATTGTGCATCACCAAGACAAATAACTTGCCAGGACGATGTCACCAGGTCGGAAACTCTTGTATACTACAACCTTGTTTTTTCAGTGGCTCGAATGTCTTCCTTTCGTATTGTTCCTCTGAATGTATTCTTCAATGGAGTGGATGCAATGTAGAGGATCTGAACTTTGGCAAAGCGGGAATTAATGCTGCACACCTTACAGGTGACAGTTGCACCCACGTCAGGTAGGAGCTGGGACTGCGCATCTCTCACCACAGAAACCGTAGGGAACATTCTATTATCACTTTTCTTCATCCCATACCCTGAGAGGGAGGCATAAATATACCCATGCCTGCTGTATGTCCCACTGCCAGGGTAAAAGTCTTCAAGACTGCACAACCGTTCTCCGGGTATACAGTACCGTGCTGGAGCCATGACCACTAACTGCTCTGCTGGTCCCAAACACTCTAGCGCAGCGACGCATGCTCTAACGAGCGTGAACCCACTGCAGCTGAAATAACTGTTCCATAGCTGCCAAGGTTTAAGATTGCAATGTGTGCCACTTTTATCATTTCAGTGTAATTATGAATTACATTTCAACCACTGAGTGACACTTTTCTCGCAAGCAAAATCAAGCTGACGAGGGAAATGTATATAAACATTAGAAATGACACACATGCTACTTTAGGAAGTTTAATTGTACTATAATTGTTTATTGGAGGTAGCATACAGTGAAATTTTCACATTGCGGAGTCCAGAGTGTACAGGGCACTTTATCGCGTAATTTGCACATGATGTTATCTGTTTGAGAGCATTTGCCACTTCTGAAATTTGTTTGATACAATTATTAGATACTGTATAGCGACATTATGTACTTTAGGTCGTAAGAGGCACTTGTTTTTAAAGCTTGTATGATATTATGTGTTAAATATTATGTCCAAGTTTATTGTTTGAAGTCAATGATTGGTGTTGTTTTAATATGGATGGATAATAATACTGACACCCATGTATTTGCAATGTTTTTAATATGTGTATTTGTGATTGTATGTATGGTTGTGCTTTGCAAACCAAATAAAGCGTTTTGAACTGAACTGAACTGACACACATATTGGAACAATAATTCAATTAATTCACTTGCATAAATTCTAGACCCCTTGGCTTCAGAGTTTATGTGAGTTTTCAGATCTTTAAAACCAATTTCTGTAATAGCAAAATTTGCATTGTGTTTCTTGGATTTTTATTCCATAGGATAACTCTGTTATTTGATGACAGAATCATACATTGACTTGAAAGTCATAATTGGCTAAATATATTTACGAACAAGCTACCTGAGAGATTCAGAATATTGAATGGCTTTTAAATGTGACATATTGTTTTCCGTTGCCATGCTGCCACTGGCATTCCTATTTGATTATATTTTCGAAATTCAAAAGCTTTGTATGATCGTGGCGGTATTTAATTCACAGTTCTTCTTACCCCCATGCACCTTTCTCCTTCCGGTCACCTCACTCAGGTAAACTTGTGTGCCATCCTGCTCACTACCACTTGGATCGCAGGTGGAAAAGGCCTAACGCTACTGTATGTCAATTGGATAGTAAAGACTGTGGGCCTTATAAAGTTATTTGCTGCCTCGTCGCCACAGACACATACATACATGGGTAAAAACGACATGGCTGCAGGTTAGCCATGCCAGCATGGTGTTCTTCTCATCACTTGTGGTTCCTGACTGTAGGCCTACCAAAGCAGAAGGTGGTGAGCCCATCCTAAACTAAAATCCCCCATGCTGTGGTAGTGTTCTTCCGTGGCGTGGTACTTTTCTGCCCTACTTTTAGTACTACACTAACCTAGTCACATAGCTAAAAAAAATGTAACAGCAATTTTATTCACGGCAGCAGTGGATAAGTGTTTAAAAAGATGTAATTGATAACTACAGTTTAGTTAATAGATTACCTGCTCTATCAAGAACTTAATAATTATTCATGATTGTCACTGGACAGCAGCTGAGCCCGGCTGCGGCCCGGTAGGCTTGATCCCTCCCATTTGCATGATATATTACCGCCACCGATGTACCATCAGTCATGCTGCAACCAATGAGCACAACAGCTTGCTGCACCCACTCTCACTGCGACTGCCCACCCCCCCCACCGCTTCCCCCAGCGCTGCACGGTGACCCTGACTCGTGAGCCAGCCTCTTTAGCCCTGACTTTGGATGACTGGTGCAGGAGGGATCTGATACCACATTGGAACCATCCATGAGCCCTCTTTACCGCAGACGGTCGACTGTGGCCTGCATTGACAACGGTGAAAATCAGCCGCAGCTGGCATTAGTTACTGTTGGAAATACCACGGTCAGAGCGGCGAGTTCAGGAGGAGCAGGAGCTGCGCATTTTAAGTTAAGAAACGCAGGCGGCAGGAGGAGGACCATGGGTAGTGACGCACATAGCCTAGTATTGTGAGTCTGCCGGACATGGCCCGTGATACGTACGCGGCGGTCAATTATGTAGTGTACCAGATTCCAGAAATTTCTGTCAGGGAGCGGGGGGGCCCAACATCTAAAAAAATTCAGCTGGGGGGCTCAACCTACAAAAGTTTGAAGACCTCTGCCCTAAAGGCATGTATGTCTGCAACATGGCACTGTTGGATAAGCAAAAAAAATGCTTTTTCCAAGGTTTTCATTATTTACCACCAACTTGTAGTTGGTGGTAAATAACGAATCCTAAAAGGGGGAAAACACTCATTTGAGTGCTCCCTACATAGCAAAATCGGTAATTTACCGATTCGGTATTTTAAGGAATCGGTGATTTACCGATTCCTTAAAATACCGATTCGGTAAATTACCGATTCAGTAAAATGCCCACCTACATCTCATTTTCCAAATACCGGTCAGTAACGGCCGAAATTACCGAATTTCGGCCGTTATTGACCGGTATTTGCCTACCTACATCTGGCCCTAGACATGCTAAATCACTGCAGAATTTCAAGTGGATTTGTCTAAGTATGCCACCATTATCACAAATGAACACTTTTTTAAACTCCTCCCACTTAACTGTGCCCCTTGCTTGACAAATCAGCACAAATGTAAACAAGAGTACGTTATTGCCAGATTTTGTGAACATTTATCAAACGATGCTAAAAGTTATTAGCAAGTCAAAAACACCATTTCGATGGTCAAGAAGTCTCTCAATTTGAACTCTTCGATGCCCTCCAGACACATTTTTGAAACGCTGTCTCAGAAAATACTGAATGGATGTATATCAAATGAAACAAAGAAAAGGCCTTTCTTGGAGTATAAAGTTTTACTTTCATGCCAAATTTGGTGTCATTCCATTCACCGGTATTTGCTGTAGCTGAGAGGAAAAGTTCCCATAGAAGCTAAAATGAGAGATGCAACTTTTTTCCTTTCACAGATTTGCATGAAATTTGGCATGTCGACCCTTTTGCAGTTTCACTTAGGTTTGCACAATTTCATGCAGATTCGTCAAACAGTGCTAGAGTTATTTACAATGCAGTAATGCATTTTCATTGTAAAATGTACTTTAAACACGCAGTTAAAGTGAAGCTGTGGGTAGAACACATATGAAATATTATAACTTACCTTTAAAACAAACCTCATAAATTCACTAAAAAACACAGTTAAAGGGTCGTTATGGGTACATAACAATTTCTCAAAACCTCTGAAATGTGCATAGCTTGCACCTCGGTCCTCCACTGCCTATGAGATCACATCGAGATCACTGATGATGCCATGCGTCATACTTCTATAGATATTAGTTTTGATTTCGCTAATTCTCAGTTAAATCAAAACTAGTGGTTTCACTATTTTGATTTCAGAAGGTTTCATTAATCCTTAGTGATTTCACAAAGGAATAACATCCAAAGTATGAGCTATTTGCGTCTACTGTTTTTGTTAGTCATTTTTTTAACTGATTATGTTGTTTTTTAGTTAAGTTTAATGTTTTTGCAAAGTGTCTAGTTCTGTAATAGTACTAGTATTACACAGGTACGTGCTGCAGATAAAAGTTTACCTCTAAATCAGTCCTTTGGTGCCATTACAGCTTGTGTAAATCAGACAAAGATGTAGCAAACATCGTGACTTTCTAACCCTTTCAAAACTTTCACCCATCTTACTGTCAAGTCAAGTTTATTGTGTGATTACTTAAAATCTTTACAAGTTACATAAAATGCAAATATCACAATAAGAACACCGTAATAAAAACCCTTCAAAAATTACATTTCCTATATGTTCTCCTGCCTGCCTGCCGGTCCCCGTGGAGCCTTCCTGCTATTTGCCACGTCGTCGCTATCCTTCCGAATACTCCTGGTGGGACGAGCGTCCCAGGGGCTACGTCGCTTCTGCCGCGATTTCTGCGGCAGTCTGAGTCTTCAGACTCTGGGGAGGACTGCAATCCCCAGAGTGCACCGCTGACACCACACACCTGCCGCGAGTGAGGGGGAGGTGGGGCCAATGCGCTCATAGCGCACACTCTCCCCCCGCGGCGCGGGTGTTCTCCTGCCTGTCTGCTGGTCCTGTGGAGCCTTCCTGCTATTTGCTACGTCGTCGCTATCCTTCCGAATACCCATTGTGGGACGTGGGTCCCAGGGGCTACGCCGGTTCTGCCGCGATTTTCTGCGGCGGTCTGAGTCTTCACACTCTGGGGAGGACTACAATCCCCAGAGTGCACCGCTGTCACCACACACCTGCGAGTGAGGTGGAGGCGGGGCCAACGCGCTCATAGCGCAGCCTCTACCACCGCGACGTGGGACGCGCGCGGGACGTACCCCGGACGAAGCCCGGACCCGTCTGTGGCTGTCCGGGACCATCCGAGACCGGGCAGGGCCACCCCTCTAACACCTCCTCACTTGTTCTGGATAGTGGAAGGCATCTGATCCACGTACATTATATTGCTGGTACACTTGGCCACTGGGGTACCGGAGTATTGATGTAAAATGTGTGTTTCCTTTGCATTTTGTGCTTGCCCTCTGGTTTTCTTTCCTTGTTATCTCCCCTAGACTTTTGTTACGAACTTGAGGACATCGGGGGTCCGTCAGAGCCTGGCCGAGGACACCTTTGGTTGTTTTTGATATATAACTACTGTGTGTAAACCTTTAATTATGTTCCAGGGGGTTAAATTAAGACTGCAGATATGAGCAAACAATGAGTCGGGCAACTAAAACTGTCAATATTAATCCAAAACTAGCCGGTCAAAAATTATATTTATTTTATTTTTATTTTATTTTAAGAGTTTTCTATAGCGCGAACATGACCCATGGGTATCAGAGCGCTTCACAATACAAGAGGTAGTTATAGACAAGCATTGTTATATCACTTTTCACAGTATTATGAGGTAGGTAATATACAGCAATAACATGATAATCTCAGTTAAATTTATACCCAAAAATATATATATAGCGTATATAGCGTATCTTTGCTGACTTATCTATCTGGTGTTTTGGGGGCCATAGAAGACCAAATAAATACAGTAGAGGAGATCATTACTAAAGGGGGGAAGATTTGCCGCTCATAAATATTCCGAACTCCACCCTAGTTGAGATTTTAGGTGCACAGGGAAGATCAAATGTGTGCATACAAGAAATCTCTGATCACGTAGAGGTGAGTGACCAGGATGTGGATTTTCAACCACCTCTGAAACGTATTAAGAATCCGGGTGGAAGCGAGGATGTGCAAACTATGGTAAATGTAGGAAAGGGTATAATAGATTGGCCCAAAAAATCACTATGTAAGAAAAGGAACACCCATGTCCATAAACAACCCACCCATAGAAATCAGGGTAGTACAGGAAACGTAACACTTAACACGCTTATTGAGGGACACACTTTGGCTCTGGAAAATATATCAAAAAAGATCGATGAGATGTACGACCATATGAAGGAAGCACTTGGGAAATTAGCTGAAAGAGTGGTGACTCTAGAGGGCTGTTTAAATGGAAGAAATATATTTGTTAAAAGGGGAAGGAATATACAAGGCCCAGAGAACCTTCCTAATATAAATGCACGAAGTAACTTAAGTGGGTCGAATGGCATGAACCCTCCAGCTATCGTAGTTTCAGACCAGGCACTCAGGCCGCCTCCCCTAAAAAGAATTCCCAATAGAATCGAACAGTCGGGCAAACCTGGATATAAAACTCAAGATGTGGGGAAACATTACAACCCAGGTAAGAGTGTAGGGGCATCAGTCATATTGATGAAACATACTCTAGCAATGACAGTGGCTGATCGACTAGATTTACCCCCGGCGGCGACACCCTATATAGTAATTCTGGCCAATGTTCCTAAGTTGACTACACCAGGGTAAGAAACATGGGAAGGGCTTCCCAATAAATCACTGCATTGGTTAGGACGATACATGGAACCCAGCGAGGGACTGTTTAGAACCTTCAAAATAGCTAGACGGGTTATGTGGGTGGGAAAAGAACGTACAATCTTAGAGGGTGATTGCATAGTTCTCAAATTTAGTGACCCTAGATTAGTACGTGCAATTCTGAACCGGAGAGGGAATTCATCTTTTAACCTCATGGAAATAAATGTCTTACCATTGGGGGCTTTTTATCCCCTTTCACCCTCATACTTCCAAGGAATTCAAAATAGGAACCTGAGCTATGATGCAATAAGACCATGGACCTTGCCTCCAAAATCGATTCGAGCTACTAGGGTCGATGGAAAATTTAGATTGATCAGAAGCACAGTACAGGAGGTGGAGTGGGGCAAGGGGGGGATTAGGTTCGCTACAGAGGCAAGCATTTTAGGACTACAGGGACACGATCAAAACCTTAGTAGTCATGTGGAAGCAAAACTAACTATACTGAATATTGAAGATAGCCGGGTGGGGGGGCATATATCGGAAGTTGTAACTGTGAGGCAGTACACCACAGATTACAGTTGGAATAAAGAAGAAAAACTGAGAGAGACAGGGGGACAGACAGTAGATAGTATAATAGGAGCAGATTTGGGATCAGGACGCAAGAAGCCAGAAATAAGTAAACTGTTTAAAATAGCATTGTGGAATATTGCAGGGCTCGCATCAAAGGCGAGAGACCTTTTGTGGTTAACGTTTATAGAGGATTACTCCATAGTTTGCTTACAGGAAACATGCGTAATTCAAGAAATACAAATACATGGATTTTGTACCTTTAACACCCCTGCCAGCTCTAGTAGCATGGGGCATAATAAAGGGGGTTTATGTACTTATGTGTCAAACATAACAAGGGATTTAACTGTGAAGCTTGAGCATGGGTCCGAGTTTTATCAGATATTATCAGTAAGAATGGGGAGAAAGAAGGATACAGTTTCAATAAATCTTTATAATAACATCCCGAAAACCCATACTACTAATGTCATAGGGGATCTATGTAAAACACTAAGACATTTAGAAGAACACTTGCAGGGGGATATGTGTATCATCTGGATTGGTGTCGTTACAACGCAGGCTATTACAACGCCTGCTGTTACAACGCAGTTTTTACATCGCATACCACTACAACTCATAGTGCTTTTAAGCGCTGGATAGTGATTTATTTAATTTACTATTCCAACTCCAGTCCCCGTGGATAGTAGGGAAGGTGTTGGATAGTAAATTAAATATATTCCCTATCCTAGAGCGCCCCCCAGCGCAATGCGTTGTAATGGTTTGCGTTGTAATGTTTGCGTTGTAATGGTAGTGCGTTGTAATAAATGCGTTGTAAGTGATGTTTCCCGTATCATCTGGGTTGGTGATTTTAATTGTTCGTTATGCCCATATAGTAAACAGGGTATCTGTGGTATGGGCAAAGACAAGGAGGATACCCAAACCCATTTTACCTATACAATTATGGGGAATTTGTTGAATGGTATAATTTTCCAATTTGACCTGGGATATGCAAAGGAATTATGCACACCCCCTGTACCCTTTGAGCCCACTTTTATTGGAAGGGGTTGTAATTCTGTAATTGACTTCGCCCTTTTGTCAAGTAGGTATGCCTGCAAGGTTATTGCTTGTAAAACTTGCAAAATAGCGATGAGTGACCATCATCCTATTAGGTTAGACTTCCGCTTAGAAGGGGACATAAAATCATCTGAACGGGAAGAAATAATTTATAACTGTAACATAAATGTAGGTAGAACAAATGGTTAAAGTTTAAACTGGGGGAAAGTAGACCACACGATATTCCTTGAAACCCTAGTAAAAAAGCTGAACGGGGATTTTGAAATCTGTCTCTGTCAGGTGATGATGAACAAATTTGTGCAGCCTGTCTTAGGATATTAGAGGAAACACGAAAGCTACTCACACAGGATATGAATAAGTCACAGGGCTGGTTTAATAGGGAATGCAGTAAAACTCACTCCCATTTAATGAAAGTCCTAAAAAATGAACCAAGAAGCAAAGAAGAGGTGAGACTGACCAGAATAGATTATCGTCAAGCTATAAAAAAGTGAAGGAGTGAATTGAAAACGGAAGCTTGGCAGGCCTTACACCGGGCATGTATGACTAAGGATAACACCAGGTTTTGGAAGGCTGTCAATGCTCCCGTTTTCGTAAACAGGAAAACCAACATTATTGATGTGGTAATCACCGAAGACAAATGGGTCAATTTCTTTAGGGACCTTCATAAGGATGAAGCTTCTAATCAGAGTAAGAGAATTACTGTTACAGGGAGCAGCCAATGCACATCATACATCCTTTCCCCTGGATATTGTAATCTCGCATGAATAAGTCCTTACGGCTATCAATGAGAGTGCCACGGGGAAAGCCCCAGGACCCGATGGCGTCCCCGTGGATGTGTATGAATCTAATATCGAGCTATGGACCCTGCTGTTAACAAATGTTTTGAATAGTTGCAACCGCTATAGGTTTATCCCTACTTGGGCAGATGCAATTGTGATCCCGATTTTTAAAAAGGAGGATAGAAATGAACCCAGTTGCTATCACCCAATATCATTATTGGCTGCATTTATGAAAGTCGCTTGGAGGGTGATTTCAAATAAATTACAATTATGGGTAGAAGAGAAAGATTTACTATCCAAATTTCAATATGGGTTTCGGGCAGGGCTGGGAACGACCGAACAGGCATTAATTACCAGCAAATATTCATTAGCCAAAAGGGGAAATCTCTTGTCGATTTAAGTTCAGCTTTCGATTGCGTAATTCAGGAGAAATTATGGAGCACTTTAAACGAAATGAATGTTGATCCCAATTTGCTACTTTTCATTAAGGAATTGTACAGGGGAGCTGGGGCGAGGGTTCGGTGTGGAAAGCATGGGGGAATGTACAGCTAAATTTAACATAGATAAGGGGGTAAGGCAAGGATGTATACTTACCCCGTTCTTATTCTCCCTGTACATAAATAGTGTAGGTTTTTATCTGACAGAAGACTAGCAGGATTACCCATTCCTTAAGAACAACCCTGTTCCTATTTTATTGTATGCGGACGACGCCGTGATTATGGCGCGGATGCAGATAGGCCTCCAAAGAGCAGTTATTACATTTACTACTTATATGAAGGAGAAAGGCCTAAAAGTAAACATAAGTAAGACCTATACCATCAGCTGTGGGGTGAAGAAAAGTAAACCATGTAAAATTTTAAATGAAATGGAAAAAATAGACAACATAGATAGATTCTCCTACTTGGGAATCACTTTTGATAAGTCTGGCTCATGGGCATCGGTGGTGAACACGAGAAAATTGTCTTACTCCAGAGCAATAGCTGCAGTGTCTAATTTTTCTAAAAAAATTGGGTGGTAGACCAGTTCCGGAGTTATTGGATATCTACAAAGCTAAATGCATATCCATTGCGATATATGAGGCAGGGATCTGGGGAATAGCGGATGCCCAGCATATTCAACGCTGTGAAAACGCCTTCTTGCTCTATCTTTTAGCTGTCCTTGGCTCTACTTCCACGTACGTATGCCATAAGAAACTTGGTTTGTCTTATATATCTGATATTATCAAACTAAGGGCCAGATGTAGGAGCCTTAATACCGGTCGGAAACGGCCGATTTCGGCCGTTTCAGACCGGCATTTGGCTTTTGAGATGTAGGGGGCATTTTATTTACAGAATCAGTATATTTACAGATTCGGTAAATATACAGAATCGATAAAATACCGAATCGGTACCGATTCTGTAAATCAAGATGTAGGTGACACTGTAATCAGTGCCACAGGCCCTTACCGAATCGTTATTTACCATGGAATACTATTCCATGGTAAAAAACGAATTCCAGTGTACATGCACATCTGTGCATGTACACCTGTGCCATGTGGAACACAGACATGCCCTAAGGGCATGTCTGTGTGTCAAATGGCACACAAGCCAGAAACAGGGGTGCAACAGGGTGTCAAAGTGACACCCTGTCACCCTTGCAAAATCGGTAATTTTACCGATTCTGTAATTACAGAATCGGTATTTGCCATTGATTCCTATGGGCTTCAAGGCCCATAGGAATCAATGGCAAATACCGATTCTGTAATTACAGAATCGGTAATTACCGAATCATATAGATTCGGTATTTTTACCGATTATTTTACCTACATAGCAATTACCGAATAGTGAATACCGAATCTGTAAAATTCGGTATTTACCATTCGGTAAATTGCTATTACCTACATCTAGGCCTAAATACCTTGTTACAGTGGCATAAGGTGTGGACTTCTGTTGAAACTGGTTTTAATAGAGATGTAATTGAGGATTGCCTCAAACTAGACGGAGTTGCCAGTATGCCATGGATCAATTACGTTAAAAAACTATCATATGATATTGGCCATCCCGAATATTTTGACTCACCTAATAGCCTGGAAAGGGTATCGAGAAAAATTCTGAAAGCAAATTGTTTAAGCCATCTAGAGGATGAGCGTTGGCTCTGCGAAAAAGCGAAGAAATCAGTCATAGAGAACCACCTGATGTTACAATGCCAGGGTACTCAACTATATCTGGTGCGGGTGCAGAGTTGTTTTTCCCGCATGCTAATAACACGTTTTTGCTGCGGGTCTTTCTTCAGAATGGTGACCTTTCTGGAAATTAATACTTGGTCTATAAATTTGTCTCCATGTCAGTATGACGATATCTCCATCAAATTCACCCTACACTGCACGTTTTTTTGTAAATATTATGACTTACCCAGGAGAAGGTTGTTAATTCCTATTTTAAGGAAATGGGGACTTAGACAGTGTAGAATAGCACTTCTGAGGTTGCAAACCCTAGAAAATGATGAAATAACCATGGTTATGTCGTCTTTCTTAATAGGTATTATTAGACATAGGAATACTATTTATTAATTTACTTTTAATAGATTGTAGTCTGTGTTTAAAACTTTATCTTAGAAATACTACGTCATTTTTATAAATTTTAAATATTAAGGAATATATATATTAATATGTGTTATAAAATGGTGGTTGTTTTTTTCTGTACTGTGCTTTTATGGTTTTTTATGATACAAAAATCGAATAAAGCAGATTTGATTTGATTTGGTGTGACATTTCCTATCTGGTAACATATTTTACAAGCCCAATAAAATGAGTGCAAAACTTATAAAAGTGCAAGGATTCTGGCTATTCTGTACAAAAAGCCTAGTCTTCTTTCTTTAAAGGTAGTAATGCATGCTAATGACGTGTATAGCAAAGTCTCAAAATGCAACTGATCCATGACATTCATGTGCGTAGGGCAGTGACAAACGGTGTACGGTTTGTAAAATACAGACCGTATCTAAAAATGAGCGATGCACCCATCTTACCTGCTGCTGCTTGTTGGGCAAGCCAAGTTCATTGTGCTGTCGGCTCAGAAATGGAGGTAACCGCAGTCCTCTCATGTACTTGTTTATTGCAGGCGATGGTGTCTGCAGTCCTGAATGTCCCGTCCAGCAGGATCAAATGCCACGTGAAGCGGGTCGGTGGAGCCTTTGGAGGAAAGGTTTCTAGAACTGTCACGTTATCCTGTATCGCTGCCGTAGCAGCCAAGAAGTAAGCACATTTTTTAAGGTTTTTTCTGGCCTTTTCTGGTTTTCAAAAGAATGAAATGCGAAAAGAAAGTAAATAAAGGTTCCACCAAGTAGGAGAAACAGTGCAACCTGACTGGTGGCACTGGTGTACGAAGGTTTGAACCCCAGCAAACGGGTACCTGCTCTTTATTTGCAAGGATGAGTAGAAGCTGGGGTTTAGATCCAGCTCCACAGGATTTTACGATTTAAAAGTTAGAAGACCAGCATCCAGGGGAAAGTGGGCATCACTGGACGAGTACCTGGACCCCTCAGCTGAAGAAGGGCGCCAGCCCACAAAATAGACACATGACTAAAGTAATTTTCTTGTATACTATCTTCCCCCTTCTCTCTTCTTTTCTCTTTCTTTTCCCTTTCAACTACTCTTATTCTCCTAGCAAGTCAGGGGAAAGGGGGACAGCCAAACATGTATAACACCTACCTGTAACCATGGCAAAGACAGCTAGTTTGGGCTGACACCCTGTAATGGTAAAGCGCGGTTAATTGTCTGTAAAAAAATGTAATAAAAGACTTTGAAATAAAAAAAAAATAAAAGAAATTGATTAATAGCCAATTTAATGAAGGAAGCAACACCCTAAATGCACTTAGACTTAGAGACTAATTATCGGACGATTACAATCTTCCAGTAGGTGTGTATGGAGTAACTACTGACATCGCGACACGCAGCGTTCACCGGATGCACAATTACTACACCATTCTAAGTTTTGGACCTCGAAATTGCATAGTGCACTAGTAGCGCGTGTTTCCCCTATTTGCAAAGTATAAAAACTCAGATTTTCAGCAAACATCAGTTCGCAGCCCAATTAGAATTAACGCAAAAGATGGAATGAGGTCCTAAAATGGGAGCATGTGCTTTGCTGCTAATGCATCCTCAGAAAACACAGGAATAAGCAACAAGCTCATCAATACTTCTAGTTTTACAAGTAGATATTTTCTTGTAGGTTCTGCATCACCAGAGAGGAAATCCAACCTTTAGAAATAGTGCCTCGGGACCCCTAGTAAAGCAGATGTGCACATGCACGGCCAGCAGCACAAGATCTCATATCCACATCTGTAAGATCATTTCGGTTCCTCTTTTCTACCAGAGAAAAGAACGTGTCCAGAAACAGTAGGTAAAGGCGGATGTTTCTCAAACGATGGAGAAACTGGGGCTGATTCACATTAGGGTACTCTTCCTTGCTCCTGGGGCCCCTATCCATCACTCTCCCTGAACCATTTAAATAGTATGCACACTCTGGAAGTAATTCACACACGTAAGGAGACATGACCACTGCTTGGCATTAAACGGCCATAGGCTATCTTATTACATTAACATTAAGCATATAAAGTATCAGGTGCAATAACTGACAACTTTAACCTGATCACAATACCTAGGGTACATACTTTGACATTTGAAGAATAGCACGATTCACATTAGGACTACATACAGGTGACAAGACCTATTGCAGGCATCATGGCAGCAATGCAAGTGTTAATATCTTGAGCAGTTTGGCATAACTTCCTTTATACTAACCTCACTGTTAAAATGTAACTAAGCCTGGGTGGTGAAATCCACTCCGTTCGTGGAGTTTTCACACTCAGTTTTCAGTAAGTTGGCAAGCCAGGAAAATCCAATGCTAGATCTCTTCCCTGTGAGATTTCTCCACACAGGCGGTCGCGGGTGGTCGCGACTGCTCTTGTTTAGAAACGTTCTGTTGGTATTGAGGAACCTGCTGCTCAAGTAGGACTTCTACTAGGGCGACAGAAAGAAGCAGTGCCCTCTTGCACTGTACAAGACGCCATTTGTGCTGAGCTTGTCTCCTTTCCGGTGAAGAATTGGCTTGGTAGTTTGGTCTGCCCTGTTCCCATGAGGCACTGGGTCAGACTAATTTGCATATAGCCAGGTTCTGAACTGGGGTGATGCAGTGAGCTAAATAACGGTGATGGATCAAGCCCTGATCTCTTGACTGGGTAAGAGTGATCTGCTTAATTCAGACACTCTGTTCATCACCACCCCCTTTTTTGAATCGTTTTTGGCCACCACGAGTGTGGCAGGGTATACTCAGACATGAGTCCCTTGCTCACTGCACCACCAGGATTCAAGCAAGCCGGGCCGACGACAGCTGAAATGCCAGAAACCGGTCCCCGGAAGCTTGACACCTTTCCGGTGAAGAAATGGCTTGGTAGTTTGGTCTGCCCTGTTCCCATGAGGCACTGGGTCAGACTAATTTGCATATAGCCAGGTTCTGAACTGGGGTTATGCAGTGAGCTAAATAACGGTGATGGATCAAGCCCTGATCTCTTGACTGGGTAAGAGTGGTCTGCTTAATTCAGACACTCTGTTCATCACCACCCCCTTTTTGAATCGTTTTTGGCCACCACAAGTGTGGCAGGGTATACTCAGACATGAGTCCCTTGCTCACTGCACCACCAGGATTCAAGCAAGCCGGGCCGACGACGGCTGAAATGCCAGAAACCGGTCCCCGGAAGCTTGTCTCCTTTCCTGTGAAGAATTGGCTTGATAGTTTGGTCTGCCCTGTTCCCATGAGGCACTGGGTCAGATTGATTTGCATATAGCCAGGTTCTGAACTGGGGTGATGCAGTGAGCTAAATAACGGTGATGGATCAAGCCCTGATCTCTTGACTGGGTAAGAGTGGTCTGCTTAATTCAGACACTCTGTTCATCACCACCCCCTTTTTTGAATCGTTTTTGGCCACCACAAGTGTGGCAGGGTATACTCAGACATGAGCCCCTTGCTCACTGCACCACCAGGATTCAAGCAAGCCGGGCCGACGACGGCTGAAATGCCAGAAACCGGTCCCCGGAAGCTTGTCTCCTTTCCGGTGAAGAATTGGCTTGGTAGTTTGGTCTGCCCTGTTCCCATGAGGCACTGGGTCAGACTAATTTGCATCTAGCCAGGTTCTGAACTGGGGTGATGCAGTGAGCTAAATAACGGTGATGGATCAAGCCCTGATCTCTTGACTGGGTAAGAGTGGTCTGTTTAATTCAGACACTCTGTTCATCACCACCCCCTTTTTTGAATCGTTTTTGGCCACCACAAGTGTGGCAGGGTATACTCAGACATGAGTCCCTTGCTCACTGCACCACCAGGATTCAAGCAAGCCGGGCCGACGACGGCTGAAATGCCAGAAACCGGTCCCCGGAAGCTTGTCTCCTTTTCGGTGAAGAATTGGCTTGGTAGTTTGGTCTGCCCTGTTCCCATGAGGCACTGGGTCAGACTAATTTGCATATAGCCAGGTTCTGAACTGGGATGATGCAGTGAGCTAAATAACGCTGATCTCTTGACTGGGTAAGAGTGGTCTGCTTAATGCAGACACTCTGTTCATCACCACCCCCTTTTTTTTAATCGTTTTTGGCCACCACAAGTGTGGCAGGGTATACTCAGACATGAGTCCCTTGCTTACTGCACCACCAGGATTCAAGCAAGCCGGGCCGACGACGGCTGAAATGCCAGAAACCGGTCCCCGGAAGCTTGTCTCCTTTCCGGTGAAGAATTGGCTTGGTAGTTTGGTCTGCCCTGTTCCCATGAGGCACTGGGTCAGACTAATTTGCATATAGCCAGGTTCTGAACTGGGGTGATGCAGTGAGCTAAATAACGGTGATGGATCAAGCCCTGATCTCTTGACTGGGTAAGAGTGGTCTGCTTAATTCAGATTCTCTGTTCATCACCACCCCCTTTTTTGAATCGTTTTTGGCCACCACAAGTGTGGCAGGGTATACTCAGACATGAGTCCCTTGCTCACTGCACCACCAGGATTCAAGCAAGCCGTGCCTGCGACGGCTGAAATGCCAGAAACCGGTCCCCGGAAGCTTGTCTCCTTTCCGGTGAAGCATTGGCTTGGTAGTTTGGTCTGCCCTGTTCCCATGAGGCACTGGGTCAGACTAATTTGCATATAGCCAGGTTCTGAACTGGGGTTATGCAGTGAGCTAAATAACGGTGATGGATCAAGCCCTGATCTCTTGACTGGGTAAGAGTGGTCTGCTTAATTCAGACACTCTGTTCATCACCACCCCCTTTTTTGAATCGATTTTACAGCGTGTGACAAACACCCGGAACTAAAAATCAGTGCGAACGGCATGAGGTAACCAACTCCGTCACTCGTGGAACTCTGCGGTACTCCGCCCAGTCTTAAATATAACCATCATGCACATTATATAATGTGCTTACATTTTTTATCATTATTTTTTATTTTTATATGTTCAGCTAATAAAAACCATTGCATCCAATATCATTAAAAAAAAATCATTTTCATAAAATACTAATTGGAAACAACTTCGAGTTTTAGCAATATTTTATGAGGTCAAGTCATTAGATTATAAATGTTTACATAAAAAAAACGGGTGTAACTAAAAATTCATGCTATGTACCATAAAAAAGTGGCAGGGTAGTTGTAAAATTACAGGCTTGCTTGGCTATCATCTTTACATGAGGCATTCTGAGAAAGCTCAGCTAGAGGAGAATTACGTTTCTTTACTGCATAAGGCGAAAATATGACAATGCATGCGGTTAATATATAGTCGGTGACTTGCAGGGACTCAATCAGAGCTCTTCTGTACATGTGGATCCCTCTTGTTAGAAAGAAGGAGTTTAGCCAATATCTAAGTTCCGTTTGCTGGGCTGGACAGGTGTTATATTCGATTGTCTCCCGTCCATGATTATATATCCTGCATTGCGTTCTGCCGTTTGGGTTGCACCAGGTCTAAAATTGGTTGCTCGCCAAGTTGATACATAATGAGCTGCTGGTTGGCTGTAGAGAGGCCAGCTACCAAATAGATTGGCGGGTGCAGGGCTTCATAGCTGTTACTATCAAGGCGGGCATGAGATCGCCTTTTAACATGTTCTTGTCCACGGAGGAGGAGATCCGCCGCGTAGCTTTGTTGGTAACCATGTTGAAGGCTGAAAAGAAAGCTGATGAGTGTTCGAGGTCCCCTAGTTATTATTGGCTGATCGAGATGAGCACTGGTCGGGGATGAAGACCCTTGATTCTGGATTTCTGACCAGAAGAGCTGAAATAGACTGCCAGGCTTTGAGCTGTGGAGTTTGTGGCAGAGTTTTACAAATGACCCTGGCACAATACATTAGGGCTAGTGAGCCCAAACTCCAACTGTATTTGTAACAGAGATGCGCTTTGTGATCATCTAAAGGGCTTCCAATATGTGCGTGAAGCTGTGCTTCTCTGCCACGTATAGCTTCAGACCCATGTGAGATGGTTGGGGTCAGTTTTTCTCTGATTACTTCTGTAAGTGGCCTCGATGAGGGCCCAGCAACATGCACTTTGCCAGTTTTCCAAAGGTGTTTTGGAGAGCTACTGCCCTGTTACAGATGTATTTCTTTCGGGGCAGGAATGAGCTACAGTTCTGCTGGTTTGGTAGTTTTTAAGGCTGATTTAGACGAGACATTAGTGGAGATTCTTCCCTTTGGTCTGCCTTTGAGCTTGCTTGCTCTTTTCGCTGGGTTGAATAACTTATTAAATCCAAATAATGGTGTAGGCTCAAGTGCCCACATTTCCTGAAGGGTGAGCATGCTCTACTTTCGCAAGTAATGAATGATGTCACTATAGTTTAACGTTGGTTTCAGGCCGCTGAAGTTCTAGGAGCAGAATGTCAGCTCTACCCTGCCCGCACTTTGGGCTTCAGTTTTCCCGGACTAATGACAATATTGATGACAATCAGAACCAGGAGGGGGCTGCAGAATCAACGTTTAGTTGACTGAGTCAGGTGTACTGACCATGTTCCCTCTGGTGTGGGGACCCTATTCTTATTTGCTGACCCAGCTCTAACCCCTTAGTAAGCCATAGCAGAATGTTTGTATAGTTCCCCTCTTTAGCTATGGTGATTTTCTGGGGGAGTGTAGTAGTATGTGTGGCTAGTTTAGGGTTTGCACCTCTTGCGCCCTTTCCAAATAGAATAAGGATTAATTTTTCCTGAGGCCTTGTGAGAGGGCAGTCGTTGTTGTGTGACCTAGTTTCGCAAATGAGCTCCGAAACAAGGGGGTGGGGTAGGCGTTGTTCGGGTATTCCATTACCTTAATTCCCCAATCTCTAAGCTGCCCCTTTTTCCCTAAGACGAGCTGGGTAATTATTGATGAAACCCATGTTATCAGTGTCGGTTCTTTACCCTTCTTGCCGGGTCTTGGTAAAAATCGTACAGACACTGTTCCTGGGATCTGATATGTCCCAGATCTAGGATGTCATGCGGCACTGTAAGCATGTTGCCTAGATTCAGGGTGTCTTGGGAACCTTTTGTTTAATATTCTGGGCAAAACAAGTAGGTACTTAAGCTCTTTGGCCTTAGGGCTGATGGGTAGTTGAGTATAGTTGGTTCTTCAACTTTACTATTGAGTTTTGTCCCATTGGGCCTGCATATTTTGGGTGGCAGGAGTGAATAGCCTGAGAGGGGCATCTTGTTGGGTTGCGGGCAGACACAACAGCAGAGTGGGATCTTTATCTTCTCCTCCACCACCTGCAGTGTGAAAGAAGGTCGCCCGTACTGAAGTGTCTATTTGTCCTGCTTCTTTGCACTCGGTGAGGCATGGGACGGGCGAGCTCAATGTTCAAGTGGAAATGAAGGAATGAAGGAAAGTGTCCGCTCCAAAAAGGTAAGTTCATTTGTGGCCTTTGCAAGGCGGGGATCCCAGCCTGCTGCCTCCAGCAACCACCTCTTAGAGAATGCCGCCCGCACAAGGGATTTGGGAGAATTCCAAGAACGCTATGACAGCCCGCGAGGCACAAGAGCGAGAGAGCACCAGGTAAGAAAACCCATCACAACACATCTCTTTTTCTTACAACAGAACAAAGAAAACATCAAAGCAAGGAATGAATAAAACGCACAACAGTGTGCAAATGCGAAATAACTTGAACATACTATAGAAGTAACATCACAGTGGAACAAGAGACAAATAGAGTAAAGATTCTAACTGAAAAAAAACCAATATGAGAAATAGCGAAAAGAAAAAAATAATTAAACAAATACGAAGTCCCTGTACCTTCCTGGAACACGACACTCATGTGATTGTTTAACAACACAGGATGGTTTGTTATCAGCAAAGTTGTTACATTTTTCATAAATACCTCAATTAACAACCTTACCAAAAATGCTATCGTTGTTTTTCATATACAAAGCAACTCTCCTGAAATTCCACTGTTGTCCATTCTCCAATACCACATGCCACCTATGCACCTTTTTCACTTTAAAGGGATCAGAGAATTTGTTCAAACCATGCACTCTTCTCCCTAACTTGACTTTGATGAGATCACAAATTTCTATCTTCCTACTCCTATCAGGAAGCCTAGCAAGAGTGGAATCACACACCTTCTCACACATCCACTGGGGAGTAAGTTTAGTCTTCAGTATCCTTCCTCTCATTTTAGTAAAAGGGACTACATTAGTGACACCATGTAGAGTAGTGTTGTAAGACCATACCATGTCTTCGACACACCTCTGAACATCACAAGCACCTTGTACAGCCAATTGGATTGTGCCCTTGACAACCCTATTCATGCGCTCAACCATGCCGTTATCCCGGGAGTTGTAGAGAGAAGTAGACATGTGCCCGATGCCATTGTCTAAAAGGAAACTGCGCATGGCATGAGAAGTAAGTTGTGTACCGCTGTCATTAACTAATATGTGACGGAAACCTTCCTTCATAAATAATGACCTCAAATGTTTGATGATGGTACTGGTGGTAATATTTCTTAACAATTCCACAATGAGCCATCTAGAAGAGACATCGACCAACACCATCGCAAGGCTTTTATCACAGGAAAGAAAATCCATGGGACCAATGAAGACCAAACACACCTTCTCCCATGGCAAATCACTCTGACCAGAAGAGATGGAGCCTAAGACTTGCGAATTTACTTGCAACCTTTTCTTGCTTTCTTTACATAGTGAACAATCTTCTATCCATGATTTAACATCTTCATCAAGACCAGGCAACCAAAAATTATTCTTTTTTTTTTTAATTTAAAACCTTTATTGACATTTCAACCAAATACAAGTAAGGGCCTACAACCCCCGGGGCTGGCCGCTAAGCAGTTAGATTAGCAGAGAGCGAATTTTAAATCACATGCCGCACTTCGGGGAGCAGAATCATCATGCTATCTTACTCTTGGTCACGGAACAGCACAATTAGAAAAACAGGATATAAAAGGTTTTCATTTTATAGTATAGGATGGAAGGATCAGGTGCCGAACAATTTCCCAGCAGCGAAAAATGGCAGGCAGAATAGTAAACGTGTCAACAGTAAACAGTAATCGGTTAAATCAATGGTGCTGAAACAGGCGGTTCAGGATATGAAGGAATATTACGGTCAATTCGCGCCTGCTAGTCACCTGCCCAAAGACCCAGAGAACACCACGAAAATTGAGGCACAGATGAAAAAGCAGTGATTGATACCAAAAGAAACCCACTGCACTGACCCAGAAAAAGTAAAAGACAAAGGAAGATAAGAGAAGAGAACAAAGGCCATAGAAACAAAATAAAAACGAAAAATCCCCTCCCCCAACCCTCACCCTGCACCCCTGCAGATGACTACGCCCCCCCCCCCCCAGCAGTGTGCCTGTCGCCCGAGAACAAAACCCGAAATATAGAAGAGACAGAGAAAAAGGAGAAAGAAAGGAAACCCCATCCAACGGGGAAGTGGAGGAGGGCGATAGTCTCTGCGCTCCCGGTCTCTCCCCCCCGCCCTAACAAAGGGGGGCCTCCTAAGCCAGCACAAATAAAGTTGTCCACCATACAAAAATACCCCGGGGGGAACCACAAACCCCCCGCCCCGGAATCCATCTGTTAACAAAGCAGTCCCGTTACCAATAGATCCATCGGAAACAATTCAACCCACAATCTCAGCCCTGGCCCCGTCTATCAAAGTTGCCGAGGCCCTCGGATAAGGAAAGCCCCATCCCCGGAAAGTCAAAAGTCACACAGTAGCGGCCGAAGCTTGGGCCAGCAAATGGGAGAGGAATGGCAGATCCCAGCGCACACGGCTTGCACAAACGATGACCCTCCCCGTCTCCGTAGCCAAGCATCGTTACGTCCGCCATGTTAGGAGACCGATTGGGGAGGGGGTGCGACTCGTTCCGATACAGATTATAATGTGGGCCAACAGTGTCCATGTTGGGGGAAGCAGTGAAATGTTCCGATAACTGTAGGACCGATGTTTCCGAGTATGTAAGAGAGTCACCAATCTCAGAACACACGATGAGTTCCATTTCTTCGGGGGCAGGCACAGCTTCCATCACCGGGTCCAAACGCGCCACTAGGGCGCCCAACAGGAGGCAGGTCGGCTGCCGGGTCTCAAAAATCAAGTCAGGGCTTGCTCCCGGTCCTATGATCCCATCTGCTGCCGACAGCAAACGATTGACCTGGGCCCTCATCGTCGCGCGAAGCGCCGCAAGTTCCGCCATTACCATCCGCAA
This sequence comes from Lissotriton vulgaris, assembly GCF_964263255.1. Lineage (NCBI taxonomy): Eukaryota > Metazoa > Chordata > Amphibia > Caudata > Salamandridae > Lissotriton > Lissotriton vulgaris. The sequence continues at coordinate 387,654,147 of NC_141687.1, forward strand.
GGAAGGGCCACATTGAGTCTGTTCCGCCAAGTTCCACACGTCCGCAGGCATAATGATCCCCACGGAGAGGCGCCCTCCCCGGGGCAGGATACGCCGGAGCAGAATCAAGCCGTGAGCGACGGGCCGGCAGCACGCAGCAACGCGCAGCGGGACCCCCACCCCGGGGCACCAGCGGTGCTAGTGCCGGGCCTCCGGGCCGGGACCCCCGCGATGCAGCACCGCGCGCCACCCATCACCTCACCTCAGGTACAGCACCAGGCAGCAGATGGTTGCAAAGTAGTCCAGAGAAATTTTCAAAAGTTCCAAGGACCGGACCCAGCCACTCTCCTCAGTCCGTTGTTGTTCACTTTGGACCCGGGTAGATCAGCAATCGAGACCCCGGCTTCCAGTCTGGGTTAGGCCTCAAAACGTTTTCGATGTTACTGCACCCCAGAACATCAGAAAAATTCCGTGGTCACACCATCGGGGTGCCAACTAGTTCACCCACACGAATCCGGGGCAGGAGATCAGGATATTCGACAGGATAAGCGAGCGTAGGACGGAGGTCAGCGGAGCCGGGAGACTATGCGGCCATCTTGGTTGGTGTCATAGCTCCTCCCCCCAAAAATTATTCTTAAGGCTTTGTCAAGTACCTGGTCTTCACGGAAGCAGAATGGCTGTTAGATCCCAATGCCCACCCACCGGTGCCTCCGTAGTTGGATATTTCCTACGGTTACACCAGAGAAGCAGAAATGGGAATGGGACAGAGAAGAGACACTCCAACCTTGCCAATTCTCCCTCAGACTCCTAGGAAGCCTTCTTCTTATCTTCAGAAGAGTCAACGGGTTCAATCAATCAATCAATCAATCAATTACAGACATTTATATAGCGCACTACTTACCCGGAGGGTCTCAAGGCGCTAGGGGGGGGGGGGTGCTGCTACTGCTCGAATAGCCAGGTCTTGAGCTTCTTCCTGAAGGAGAGGTGGTCCTGGGTCAGGCGCAGGTCGGTCGGTCGGGAGTTCCAGGTCTTGGCGGCCAGGTAGGAGAAGGACCTTCCTCATGTTGTCGTTCTTAGGATGCGGGGGACGGCGGCAATGGCGTGGCTGGCTGATCGGAGCTGTCGTTTGGGAGCGTAGAAGTTGATGCGGTTGTTAAGGTAGCTCGGGCCTTGATCGTGTAGGGCTTTGTGTGCGTGGGTGAGGAGGCGGAAGGTGATTCTTTTGTTGACGGGGAGCCAATGCAGGTCTCTCAGATGTCCGGAGATGTGGCTGTGTCGTGGGATGTCGAGGATGAGTCTGGCTGAGGCGTTCTGGATCCGCTGGAGTCTCTTCTGGAGCTTGGCGGTGGTTCCGGCGTAGAGGGTGTTGCCGTAGTCCAGTCGGCTGGTGACGAGGGCCTGGGTGACCGTCTTCCTGGTCTCGGTGGGGATCCACCGGAAGATCTTCCGTAGCATGCGCAGGATGTTGAAGCATGACGAGGAGACGGCGTTGACTTGTCTGGTCATGGTCATGGTGAGGGAGGAGTCCAAGATGAAGCCCAGGTTGCGTGCGTGGTCTGTCGGTTTGGGTGCGCTGCCCAGGGCGGGGGGCCACCAGGAGTTGTCCCAGGCGGAGGGCGAGGAACCCAGGATGAGGACTTCCGTCTTGTCTGAGTTCAGTTTCAGGCGGCTGGTTGTCATCCACTCGGCTACGTCTTTCATCCCTTCGTGAAGGTTGGCTCTGGCGGCGGCTGGGTCGTTGGTCAGGGAGAGGATCATCTGGGTGTCGTCAGCGTAGGAGATGATGTTGAGGTTGTGTTGGCGTGCGATGGCCGCGAGGGGGCTCATGTAGACGTTGAAGAGGGTGGGGCTCAGCGAGGATCCTTGAGGGACGCCGCAGATGACTTCGGTGGCCTCTGACTTGTACGGAGGTAGACGGACTCTTTGTGTTCTTCCGTCGAGGAAGGAGATGATCCATTCCAGTGCCTTCTCCTGGATTCCGACGTTGCTGAGGCGCTGCACTAGGGTGCGGTGGCAGACAGTGTCGAATGCCGCGGAGAGGTCTAGGAGGATGAGGGCCGCTGTTTCTCCGTTGTGCATCAGGGCTCGGATGTCATCGGTGGCAGCGATGAGGGCGGTCTCGGTGCTGTGGTTGGCTCGGAAGCCAGACTGTGAGGGGTCGAGGGATTCATTTGTCTCGAGGAAGGCGGCCAGCTGCTTGTTGACGGTCTTCTCGATGACTTTGGCTGGGAACGGGAGGAGCGAGATGGGGCGGTAATTCTTGAGTTCGGTGGGGTCCGCTGTAGGTTTCTTCAGTAGGGCGCTGAGTTCGGCGTGCTTCCAGCTCTCCGGGAAGGTGGCGGTGTCGAAGGAGGTGTTGATGATGTCCCGCAGGTGGGGTGCGATGACCGCGTCGGCCTTGTTGAAGACGTGGTGAGGGCAGGGGTCGGTCGGAGATCCGGAGTGGATGGAGTTCAACATGCGGATGGTGTCTTCGGTGCTGATCGGAGTCCAGGCGCGGAGTGTGGTGGTGGGGGGCGGTGGTTTGGTTGTGGCGTGCGTCGGTTGAGTGCTGAAGCTGTTGTGTATGTCCGCGATCTTGTTGTGGAAGTAGGAGGCGAGGGAATTGCAGAGGTCTTGCGATGGGGTGATGTCATTGTTTCCGGCGTTGGGGTTGGAGAGCTCTTTGACGATGTTGAAGAGTTCCTTGCAATTGTGTGCGTTGTTGTCCAGCCGGTCCTTGAATGCAGTTTTCTTAGTGGCGCAGATCAGTTGGTGGTGCTTCCGGGTGGCAAGCTTGAGGGCGGTCATGTTGTCCGGTGTTGGTTCCCTTCTCCAGGCTTTCTCGAGGGCTCGGCGGTTCTTCTTGGAGCTCTTGAGTTTGTCGGTGAACCATGGGGCCTTTTTGCTGCCGGGTCTGCTGGGCGGGGTCCTCAGTGGGGCGAGTTCGTCCGCGCAGTTGTTGATCCACTTCGTGAGGTTGTCGGCGGCCTGGCTGGGGTTCACTCAGCTGGCGGGGGGTGCTGGCTCAGGGAAGCGGCGAGCTGGTCGGCTGTGATCTTGTTCCAGCTTCTTCGAGCAACCGGTTGCTGGTGGTGGTGGATCGTCGTTCTTCTGAAGGTGAAGTGGAGGCAGCTGTGGTCCGTCCAGTGGAGTCCAGTGGCGTGGCTGAAGGCGATGTCTTTGCTGGATGAGAAGATGGCGTCGAGTGTGTGTCCGGCGAGGTGGGTGGGGGTGGACACCAGCTGCTTGAGTCCGAGGTTGGCGAGGTTGTCGAGCAGGGTGATGGTGTTGCGGTCGTTGTTGTTCTCCAGGTGGAAGTTGAGGTGCCCCAGGAGGATGTAGTCGGCGGAGGGGAGGGCATGCGGGCTGACGAAGTCGGCGATGTCCTCGCTGAATTGTGTGCGTGGTCCCGGGGGTCTCTAGATCAGGGTGCCTCTGAGGGTGGTCTTCGGGTCGGTACGGATCTGGAAGTTTAGGTGTTCGGCGGTTTTCAGGGTGTCGTCGGTGTTGGTCGTGATGTGGATGGTGTCTCTGTGGATGATGGTGATGCCTCCTCCAGTCTGTTTGACGTGGTCTCTTCGGGTGATCTTGTATCCCTTTGGGATGGCGATGGCGATGTCGGGTGCTGAGGAGTCGTTCATCCAGGTTTCCGTGAGGAAGGCGACGTCAGGAGCTGTGGTGTCGAGGAGGTTCCAGAGTTCGATGGCGTGTCTGTGGACGGAGCGGGTGTTGACCAGGATGCACTTGAGGTGGTTGCTGCTGGTGTTCGGCTTGGCGGGTGCTGGTGTGGGGCAGGTCCGGATGCAGGTGAACTTGCAGGCGTGGCAGCTGAAGGGTCCGTGGGTGCGCCTCGGGGTGGCTCGGTAGCATCCAGGAATCCCGCCGGTGTTGAGTGCGATGAGTTCGGTGGTGTTGTAGGACAGTCGGGTCGTCTTCCGTCGGTGGGGGCCAGGGGTCCTGGCGCTGGGCGCGGTCCAGGCGCGGACGGGCACAGACGGGCTTACCTTTGGCGCGCCTTCGGCGCACAATCGGCGCTCCCGCTGCGCGTTCGCACATTCGCCATATATGGCGAAGTGCGAGGGAGGGCGGAGCAGCTGGGAGGCGGGAGCGGGGAGGGTACAGAAAGAAAAAGGGGGCGTGGTTAGAGGCGGTGGCGGGAAGCGGGGAGCGGGTAGGGAGGAGACGGGGGGAGCGAGAAATAGGCAAACAGGCAAAAAACAATAACAAATCCGCAATAAAGTACAATAAATGCAGAGGGGCACACAGCAAGAAGCGGGGTACAGGAGCCTGCAGGACAGGCGAGCACAGCGCTACGCCGTAGGCGACCACGCCACTCGGTGGCAGGGGGCATGGTCACCCGGCGGCGGCCGGGGCAGCGAGGCAGGCAGGCGGGAGGCACACGCAGCAGCTGGTGGCCGTGCGGCGCGGGGGGTGTCCTAAACTAGCTCACACTCACCTGCGTCGCACGGTCGCCATATATGGCCAAGTGCGAGGGAGGGCGGAGCAGCTGGGAGGCGGGAGCGGGGAGGGTACAGAAAGAAAAAGGGGGCGTGGTTAGCAGCGGTGGCGGGAAGCGGGGAGCGGGTAGGGAGGAGACGGGGGGAGCGAGAAACAGGCAAACAGGCAAAAAACAATAACAAATCCACAATAAAGTACAATAAATGCAGAGGGGCACACAGCAAGAAGCGGGGTACAGGAGCCTGCAGGACAGGCGAGCACAGCGCTACGCCTTAGGAGACCACGCCGCTCGGTGGCAGGGGGCGTGGTCACCCGGCGGCGGCCGGGGCAGTGAGGCAGGCAGGCGGGAGGCACACGCAGCAGCTGGTGGCCGTGCGGCGCGGGGGTGTCCTAAAATAGGATAAAATCTAATGCACAGAGAAAAAGGACACGATCAACGAGATTACCTCCTACACTACTTGCTTACTGTGTCTACAACTCCCACTCTGGCTTCCCCTACCAGATAAAGCAGGAGTCTTGCTTCTCTTCTTAATGTGTAGTTTCTATTGTTTGCTCTCAAACAAGAAAGGGCCTAATGCACATAGGGAGAACAAGGTTAAACTCGGTTACTTCTCCTCTGCAATCTGCTCTATATGTTCTATGCGTCCTTCTCTATCTGTTTGAATTGATATGTACTTGTCTTCTGAATCTCTGTTCTGGCTACATATAGATATTTACAACTTCTGCATGCTGAGAAGAATTCCCTAATACAGCAATAATAGCTCATGTACAGTATATCCCTTCAAGAGCAATTAGGGTTCAAAGGAGTGAGAATGTTGCTCTTCAGTTCGAGTGCATAGACGTTAATTAAGACAGTTTCTTCTTTCTTAACGATGCGCGCAAAAGGGATAAAGGGAGGAACAACAGAAAGGAAAATGGAAAGGAAAGACACAAGGGAGGCAAGATAATTAATAAATAATCCTGTCCAGGTTGCAGGAGTTAATAGCGCTCTGTAGTTGCAATGGAGTCTCTAGATAACTGCTGCGGCGGTTCTGAAATACAAAAGTCCCGTACTTGTGCTTCGGAGTGAAACTGGAAATTTTGTAATGATGGAAGAATTACTCAGCCTGGAACTGTTCCGTAAATGCTGTCAGACTGCTCTCATACTTGTCAAGAGATAGAGCGGCAGACGATGACAGAAATCCTGTGACCTCAAGAAGACGGGAACTCCCAAACCGTCCTACGATATACAACGTCTTACGAAAGGAGACAATTCGCCCGCTACTGTGGCTGGAAATTGGAAACTTCTGCTACCTCGGACACACTTTGTGAGGAGAACCGGAACCATTCATGTGAACCCCTTCTCAGACAAATTAAAGTGCGCAGCATTCTGTGCGCACCAACCATTTGCCTACCCAAATCTCGCGAGAGTTCTAAGGCTATCTCAGAGTGCTGCTAAAATGGCGGCCTTCTTGTAATGTACTAAAGGGGCATAACTAAAGAGTTTTCCAAATGTTAACCAGACAAGGTTTCACCACTACTCTACCCTTTCTCTTCCTGACCTGGTTGATCTTACTCTGAGAGATTACAACTGCATTAACCTGATTCTTGACAGACGTTTAATAGTGATGGTTTGCCCTAGGTGCCCTTCATGCACCAAAAGAAAAAGCTTCTTCCTGAGTGCCATGGGAAGGATAAATCTCTCACCCCTCGATATCAAGTCATCAGAGACACCAATGCTAAGTTCATCTTGTAACTTGATGTAATTGCGTAAGGAAGGCTTAACATCACCTTCACGCCTCCACACAGAGCGAATGGAATTGATAAGTTCACAAAAATCAGGATCCTCTGTGGCAGTTTGATGCCATTCGTCCTTAGAGATAGACTTAAACTCTTCAGTAGAAGCATCCTCAATGCTAGTAACCACACACACTACATCCTCATCAAACTCTCCAGATTTCTCCAATTTGAGTGGTAACCTCAATAAACAGTCCGCTTGGACATTTTTCCAACTAGAGATATATTCAAGATCATGCAAGAACTCTTGCAGTCTTGCTGCAAACCTCATCAAATGGGGGACCTTTTACTGGCACCATCTGGAGTCAACATTCCAATAAGGGCTTTGTGGTCTGTCCTAAGGGTGAATCGTGTGCATCACACATAGTTGTGAAAATGTTGAACTCAGGCTGCTGCTAAAGCTTTGCGTTCAATGACCGCATAGTTGCGTTCAGAGCTACTTAGGGTGCGTGAAGCAAACGCCACCGTTTTTTCGATGCCAGATTTCTTTTGAGAAAGAATGGCACAAATACCCTGGGAGCTGACATCAACAGTGATGAAGGTATCTTTGCCGGGCTCAAAGGGGGTTAGGATACCCGCACTGATAATTTCAAATTTAATGTTTTGAAAAGCATTGTTCTGCGGAGCACCCCAAGAGAAAGGTGCGCCTTTCCTCAGTAACAGAAGTAGCGCTTCAGTCTTATGAGCAAAATTGCTAACAAATTTTGAATAATATTTGAATAACCCCATGAAGGATTTAAGCTGTTGCTTGGTGGAGGGAGCATTTGCCAGTCTGTTAGCTTTGAGCAAGTCTTCTTTAGGTTGGACGCCATTTTCCGAAATAGTGTAGCCCAGATAGTCCACCTCCCTCATCATGAATTTACACTTATCTTTTCTTAGGGTCAAACCAGCTTTGTATAGAATCTGTAAGACCTTGGCCAACATAAGGTTGTGTTCGGCTTCATCCTTATCAGTAATAAAAATGTTGTCCTGAAAGTAATGTGTATTCTTTACATTCTTAAGTGTGTGCATCATGCGCTGAAAAACACTAGCTGCAGAGGCAAGACCGAAAGGGAGGCTCTCGAACTGAAAAGACCTCTCCATGGTCAGAAACACAAATTTGCGAGAATCAGGGTGTAAAGTTACTTGATGGTTAGCTGACCTAAGATCAAGTTTAGAAAAAAATTTGCCTTGTCCATCAAGAGCACCATTTCAGAAATGTTGGGTAGGGGAAAATTGTCAACAATGATGTTCTGGTTAAGGGACCTAAGGTCAACACAGAAGTGGAATTGCCATACTTTTTCTTTGTGACAATGACTGGAGAAAGCCATTCTAAGACCTCCACAGGCTCAATGACATCTTGCTTCTGCATGTCATCTAGCATTTCCTTGACTTCTTTACGAATGGAGATGGGAATCTTCCTTAAGGCATGCTTCATAGGATGGGCATCAACCTTGAGTTCAATTTCATGAACATACCCTACTAATCTTCCCAAATCCACACGAAAAACTTCATTGTATTTGGACAAAACAGAATCAATCGTGGGAAAATCATCCAGAACCAAAACTTGTTCTGATGACCTTGGATCTAATATAATATGATAGGTCATGCTGCTGTGCCCAACCAAGGAAAGCCGGCCCATCATTAGAAATATACACCTTCCCAAAAGCAGTTCTACCCTTGAATTAAAACTTTGTTTCCATGACACCCCTAAAAGAAATGATTTCACTGCTGTACCCCGGGGAGAAACATCACTATTGGTAAGAGGGGTATTGGACCAGCATTCATTAAAAATACGAAGCGGAACAATGGTGAACATAGAGCCAGTGTCAACCAATAATGCTACAGAAACGCTATTCAATGTAAAGATAGCTCTGGGTCTCTGTAAAGGGAAAGAACAATTGTCTTCAACACACAAAGATATATCAGGAGCAACACATTCCTCATCAATAAAAGCAACCCTGTTACTTAAAGGATTTTACACCCCCAAGTGCCCTTTCTTCCCACATTTTTACATGTTTTGTCTCTTGCAAAACACCCAACAAAATCTGCAGCATGACCAATGCTGTTATGTATCATTTTAGGACCCTATTGTAAGTTTCCCGATTCATGCCCTTATATAGGTATACATCACCATATCATTATATAGGCATAAGAAATCATAACCATATTTTTACCTGAACAGCAGACTCAGCTTCCACACCCCTACCCGCCAGCTCCGCTCCGCCAGCCTCGCCCTCGCCGCTGTCCCCCGCATCCAACGAACGACCTCTGGCGGCAGATCCTTCTCCTACCTCGCCACCAAGACCTCGAACATCCTCCCTACCCACATACGGCAGACCCAAGACCTACTCGCCTTTAGAAGAATCCTCAAGACCTGACTCTTCGAGCAGTAGCAGCACCCCCTTCCCCTCAGCGCCTTGGGACTCTCACGGGTAAGTAGCGAACTTTACAAGTACTCTGATTGATTGATTTAGGCATAGCTCATGCAGCCAAATACGGCAGGGCTACTTCTGTAGCGTTCTAATCTAGGATCCTGATCGATACTGTGACCTTATGCCCCTATACGGCTATAAATCCATTTATTCCCTATATTGGCATAACTGATCAAATGCAATATTCAGAAACTCGTCTCTGGCCTCACACGAACAGAGCCACATTTCAGAATCGCTTTCTCTGCCACTTCCTTTGCAACCAATTAGTGCAATGACATAGCAGAAGTTACTATCTAAGATTCCTAGATTAACACTCTGAGTTCTTCAACAAGATAAAAACTCAGCAACCTGGGAAAGCCCCGCTTGCTATGTTTTGATTAGTAATAGAACTCTAATGAGCACTGATAGATGATCACTTCCTAGTGACATCTTTATTGTCGTCTTATGTCCAAAAACTTACGTCAAACAAGGCACCTTTCAGGTATAAATATTACCAACGTTGCCTTTAGCAAACGCTAGCTGCCTCAATGCCATCGCTGCTGACGAAGCTGCTGTTATGCTGATGATACCATAGCTGCTATCGCTACTGCTATCGCTGCTAACGAGCGAACGATGGTGTGGTGAACTTAGGAGCCGAACAGCCGTCCCCCTGCAAAGAGCCCAGCAGATGCAAGCTGCCCACGGACGCTGCCCCTCCTCCTCCTCGACGCGCTGAGAGAGACGCTGTCTTTTCTCCTGCAGAGAAATCCAGCTCCGGCGTTTCCAGGTTACCCTTGCGGGTGACTGGGATATCGACCCGCTGAAGGAGATACCAGACCTCCATCATTCTAGAGGTATGGTGTTGACTAAACCCTTAGAGAGAATTCTTGAAGCAAACCTTGGCAAAACCAACTTAACTTAAAACTACTTACTTACTCCCCTCCCAAGTATTAGGCTTAGGTCAGGTACACTGGGGTAGGCGTAGTTAGAAGCACCAGTTGAGTATTTTAGCCTAATGTATATATGAATGTATATATGTTTTATTCATTTTAAACCATTGTATGGCTAAGAAACCATATCAATGCTTTTACAGTATTATTTCGTAATACTCATCTTACTGTACGTACTTTTTATAATAACAAGTCTTGCAATTGTGGCAATTCATTTCTCTTGTACGAGAAGAAAGACTGTTCAATAAATGTTACCCTTTATTGAAAACGCCTGTCTCTCTATTCTCTACATATTGTGAAAGTAAACTGCACAACCACTGACTGAGTAAAATAACTGTCTATTGTTTCACACGACCCTAGAGATTGACTCTTATCTGAGGAGAAAAGTTGTCATGTTGCACGGTTGCTGGAAAACTGAATCCCTTCTTGGCTGTGCCAGGGAAGCTGATCACTTCCTATTCAGTCAAAAAAGTTTCCAGTGACCTCTGAGCTAGTTGGTAACAACCCCAATTAAGTTTAGCATAGTCAGTAGAGGCCTGGAAGATCCGCACTTCTACCTCGATACTACTGTTTATGTTATTCCAATGCGCAGGGCCTATTGGGAAAATAGGAACTACACTACATTGCGCCCAAACGTTTGGTAAGGCGATAAACTAACGCAAGACTTTAGAGTAACTCAGTCGTGCATTTCTCACACAGACCCCTTTCTCCCGTAAATACTCCAATAGACGTCTGGAGTGGGTGAAAGGTTAAAATCCGCCCGAACTCAGTAGGAAGAGATTCCTATGTAAAGCTCTGGTTTATTCAACGTTGAAGGATACAGTGTTCCAAAATATTGTGCACCTAATCTTTGTCTCCTTGGAGACCTGCTCTGTAAACCTTGCATTTATACAATGCCAGGAGAAAACGGAACCACTGGGGGTGCAGCAGATGCGACTCAGCAGGGTCCCGACAATACTACTGAACCGGGTGCAATAATCATCCTGGCACATTTAAGAAAATCAATAACGTTAAAACTTATAGAAAATGGAGGCGTGGCTACGCAAGCGGAGATGGCGGTCGCAGCTTGCTAGAGCTCCCGCCGGCCCGCCATTAATCCGTCGATTTATCCTAGTCCCTGACCCCGAAAACCCACAACCAAAGCGGGGCGAAGGTTGCCAGGAGTGCCAGGGACCCTCCAGTGTGCTCAGCGGTGGTCCCGCGCTCCAAAACCGGACTGAGCTGCGAGGCGCGAGGTGCGGCCTGGAGGACTGAGGAGCAGCCGGGGCCTCGATTTTGGTGCTCCCCGGCCGGGGAGCCGTGCAGTACGTCGCCTGGCCTAGTGGCGGCCGCGACGATCAGCGATCCGGGGCGCCGAGGACGCGAAGGAGTGTGCGTGATTCCTCTTCCAGGGCCCAGCTGCATCAAGAAGAGACACAGGGGCAGCAGGCGACCGGGGACAGCCGGAACGGCCTGGTGGCCCAGGCGCAGCCGGGACCTCGATTTTCGCGGCCCCGCGTCTGCCGGGGGCCTGCAGGCTTGGAAGGGGACGGACGCCCTGATGCTCCCGCCCGGTGGTGGAGGGCCCGAGACACGGATGACCTGCGGGACGACTGGCGGCAGCAGTGAGTAGTGACCCTCCCCCTGACCCCCCCGGACCGGAGGAGACGCCGGCGCTGTGGCGCAGAATACACTTGGACTATCCACCTTTCCAGGGGAGGGTTGCTGGTCGTGGGAGACCCTGCTCGTTGGCGGTCACTGAGGCCGGCCCCACACTGACCGTGACATTGGGCCATACCAAAACGAACCCGCCAGGACCCGCCCGGTGGCCAGAGACCGAACATTGTTTTCCCCCCCCTCCCATTATATTGGATAGACTTCAACGAGGGCGGTCGGGGTCCCACACCTTCATTTCATCTTGGGGCCCTTATACTCTCGGCAGTCATGACCAGAGGAGGCGGCGGCCCCACCAAGCAAGTGACTATTGATAAATTCACGGGGCCCAGTGGGGGCCCTGGACCGTCGGGGGGTGCTCCACCTGGAGGGGGGCCAGACAATGCAGCCCTTATGGTGGCCATCACCCAGTCAAGGGACATGCTAGACGCCAAGATAGGGGCGGTTGGCGCGGATGTGACCCTATTCCGCCAGGACCTGAGAAATGCCGTGGCGCGAATCACCGAAACCGAATCCAGGGTATCGGTGGTAGAAGAAGACGTGAATACCCTTAAAAAGAAAATGGCGGCGATGGAATCTGCGCAGCGGAACACAGCGCTCCGTGTAGAGGATGCCGAAGGGCGGGCACGCCGCAACAACCTCCGCTTTATTGGCTTTCCGGAGCGCTGTGAAAAAGGCAACATGGAACAATTCCTCACACGGTGGCTGGAGTCATGGATGCCCCCAGGGACGCTATCTGCTTGCTTCATTATTGAAAGAGCGCACCGCGCCGTGACGCAAAGGCCACCTGAGGGCGAACGGCCTAGGGCGGTGATCGCTAGACTGCTGAATAATCATGACAGGGACGCCATATTGAGGGAGGCTAGAACCAAGGAAGCCCTCCTTTATGAAAACAGTAAGATCATGATTTTCCCTGACTAAACTAAACTTGTGCAACAGCAGCGTCATTCTTTCATGGCCGCCAAGGCAAAGTTGAGAGGCCTTAAGCTCCAGTATTCCCTGTTGTACCCGGCGCGCCTAAGGGTGATCTTCCAATCACAGACACTGTTCTTTGATACACCGGAGGACCTCTTCAAATGGACAGATGAAACGGTGCGGCTCAGACCGAATTCTCAACCAGGGCTCAATCCGGGCTCTCCTGAAGGATCACCACGGGCACAGAGAGACCAGACGACGAAGAAGGGTCGTACCAAGCGCTCCAAATCGCGCAGACGCGCGGCCTCGGTCGATGGCACACAGACCAGTGGTAGAACGGAGGATTCGGAACAATCTGGAACAGAGCACTGAAGACTCCGGGGCCTTGACTCCCCTCTTCTGCTGTTAATGCTGTGACTTCTGGTCGGGCTCCCCAGGTCGTCTGAGACTCATTGGTTGCCTGGCAATGTTGCTGCCCTGGGACAGTACTCCTAATCGTGGATAGGGTTGTGGGGTGGGGGTTCGGGGACTACGTGATAGAGGCTACCACTCTCCCTTTAGAGAGAGAGACACTGAGGGAGGGGGGGTGAGCCTACTGTTCCTTTTTGGGGATGTTGGGATCCATTGGTATGGGTGGGCCCGGGCCCTGTGTTTTGGTCTCGAGACCACCCATGCCGCGACAGGTACTTCATAGTTCATTGAGGTATAGGGCGGGGGGAGGCGGGACGTGGGCGGTCGGGGTTGTGGCCGCTGAGTTGGGGACAGGGACTGTTTGGGGCTATGGGACTGTGGAGTTGGGGGTTGTTTTTTATGGGGTAGGCAGTAGTATGCATGTGTGTGTCGCAATAATGTTCCATGTGGTGTGTAGTGGGTGGCGCGGGAATGGAGGGTTCGTATGGTGGATCTTAGTGGATCATGGCTGAATCGACTCATAGACTCCCTGAAGACTCTATGCGGGTGATTACGTGGAATGTCAGGGGTTTATTGGACAAAATTAAACGCGGGGCTGTGTTACGCTGGGGGAAAAAAGAAGTTGCAGATGTACTCTTGCTTCAGGAAACCCACATGATGGGCACAAAGACTCTGGGCCTACAGAGATTTGGTTATCAACAGGTTTTCCATGCGGGATTTTCCAGGGGATCCAGGGGAGTAGCCATATTGATTCACCGCAGGGTGGCGTACGTCCATGAGAAGCAGTGGGTGGATCCCCAGGGTCGCTACCTGTTTGTTAAGGGCATGGTGGGCACGGAATCTGTGGTGTTTGGCAGTGTTTACGCCCCCCCCCCCTACAATGGGCCCTGGCCGAGAGGTTGTTTGCAGTGTGGGAAGACATCTCCGGATCGCTGGCAGTGATTGGGGGAGATTGGAACGATGTGATGGATGTATGTGTGGATCGCCGAAGGCGCCAAGAGGAGACCGAGATCCCCCCCCCTTCCCCTTCGCCCACCAGATTGTATGCAATGAGTGAGGGATTGGGCTGGGTAGATACCTGGCGACATATGCACCCCACAGCCCGAGAATATACTTATGTTTCAGCTGTACACGGCTCATTCTCGAGGCTAGATTGTGTGTTTGTGCCTAGGGAATGTTTGTATAGGGTGAAGGGCGCTGACATCTTGCCGAGGGGCCTGTCCGACCACTCCCCCGTCTCAGTTAGAGTGGAACTCCTCCGGAGAAGGCAGCCGTTTCGATGGAGGATGTCCTCGTGGCATCTCCTGCAACCGGCATATACTAAACACTTGCGAGACACCATTGACCATTACTGGCGGGAAAACCTAGTAGAGGGTGTTGATGTAGGAGTGGTGTGGGAGGCCATGAAGCCTACCTTACGGGGAGTAGATATCGCATGGTGCTCGGCGGCCCGTCGGAAGCGTCGAGAGCAGACTACGGAGGCGGCTGCGCGAGTAGCGACCCTGGAGCAGGAAAGCCGCGAGGGAGGTGATGAAGTCGGGATACGTCTGCTTCTGCAGGCACAGCAAACTTACGGGTCCCTCTTGATGGATGAAGCCAAACAGGCATGGCTGGCCACCAGAAGTAGGGTATACCAATGGGGGGACAAGTCGTGTTCAATGCTCCATAGACTGTGCCAACACAACTTCCAACCCCTCCTGCTGCCAGGTCTCACGAATGGAGATGGGGAGGTCCTGACCGACCCACACGAATTGGCGGCGAGCTTCGCCACGTACTATACAGCCCAATACGCTCCACGCGACCAATTGTCTGAAGGCGACTTGGCTCGATTTCTCGCAGAGTTGCCGCCTGTACCGATATCTGATGAGACCAAGACGGCCCTGGATGCACCCCTCACAGCTGAGGAGCTGGGAGACGCACTGGGGCAACTAAATACTGGTAAGGCCCCTGGCCCAAATGGATATCCGTGTGAATTTTTCAAAAAATTTCATGTACAGCTTGGATCTCACTATCGCCGGGTGCTTGAGGTGGCACGTACACGAGGGGTATTGCCCCCAGACTGGCGCCATGCGGAAATAGTGGTCTTTTTGAAGCCGGGCAGACCCCCGGATAGCCATGACTCGTATAGACCCATCTCATTAATTAATGTTGAAGCCAAGATCTTAGCCAAGGCCCTGGCGAACCGGTTAGCTCCACATATCACGGACTTGGTCCATCCTGACCAAGCAGGTTTTATGCCTCACAGGGCAACGCGGCATAATATCCGTCGCGCACAGGCGGCGATCGATGCTGTTGGGGCCTTGGGGGACCAGGCGGCGCTGTTGCTGGCCGACATCAACAAGGCCTTCGACTCTGTAAGCTGGTCGTACCTATTTGCATTACTGCGTTGTCTCAACCTGGGCCCGGTCTTCCTGTCATACGTCAAGCTCCTTTATACAGACATCACGGCCTCGGTGCGGGTCGCCGGGGCAGTGTCGGGGATGTTCCACATTGGCCGCGGGACCAGACAAGGATGCCCTCTTTCCCCCTATTTATTTGCACTGGCCATGGAGCCCCTAGCTGCCAGAGTGCGCCAGGATGCGCTGATACGGGGCTTTCAGTGGACTGCCACCCTGTCGGATAAAATTGCGTTATACGCGGACGATGTCCTCTTCTTCCTTACCGACTTGCAGCGCTCGGGCCCGCGTGTCCTAGAGGTTATGCAACTGTTTGGGGAGGCTTCAGGCCTATATTTGAACCTACATAAATCCACACTGTGGGTACTGGAAGGAGACACAGTGATGGACCCCTGGGCTTCAGGGTTGCGAGTGGCTACGACCGGTCTGAAATACCTTGGAGTGTTTCTCTCGGACTCGGCGGACACTGCTTGGGATCGTAATCTAATACCAGTCTGGGAACGGGTACAGACAGATGTTAAAACTTGGTCTCGGATGCCCCTCTCAATCTTTGGCCGATCCGCTATTTTCAAAATGGTGGCGCTACCGCGCCTATTATACCAGCTGCAGAACCATCCGTATCCTATCCCACCTAAATGGTTTAGGCAGGTCAACTCTGTGCTGGGCCGCTTTCTTTGGGCTGGGGGTGCCGCCAGAGTGGTGCTACGTACATGTATTTTGTCCACCTAGTGTGGGGGCTTGGCCACTTCGGATTTGCAGTCGTATTATCAAGCCGCACATCTTCTCATTCTGAATGAATGGTGGTATGGCGATGGTGGAGATCCAGCCTATGCCCTGGAACGTGCTTTGATGGGCGATAACTCGCTCCACACCATCCTCTACTCACCCCGACTGCGTCGCTCGCTGCCGAGGGTTACTCGACTTGTTTTTGCGGTGTGGCGACAGGCCTTGCGTCGCATGGGCTGGTGGGGCAGACTGACCGCGGAAACGCCCCTGTGGCGTAACGGCATGCTGCCCGAACTGTCTAAGCGATCGGGCTTCGATGGCTGGGACGCGATCGGTATCTCGCAACTAGGCCATGTGCTGTCCGGCACGACGCTCAAATCTTTCCAGGCCCTTCGTACCGAATTCGATATGCCCCAATCTCAATTTTTTCGATACCTACAATTCCGGCATGCACTGATGCCCAGTCTTACCAACCTTGACTCACTCCCTGAATTTAGCCCGATTGAAGCAAAGGACTTCATGGGCGATCTTGGGGATAAAAAAGTTTCACGCATCTACCAGACAATGGTCACCCATTGCTCCTCCACCCTTCTTCCGCTAAAGGCGGCCTGGGAGGTCGACATTGGTCAGTTGGATGAAGATGATTGGCGAGAGGCCTTGGAATCCCCGAGGGGAGCGGCTATTGCAATACGATTTCGACTCATACAATTCAAAATTCTTCATAGAGCCTACTATACACGTGAGCGTCTGTGGAAGGCAGGACTGATTGATTCCCCGGAGTGTCTGCGGTGTGGGGTGGAGATGGGTACGTTGCTCCACACAGTATGGTCGTGCCCCAGACTGGTTGGCTTCTGGAGGGGTGTGTGGGGCTGCCTATCGGAGGTGCTGGGCTGGACCCTCCCCCGTACTCACCGTCTGGGCCTACTGCACATCCTAGAGGGGGTTGGTGGCAATATCTACAAGAGGCACCTGCTCCTCCTGGGGCTAGTGGTGGCCAAAAGAGACCTAGCCCGAGCATGGAAGGATGTGAGGCCCCCCCCCCTGAGTGCATGGAAGGCTGGCATAGACATCTGTATGGGTCTGGAGAGACCGATCTTTGAAGCTCGGGGATGCCCCCGTAAGCACTTTAAGGTGTGGAAGAGGTGGGCGGACTACAGGGGCTTGACACTGGACCCCCCGGCAGAACAGGAGGAAGACCTTTAGCCCCATGTGGCCCGGCGACCCCGTTTCCCCACACACGCAATTGCCACATCAGGAATTTACATCGACACTGTACGTACACACATGCATGGGATTAGGGTGGGATCCAGGGGAGGGTTCTGGGAGTTGGGTAGGTAAGTAACTGAAAAGATAAAGAAGGGGAAAATGTTTCTTTGTATCCTTGAATTACATTGGTTCCTCGACTGGACACTCAGTCCTATTTTATGATTGTATCGGTATGTTTGGTGGTACCATCCTGACTGTGGGGGGCCACTCTATTTCATATGCTCATCTTTATCAATAAAATTGTTGTGAAAAAAAAAACGTATAGAAAATGGACTGACACCACAAGGTGGTACAGTAGTCTTCGTGATAGAGGCACACGAATATCGGCAGACAGAGGTATTCTATTCATGGATAAACTTTCCAGCGGCAAACGCTAGAACGAAAGAGTTTCACTATTACAAAATAGAGAAACCACCGGATGAGTACGCTCCTTTCGAGGAGACTGAAATCCTACTAAAATTCTAAGAGCACCTGCTCTGGTTTAATGGCGCCCTAAAACATAATTATCATATTACCAGGCTCGGTCCACTAGGTAGACCAGGAGCAACGTGGCCGGTTCTAGCCAGCTACACACCACATCCGGACATTGATAAAATGTCTAGAGAAGAGCTGTTAGTACAGCTAAAAACACTTATAAAAATACATAGGCAATTAGTCCAATATGTAATGCGGACTGCTACAGTCCAACCAGCTGTTAATGTACCACAGCCGACCCCCCAACAATCATGTCTTGGTAAAACACCCATAAAACGGGAACAAATTCCTTTCTGGTTGGCGCAAAAAATCACTCAAATAGAGGCAGTATTTCCGGATACTGCCCCTGTTGAGAAACACAGAATCTTGACCATCTGCCTTCCTATGGGAATCGCACCACACGTGGAGGACTGTGACACTTGGGGTACAGTCTTTACTTCCATTTACACAAAAACACATGGTGTTCCGTCAATGGCGGTAATACCAGAAGTGCTAAAACAGATTCAAAATGAATACGGTCCAGAACCTGCTTTAACTCTTGGTATGAAATTACTGAAAGACTTCAAGCAGGTCTTGGCTATATTACTAGCCAATATAAAAGGAGAAGCAGCATCTGTGGCGATCCGCCAGAAGTTGAAGGAAACAGATATAACAGATCAGCTAATTGAGCTTGCCAGAATCATAGAAAAATGCTATGAAGAATTAGGTAGAGACAGCTTGGGTGGAAAACCAGTAAAGCCCCAACTGCTCGAAAATCCTGAAAAATTATTTATTAAAAATAATTTAAACACTCCTAAAAAGAGCTGGGATGGAAATAAACAATCCACTCCCAAAGAAAAAGTTTTCCAGCCCAGAGGAAGGTCTCCTCGACGGAGGGAAAGAACTCCGACTCGAGAACACCAGTCTCCCCAGAGGGAGCCCTCTGAGAAAAGATATAACCTTAGAAATAGGGATAATTTGAAAAAACCTGATAGATATCAAAGTATTGATACACGTCCCTCTCAATCTTTTTCGCAGAAATCGGAAAGAAGAGGACGGTCAGACCCAGGAGAGCACACCAAGTCCAAAGACAAGGAACCTGCTCAGAGTAAAAAATCTCAATTTCCAAAAAAGAAGGTAGCCAGTATTAGAGTAATCAACCATGCCGAGAATACTGAGGACACAGTTGAAAAACGGGGAGTGGGCACAGACAATGTTAGACAGTGCAGCAGAAATCACTATAGCCCGCAGGATCTTGATGAGTCATCTGGAGACAGTGGACACGAATGAATACATTCAGGTTGAAACTGCCGACACCAGACTTAGCGAGCCCCATAAAATATACGAAATAACATTGCGGATAGAGGGTGATAAGACTAGGAAAATAAAGGGTCTATTTTGGGATAAACTCTCAAAAGGCTATGATATTCTGTTAGCTGAAAAAGATTGGCCCCCAGAGTTTGTCAGGGAGTGCCCTTGTGGCGAAGAAATGATTATGCCTGCCTTCTCGAATCACATTCCGATTCACAAAAAATATACTTATGCAAGGAAATGGGCAGTAGCCCAGGCACCGGCATTATATAAAAATCATGTAGGATGGGATGAGGACTCTCCTCCTCACAAAATCCAGTTAAAAAGTGAACCAACTGCCCAACGGCAGTATCCCATTAAGCAAGAAGCTAAAAAACAAGTCAGGGAGATCTTAGATCAACTTGAATACCAGGGGGTGATTGAAACATGTACCTCTCAAATGAACAATCCTTTGTTTCCTGTCTCCAAGCCAGACAATTCATATTGTCTAGTTTTGGACTACAGACACCTTAATGCATGTTGTAAAACATTTGCAGTACAAAACTCGCATAGTGCTGCACTAATGAATAACATAGTTAGGAAAAAATATAAAACAACATTAGACATATCTAATGGTTTATTTTGTCAAAACATTGCACCAGAAAGCAGGTATTTGACCGCTTTCTCCGTAATGGGGTCTCAGAAAAATTTCTGTAGGCTCCCACAGGGGTTCAAGAACAGCCCAGCGCTATTCTCAGCTAGAGTAACAGAGTTACTACAAATATATGATGATGAGGCATTATCTTACGTAGATGATATCTATCTCACAGACGACGACTTGGATACTCACTTGAAAAGAGTGAACACCATTATACTTGTGTTCATAGCAGAGGGTTACAAATTCAACTTCAAAAAGTCTCGAATTGCCCATCTGACAGTTTTATTTTTAGGATACGAATTATCAAGTGAAGGAAAAAGCCTAGCGTACAACTTCTTAGAGAAGTGCGCTGTACTCCAAGCTCCAAAAACGCTGAAGAATTTACAATCGATTCTAGGCTTTCTGAATTTTGGTAGAACTTACATTCTAAATTACGCAGAGAGGGTTAAACCTCTCTACGAACTAATTAAATCTGATTTTAAACAAATCACCTGGACTCAAAAACATACAGAAATTTTGAGATCACTGCAAACAGACATGTTAGCAAAAACAAAATTAGATACACGTGACAACACACGCGATCTTGTAATCCGTGTCATCCCAGGAAGATGCGGGTTCACATACCTGACCTCTAATGAGGGAGAAAAGGTACCAATTTCAATTAAATCACACTTGCACACACAAGCAGAAAAAACATTCAGTCCCACAGAAAATACTGTGAAAGTAGTGCAAATTGCATTAGCAAATGAACGAGATTTAGCACATGGTAAAAGGATTAATATCCTCACAGCGGAATCCGCCTTCGAGGCGCTATTCAGCCCAGTAAACCTGCCTACAGTGTCACTGGATCCGAAATGGATACAGTATGTAGATTCTCTAGGAGTGGAAGAAGTGAAATACTATTTCGCCCCGCAATTCGAAGAACTGAATGATTTAGAATATGAAGAAGAATATCCTCTGCCAATCGAACTTCTGCCTCTCCCACAGTACGCCTGTATAATCTATACAGATAGATTTGTACAGCATTTCAATGTAAAGAACAAATCCTACGATGCAGCCTGTGCGATTGTTAAAGGTCGTTGGCTGTGCGGTAAATTCAGACCGAAAGTAACAAAAACTGAATCAGTAAGAAACTGTTTGGCTCAGAGAGCTGAAATCAGATCGAAAAAGCAGAACGTGAATTCCCGACACTAATCGTGTGCGATTCTCATTTTTGCATCAACTCTTACAATAATAAACTGCAGAGCTGGATTGAAAACGATTACAACGATGACACAGGTGCCACAATAAAGCATAAATTGCTCTGGAAACAGGTAGTTCTTTTACAGAAAGAACTACAAAAGACTCACGTGATACACGCACAGAGTCTTCAACGTGATGGCGTTCACGTTGCAGGGAATTCATTGGCTAACACAGCCACAGCGGAAGCAACTAAACCGGCTTCCGTAGCCACAAGAAAGCGTGCAGAAAAATACATAGACGGGGAAACCATGCTGGCAGTCAAAACGACCGTAAAAGGCGACTGTGCAGCACTACCCGTGAACTATCCACTCAATTATGCATACGTAATTGATGCAAACTCCGTTCCTTTTGCTCGAATCCCTGGAGTGGGGGATAGGGTAATTCCAAACATGAACCAGAGAATATTTTTAATAGCAGACGCACACATGGGATTGGGTCCTAGGCACAGAAAGATCAAGAAATCTCTGACTGAATTACAATCAGTATACTGGTGTCCGGGAATGAGTGTACAACACCAAATATATGCAAACAACTGTGAAAACTGCAACAGGGATCGCAGTAAGTGAACTATGCTACCGGCTACCAATCAGAAACAGCGTAACGCTGTCTACATCCCATCCTGCGCCCTTTTAATCATTAAGGCTGAACACACTTAAAAAATGTGGCCTCCAGCGCTCGGCTGACGCCAGAACGGTTATAAAAGATCTGCGAGTCTTTATCGGCACATACGCAATTGCCATGTTACATTCTGACCAGGGTCCTGCCTTTAGCTCTCGAGCTTATTGGGAGGCCATGGCCAGCATGGGAGTTGGGTTGCGGTATTCTTGTCCGTCACACCCCAAAGGGAATAGTGTGGTAGAAAGAAAAAACCGGGACATAAAGCGATCTATAACAGCGAAGGTATTAGGTTCAGGCGCTGGGTGGGTCAAACATCTAATAAGTGTCCAAATCAGTCTTAATAACTTGCCAAGAAATGCTCTAAAAGGTTTCAGCCCATACGAACTATTGTTCGGAACTAGAATGAGAGTTCAGGACTTATATAGTCAAGTATCAGTGGTACAAGATAAGAAAACAGACTTTGACATCAAAGATCGTTTGGCTGTTTTACAGGACTTGAATGAAACAAGAAAATCCTTAAGCAACATAAAGTTAAAGCAACAGCCAGATACCACTGACGAGGCACCACAAGCAACGGCCCCAGCAAGGCCTGTCTGGATTCCAAAGATTGGGGATCTAGTCAGAGAAAAAATAGCGGTGAAGAAGGAATTTGGGCCTTCTTACAGAAAAGCAGTACCTGTCTTGGCAGTCACCGGAACAAGATCAGTAGTACTACCGCCCTCTTGCTGGTAAAAAGGAGAACAGAGTTGTATCAATCGACCTGGTAAAACCACAAGCATGTGGCCTATAATCAATAGTAGGCCCAGTGGACTCCCAAGAAACAACAGAATACCCAAACTTGCAACAATCCAAGAGGTTCAAACTGAAAGACTAATCACATTCGATCAGCCTGCAGTGCACAGAGAAGGACTATGCAATGATGCCATGGAACTCGTGCCTCTTGAGACACAGATTGAAACAGTTCGTCAAGAAACACCAGTCTACAATAATGTGGCATCAGAAAGTGCTACCGAAAGACAGATTGAAAGAACAATCCCAACAATTGACAGAACTGCCTCTGGCTATTTCATCGACTTCGACAACTTTTCCGAGGATCAAAGCAACCCCGAAGTGATGCCAGAAATAAAAAAAGACTTTTAAAGAAAAAGCAACGGAACTCTTTCAACAACTGAAGGAAATCTACCTTATTTCCCCTTGGTTAGAGTTCTGGTTCGGTCTAGGTGTATTTTTCCTCCTGCTTTGGCTCATCATGGTACTTTGTTTGGGAAAATTAATTGAGGGAAAATATAGTACAATGGACACAGCAAGTCAGAACATCAACCTAGTCCTCAAACCACACAGATCATCCCACGTGAAGATAAGAGAACTGTCAACAGTAAACGTCACAGCCATTCCAATACCTGGTGGGGTAGTATGGGAGAAAACTGACTATGAGATCTATGGTCCGGTCGAGATCCTGAAGTATCCTCATCAACTGAAGGTTTCCTTAAGTGACTTTGTAAAACCTAGTACAATCTCTGATGATTGGGACTTTAACAGTATTAATGACATGATGTCTGATTTAGTAATGTCAGCTAGATTCACAGAACATGATTATTTACAAGGTTCGTCTAGTTATGAACAGTTGTTCTGTTATACACATTATGGCGATCATTATTTGCATAAATCTGCACAGCCTAGAAATGTTTTTAAGTATAATCAATGGGAACATTGTGCTACACCACCTAAAAGCAGTTCTAAAACATTCTTTGAGAAATTCAAGTACTTCTCAGGGTTTAACACCAGTGATGCAGAAACGTTTTATTACAAACTGTTAGATAAAACAGGAATGAAAACAATGCTGACAAACACTAAATTAATTTATTCAGAAGCATTTTATGAAAAAATGATGACATTTGGTTTTGATTATTGGAAAAATAACATTGAAACAAAAACCATTTGGGGTACGAAAGATTGGCAGGTACCAGGCCTAGAAGCACTATTCAGAACCTGCATGATACCAGAACAAATGATGTTTTTAAATGACCCAATTCATCAAACATCCTGTCTTGGCCTAGCTAAGATCAAAGACCTAAACAAACCGTCTATTCCAAAGCCAATACCTGAGAATGTAACAACAGATATTGAGATAGACGTAACTAAAATTTTACATTTTAACAGAACACATCCTGATTGGAAAAAGTGGTTAATCTGGCCTACTGACACAAACAACTGTCAAGATAGATTCCTGAATAAAACACAGGGGTTAAAAATGACCAGACAAGACCCTAGATACTCCCAGAGACAACATCCAGGGATAATAACAACATACAGTGTAGGGAAACTCTGCCTCGAATGGCTAGGATCATCCACACTGGCTGAAATTAAGCAACACTTGTCTTTAACCGCATCGCTGCTGCGGTGATTTTTGCGCTGTGCTGCACAATTCAAATTACCGCGTTACATGACGAGCTCCGCTCGTCATCAGCACACGCCACCCGTGGCTGATGACGAGCTGAGCTCGTCATCAGCATCGAAGGGGTTACTTAAAGATGGTGCTGATTTGCGCGATTTTATTATGGGACCACGCAAACAGCGTCAAAAGCGTTTCATAGCGGCCAGCATCTATGCTGCATACAACGAGGCTTGGAAAGTCACACAAATTGAAACAGCTGAAAAAATACGAGAAATTGATCGTATTAATTTGGAAAAATCACTTTCTGCAGTGGACAATGGGTTAATGACTCTGTCCTCCAGAATATATTCGTTGGACAATATTGTATCCTCTGCCTTTGATATAATAGACAGAGACTTGCTAATGTTACAGCATGGCCAGTCACAATTACTTTCTATTGTACAATTAGGCTGGACGCTGCAAAATCTTCGTTCAGGCTATGTGCTTTGGCGGTTAATAAACACAACGTCATTGTTTTCCATTTTTAACCTTACTCATCAACAAATCAGCTTGGCACAGAAAGGAGCAGACTATACAATCCTGAGCATCGAAAAACTTGAGAGATTACCATTGACAATGTCAGAAAGTCCTGTCATTGAATGGATAATACACGGAATTATCACTATTCCGATAACAACTTTCCGATTTAAAAAATGCCTTGAATACATACCTACTGGCCAGTATGAACGATTGGGTAAAGGATATGTTAAGTCAGCATGGAAATTACCATACACACATTCATGCTATAGTGACAGCGACAAAAATGTATTTCTTAGTGGTGAAAACTGTAAACGTTCACTAAGCGGTATACTTTTGTGCCAGGGTATTAATTTACACGGAGCCTCTGAAGGTAATTCTAACAACCTTTCATGCCACCAGCTTGTCACACCTGCAACGCAGATAGAGCCTTTCTTTATGCAACTCGCGAATGGGAGTTACATTCTAAGAACGGATCACAGATGTTTTGGCCTTTTGCCAGGAAAGCGTATCTCGTAAGCGTAACTTCCATGGTCAAATGCTGTATGCAAGCATTGTTCCCGAGCGGCCCTAGAGACATAGAGACTCCAATCTGGCCTCATCTGCATTTATCTTCTATACGAATTGATACTTTAAGCAAAATGAAGTCTGTGCTTTTGCAGACAACAGTGCCCATCACGTCATCAAAAGAGACGTATGATCTCCTAGTTGCAAGGACAGCTACGGAGGTTCATGACCTTTTATCAACAAATTGCCCTGTGCATTTCGTAGAAATGTTTAGCCAACTCCTTAACATGTCTAGTGCCACAGGCATCCCAGTCATATTTAAAACTATTTTTACGGGACTGCTAACACCGTTTCAAGCAATTCTGGGAATCGTTCCAAATTTTGTCCACTCTGTTTTTCGGCGGCATACCCCTATTTTTGGGACTTGTAGCAGGGATTTTATTTTTGACCCTCCTGCTTCGATATGGCAAGCCACAGCTCAGACATGACTCCTATGGGAATGGAAGAAACAATCCTAGCAGTGCGCTACCGGGACAGAATAACTAGAGTCCTTGGATTGACCAGGCTGAGAGATCTAAACATGACCTGGTTCCTTTCATTCAGACCGATATGGCAAAACTGCATCTTACCTGTACTACGATGTATGCAATGCGGAGATGAGTGCGTGTTGGACACCTGTCTTTCACTTCCATCAGCAGTACCAATGGATATCGATACTTTGCTCAGTCCGATAACGGCTCACGCATTGTGTTGTCCCCAGCGGCTACCAATCCTGATGACGGCATTCGTTGAGACTCCTGTGCTACGACTAGGTGGTAACAGTGGAGCGAGTGACAAAAGCAACATCACCCAGGTACGACCTTCTGTGAGCATTGCTGATCCCGACTTTGATGACAGCAATCATTCTCACACCTGCCAAGTTACAGCACTATCAAATTTGGTCGAACTGTCACCTGATTTTGTAGACCAATTCTTTGAGAGCCTGTCTGATATGATGTTCTCACCCGAACAGAAACAATAACTTTAGAGAAGCATTCCGACACACAGCGTTCCCATGAACTCTGGATTCGGCCTTCAGTTTTGAACAACAAAAACTGCTAAAAGCGTTGGAACTCTAATTTCCCCGTTCAAACAATAATTCTTTTGAATTGAACACTTTTTAATATTCACCTTTTTTCTTGCACGAAAAATTCTTTGCTTAAGGTAGAACTATTCATAGAGAACAGAAGCTTATACTTCTATTTCTAAATACATCTAGAGACATAATGACTCTACACCAGCCTCTAGCACATTTTACTGCAATGCATTTATATGTGATGAAATTATCTCGCCCTTCTTCTGTATTCAGAGATATTTCATATGTAATTCTTTTTGCATAATCGTTCATTAATTGCATATGCTATAATTTGAATGATTTCTATGCTTCAAAAACGTACAGTATCTAAATTTTCACGTATTGAAAATACGCCTATTTCGAATGCATATATGTATTTTGGGGTGGGCAATGTTACACATGCATCTTATTGCTCTAGTTTTAGTAATTTGATGGACATGAATTCGTGGACTGGGTGTAGCGTTCTAATCTAGGATCCTGATCGATACTGTGACCTTATGCCCCTATACAGCTATAAATCCATTTATTCCCTATATTGGCATAACTTATCAAATGCAATATTCAGAAACTCGTCTCTGGCCTCACACAAACAGAGCCACATTTCAGAATCGCTTTCTCTGCCACTTCCTTTGCAACCAATTAGTGCAATGACATAGCAGAAGTTACTATCTAAGATTCCTAGATTAACACTTCAACAATATAAAAACTCAGCAACCTGGGAAAGCCCGCTTGCTATGTTTTGATTAGTAATAGAACTCTAATGAGCACTGATAGACGATCAATTCCTAGTGACATCTTTATTGACGTCTTATGTCCAAAAACTTACATCAAACAAGGCACCTTTCAGGTATAAATATTACCAACGTTGCCTTTAGCAAACGCTAGCTGCCTCAATGCCATCCCTGCTGACGAAGCTGCTGTTATGCTGATGATACCATAGCTACTATCGCTACTGCTATCGCTACTAATGAGCGAACGATGGTGTGGTGAACTTAGGAGCTGAACAGCCGTCCCCCTGCAAAGAGCCCAGCAGATGCAAGCTGCCCGCGGACGCTGCCCCTCCTCCTCCTCCTCCTCGACGCGCAGAGAGAGACGCTGTCTTTTCTCCTGCAGTGAAATCCAGCTCCGGGGTTTCCAGGTTACCCTTGCGGGTGACTGGGATATCGACCCCCTGAAGGAGATACCAGACCTCCATCATTCTATTCCAGAGGTATGGTGTTGACTAAACCCTTAAAGAGAATTCTTGAAGCAAACCTTGGCAAAACCAACCTAACTTAAAACTACTTACTTACTCCCCTCCCAAGTATTAGGCTTAGGTCAGGCACACTGGGGTAGGCGTAGTTAGAAGCACCAGTTGAGTATTTTAGCCTAATGTATATATGAATGTATATATGTTTTATTCATTTTAAACCATTGTATGGCTAAGAAACCATATCAATGCTTTTACAGTATTATTTCGTAATACTCATCTTACTGTACGTACTTTTTATAATAACAAGTCTTGCAATTGTGGCAATTCATTTCTCTTGTACGAGAAGAAA
The DNA here is from genome assembly GCF_964263255.1 of Lissotriton vulgaris. Taxonomy (NCBI): domain Eukaryota; kingdom Metazoa; phylum Chordata; class Amphibia; order Caudata; family Salamandridae; genus Lissotriton; species Lissotriton vulgaris. The sequence continues at coordinate 387,681,386 of NC_141687.1, forward strand.
GACTGTTCAATGCATGTTACCCTTTATCGAAAATGCCCGTCTCTCTATTCTCTACATATTGTGAAAGTAAACTGCACAACCACTGACTGAGTAAAATAACTGTCTATTGTTTCACACGACACTAGAGATTGACTCTTATCTGAGGAGCAAAGTTGTCATGTTGCACGGTTGTTGGAAAACTGAATCCCTTCTTGGCTGTGCCAGGGAAGCTGATCACTTCCTATTCAGTCAAGAAAGTTTCCAGTGACCTCTGAGCTAGTTGGTAACAACCCCAATTAAGTTTAGCATAGTCAGTAGAGGCCTGGAAGATCCGCACTTCTACGTCGATACTACTGTTTATGTTATTCCAATGCGCAGGGCCTATTGGGAAAATAGGAACTACACTACACTTCCACTAGTTCCGAAAATCCACGACGATTTCTTGGAAAGCTCAGCTTAAGCAGCCGGGGACTTTTCCTTCGTTGAATATTGATTTGTCCAAGAACTCATGGAGTTTTCGAAGAACTGAGACTCTTTGATGACGTTATTATGTCCAACTGTACGTCAAAGTTGGCACCTTCAAGGTATAAATATGCCCACACTCGCCCAAGCAAACAGACAGTGGTTTGGAGCAGTTCAACTATCTACTTTCCCAACGTGCCCTGCTACAGCAAGTGCCGAAGGAAGCCGACCCTCCAGCAGACGCACTGAGAGAGACGCTGTGTTTTCTCCTGCCGAGAAATCCAGCTCCAGTGTTTCCAAGCTACCCTTGCGGGTTGTTGAGAAATCGAGTCCCAAGACTAACCTTCTCCATTCTAAACTAAGGTACGGAGCTGATTAGACCCTTAGAGAAATCTTGGGCAGATTCTTGGCAAACGAATACTACATTTATGCTACACCTCACTTACTCCTTCCCTCGTACTAAGCTTAGGTTAGGTACACCGGGGTAGGCGTATTTTAGAAGCACCTGTTGAGTACTTTTAGCCTCTGTTATTTATGCATGTATTTATATATGGTTTAGGAACCATACAATGCTCTTACAGTATTATTTTATTCTACTATTTATACTGTATGCATTATATTTTACAACCAATTTTACGATTGTAGGAGTTCATTTCTTATGTTTGAGAAAGAAGACTGTTCAATAAATCCTTTTATTGAAAACGGGCGTCTTTCTACTTTCTCTGCACCTTTATTTTTTTTTTTATTGTATTTTTAGAGTTTTATATAACGCTGGCTGGACCCGAGGGTATCGGAGCGCTTCACAACATATAGAATAATGTGCAGGTAGGCGATACAGGTAGTTGGTAGAACAAGCTAAATAACATATATAATAATGTGCAGATAGGCGATTCATGTAGTTGGTAGAACAAGGGGATTATGGCTAGGAGATGAACAAATAATCAAGGGGGGTAAACAAGGGGATTCTGGCTAGGAGGTGATCAAACCAGTTCAGAGTTATTGTCATCAGACTCCCGGTTAGAGGTAAGGGGAGCACTGGCTGCGGATCTTTCTTGTCTCTTATCGGATTAGTTGCGAGTGGTTGAGGTAGAGGGCTTTGAGTAGCTTCTTGAATTTTAGAAACAAAGGGGTCATTCTTATGTGGGGGGTATGGTGTTCCAGATTTTGGGGGCGTTTCCAGCAAATGATTTGGCTGCTGTTTTTTGCTTATGAGTTTTCAGCGGGATGTTATGTTATGTTATGTTATATGATTTTTGTATAGCGCACGGATGCCGCAGCAAAGTGGCGTCCCGGCGCTTTGGAGAATAATAACACAACACGACAGAAAAGGGGGAAAAGATGGGCCTAGATTGTGGTAAAAAGGAAGGTTTTAAGTGCCTTTCTGAAAGGAAGCAACTCAGGAATGGAGCGCAAAGGGGCAGGCAAAGAGTTCCAGAGAGTAGCCGCCAACACTGAGAAAGAGCGTCCGCCCATCCTAGATTTTTTGAAACGTGGCACAATGGCCAAATTAGATCCAGCAGAGCGAAGAGCTCTGGCAGGGACATAGTGCTGGATAGTCTGTGCAAGGATGGGAGGGGAGGCTGCTTTGAGAATCTTAAAAGTTAAGCAAAGAGCTTTAAACTTAATTCTCTGCCCCACCGGCAGCCAATGGAGATCCTGGATAGTCCGACGGGCCGAGACAAACTTCGGAAGGCCAACAAGCATCCTAGCTGCCGCATTCTGAACTCTCTGAAGACGAGATAGCTCGGCCTGATTAAGGCCCAGAAACAGGGAGCTAGCACAATCTAGTCTGGTAAGAACCAGGGCTTGGACAATAATCTGTCTGGTCTCCGCATCGAAGAACTTAAAGATTGGTCGGAGACACTGCAGGGTACCAAAACAGGTGCCGGCCACACATTTTGTGTGGGAAGTGAAGGAGAGCTTATGGTCGAACCACACCCCAAGGTTTCTAACCTCAGTCACAGGGGAAGGGACGGGGCCAAGATCAGAAGGCCACCACTGATCTCCCCATAATTCACTTTCCCTACCAAAAATAATGACCTCGGTCTTAGAGGCATTAAGTTGGAGCCGATTGTTCGCCATCCAGCCGGCCACAGCTTTTAGAGCTGACTGAAAGGTGGGGGCATCCATGTTGGAGTCGCCATTAAGAGCCACCGCCAACTGCGTGTCATCGGCGTATGACACTAAGGAGAGACCAAAACTGTGGGCTACCTCCGCTAATGGCTGAACATATAAGTTAAACAAGGTAGGGCTCAGGGCCGACCCTTGGGGAACACCCTGGAGTATGGGGCGAGAAGCAGAAACAAAAGGGGGTGTGGAAACCTTGAAGGCTCGATCTTTAAGAAAGGAGCGAAACCACTCAAGTGCCACCTCTCCAACTCCTGCTTCCATCAGGCGATGTAAAAGAATCTGGTGAGACACCGTATCGAAGGCGGCACTGAGATCCAAAAGGATCAGTGCCGCCGTCTGACCCAGATCCAACAGATGCCTGATGTGTTCCACCACAGCCAGGAGGGCAGTTTCTGTGCTGTGGCCTGCACGAAACCCATTTTGGGAATTGTCCAATATATTTGCTTCCTGCAGGTGAGAAGATAGAATAGCATTAGCATGAGCTTCTGCTAATTTAGCTGGCCAAGGAAGAAGGGAAATAGGTCGGTAGTGTTCGGGCTTGGTGGGATCAAGGGCGGGTTTTTTAAGAATTGGAATAACCGTCGCCTGTTTCCAAGCTTTAGGAACACTGCCCGTGCTGAAGGACAAATTAATAAGGCCATGAAGAGCAGGGAAGCAGCCTTCAGCGAATTCCCGGAATTGAAAGGGTCTCATGGGGTCGTCCGGGGAGCCGGATTTAACTTTAGTCGTCAAGGCAGAGAATTCATCCAAGGTCGGACTAGGAATAATCAGTAATGGTTTATGAACCAGTGACGTAGGGCTAGTCTCCGCAATAGGAAGCTGGGAGAATGACTTATAGATAGCCTCCACCTTTTCGACAAAAAATGAGGCTAAGTCCTCACAGTGCGTCATAGAGGGTTGGAGGGCAGCAGTATCAGTCCTTTTACTAGTAAGGTCCTTACACACCCTGAAGATGACCTTGGTGGGGTTGGTGCTGTTCTTGATCTCCTGAGAGTAAAAAGCCGCCCTGGCCATACATATGGCCCGATGATACACTCTAGTGCAAGCCCTATAGGCTGCCTTGAGGTCAGTATCATGCGCGTTCTGCCTTTTTACAGGAGATTTTGAGAGTTTTGAGGGAATCATTATACCAGGGGTTAGAAGGGCTAGATCTGGTCTTACTCCACTTAGCCGGAATAAGTAAATCTAATGCGTTATTTAGCCACTCGCAGAAGCTGTCATAGCCGCGGGAAACTTCAGTGGGGGGTAGGGGATGAAATTTCATCAGGAGCTGATGGAAATGCTCTAAATTTAAGTTTCTCCAAGGGCGTCTAAGACTGGCTGAGGGATTGTTTTTAGGAAGGGAGCAGGAGGTTGTAATACGAAATTCAATGAGATGGTGGTCAGTCCATGCCATGGGTCTGGGATGGAGCACTGAGATATTCGTAGAAAGATTCGTCAAAACAGGATCCAATAGATGGCCGCCTGTGTGAGTAGGGGATTGTACCATTTGGATCAGTTGGAACGCCTCAAGATCAGCCAACAAGCTATGGATCGAGTTGGAAAGTGGCGCTTCCATATGCAGGTTGAGATCGCCGATAATCGTAAAGTTGGCAGTCTTTAAAGCTAAGGAGGAAATTACCTCCGGAAGGCTTTGACGAAAAGCGGCGTCAGGCCCAGGAGGTCTGTAAATTAGAAGTCCCGTGAAGGTGAAATGGGGATTCACTGAGATGTTAAATAGAGCACTCTCGCAACCTGCTATGGTGATAGGTTTCCAGATGCAGGGGTAGCAAGTTTTTACCGCAACTGCAATACCTCCACCTCTGATGAGTAACAGAGTGTTGGAACTCCTGAGGTTTCTGGCCTGGCCGGCCCTTTTGAGTTTGTTGGCTAAGTATTCAGGTTTATCTGTGTGCAGGGCTTTGTGTGTGAGGCAGGCTGTTCTGAAGCTTGCTCGCAACTCAATTGGGAGCCATTTAAGCTCTTGGAGCACGGGAGAGATGTGGTCAAATTTTCTGGTACCGGTGACCATCCTAGCAGCTGCATTGAGGGTTGTCTTCAGGGGGGCGAGGTGAGATTTTGCTGTTCCAGTCAGGGCTGCAATCTAATAGTCAATCCTGGCGAGCACTAGTGCCTGGGTGGCTTGTTGAATGTCTTTGGGTGGGAGGAAGGGTTTTATTTTGTAAAGTAATTTCAGGTTGAGAAAGGCGCTTTTAGCGGATATGGAGATGTGTTTTTTCATATCCAATTTCGGGTCTAGGGTGAACCCTAGGGATTTTACCGAATCTGCCAGGATGAGGTTCTAGTTGAGGGCGTCAATGGCTTCGAGCCATTCTTTGATTTGGGGGGTTCGGTTTTGTTGGAGATGAGGAGAATTTCCGTTTTCTCTTGGTTGAGTTTCAGGTGATTACTAGCGAGCCAATGTTGAACCTCCTTAAGCGTGGCGTTAAGTCGCTGGATGTCATAGATGGAGGTGGTTTCGAGATAAAACTGTGTGTCGTCAGCATATAAGTGAAAGGGGATGTTGGATTTCTTGAGAAGAGAGGTAAGGGGTTCTATATAGATGTTGAAAAGCTGTGGGGAGAGCACTGATCCTTGTGGAACACCCCTGATGACAGGGTGGAGGTCAGACTCGAAGTTTTTAATTTACATTTTTTGTGAGCGGTTGTGGAGAAAGGAGAACCAGTGTAGGACCGTCTCTTGAAGACCAGCCCTTTCTTGTAGCACCTTGATGAGCAATTTGTGGTCAACTGTATTGAATGCAGCCGATAAGTCTAGGCGGATGAGGAGGCAGCATTGATCAGAGTCCAGTGACTTGAGTAGGCCATCAATGACATTTAGGATTGCGAATTCGGTACTGCAGCCTTTTCTGAAACCTGATTGATGGGGATCTAGGACATTGATGTTACCCAGGTGTTGGGTCAGCTGAGGGAGTACACATCTTTCCAGGATTTTGGACAAAAAAGGTAGGTTCGATACAGGTCTGAAGTTGTTTAGATCCTCGGTGTCTAGCCCAGGCTTTTTTAGCAGAGGCGTGACTTGGCCTACTTTGAGGCAGTCTGGTACCATTCCAGAGCTCAGTGAGTTGTTAATGATTTTGCACCATAGCGGTGCCAGGACAAGCTTCAGGTCTTTGGCCAGGTGCTGGGAGATTAATTTTATTATCTCTGCCTCCTGGATGGGAATGAAGTAGGACCAGTGTTTAGGTGGGATCAAGAAGGTGTTGTACTGCATTTCAGGTGGATTGTTCTCGATAGCAGGGATGAGATTTGAGCCAAGAGAGAGATCTATTTTAGCGATTTTGTCATCGAAAAAGCTGGCGAAGTTATCACATCGTTCTTTGGATGCATGTATTGATGATGTCATGGGCTTGGAGGTTTGATTCCGGATGATATTGAAAAGCTCCTTGGGTCGCTTTTTTGCAGTGTCTAGGGCAGTGCAAAAGAAAGCAGTCTTTTTGTCCTTAATGTGCTTTATGTAAGACTTGCAGGCTGCTTGGAGTTGATCTCGGTGGAGGGCAGAGGGATTGTTCCTCCAAATTCTTTCTGTGGCCCTTAGGTGTCTTGTTTCTTCATTGATGTTGGTGGTGAACCATGATCTGGAGGGAAAGGCCCTGGATTTTTTTAGTTTCAAAGGGGCGAGGTGGTCCAGGATGAGTGTCATATTTGAGTTATAAAGAGAGATGAGATCAGTGGTTGAGAGATGATCAGAGATGTTGGGAAGTAGCGAGCTGATTCCTTCTTCTAGGTCAGCTCGAGGGATCTGGGCTGTGTTCCTGACCCATTTGGGGGGGGTCTTGCTTGGGGTGTTAAGTAAGGCCCGCATGGTTGATGTGAAAAAGAACTAAGTGGTGATCGGACCAGTCTATCAGCAGGATGTGCTTGATAGAGACAGCATTGCTTTCGGCAATAATTGCGTCGAGGGTTGCTCCGATGTGATGGGTTTCTTCTGAGCAATGTTGTGTCAGATTGTTTTCTAGTAGTAGGTTGTTTAAGGTTTGGATGAGCGGGTTGTTTGGTTTGTTCCATCTTAGATTGAGGTCGCCCAGGATTATATTGTTGGAGTTACCGAGTGCACAGTGGGCAATCAAATTGGAAAGGTGAACCCCAAATTCGGTTGAGTTGCCTGGGGGGTGGTACAGAAGATGGCAACGTGTAGGCCTGGTGTCGTCGGTTTTAATGTTGACTGAGAGATATTCAAAGGAGCTATACAAGCAGGAGGGAATTTCCGTGATGCAGATGTTGTTCCTGTTGATGATTGCTATACCCCCGCCCCTTTTCCTTTGTCTGTCTTTGTTTATCATTGAGAATCGGGGAGGCACCAGCATGTCTATGCTGGGGTAGGAGAGATTGTTGAGCCAGGTCTCCGTGATGAATGCTATGTCTATCTCCTGTGAGAGGAGGTTTCTGCTAGTTCGGTTGCATGTTTATGGGCCGATCTGCAGTTATGGAGCATGCAGTTTATGGGGGTTTCCACTTTGCTCCTGTTCTCAGAGGATTGGGCTCTAGGTAGGGCGGATAGGTGGGCTGGGGGTCTAGGGTCTCGCACAGGGGGATGTTTTCTTCTAAACAGTGTAGTTACATGGATCGTAGATTTGGGGGAGGAGTTCGTAGGGGGATCGTAGGATGAGGCTAGGTGTGCCACTTCCTGAGAGGAAAGTGAGGTAGTGGCTCTTCTCGGTCTTTCGTATAGATTATCAATTCCCTTACGAAGCATGCACGATTGACTGAGTGAAATATCTATCTATTGTTTCCACAACTCTGAAGATACGTTTTATCTTGGGGAAACAAAGTTGTCATGTTTATGCGGTTGTCAGAGACTAATCCCTTCTTGTGAATTCGAGAACGTTTCTAGTGACCTCTGAGCTAGCTGGCAAACACAATTAAGTCTAGTATATTCGATAGAGACCTATATATAAGCATAAGCGATTTGGCCCAAATAAATATACTGTAAGCATGGGCGAATTTTGCGAATCTCGCGTTCGCGAATTTTGCGGATTTGCGAACTCGCAATCCGCAAAATCCGCGAATTCTCGCGAATTTGCGGATTTTTTTTTTTGTGTTTGCGCTGGTTTCTGCCAGTTCGCGAGGGTTTTGTACAATGTCGCAAATTGCGAACTTACCTGTCGGGTCGCAAGTTTCGCGAACTTGTTGTTTCTACGTGTCCAGCCTGTTTGGGACACTCTTCTTCATCACTGCCACTCTCTGTCACCACTGCCACTCTCTGACTACTCATGCCACCCTCTGGCCCACCCATGCCACCCTCTGTTTCATCACAGCACCCTCTGGTTGTCCAGTCAGTGTACATTATTGTGGCAACGCAAGCACACCTTCCCTGCCTCAAGTGACCTGAATTAATTTGGGGCTGATTAATGTGTCACAGAATATTTTTTTAGCTGGCACCTGCTTCCTTAGTGCTTCCTGATTAGTGATCTTTTGCACTTGCTAAGTGCTTTCATTGTTGCAAAATTAGTTACAACACCTGCCCTGCCCCAACTGACAATAATGAATTAGGGGCTGATTAATGGATTTGAACTTCCAGCCTGGCTCCTGCTTGTCTCCCTTAGCTGTAATTCAGGACCTTTGTGGCATATGTGTAACTATTCTGAGGTTCAGAGCAGGGTCACATAATAGTTGCAACTGGCAACTGAACTCTGGAGGGGCCCCTCAGGAAGCACTACAGGAAATGGCTACTAATGATGAGCCTGAACTTTTGAACCTGGTAAGTAGTTTCAGTTTTGCTCGTATTTCTGCAATTTTGCACTTATTCGCGGGGCGCGAAGTTGTACTGGGAAGCCGTGAACTCACGCGAACAGTGCGAGCAAAATCCGCTGCTCGCGGATTTGCGGATTTTGCGGGAGATTCGCGAATCTCGCGGATTGCGAATTTACCGAAAATCCGCAAAATCCGCGAGCGAAACGAATTTTCCACCCATGCTTAATATACTGACAATGTGGTGTGCAGATCATCATGTGGATCTGCCAAGAAAGCAGAACAGAGCAGCCATGTCGTAACGAGGCACAGAAAAATAGATAATGTAACTCTACCGGAGAGAAGGGCGGCGTTGAATTTAAGGAAGGCACAAAATGGCTGCACGTCACGTAAAGAAGCCCAAGCCAAAATGGATCCGACGTTGGTGTGCTGAGCAGGATAGTAGTTGTTAGGTAACGGTGCGCCTGAACGTTCGATCAGCTGAAGTTGCGGACGATGCGTAAACAGCTGAGGTTTCTAGGTGATGCTCGCAGGGATATGAGACATGCACAAGAGCAACAAACAACTCATCAGTGAAAATGGCAAATAAATAAATTAAGAGCACCTTTCAATAATCGCCAAGACATCCGGGACCAAAGTCATCTGGCGGCTGAATGTCCATGACAAAATACCTGACGAGAAAAAGGGCAGATAAGAAAGGTGTGAATTCTCTCGCGCTGTCGAAGGACAGAAGTAGGAAATTGTTGCCAAAATGTTCAAGTGGAAATAAAGGAATGAAGCGAAGTGTCAGCTCCAACAAGGTAAGTTTATTTGTGGCCTTTGCAAGACGGGATCCCAGCCTTCTGGCTCCAGCAACCACCTCTTCGAGAATGCCGCCCGCACCAGGAATTTGGGAGAATTCCAAGAACGCTACGACAGCCCGCGAGACACAGCAGCGAGAGAGCACCAGGTAAGAAAACCCATCACAACACTCAGCTGCTCCTCCTTTCCTGATACCTCTGCTGCTCTCTGCGGGCACGCTGTGGACTGTCTTAGTGCTTTTCCATTTGCCTGTGGGCTTTGAGCTTTGTTTGACCCACTGTCCCTGGGGGTTTCTGTAGTGAGTTTAAGTGTTTTGCAGGTGCCTCCGAGTTTCCGGATGTGGTTCTTTGGAGCTTGACCGAATGGTGATTTTGTTTATTTATTTTAGGTGTGAAAATGGGGAAGAAATTGGAACTCTTGTGAGCCCTTGGGCAGTTGGTTTGATTTCAGGTGCTTGTTTCGACTTTAACGCTTCTTTTTTCTTTTCCTCTTGGAGAGTAGTCTGTCATCTCCACTGGTAGACTGGTTACTTTCGGATGGGTGTTATTGGTGTTCTTTGAAATGACATCTGTGTACGAGACATTAAGGAGAGAAGAATACAAATCAAAAGAAGAAGCGATTGAAAGTGGTAGAAACAAGGGCAAAGATAGGGCCATAATTGCATTATATAGTCATCTTGCTATGCAATAAAATTGTCCATGCAAATCTAAGTACTGTGCATTTTTCTGTATGCTAAGTTAACGGACCACTCTACACAATATGAACTCCAACACACACAGAGCCCAATGAAGCTCACCACCATTATCGAGGAACCCCAGATCGATCTCCAGAGCCCCAGTCTAAAATGGCTATGTGCGTCGTGATTCAACCAGGAAACCCAATAGGATGAGGGCACATGATGAGGCGGACTGCATTAATAATAGGAAAAACAAGCATTGGCAAACAGAATACGTAGTGCCTATGCAAGACCTATTGGCTTTTCCAATGTGTTTTATCCATAATGGACACCAGCATGGCTCCTGGTGAGCATGGCTAAAAGTTAGTGGCATAGAGGAGAATGGCATTGAGTTGAGTGTCCTGGAGTAGAGTGGTGTTGAGTGTAGGGAAATAGAGTGTTGTGGAGGGAGTAGAGTAGAGTGGAGTGCAAGGGTATACAGTGGAGTGGCATAGAGGGTTGTAGAGTGGCATAGAGTGTCGTAAAGTGAAGTTGAATAGAGTGTTTTATAGTGGTTTAAATTGGCATGGATCAGAGTGTCATGACCTAGAGTGGAGTAGATTGCCATAGAGTGGAGTGGATTGTCATAGAATAGGGTAGCATAGAGTGTCATGGAGCCGTGTAGAGTATCATGGAGTGGAGTGGAGTGTCCTAGAGTGGTGTAGAGAGTTGTGGAGTGGTATAGAGTGGTGTGGAGTGAGGAGGGAGTAGGGTAGAGTGGAAAGATGTATAGATGAGGGGCACAGAGTGGAGTGGGGTTGTGGAATTTGAGTACAGTAGAAGAGTGTTGTGGAGTAGATTGGCATATAGTGTTGTGGAGTGTCATTGAGGAAGAAGAATGTCGTACAGTGGAGTAGAATGGAGGGGCTTAGAGTGAGGGGGCACAGAGTGGCGTTGAGTGTTGTGGAGTGCCATACAGACTCGCACAGTGGAGTACAGTGACGTAGGGTGACATAGAATGGAGCAAAGGGGCATGGCATGGTAAAGAGGGAGTTGCGTAGAGTGGGATAGAGTGGAGTATATTGTCATAGAGTGGAGTACCATAAAGTGGAGTAGAGTGTCATGGAGTTGAGTAGAGAGTTGTAGAGTGGAGTGGCATAGATTGGGGTACAATGTCAGAGTGGAGTGTCGTGAAGTGGAGCAGAACGGCATAGTGGATTAGCGTGTCATAGAGTCGAGTTGAATGGAGTGCAATGGCATAGAGGAAGTTGCATGGAGTAGAGTGGCATGTAGTGGAGCAGAGTGGAGTGAAATAGAATAGAGTAGATTGTCGTAGACTGGTGGGCCGTAGGGTAGAGTGTCGTAGAGTGGCATAGAGTGGACTATCACAACTCCACCACACCTCACTCTTCACATCAGCAAAACAAATTACTGAACTCCAGTAAAGAGCCCCCCCTGCGGGGCCCAGGGAGCACTGCAGCACTGGCCCAGCGAGGGGCTGCCCGATGATGTAGCATGACACCCCTTGGGGTGCCTGAGGGCCCTTGCTCCTTGGGAAGCAGATTCCCTGATCTGCCTCAGCAGGTAGCTCTCAACCTTTTCCTTCTCTTCTCTCTTCTGCTGGAAACAGCATACCTTTCTTAAGGCACAGTCCCGGGCAGACCTGGTGGGGGTGTAACAATGGTATGAGAGTTTGGTTTGGATCACAATTGCAACGGTCGACACCAGTGTACGGTTGAAAGTTTTTTTTTAATAAAGCAACAATTAAATCTAAACAAATAGCCAGCCGACACGTGTTTCGTCACCAGGAGTAGTCCTGTGGCTCTTCAGGACTGGGGAGGATACAAAATATGGGTTGAGGGAAAAGTCGGGAAGCCTTTGGAAATTCTAGCCGTTGACAAATTACTGGGGTGAAGAGAGGGAGGTTGGAGGGTAATAACGAAAACCATCCCCGTTGTTGTATTCCTGGCACATGGAGTCTCTCACATCCGTCCCATTACCTTTTCGTTATTACCCTTCAACCTCCCTCTCTTCACCCCCCCTACCCATAACCCAGTTCTTTCTCTCCAAAGTCTCTGTCGCTTAGGCACACTTTGATTTGACACAACATAATTACCGCAATCACAGTATCTATGTCTTTTGGCGCCTATTAACCCATGAATTTCTTTGTAGAATTTGCTCTAGTGGTTCTCTTCAGTCATTAACGTACCGTCTCAGATCGAGCACATGACACCCACAATGTCACTTGTGCCCACAAATGCTCACATTACTGTACTCTGTCACGCTACTGTTTTTACTGCTAATTTTTCATGACGTTTTTGCCATGAGAGCTGCACATGCACCAAATTCACCAATCACCCCGCCTTGTTTCAATCACGCAAACTCCGCCGGCACCTAGGGTGATCCCCTACCCTTGTCCCCCAAGTAATTTGCCAAGGGCTACATTTCCCAAATGTTTCCAGACTTTTCCCTCACCCCATGTTTTGTATCCTCCCCAGCCCTGAAGAGTCACAAGACTACTCCTAGTGACGAAACACGTGTCGGCTGGCTATTTGTTTCAATTCAGTCGTTGCTTTATTAAAAAACACTTTTCAACCGTACACTGATGTTGATTGTTGCAATTGTGATCAAACGAGACTCTCATACCATTGTCATACCATTGTTACACCCCCCACCACTTGTGCCCGGGACTGTGCCTAATTTTCCAGTGTGGGTTCCTTGACTCACACATCTCCTGGGGTTATTGGGTAACTCCCCCAGCCTGGTAGCACCATACCCAGTTGATCATAGTAGACTCTACGCCAACTGGTCTGGGCGCCATTCTTCCTGATTTCACTAAAAACCCTACACCTAGCTCTAAATGCATATCTTTCTTTGTGCATAGCCTTAGTGGGAGCGTGGATCCTGGACCTTTATATTGTTGGCAAAACACAAAGGCAATTATAAGCAATGGGTGGCATGCATTCTCATGGAATTTTCAGAATGTCACCAAGTAGTCGTTAGCACACCAGCCAGCAGTACTGTTTGGTAGGCTTCATAAAAACACTCAAAGAAAAGGCCTCTTGGTAGTTCAGATGCACTGCACTGCAAGCCTACTGGAGCCATGCCCACAAGACAGAGGGGGATAAAGAATGTAAAACGAAAGCAAGGACAGAGATAGGACCCCCATTTCTCTGTCTGCGTGCGAAATCTGATGGTTTTCATGGGAATTTTGTATACAACCTTCTAAAACGGTAACACACTTTATAACATTTTGGGCCTTTCGTCGTTAGTCGTTAGATGGGAACCTTTCAGATATAGAACATAGATGGATTACTTTTTTCATTTTTTTGAAAGTGCAGAGTCTTAAAACGGTGTAAATCGTATTAGCAGGACAAAACATCTTTTCCAATGGAAAGTGTATCCTAAACAAAAACTTCAGAGGTGCAAGCGCTTTGCAAAGGACTACAATGGAATTTAAAAAAACAGACTATTGCCTCTATGCAGACATTGTTTGTTTATTGGAGAGAGTTCTTTTTTCTTTTCAAAGAGTGTTCGAGGAGCTCTCGATTAGTTATATTCACTGGTTATAAATGTAATGAAGATGCTTATGATAGAGAATTGGCGTTACAGGGTAGAATTTGTTATCTTCATTTTTGTCCTGTTGGAAAATCTCATTGTTAAATCTAATAAATACTACCTCCTGCTTTACACTGTAATATTATTTTCTTCTGAAACAAATTTCGTGGGCCTCTTTTAGGACAGGCCGCGCAGTTCGCTGTGTTCTGGAACGTGGTGACGACATGTTGATGACAGGTGGACGGCACCCATTCCTTGGCAAATACAAGGTGAGTTCATAAGCTGAAACTGTGTTTGTAAAGAGGGATGCGATAGGAGGAAAGTAGGGTTTGCTGGAGGAGGGAACAGAGCCTTTTAGGATCGGGGTCGTCGGGATTTATTTGGTGTAGACTGCACATCAGAGGTGGGTGGACTGGGCTCTAGGACATCTGCACACTCCTTACTATGATAATCTGCTATCGGTTGAGGAAAATCGCTCATGAGTCAAGCCTTTATCTTAATGTACAGAATGAAGGAATTTGCCACCAGGTGCATGACGCAATCATTATTTTAAGGTGGTCTTGTACAAAGTGAAAGCGTCTATATCATCATAAAGAAGTGAAGGTGGCAGAGTAAGTGCCTTGTAACGATCTGCCAGACCTCGGGGTTGTACCAAGGCACATTAGACATTGATTGAGTCAGATGCATAACCAAAATGCTTGCTCGGTTGGCCTCCGCTCCTGTTCTTATGGGGGTCCAGCTTTTTCCGATCTTATGACAGTGGAACAAATGCAATGATGGTGTATCCTAGCGATAAGGTGAACATCATTGGAGCAGATCAAAAGGTTATGGTGTTTTTTTTTTCTTAATTAACAATTGTACCTGTCTGCACAATATCAGCGTCATCCCTTGACGAGCTGTGGTCCATGTTTCTTCATCTCTTTTCCTTGTAGCCCATTATAGTCCACATTATTTCCATATTCGCCATTTGGATGTGTTGATGATTCCTGAAAATAGTAAAGCTGTTTCCAACTTCTTGTGTCTTCTGCAGGTGGGATTCATGAATGACGGTAGGATTATAGCAGCGGATGTCGCCTATTACATTAATGCGGGTTGCATGCCTGAGGAATCTATTTTAGTAAGTGTTGTGGAAGCACCTGGTGCTTCTGATTCAGAGAACTGCTATCACATGATGTTTTGGTGCATTTCACTCTAATTGCTTCTTTGTTCTTATCCGATGCTTCTGATCTCTCTTGCAGTTGAGACCTACTGTGCCGCTCTACACAAAAGGTCATAATACATGTGCCCAAACTAGTGATTTTCTCTGAAGGAATCCATCTCTTTAGAATAAAGAGTGGGACAATCTCATTAATACCACAGTATTCTTCATCTCCTTACCTGAGGTATCCTGAAATTCCACAGCACCAATTAAATCTGTTCACACCTCCGGGAAAGGGATCCAGGCCACCAGAATGGATCCCCGTTCCCTCTCCTTGATAGGACAAACATAGGATGGCTTCACATTGTACTCGGTCTTTTAGATCTAACTAGACCATCATACCCTGCTCCTTAATTTCCTGGGTAATTGCCTGTGGGAGATTTTTGTGTGTTTTTCTGACAATATTTTGGGTATGGAACACGTGCTGGTGAGGCAGAAACTTCGGATTCCAACTGGCCACAGCAAGGGCTTTATTAGAGTTTGGCAGATAATATACTCTGCCACAAACTTGGCAATGTCTTGTCCACCATTAAAAAAGTGCATTATAGACTATGTTACAGTAATGCAGTGGATGGGACATACGTCATATTTGGACCCAGTATCACATCCGCCAGGCTCTAAATGAGACCCTAAGGCTGGTCTTGGTCAATGTGAAGGACTGTAGATCTGTATTTTTCTACTTAGGGCCAAAAGTACTATCCTACTTTATTGTGTTCAGTCTCTAATGTCTTTGTGGTGTGATGATGGGGTTTCACTGCCTTCATCAGCAGGAAGGGACTGATGTGATTTCGGAATTAAAGCGTCATCTCAGGGAGGAGTTCAGTCACAGACTTGAGGGTGCAGCCGCAATTGCTTGGGAAATCACTTACCTTGGCAATCCTAAACTATAGCGCATATTGCGGGAGTTACATGTTACTTCCCATAATATAAATACAAGATTGAGGACAGCAATATACATGATACTTGTCATTCTCCTCAGTATAAGCTTGCTAAATACACATTCCTGTTTCGACAATTTGCCTGCCATTGTGTAACACCAACCTGTGAGTCAGATGCTGCACAAATAAGTCTTATTTTTTCAGCCTTGGGATGGCAGCCCCTTGAAGCAAAGGAAAATAGCCATTTTAGAGCAAAATGTAGAGGGTCATTTAGACTCTAGACGATGGTAGCCTGCTATGCCTGCAGATCAGCGGTAGCCATTGCTACTTCCTTCCCAACGAAGGACCGCGGTGCTATAGAAGCACTTTTGTGAAAACTGAATGCCATATATACTGCCATTTTGTTGTGGCCTGCTAAGCATTTTATTTTTTTCTTTCAGAAACCATTTCCCCAAAAAGTTTGTTTCTGAAATGTAAAAAACCCAATGACATTATCACTCAGTGAGTTTTCTCATGGTATGTGGAGGGCAGTGTTGATTTCCCTTGAATGGTAGGAAAGATCTGCATTGGGAGATCCAATCACCTATGCATTAAGGTAACAGCCCCCTGGAGAACAAGCCACCACCAGTGAAGTTAGAGGAGGTTTGACAGGCAGATATCAGTGGCTCCTCCACCTCTTAGTTGATGAGTGCGGTACAAGTTTCGGGGGGCGGGAGATCCCTCCTGTCCCTCCAATCTCTAAACATACCCCTTAGTCTTTTCATGACATATTTGTTTCCTTAATAATGGATTCTATCTTTATAGAGTAATGCAAAAGTTATGTCATTTCAATATTGCATTCTCTCTTCATGGTTTTTTGTATCATGCAGCCCAGGTGTATATTTTCACACGGTCGAAGTAGAATGTAAATTACGTTCTATATCACTGTACAATCAATTAAGCCCTTGCCTTGACGTTTCTCATATCCATTAAATGAGAATTGCATGTTTTTGTTCGCCTCCATGTTGCACATGCTGCCAATTAAGACATGGTAAGATATATTGTGGCCCTTGAAACAGCCATTCTGTTTTAAGGACAACAACTTTGTTCTAGTGTTTTTGACCAAACACTGGTGATTGGTAGGTGATCAGCCAAATGACTCATTTTTGACAGTGGATGGGAATGCTGAGAATTTGCTATGTATATTGACTAGAGAATAACCAAGTTAGTCGGTGGTAACTTGAATCTTTTGGGAATGATCCAGATTAGGAAAAGTCCTTTGAGAGAATTCGATGAAAAAAGTCAATCTTAATTGCAAAAGCATCTAAAGGGGTAGGGAAACTGCTCATTCAAAATAGACCTTGGGTTCTGTACTGCTGCAGCTTGTGCTGGTGGAGAATCTAGAGCACAAAACCTTAATTGCTAGATATTAGAGAACAGATTTATGATAACCTATTTCTTGGATGGATACAGTTTAAGAACATTTTGGCTGAGTCTCATAGAATTCCAAAAATCATATTTGAAGATTTTTTGCAACAAAAATGTAATTGATATTGTACAGATTAGCTAAAACAAAATGCAAAAGTTCTTTTTTCCAAGTGAAAATGGTATAATATGTAATAACTGCAGATTTAATTCAATTTCATAATGGTTTCTATTTCTGTATCTTAAGGTGGTGGAAGTTGCCTTGCTGTCTATGGACCATGCCTACAAAATTCCCAACCTTCGGGTGCAAGGCTGGGCATGCAAGACAAATCTGCCATCAAACGTTGCATTCCGAGGTTTTGGGTACCCCCAGGCTGCCCTGGTCACTGAGACGTGGATAGATGCAGTTGCAACCAAATCTGGTTTACGACCAGAGAAGGTGAATACTTACGAAGTAGCCAAATAAGTAAAGAGTTATTTAAGTTTCTTTAAATTAATATTGCTTGTTTTAAATTTTCACCTTATGTGACTTTCCTACAGAGTTAGCATTAACTGGTTCACAAACAACCCTGTGAGGGCTGACTGGCGTTAAACAGTGGTATACACCAATGCTTTGTCTCCCAGCTGTACCCCAGGCCGAAGGGCTTGAAGGTGACACAGCCTTTGTAGACCTGGCACTCTTACTAGCTAAGTGGCAGATAACTAGGCGCTGGAAGTCTCCTGGGTCGCCCCAAGTGACTCACTGGCGGGAGGAGGTTGCGCAGTGGGGACTCGCTCAGTGTGGGGCAATACACAGGGAGGAGTACAGGGGGCTCTGGAAGAAACACATCTCACTTGAGTGGCATACCCTTCTAGAACAATTTAAGGCACAAAACGATGTACTGGGGGAGGAGTGATATCCGGCGATGTCCTCCCCTGCAGACATTAACCCACAATATTGCACCCTTCCCCTTTTTGGGAGAACAGCTGGGCTTCTAACAACCCTGTCTTCCCGCCTCACCGGGTCCGCCACCCTTTCTCTCCAAGTGCCCCACAATCTGGACCATTTTTCCTCTTTCTTTATACAATGGCTATTTGCATGTTTTCACATGCATTCCCACACAGGATGCTCCGTTCTTTTACGGTTAGGTAACACAGTTCATTGTTCGGTAGGAGGGACAAGTTGGGAGTTACGATTGCCTTACTTGATGTCAAAATTCTCAATTACTCATGTTGTCCAGACTATCAGATGTACCATGTGTATACTATCTGCTGTTACATTATGTACCACAGAACTGAGTGGATACTCCATGCTTTATGTCTTGTGACTGTCTAACATGTAAAAGCAATACAGTTTGTATTAAAGAACAAAAAACTGGTTCACAAAATTCTTTGTGGACATTAGGCTAAATCACTGACACCTCATCACATCAGACAACGCCTAGTACTATACCAACACCATAGAAAAAGTTGCCAACTAAAGTAGAACATTCCTCAAAATAATCAAGCACTGCATCCAACCCCTGCCCAACCTTCATATGCCACACTCCACGAACAAGTGCATCGCCATCAAGGACTTCTTCAGTTGAAGATACAGATGACCCAATAGCACATCGGCCACACCAAAACTACCTGTATTCTGACACACACTCCTCCCTGCTCCATCCCACAATGGCGGTCCTTCAATTCCTTGTCTTTCTAATACCTCTTCATCTTTTTTACTACCTCAAAGCCACCACAGTGAAGATTATGTCTTGCCCTGATCCTTCATCAAAGCCCTCTCTCGAGAATGTCTCTTAGTCCTACTCATCATTGTGAATGCCTCCCTCTCTCATGGCATCTTCCCTGAAACTATCAAGATGGTCCAAGATGACCCATGCCTACTGACATTTCTGTTTCTCTCAGCCCCAATCGGCACTGTTGATCATCACACCATCATCCACACCCTGTAGTCTTAAATGGGATTCACAGGAAATGTTCTTCGCTTATCCTTCTCCTAGCTATCCGACTGACAGCAGTTTGTTCACATGGGCACCTCTAGGCCTCAAATAATCCTGATCATCTGTGGAGCCCCTTTGCCCTCTACTCACAGCCAGCATAAAAAGTTTGCCAATATGCCAGTGACATACAGGCATATTGGCAAACTTCTCCTATGCTCCAGCCAGTCAGTGCCTCAAACAATATTTGCACCTCATCCAGACCTGAATAACCAGCACCTACCCGAAGCCTAAACCCACCAAAACAGAATTTCTGATATCCGCCAAGAACAACAAACAACAACAAGCCCAAATCACACTCAACAACATAAACCTGGACAGTTTCAAACCCTTTGCAAAGTCTCTCTGATTCTTCCAGGACACTGATCTCACCCTCAAGAATCATATTTCCAAGGAAACTAAGAAGGGCTGGAACCCGCTTTCTCTTCTAAAGAAAGTGAAACCATTCCTTCAAGAAAGTGACTTCAGAACTGACCTTCACGCCTTTATACTCTTGTATCTCGCTGGTGACAATGCCCTGTTCCACAGCCTTTCTGGCCCTCTTTAAAGATGACGTACAAGAAGCAGCACTCTTCAACCACGGCCTGAAGAATGATGACTACATCACTGCCACACTGATGGAGCTCTGCTTCCTTATCCTGTCGGCTAGGTTTGCACTTATAAAAAAACATATATACCTACTTACTACATACAACTAATGTGCACAACAAAACTGAATCTCAAAAATTGTAAATCCTGATTCACAAAATATGCTCTGAGGCTGTTTCTGAGTGTATTTTGTTCTTAACACAAGATAATAGCCACAAGTAATGCTGAATTGTCCAAAGACATAAGAGAGCTTTAATTCATGACAAATGTGGCAGTACTGCCTCCTCATACTAGTTTACCATGTAATCATAAACAATAAAAGGCCCCCCAGTCCCTCTTCCTGTTTGTTTTTTAATAGCGCAGATCAAACACAATACTGTTTTCCTGGCCGGAGGCGGGAAGACAAGTATTAATTGAAGCACATTAATGGCACCGAGGCACACACAATCCTGTTTCCTTTCTTTTAGTCTTTTTCCCTTCTTTAGTTCCCAATTAATAGTAGATGAGTCCAGTCCATCCAACCATGAACGGTACACAGTCCTCTTTTAATTCATGAACATATTCAAGTACATAATTGTTCGACAAAGCAGCAGTCGACATGTGTTTCATCTTCCTGGATTTTTTCAAGGCTGCAAAATCATATATAACCATTAATTGCACATATTTGATTGACACTGTCGAGTAGTGCCATCACCTCATGGGTGAACAATCCCAGATTCAACACACATAAATATCTAGTGTGTACATAGAATGAGGAAACCCCATAAGGAAGGGCAGTGTTTACAGCTATCACCCTATCATTTAATTTAATTTAATTGCGGGTTTATATAGCGCTAGGATCGACTCTCGGAGGAGTATCTCCGCGCTTCGACCGCTGGGGAACCCGTCCTGGCTCACCCTGAGAGATGGTCCCTAATGGTTATCTCTAAGGTGCGACCAAGCATCCCCGGCGGTCTGGGGGGGCCATTGTGAAGATGAGGCAAGCTAATGCCCAGAGTTGCCGAGTGTGGTCCCTGACTGGAGTAGGCACCGAGGCGAGAATTATCGAGCCTGCTGACCCTGGTCCACGACCCTGCCGCGTGGGGAATCGAACCCTGGTCCCGGGCCGTCCTCTGCTTACGGGTCTGCCGCCTCTAACCAGTGAGCCACACCACTCCAATCATGAATTAAAAGAGGACTGTGTACCGTTTATGTTTGGACTGGAATCATCTACTATTAATTGGGAACTTAAAAAGGGCTGTTGATTTGCACCTAAGGTGGCTGGGTGTGGGCACTACAAAAGCACCACCTACAAAACTGACTTTTTTTCTTCTTCATATTCTTCATATTTTTTGGTGTATTCACTGTCGTAAAAAAAGGGTAGATGTGCAGACATCAGCATAGCCATACTTTGTTAGGTCGTAATCATAGTATTAATTGAAGGAAGGGAGTAGGACTCGGAGTAATGCAGTTACTGCTAAGGACTTGTGACATTACCCCATCATCCCTCCCTGGCTACAACTAATAACAAATGAGAGCTCGCAAGCAAGCGCCAGTAGTTGAATACTCAACCCATGAAAGGACTTTTATTGAAAAGTAACCAATACAATCATGACATTTTTCCTATTACATCATAGAGGACAATACTTTTGAACCTAATGCACTGTTCAGTTCCACTACCAGGGGAATTCTATAGTGTTTAACAAACGTTGATGGTGATGCCCAGGTAGCTGCAACAATTGAAGTGCCCTGCAACTCCACCATAGAGGATGATATTCCCCTGCTAGACCTTCCTTGCACACCTATCGGAAGTCTGGCCCTCTGGAGTATAGGCCAATAAAAGCAGGGATATGACCCATTTGCTTACAGATGACATTTCTGGTTTATGTCTGTCTCTTGCTGGGCCAAAATTAACAAAAACTGAATCAGAAATCCGAAAAGAAGCTACACTCTCTCAGTATATAGCCAGAGTTCGTCTACCATCCAGATTTTTTAGCCAGATTTATTTCTCCAAATAAGGATAGGGACAACATTCAGGAAGGGTCATATTCTGTTCTCTGTGAAAGCTCAGATCGATCTTGGGTCTGAAAGATGTAAGAGGCCTAAAACAATACCATCTTGAAAATGAAAAACTTTACAAAAGGAATTCTTATAAGACAAAACCCCTATTCACCCAGTCTCCCAGCTGATGTAATGGTTACTAAAATGAAGATATTAAAAGTCAAAATCATTAAAGATATAGAATGTAGAAGTTGGAAAGGAGAATCCTTCAAAGCCTTCAGTTCCAACAAAATATTTCAGTAGGGGAACTGGCCTTAAAGAGAAGGGACACCAAACCATCCACATCAGAAAGATTTCCCATGAATTTCCAAAAGGCCCTGATGGCTGCACATTAGATTCTCAATGTGGATGCCCTGACAGACCCAAGCTGGACCCATCGTGAAGATATTCCAAAATTGGGATTGGACACACATTAGTGGGACCCAGGCCTTTCCTACCCCACTATGAGCTAAGTGTTCACCAATGCATAGAGCAGAATCTTAGGGTGTAGGATCTCCTAGAGGATTGGACGATAGCTGCCAAATCATCAGACAAACCCCTGTTTTCCAAGCCTATCCTCTCAATTTCCAGACCGTCAACCTGAGTTTCATCAGGGACTACGGTCTTAAGGTTGGGTAGAGAAGAGGGAAAGGATTTGTTGGTAAAGTCCATTCTTTCTATTCCCTCAGTGTCATCAGAAGAGGAAACCACGTGGAGTGGGTCCATGCTTGGAGCTATCAAGATCACTCTCCTCACTCTGACTAGGAAGGTTTGAATCGTGGGAAATGAAGGCAACACATACACAATACCCTTTACCCATCTGCATGAAAGAGCATCGACTGCCCAAACTTTTGTTTCCTTAGCTGTGAATCAAAAGATCTGAACCTTTGTATTCATCTGAAAGGCAAAACTATCTATCAGGGGAAGTCCCCAACCATGCTCTATGAAAGAAAATATGCTTCGGCGAAGAGAAAAAACCACTGAGGAGGGAATTTCCCTGCTTATCCAGCCTGACACAGTGTTGGAGACACATTGTATAGGAATCACAGAGATTGCTGCATCCTTTTGTCTGCCAAGCAAAACATCTTGTCCTTTATCTTGGCTAGGGAGCAAGATCTGTAATCCCTAGTATATGTATGTGCTGTATTATTGTCTGTTCTATTAAATACTGCTTTACCTTCTTTCCAATATGAAAAGGACCTCAATGATAGCTTCACTGCTTCCAATTCTCTCCAATTTGAAGATCTCTCCCTGAACCTGAAGAACCACTAACCATGTACCCTACCCCGACAGACTGGCATCAGTATTGTAAATTACTGATCAGGGCATGGAAAGTGGAAACCCCTTTAGCAAATTCTCCCATATTAACCACAAGTCCAAGTCTATCCCTGTCTGAAGATCTCAAGGGATCTCATCAACAAGTCCTGAGAGTTTGCTGCCAAATGTGTCAAGCTGGAGTTCATGCTCTTGTCATGGATGAACCTAGGCACAGCTCCAATAAGAGTGTGGTAGCTAGATCCCCATGGACCTGACCCTAAAAGACACATCTGGAGCCTTCTGCAACAAAATAGATTTTATATGAGTGTGGGTCTTTTCTACTGGCTTCAATAGTCCACATTCTGTTCAAAACGCTGCTGCTATGAAGCGAAGATAATACGATGGTACCAAACTTGATTTTTCTCAGTTTATTAAAAATCCTTCTTGATGGAGTATGAATGCCAATAGGGACAGCTTGTATGTGAACACCCTAAGAGATGACTTGAAACCGGAGGGTAGAGCTGTGAATTGGAGCACGTTATCCTCTATAAAGCATAGGAACCTTTTATGACGTTCCTGAATAGGAAATTGCAAGTAAGCATCCTGAGGATCTATAGCGGTGAGAATGTCTTGTGTGTTTATAATTGGAATGATAGACTGTAAAGTGACAATCTGAAAATACACAATCCTTATCCACAAATTCCCCCACTTCAAATTTAGGACTGGTCTAAAGAATACCTTCTGACGGACAAATAGAATTGAATACACTCCATTTTCTCATTCTGAACAGGGCACTTGTTTGATAGCTCTTTTGTCCAATAATGTTTGGACTCCCAACATTAAAGTTGAAAGATTCACCTTTCATAGGAGAGAATCTTTTCTTTGGAAGTCAATCTAAGATATCTATAGCAAAACCTTTCCTCACTATGATCTGGGCCCATTGATCTGTCACATCCTGCTCCCAGATTTGAAAGAATTTTTGAACCCTCAAGTGACATTTTTAGGAGCACCACCTTCTCTACTGCTTCTTCCTTCCACTTTCTCATCTAGAAGTGGCTTCTCACAGAAACCACTGGGCCCGTGGCCATTGCAGTTGCTCTAATTACATTAGAGGAGATGTCAGCCAAAACTTTGGCCTATTTCTCCATTTGCACCGATAGTTCCATGGCCATTGCTAACTTATTAAATCTCTGATTAGAAACTGAGGTGCATAAGCAGGATATGTCCCAGCTTTAACTGCCAAATTCTTCTCAGTAAATGATCTATTAAAAAAGGAGTCTACGTTGTTATGTATTTGATCTGTGGGGGCACAGTCCTCAGGATTAATTGAGGTTCTACCTATTAAAGAGCTAAGATCGCATCCATATTGCAGTTATTTGGGAGAGATTCTCCTCGTTTTAACATGTAAAGTGTCTTAAGAAACCTGGTTACTGAAACATGATCTAGCTCCTTCCACTTCCCTATCACCAGATCCTTTATTTTTCAGTCAAAAAGCAGGACCAATGTTGAGGGCTTTGTCTATTGTGGAAACAGACTCTCATCTTTGTCCTCCACTGCAAACAGTGGAAAGGGCAAGTTGGATCTGATGTGAAACAAGATGTGCACCATTTCCTTCCCTCTCACATTTTTCCCAGATGACGTAGTTGGGTCCTCTTTAAAGCTCACTTTCTCTCCATTACTGCGTACACAGTGATGTGACCGTATGCCTTCGCCTCAGGTTAAGTACAGATCACAAATTTATAAGGGACCAATAGTATTTCTTCCAAAAATCTATCTTCACCAATTCCTACATGAGGATTCTCAACCAATCCCCTTACAGAAACTGGAGCCAAATATTGATATAAAATAATTGAATAAACCCAGCCCTACAGGGCAATTCACTTATCCCCAAATGCAGAGAGCTCTGCCCTGCTTGCTGAAGTGGCACTGCTCCCAGCGCATCCATTGCTGCTCGTTCACTTGGATGCGCACCCCTGCCTCTAAGGGCAACTCAAACAGCCACAAGAGTTGGCCACCTTGCAGAATGAAAGACTCGTACTGTCCAGTGGCCTCTGACAGGAGAGCACCCATGCAGCCCCTCACAGAATTAAATATAGCTTAAACAAGCATTGGCAAAACCAACAGGCCTCGCCTTTGAGACCTCTTGGTGTTGTCAATGGTTTTTAGCCATGCTGTTCAACATGGCTAAATAAGAAAAAAAAGGCCTATGACGTGGCTGGCCACGTCATTTAGTAGGTGTAAGCACCACACATGTACACACCTACAAAAGGATGAGCCTTTTTTTCTTTGTCTTTGCTGATCCAAGTTGAATCAGCAAAATAAAAATAAAAAATATCTAAAAGCATCTTTTTTAAAGTACGGAGTATGGGGAACCAACATTGAAGGCCTGGTTGAGAAGAGCAACTCAAGGTAGAAGGGAGAAGTAGCAAAGGGGGCGTAGACAAGAGTAAGCACAATATGAAGGGTGGGAGAACACACGGTAGACCACAAATACCAAGGAGTGCAGGGAAAGTGAAGTTGACAAGGGAGACAGTTGGAAAACACATGCACTCTTGTGGAGTGCTTTACCAAAAAGAAAAAGCTAGTAGTGGAAGCATACAAGTCATCCAAACAAAGGAGATGGTAAAGAGTCTATGCTTCATGTGAGGCACAAACACTATTGATAAGCAGGGACACAGATAAGAAGGAAGCAAGCAAGAGTGATAGAAAAGCCAGCCAACGCTAAACAATGTGCATGCTAATTTCTCCTGTATTTTTCTAGTAAGCCCACAATATATCTTTCAGAACAATCTAACATCAATACAGGATCAGCGATCACACTCGGCAACTCTGGGCATTAGCTTGCCTCATCTTCACTAACGGCCCCACCAGACCGCCGGGGATGCCTGGTCTCACCCTGGAGATACCCATTAAGGGACCATCTCTCAGGGAAGCCAGGAAGGGTTTCGCAGCGGTCAAAGCGCCTTGGGACCCTCTGGGTAAGTAGTGCGCTATATAAATGCCTATACATACATACATACATACTATACAAATGGTAGGGAGTGCTACACAAGTCCACATAACATACCAAAATACCATAATATGTAGAATGTGTTTGTATTTTGTCTTTTGAATGCAAGAAACCAGTTAAAAAAGAAAATATTAAATAACATACAAACCTTAAGAGTAACAAAGCCCGACCTTGGCAAAGATTTATTCAAAATATTAAAGAGGAAAATCCATAGGAAGGAGTTATTCCCTGATTCTGTTGCCAGACTTTGAGTGAATACATCAATAGCAACGGTGGAAGACCCAGGATGTCAGTCTGACCATTTACATTTTTGTAATGCCTATGTATATGTAATTACCTGGTTGGTACTGAACTTCTTATGAGAAGAGTGCGCATGTTTTACCAGCTTATATTAATTTACAACCGTTGATATCCAGCTAGCAGCTTCGAAACTAAGCGCACAAGGTGAGGTGTTTCTCATAAAACCCAGGGGAAACTAAATTGGCACAAATGATTATCGGAGCTGGGCTTTATTTTGTAGTCTTTATAATTTAAGACGATCAACGCCAGAATCCAAAAACATAAAATATCCCTTCTTCTAGAGCCACTCCGAGCTCAGTCAAGTAGAATCGATCTTTAGACTGTCAATGCAGCAGCACCTGCTGAGACTTCTAAGCACCCTGTAAAGCCACCATTAATTACCTCGGGAAGCCAGTGCACCCCAGAAAAAGTCCTCATTTAACTCTGACTTTTTACTTCTGAGCAGGTATCGAGCAGATTCGCAAAATGACGACTTCATTGGGCATGACCTGCAATGTGTTCCTGCTTCAGTTGACTGAGTTCTTCAAAAGTAGCCTTCTTCAGACGCTGGTTATTTTGCGTTTGCTAATTTTGATTTTCTAAAAGGTGCAGCTGGAGCAGAGCATACAGAAATGAGATTGAACAGCAGTGGTACTATTCCATGTAGTAGGCTAGTTAGCGATGCCCATCCAGCACGCTAGTGAGCTTTCTATGGTACCTGTGCGGGGCACATCCTCCATTTCTGTTGCCTCTTAATTCTGGCAGCTACCTGGATTGTGCAGTATAAAATGGCTCCTCTGGATCACAGCGCTCCCACACCCTCAAAAAGACATCTTTATGTAGACAACAGGTATCCATGAAAAATATGAAGGGCAACCACAGCCGGGACCCCAAAGAAATGGTTTAAACAACATATATACAGAAATAACACAAGGGTGCTTTATTGTCAATTCTACTGATAACATGGGTTTTTCTGAGTTGTTTCAGCAAGGACTATTGTAAAGAGACCCCACAAAGTATGCATAACAGCTCTATAAATAATCCTGTGCACTGTAAGAGACCTATGGAATTACCTACAAGCAGTAGATACGCTTAACTTATGGGAAACCCTATTTGAATAACCCCCACCACTCACTGCGAGCAACGTGCTGCACTGTACACCAATGCGCCCAACCTTGGTGCACTAATGAAAGAACTAACATAGTAGAGGTTTAACTCTTGAATATTTAAGCAAAAGGAGGAACTATTTGTATTTTCTGACTGCACACGTCACTGATGAAGGCCAATTAGTCTACACCTTTTTGGGCAAGTTTCAAGAGCTTGCAATGGTCCATATCGGCCACTCACATTCTTACTCTATCAATAATTACTATTCCGATTCCAGAAACAAAGCGCTCATGTTCTCACCTTGGAAATGTATTGCTTGAAATCAAACATCTTGAGTTGTGATGCCACCTACACATATCCTGCCACACTTAGCACTTCCAACCCCCCTTCCTCTGTTGGCCAACACACCCAACGTGCAGCCACTTTCCTGCCTACAACCCAGCAACACTGAGATTGTTGGGAGGCAAGCTCTGAGCATGTCCCTCATCTGAACCCAAACAAGCCCCCTCATAATTGGACATATCATTGTGCCCTGCTGTTGACACTTGAATATCTGGACCCAACAAAGGAACCGCGTCATGACAGTCAAGGAGGAAAAACAACAACACGCCTTTCTTCCACGGATGAATGTCAACAGGTTCCTACTGAAACACCTTACTTTGTACTTCTGAGCCCCGCGTCCGTCTTTCATTGGAGTTATTTTGATAAAGTTAATCAGGATTGACGGATTCGTTAATTTAGCTTGCATTTCTATTTTTAAATGGATCTGAATACAAAATGGCATTGCCATGCATTGATTGGCATTGTGAGTTGATAGAAACGTATATTTAAAACATATGCTTTTTTTGTTATTTTCTGCGAGTGAAAAATGCATTTATTGAACTTCAAGCTTCCTTTGCATCACAATTTAAGCAAAGATTAAGAGTGGCGGAATTATCTTGAAGGTAACATTTCCTAAAAGGCGTATGCTACAGAGAGAAAAAGCCCCTACTCAGTAGGATTTTTGGAATCCTGCTTTGGTCCCATCATACGTGTAACTCAACCAATTTACTCATCTTTTACCACGGATACCTAGAGTACCCCCAGGGCACAGCTTTTGCGAAGTAGCACACAATACCCCTAGGGCCTGAGTCTTGTGCTGAGGTAAATATATAGTTAATATGTATGTAGTAAACAATGTGATCAGTTTTATCTCCCATTCTTTTGCAGATCAGAGAGATGCACTTGTATAAAGGGATCGATCGGACTCACTACAAGCAGGAGATCGATGCTCGCAATCTGGTGAAATGCTGGAACGAGTGTATACAGAAATCAGCATACCACAGTCGGCGAGAAGCTGCAGTGGAGTTTAACAGGCAAAATTACTGGAAAAAGCGAGGCCTTTCCATCATACCAATGAAATTTCCTATTGGATCTATGAAAAAGTATTTTGGCCAGGTAAGTTTTCTATAAGATTTTGAGGTAGCTGATTTCAAGTGGTGTGCATTTTTTACAGGGCTGGGCTCTCTATATCTCTATCTATACCCTGGGGGCCCGTTGCAGGCCCCCAGGGTATTGGGGGTGTGGGGTGCACAAGGGGGTACCTATGGTACCCCCCTACATTGTCATGGACAAAGTGGCAGACACTGCCCGCCACAATGCAGGGAATAGAGGATGCCACCGCCACAGTGGCATCCTAATCGCCAGTGCGGGACCGCCACACCACTGGTGGCCGGTCCCAGCACCGCTAGGGTGGTCCGCTCGCCATCCTCATCAGGCCTTTAGTGTTTGACTGATTGTATCAAACATGTCCCTTGCCACTAAGGGGATTCCCATGTGAGTCTACCATAAATAATTCAACTCTGTACTTTCAAATAGGTTTAGTTTGAGACGAAAGGCATGATGTTCCCTATTCAGAGTGACCAGTTGTAACGGCCAGGTATATTCGCCCTTTCCAGTCCTCCATCTTATACCATACATTTATCAAAAACAAGTCTTAGTTGTTTGCCCACCGATAGGAAGTATTGTGCACAGACTAGCACACTG
Organism: Lissotriton vulgaris; assembly: GCF_964263255.1. Taxonomy (NCBI): domain Eukaryota; kingdom Metazoa; phylum Chordata; class Amphibia; order Caudata; family Salamandridae; genus Lissotriton; species Lissotriton vulgaris. Next base: position 387,710,402 of record NC_141687.1, read on the forward strand.
TACAAGAACTGTTGAGAGATCTCATATAGGTAGCGTTTGAGAAATTAAATAATTTTGGATAGCAAGATGATTTTATACAAATCTATCCTGTCAAAATTGGTGATTTCTACCTTGTTTCAGTCCTTTAAGTTCCTCTTCATTGCCTCCCATAAAGGTGCTATACATAAATAGCAAGTTTTGTTTTAAGGATTAAGTGGATACCCAGGTATTTTAACACCTTCGATGCTCATGACGAGCTCAGCTCGTCATGAGGTACACCTCTCATACGAACAATGGGAATAAATCAGGGCCAGCACAGGAGGGGAATACCATCAGCATTGATGGTGTTAAACTGGTGATCTGAATGCTGACCCTGGTTTGGAAACTAATTTCTTGCCTACCCACATAAACTGGGATCAGGGTTCATTTGCTCAGTCCATCTCCAGTACCCAGCTCTCCCCAAACAATTTAGAATTTTTATCAATCTGTGCTCGATCGATCGAGGGTCATGCTTGAAGAGAGACATTTAATCTGTATATGAAGATATGCAGTACTCAATGCCCCATTCCCTTGAAAGCCCTGGACTAATGCGTCACTCCTAATCTTGGCCATCCCTGGCTGGTACAACTCCTGTGTGGGAACGGGTAAGATAGGACGCCATTAGTCCGATCCCAGACTTGCAGGTTGTTGTAAAGTATGCCAATGTAGGTTTAGAAGTGGGGGCCAAAACTAATTTTGCATGGCACTTGGCAAAGGAAGCTGAAGCAGGGGCAGTGGGAGTCAAAGCCATGTTTTAATTAGACTAGCATCAATGTACCACGAACTGGGAATTTGTATGCACAAACTAGTGCCCTCTGTGTGCGCCTGATGCAGTGGCCTCCACTCCTTCATGTCATACAGCTGTTTTGGTCCAGGTGGACCAGCGTAGGTATTACTTTAGCCAGCTAGTTTCTTTGGTTTTGCAAGAATCTTGATCTCCATATTTCAAATGGAGATTGGGTGGTAAGCTGCTCATAGTTCTGGAGGCTTCCCTGATTTCTGTAAGACCACGATAGGGGCTAAATTCTAATCATCCAGTAAGGTTCCTACTTCTTTAACATCCTCAAACATGATCTGGAGGTGTATGGTTACAAGTGATGTAATATGAATTTCAGTGAGAACACAGTTGGTCCAAGTGTCTTTCTGGATTGCACACCAATTATGGTCTACAGGAGTTCCGCCTCTGCTACAGGGAGTTCAAACATGATGAGGTGTTCACCACTCAAGGTCTGCATCAAGGGGTCCTGTATCAATGGCAATGGCTCGATCGAACAGCATCTGGCTTTTAGAGTGGTAGTTCTCTGTCAATCTACTGGCAATTGTGGTGTTGCTAGATACCAGTTTCCCAGGCAGGTCACTACTGTCAGGAATTATCCTGGTTTTAAGCCAATATAGTAGTGTGCAGGGCTGATTTTAGTACTTGTGGCGCCTGGTGCAACAGTCTTTTTTGGTGCCTCCTCCAACTCCCCCACCCCCTGATCGCCCCAGGCCTCTTCCTCGGATTCCCTCACTACCATCCAGGAAAAGGGACCCTAATCCCTCCATAGCCCCTCTCACATGCATTTCATTCATTTTAAAGTGCTGGTAAAGGCTGGCATTACTAATCCACTCAGTTAGCTACATAAAATAATGATCTGTTCTTTGCAGTAGGCATATTTACCATCTGCACTACTTTATGGTGAGTCAAAACTGCCACTAGAAAAAATTCTGATTTCTCTCTCTAGTAGGAACATTAATCACAAGAGCTATCTTGACATTTTTATTGTTGTCTGAAAACTGAACCACTTTTAAATCTTAAGTTATTGCCAAACACAGTGCCCCCCTGAGGTCAGTGTCCCCTCGCTCCAGGTCAGCGGTGCGTGCAGCCGCACCGGTTGCACCGACCTAATGCCGGCCCTGGTAGTGTGCCAGCTTTATACCTGGAATTTGTTGTTAGTCTAGCAGTGTTGAGTAGTAGTTGCTTAAGTGCCACTCTATTTGTGCCAAGCTGCCGAAGCAGTTCAGTGTATCTGGTGGGGAGTGAAACCTGCTCCAGCTTAACTAGTTTCTACGGTGGTTCCCACCAAGATGTTAGGCCTTTGACTTTTCTCAAATGACTGTCTTAAAGGCTTCCCAAAATGTGTGGGAGAAGTAAACTAAAGCCACTTTTAATTGGAAGTACATTTTAATCTTATATCTCAAATGGTCACAAATTCATCCTCCACTAGCCACCAAGTATTCAGGCATTAGATGTCAAGTTCTTCCCTCTCACCCAACCTAGACATAATTCTACCACGAGGTGGTCGGATATTTCCCTTGGAAGGATACCCATTGTTGGACTTGTCCCTCTCTTCAGGGTCACCTCTAAACGTTTATCTTCACCCCTCCTGCTTCATGAACCCGTTTTTTGTTTTTTAGGACGCTGTGCATTTTACCACTGCTAACCAGTGGTAAAGTGCTTGTACTTTCTCCTTAACACATGGTAGAATTGGCATACACCCAATATATACTTTTACTTTACATACAAGTCCCTGTACAGTCAATCTATGTGCAACCAGGGCCTGTACATTAAATGCAACTGATGTGCCTTCAGCACTTATTGTGCCACTCTGCTAAGTAGACCTTTAAAAAATCTCATACCTGTCATTACAGCCTGTTTTAAACTGCCACTTTAACCTGGCAAAAGAAACCTTTTGACAGGCCTAACCTTCATTTTTTAATACATATAAGTCCTGCCTAGAGTAGACCCTAAACACCCTTTAGAGAAGGGTGCATTATATATGAAAAGTTGGACATGTACTTTTAAGTTTTATATATCTGGTAGTAAAAAACTCAGCAATGTGCTTTCACTACAGTGAGGCTACCTCTCTCATAGGATAACATTGTATCACTTTATTACTTTTAATCAGTGATAATATTTAATTGGGAACAGGTAAAAATGTTATGTAGGCTCTCTAAATATTAGTCATTTAAAATCCTCTTGAATTGTAAAGTTGAATTTTAAGTCACAATTCTGAAAATGCCACTTTAAAAAAGTTTGCATATTCTTGCCCTAACCATTTGGTGCCCATGTCCTGGGTTACATGGCTGGATGTAGTTGGGAGTTGACCTTTGTATGTTCCTCTCAGACAGGGAGTGGCATAAAGGGGGACTAGGTGTTGCAGGCTTGGGGGGGGGGGGGTAAAGTTGTGCACAGCCACACTTACATTTCAAAGGAGCTGCCTCAAAACACTCACAAATTACTTCACATTGCTTTTTGTCACCCCAGCCATCCTGGAACCAGGGCAGGGGGGAAGTAATTTCCAGAACCATCTGTGGTGGGCTAACTCCAGACATTTACCCTACTTCAAAGCCGGCACTGGGTATACATATAGGACCCTCAGAATGACTCCTGAGTACACTCCTGGACCTTTAAATACTACAGGCGAAGGACTGCACTGCTGCCAGAGGCCTGCCCTGCTGCGTCAGGCCTTCCCTACTCTCTGAAAGGAAGACTGGACCTGATTCCTTTATCCCAGGCAGGATGACTCCAAGGGCCTGGCGGCTAACCTCCTGGTCTGAACTACAGGGACACAGCAAACACCAGAGGCCTCCTTTTAGTTGCCCAGCTGATCTGCTGCACTGGACCTAACTGGACCTGCAACTGGACCTGCCTTGATGGCCTCTGCTGTAGTGAGTTCCAGATCGCCTTGAGTTGTCTCCCCAGGTCCTGGACCCTTGCCATCAGAGAGAACTGCTCCTGGCCTAACTGAAGGTTTCTACAAATCCAGCATGGAGTACACTGCATCTTTGTGGCACAGCTCCCTGGGAACCAACACTGAGCGACACAGAGGACAACAAAGCCTCTCCACACAGCTAAAAGCTTCATTGGAACCAACGCTGAGCAACGCAAAGCCTCGACGCATAGCTTCATCTGAACTGACACGTGATGACACGACATCTCACAAGGCAGCGCAGCGCACACTGCGCACTAAAGACATACGGAATACACTTCAGCGGGCTAAACTTGGTCCATGCTTGGCCCGCATTCCATTGTATTCAGCCTGAACATGTGACTTTGTCCTGGTCCGGCATGACCAGATACCCTCAGTTAACAGTTTGAACCTTTTGGCACTACATTTTTCTAAACCTTTAAAATTCAATATCTCCAGTTCTACTGATTGGATTTTTGTCATTTTAGTCTCGTAGTGTTTCCTAAAACATATTCTGTTTTACTTTATTGGTTTGGAATTTTTCTGAGGTTGTGTTTTCACTTTATTACTGTTTGTGTACTGCATAAATACTTTACACATTGCCTTTAATTTAAGCCTGACTGCTTTTGTTCCAAGCTACCAGAGGGTTAAACAGGGATTAATTTAGTGATTTTTGTGGTCACTTTGACAAAGATTGTGGTTGTTGTTGAGAAGAGTTAACGCCCTCCTACCAATAATCTGATTTCTCACATCCGTGATAGATCAGTTACTGGTAGGAAGAAGTAATCAAGCATAGAAAAGGAACAGTGGAGTGTTGAGTAGTGTATGTAGGCCCTCTGGCCTGTGCCCTAGCACAGCAAATTTTGCATGACCCCTGTAAGGTTTCCCAATTGGAGAACTATGTGGGCCTGTTGTCCAGGTTCCATGAATATCCCATTCCTTATTGATTTCTGCATTAACGTTGCTCCTGCCTACCTATATCACCGGTATGAGCCCCACAAACAGTGTGTTGGGATCACATAGGCCATATTTCGTCAAGGATGGAGGATGTACACACATACATAAGTAGACCTCCAGTCTAATGATACATAATTAGGCTGTCCGGTTTTAGGTTTAAACCTGTAATAACTGATAAAACCCCACTGAAAGAGCAATAGCCCTCACCAGTGAAAACATATAAACACTGAAAAAACACCTGCACAACCACAAAATAAATGTCATTCAAAGAAAGGAAAAAGAGAGTGAAAGTCATTTCTTTCTTCCTGAAGGGGCCAATACAAGGTAACTTTGTTATACAAGCTAGCAGTAAGAAAGACTGGGCTAACCTTATTCTGCTTGAGTTTTGTTGTTTAGGGAAGCCCCTAAAATATTGTTTCTTCTTCCTTTTGCTTTTTTCAGTTTTGTGGTCTTTGGTCTAAAGATTCAGGGTTTAGAAGCATGTTTTAGGTCTTGTTTAATTATTTTATAAACTGTAGAGAATCAGGAAATATCAAAATCATATTTGATATTTTGGCTGCGTTTGATTCTTTCACTGAAAGGTAAAATGGCTGGTTTCATAAGAATCTTTCCTAATATTTCCTAATATGTGTCATCACATTTGCCCACAGAGAATGGGTAAAAACCCTTAATACATCAGCCCCCAGTTTCTAGTGATTCAGTATTGATAGTAGGTGAATTACCAACACATCAGGCTTTAAACATTCAATGCAAAGTATAGTGACAAGTATATGTGAAAAGAGCGCTATCACCAAGCATCTCAGACAGTGGTGAAAACATGACACCAGACATTTGGAAAACATGGAACACAGTCTCACTTGTAATGCTCTGCAAAAAAGGTTCTTTCTAAGTTCAACAAAGATTGGGGTGATATTGTTCGTATTTGCAGTGATTCAGCTATGTGTATGAAAAAGTTCTGTGATGAAGTGTCAAATTCGATACCTGAGCTGAAGTGCTTTCCTGTAAGAGATCCTTGCCACTTGTTAGATGGTATGCTAAAAGCATCTTTACAATCTTCAGAGTAAATGAGGAATGCTATTGAATTTTTTGTCCATTCTGGTGTACTGTTTTCTTATGCACAGGAACTAAAATGCAAATATTTATCATTTCATGCTTTGTGTGGCATCAAAGAAAAAGCCATACAAACTGTGTCCCTTACCTGATGGTTCTCAGTCCAAGGGGCAATGAATGCTATAATATGAATGTGGCAACCATTTACAGTAATTTTGCTGAGTAGTGATGCCAAAGGCAAGAACTGTGAGGATCTTTGGTCACATATTGATAGTGATGTAAAAAAAAAAGTACACTCTACTGCATTCTTAGATTTTTACAAGAAAGCATAACTGCTGTAGTGGACATAATAAAGAAAACTAGAGTCTGAAAAAACCCTTGTCTGTCAAGTGTTCAGCATAATTGGTGTAGATGTGAAACATCTCCTGGAGAGTAAGCTGGGCGACACCTTTAGTGACTTTGGCACTGGAACATGTTCCATGTTAGAGTTCTTTGCACTTGGTAAGCAAAGCAATGGAACTTTTATTTTACAATGTATGAGAAATGTCTTGCAATGATGCATAGAAATGTACCTTCACCACCGATGGCATTTGAAGTTAATGAAACCTCACTGTGGTACTCTGTAAAAGTTCGAGATCCCTTCCATTAAGGGGAGTTTCCTCAGTAGTTTCAAAAGTTTTGCTTCATTTTTGACCGCTTCAATAATTCTGAGGGCAGAGAGCTCAGCTCAATGCAATTGTTGCAGAACCTGCCCTGAGAATCGCAATCTTCAAGTGCACCAGTATTGGCATGGAAAGCTATGTCTGTGGCCAGAGTTAAAAAATTGTGTATTGCCGTTTTTGGCGTTGTCCTTCTCAAGTGCAAACGTGGAGAGTGCCTTTTCACAGAAGTTTACATGGGAAGGAAAGAGCGAGCACACATGACCAAAGACTCACTGAAGAAGTATTGTATGGTGTACTACAATAAGTTTGATTTGCAAAAATCTATTTTGACCTCATATACACTATATGTACACTGTCTACATACCATGCGCTATCAGTGCAGAAAGCAAAATATGTAACCACTGATAACCACTGTTTTTTTAAGGTATTCAAATCACTTGAAATCAATGAAAAAATGCCACCAGAATTTGCCAAAAATAGAAACCGAAAACAGGAAAGCCTATACATAATATGTAGCATCCCTGGCTAATTTTCTGATCTCTGTGACTACTAGGGTAAATGATCTCTTGAACAAAATCACCATCCCACTGGATCCCCTAGCAAAACCTGAATGGTACATCCTATTGTAGTGTAGTACCTCCCCAGGAATATGCCATTAGTGTTAAATAGATGAGTTTCCTGCAGTGGGAGCCCATCAACAGAGCATCATGTGGTGAACGGTAATAATGTACCTTGCTAAATGCAGCCCATTCTGATACCTCTACCCTGTTACATCATCCAAGTGAGCCATGAATGTGTGGAATAACTTCTTAGCCATGCTCTTTAAACTTTTGTAAGTCAATCAATCAATCAATCAATCAATCAATCAATCAATCAATCAATACATTTATAAAGGGCGCTACTCACAAGTAGGGGTCTTAAGGCGCTGAGGGAGGAGGGGTGCCGCTACTACTCGAAGAGCCAGGTCTTGAGGTGTTTCCTGAATGTGAGGTGATCCTGGGTCAGTCGTAGGTGGGCGGGTAGGGAGTTCCGTGTCTTGGCCGCCAGGTAGGAGAATGATCTTCCTCCGGTGGTGCTTCTGCGGAACCATGGGATTGAGGCGAGGGCGAGGCTGGTGGAGCGGAGTTTGCGCGTTGGAGTGTAGAACGTAAGGCGGTTGTTGAGGTATTCGGGACATATGTCGTGGAGCGCTTTGTGTGCGTGGGTGAGGAGCCTGAACGTGATCCTTTTGCTGACGGGGAGCCAGTGCAGATCTCTCAGGTGGGCTGATATGTGGCTGTGGCGGGGGATGTCGAGGATGAGTCGTGCGGATGCGTTCTGTATGCGTTGGAGTGTTTTCTGAAGTTTAACTGTGGTTCCTGCGTATAGGGCGTTCCCGTAGTCTAGTCGGCTGGTGACGAGGGCCTGGGTGACCGTTTTCTTATTCCGGTAGGGATCCACCGGAAGATCTTACAGAGCATGCGCAGGGTGTTGAAACGTGAGGATGAGATGGTGTTGACTTGCTTAGTCATCATGAGGGAGGAGTCCAGGATGAATCCCAGGTTTCGTGTGTGGTGAGTGGGTGTCGGTGCTGTGCCTAGTGATGTGGGCCACCAGGAGTCGTCCCAGGCGGATGGGAATGGTCCGAGGATGAGGACCTCCGTCTTGTCGGAGTTCAGTTTCAGACGGCTCAGTTTCATCCATTCCGCGACGTTTTTCATTCCTTCTTGGAGGTTGAGTTTGGCGGTGGCTGGGTCTTTGGTGAGGGAAAGTATCAGCTGGGTGTCGTCAGCGAATGAGATGATGTCGAGGTTGTGTTTGCGAGCGATGGCGGCGAGGGGGCTCATGTAGATATTGAAGAGGGTTGGGCTAAGCGATGAGCCTTGGGGTACGCCGCAGATGATCTCGGTGGCCGCGGAGCGGAAGGGAGGGAGGCGGACTCTCTGGGTTCTGTTGAAGAGGAACGAGGTGATCCGGTCCAGGGCTTTACCTTGGATCCCGGTGTTGTGGAGGAGGGTTATTAGGGTGCGATGGCAGACTGTATCAAAGGCGGCTGAGAGGTCTAGGAGGATGAGGGCAGTTGTTTCCCCGTTTCAAGCAGGGTCCTGATGTCGTCGGTGGCTGCGATGAGGACGGTCTCCGTGCTGTGGTTGGCTCGAAATCCGGACTGGGATGGGTCCAGGGAGCCATTGGCCTCGAGGAATGCGGTCAGTTGTTTATTAACGATCTTCTCGATAACTTTTGCAGGGAAGGGAAGAAGAGAGATGGGACGGAGGTTTTTGGGGTCCGCTGTGGGTTTCTTCAGTAGGGCGTTGATCTCTGCATGCTTCCAGCTCTCTGGGAAGGTGGCGGATGCAAAGGAGTTGTTTATGACGTTCCGTAGGTGGGGAGCGATGATTGTGTCGGCTTTGTTGAAGATGTGGTGAGGGCATGGGTCGGAAGGAGAGCCCCAGTGGATGGTGTTCATAGCGTGGGCGGTGTCTTCGGTGCTGATGGGAGTCTAAGCGCTGAGGGTGGTTGTAGGGGGCGTGGGTTCGGTGGCTGGGGGTGGGGTCTGGGCACCGAAGCTGTCGTGTATATTGGCGATCTTGCGGTGAAAGAACATTGCGAGGGAGTTGCAGAGGTCTTGCGACGGTGTGATGTCGTTGCTGCTGGAGCCGGGATTGGAAAGCTCTTTTACGATGCTGAAGAGTTCCTTGCTGTTGTGTGTGTTGTTGTCCAGCCGTTCTGTGAACGATGTCATTTTGGTGGTGCGGATCAGCTGGTGGTGGTTGCGGGTGGCGTTCTTGAGGGCTGTCATGTTTTCTGTCATCTGTTCGCGGCACCAGGGTTCGGCCAGATTCTTTGAGGTCGTCGGTGAACCATGTTGTTTTCCTGTTGCCGGGCTTGCCTGGAGGGTTCTTCAGAGGTGCAAGGGTGTCGGCACAGTTGACGATCCACTGTGTGAGGTTGCGGGCTTCGTCGTTGGTGTCAGTGGTGTTGATTGGTGGGTTCTGGCTAGGTGATGTGGTTAGCTGGTCTGTGGTGACTTTGTTCCAGCATCTACGGGGGATCTGATGCAGGCGGTGGTGGGATGTGGTCTTAAAGTCAAAGTGGACGCAGCTGTGGTCGGTCCAGTGTAGTCTGGTGGAGTGGCTGAAGGCAACGTGGCTGCTGGCAGAGAAGATGGGGTCGAGCGTGTGGCCGGTGTAGTGGGTGTTCACCAGTTGCTTGAGTCCGAGGTTGGCGAGTTTGTCAAGCAGGGTGGTGGTTATGTTGTCGTCGTTGTTCTCCAGGTGGAAGTTCAGGTCCCCTAGGAGGATGTAGTCTGATGAGGGGAGGGCATGTGGGCTGATGAAGTCGGCGATGGCTTCACTGAATTGTGTGCATGGGCCCGGGGGTCTGTAGAGGAGGGTTCCTCTGAGGGTGGTCTTGGGGTCGGTGTGGATCTGGAAGTGTAGGTGTTCGGCGGCAGTGAGGGTATCTTCAGGGTTGGTCGTGACGCCGATGGTGTTCCTGTAGATCAGAGGTCTTCAATCTGTGGGGCGCGACCCCCAGGGGGGTCGTGGAGTCCTAGGAAGGGGGTCGCGCATTCCCTGGGCTCACTTCCGCCTGGCCTCTTGGAAAAGTAAAGCGTCCCTGGGCAGTTCATTTTGAAATTAAAATACTTCGAGCTTCATTGCAATTCAGGAACTGTTCTCATGTGCTGTGAAACCGGAGCTGATCAGACAGCTAGGCAAGGTTTGCCAGCTTGCCTGAAAGGACTGGAAATGTGCGCGCTACGGGTTAATTTGAAAGTGTAAAGGGCAATTTGTAGATGTAAAGAATGCTTGGTACGGACTTTCATTGAATGAATCCCTCCCTGGAATTATTCCAGATACTCAACACCCGGGTTGTGCCTTTTACCTACAGTCACCCCCTGATACTGATATTATTTCAGGCACTAGTGTCTCACCAGGATCACTATCCTAGGGCACAGTGTTTTATATAACTTTGTCAGATGTTAGTTAGCAAGGCACCTCTTGCAACTTACTGCACCTGCCAGGACCCGTGAATTATCCCTATACTGTCTTTTGCCCCGCTCCCAGTAATCATCGGAGTTCCCCCATACACGTCACGACGTTACGAGACGTTTGTAGCCCCTCCCACTTCTGCGGCGCAGCCACGCCCACCCCGGAAGCGGCAGACTTTTCATTACCGAGCCGGCTCCGCACGACAACACTAGCCGAGCAGAGGACGGTAGCAGTAGGTTAATGGCCGATTCCTTCGCCCACCAACTGTAAGTAGAAACCTTCTTTCTCCCCAGAGAACCTGACACACTATCGGGTATCACGGTGCAGATCACTCTATTAAGCCGGGCACACTCCATGTTGCTCGACTGGTAGACGCGCCTCTTACCATTTTCATATTCCGCTATTACAGAATATGTTTCCTTGGCGTGAAGAGCCTACCCCCTGCCCGTTGAAGCACGTTAGAGCCTATAACTAAGTAAGCCCTCGCTCAGGCCATGCAACTTATGTGTACTCCTATGTGTTACATGTGTGTTTGTCTTGTACGTTGTTTTACGTTAATCTACGTTATTCAATGACGATGTGCACAATATGCAGCGCCGATTTTTTGCAATCACCAGCCAATGACTGAGGATCACGACGATAATTTCTGCGCGCCCCCATGGATATATACGAGTGCAATGAATAGTAATGCATGTAGGAATGCACGCACCTACTGATAAGTGCGCCTTTAAGAACATATACGAGTGCTATAAACAATAATGCATGTAGTAATGCACGCACCTATTGATAAGTGTATGTGTCCAGAAAACCCCCCACGGACACTTAATCACCCCGTTATTTTATCACACGGAGGGCCAAACCTCTATGGCATGAAATATCACAGCACAGAGACACTTCACGACGTTACAGGAGAGTAAGCATGATCATAACTGAATTTTGTTTACCTTCCTTTTCCCACAGGTCTCTTCTTCTTTTTTCATTTTTTTGCCTGCTCATCTACTTGATCGAGCGCATATACCACTGGCTATTTGCCATTAGGTACACAGGGGTTCAGGACAGGGTGCGCCTTTTAGGGGGCCCACACCTCCCGTCCACCTGTTTTTGGTCCTGAGGAATACCGGGCAATTGCCCATTTGGTAGAAACATGTTGACCAATTCACACAAACACATATAGAGATTCTCTGGTCGTAACTCACCTACCAGTATCTCGCCACCAATATTTTTAACATTGTTCAGTTGCTCCAAAATAAAAATTATGTTTTGAGCTAAACCAGGACAATTTAAAAAAAATGTTTTTGCACCTACAGTCACAACCCGCTCCACTGTAGTACAGGTGTTGAAGCACATCCTGGTGACGCTAGGTCACCAGGGTGGACCCCGATGATGAAGCATGTCACCACTAGGTTGGTGAGTGAGGGGTTTTAAACAAAAGGTTGAATTTTTTCCTTTTTGCCAGAAAGTTCACCCTCCAGAGAATTTTTCAAACTCTCCGTTGGGGATACTCCTCTTTTTGTTTCATTAAGGTTTGCCAGCTTGCCTGAAAGGACTGGAAATGTGCGCGCTACGGGTTAATTTGAAAGTGTAAAGGGCAATTTGTAGATGTAAAGAATGCTTGGTACGGACTTTCATTGATTGAATCCCTCCCTAGGAGCTTAGTGACGAGCTGTGAAGTATGTGCTTCTAATTGCACATATATTTACATAGCGCCTACTATCGGGAAGGAGGTGTTGAATTTCAGTAAGTAGCAAGAACAAGCATTTACAATACAATATGTCGCGCACCTATAAAAACAAAAGCTATAGGTATTATAAATTATATTTTTATTTATATTTTGGAGTAATTATGGAAGGAAAAAGTGCCCGCAATAGCACATTATGAGCTTTTATTTCTCATTCTGCTTAGCAGTTGGCATTTAACCTTACTCACATTTCTGTGTGATCCTGTCACAAGTCCTCAACTGCTCCAAAGTTGTAACGGTGGCAAGCAAAATATAGTATTTCTGTGTGTATGGAATCGCTTAGCTTGTCTTTGTTCCCATAGTGCAGTTGTTTAGACATCACCAGGAATTCGGAGTTTAGAGAGGACTGACCCTAAATATGCACACTAAGCCAGTCTGGCTCAGCTGCTAACAGCCCAGTACCTCCGACAGTATGAGACTGCAATGACCTCACAGGTGTTATTATGGATGCAGCCCATGGGAGAGACTCATACTAACCAAGCTGATGTCCAATGGGGCCTCAACAGACACTTTCTCTTCTCTCTACTTCACTAAACATTTCTTTTGTCAGGGGCAGGAGTAGGCTGATCTCTCACAAGGTGCAGTGGCCATCTTAGAAATACTAACAGCCGGGGGGGCGTGGCCAAGATGGCGGCGGAGTAGGACGCCTTTTCGTGCCGCTCCGGCGCTGATCCAACAAAGCATCTAACAGCACGGTTTTGGGGGTGCCCACGAGCCCCTACAGTGGCGGCGACGATCGCCTAGCGGAGCGGCGGACGTTGGCGGGGTCGCCGAGGCGGTGTGACCTTGGAAGCGCATCGCGGCCCGGCGTGGTCTAAGGGCGGGGCCCCAGATCCGCCTGACAACTCTGGAGTAGACGGAAGGCTGTTCGGACCTGGGCTTGGGCGAGGGAGGTCCTGGCGACGAGACCCGGCTCGTACCCCACCACACCTGGGGGAGGTGGAGCACCGACCCCTGGCCAAGCAGAGGCTATCGGACGATCAGTGGCACTTTACTATCTCCATCGACCAGCCCTCCCCTCGCGGTTGGAGCCAGCGGCCTGTTTGAACCTTCGAGGTCCCGGGCCTGGGAGCTGCGCGAAGCCGGACGGCGGTGGGGCTAAGGAGTGACTCTGCCGCTCTTTGGAGGTGCGACACGTGCAAAGCGGAGGCGCGGAGGGCCGAGGCAGAAGGTCAACGGCTCCCTGGGGTTCCCGCCTGGGATACAGGAGACGCCCCCGGGTCGTGTGCCTGAGAGCGCTTGGAGGCGACGGCGGGCGCTGAACATTTGGTTCGCCTGCAGGCCCCGCTACGTTCCTTAGCCACGTGGAGCCGGCGCAGGGCGCGGTGAGCCGCCATGTCCACTGTGCAGCGCAAACGAAACCAGGGGAAGGACAAAGCCTCCCAACAACTGGCCTCCCCTGGGGCGAGTGGGTCATCGAAGCACTCTGATGAAGACGCCCCGGCGACGAAAGCCTTCATGTCGGAGCTGTTCGCCTCCATCAAGGAGGATATTTCAGAACTCAGGGCGCAACTCGCCTCCGACCTGCGGGAAGTGCGGAGGGACGTGGATGGCATAGGAGAGAGGGTGGCGACCCTGGAAGACAGGGACCTGAGTGTGGCCACCGATGTTCACATGCTCCAGCAAGACATAATCCGCCTCACCGAGCAAAATTTGGACCTTCAACTGCATACGGAAGACCTTGAAAACCGCTCCCGTAGAAATAACATCCGTATACGGGCGGTGCCATGGGACGGTGAGGCGGGGGATCTCCGGGGGTACGTTCAGGAGCTGTTTCTCCAGGTCCTAGATGAGGCGGACACGACGGAGATACGGATGGACAGAGTGCACCGGGTGGGATTGCCACGGCGCGGGGGGGGCCCTCCCCCTGACATATTGGTGTGCGTCCACGATTTTCAACTTGAGGAGAGGATACTGCGGAAAGCCCGGACCATCGACTCACTGCAATTCCGGGGCCATCGGCCACAACTGTACCAGGACTTGGCTGCATCCACCCTGCAAAAGCGGAGGGACTTCCGACCTGTCACATCGTTTCTGAGAGAGAAGGGGATCGCCTATTCCTGGGGGCACCCTTTCAGGATTATCTTCAGATGGCAGAACCGCCTGGCCCAAATCCGCACGCTGCAGGCGGCGAAAGAGCTCTTGGGACTGGAGGATGTGCCGTCCTCGCAGTCCATGGCGGCCTCTCCGTCTCGGCGGCGCCGCCGTTCAAACTCATGGCATAGGGTGGGGCGCTCCCCTGCCGGTTCCCCTGCTAGACAACGCCCGGACCTTTCTACCAGCCTGCAGGAACGAGGAGCAGCAGTCGCTTCGGTGGCCTCGGCCACGTTGGCCGACTCCCAGCTCAGCTCTGAGGCGGCGTAATTCCCGGTGAATGGCGGATCGGCGCCGGGGAGGCTCGGGCCTTCTGATCGAGGGTTTTACAAGTACTCTGGTGGGAGACGACCTTGATTGCGGCCGAGGGGGATAGTGGTTTCATTCCTCTGGCCTGTCTCTTGATTGGGGGCTTCCTACGGACTTCGGCCTACTGATCTCGATGAGTATAGTTATTGCACTTTTTTTTCTCTATTTTTGTACAATGTTCTGTGTTGGTTCGGGGGGGGTTTGGTTGGGGGACTGTTGGGTTGGAGGGGGGGGGGCCTGTGACGGTAGGCCTTTGGGGATGAATGCGAAGTGTGAATGTTGGAATGCGTGCCATGCTGCAGAGGGGCTGACCCACCGACTGTTCTGGAAACGTTTGGGAGCACGTGGCTGGGGGGAGGGGAGGAATGCAGGCTGGGCGCCGATTGTATTACTGATAGCGAGTTCTCTGTTTGGTGTCTGCCATGCCGATTAGTATAGGCACTTGGAACGTCAAGGGCTTGAACTCCCCTCAGAAGAGGCAGAAGGTCCTGAAATATGTTGTAGACCATCATCTTGATGTTGTGGGGCAGCAGGAAACCCATCTAGCACGAAAGGATGAACTGCGGCTCCGCCACAGGGCGTACCCCATTGTGTACAGGTCCTCAGCAGTCACGAAGCATCGGGGAGTAGCTCTGCTGTTTAAGGCAGCGTTGCATTTTCAACCTATGGGGGTCCGCAACGATAGAGAGGGGCGGTGGCTGATGGTCAAAGGGCATGTTCAGGGCAGGCTGTGCACGTTTGTGGTGCTCTACTTGCCTAATACCGGCCAGAATAAGTACTTGCAGGAGCTACTGGAGAAGGTGGGGGACTTTGCGGAAGGTCTTGTGTTCATGATGGGTGATTATAACTTGGTTTGGGACGGAGAGGTGGATAGCTCGGGGGGGCGGCGGGCGGACACAGGGGTCTTCTCGGGGGCCACGCAGCGGGGGGTGGAGGAGATGGGTCTGGTTGATGGCTGGAGGTTTTTTCACCCTGAGGTAAAGGACTATACATTCTTTTCCCATGTGCACCACTCATACTCCCGTTTGGACTACATCTTCCTTAGTCAATCACTTAGGAGGAACATTTTTGATGCCGCCATTCTCCCGATATCCGTATCGGACCACAGTCTCATGGTGCTCACGCTTCGGTGGTCGCCTCCTGACACCGCGAACCGGAAGTGGTACTTCCCGGCCTCGGTGATCAGGGACGAGGTGTCCCATCAGGCCTTACGCCTGGCTATTCGGGACTTTTTTGAACGCAATCCCCCTTCGGACACGTCCCTGATGAACACGTGGGACGCCTTCAAGGCGACGATCAGGGGGAGGTGCCTGGGCCTCAACTCCCAATTGAACGCTTTACGTAGGAAGGAGAGGGAGGCGCTGGAGGCGGAGGTGCTCACGCTGGAGAGGGAGCACAAAGCTAATCCCTCGAGGGTGACCCTACGTCCTCTGACGGCGGTGAGGGGCAAGTTGAAGGCGCACTATACAAATAGGGCTGAACTCACCCTATTGAGGCTGGGTCGGCACTCCTACTCCGGGGGTAACAAGATTGGCAGACACCTGGCCCGGCAACTGAAAGACAAGAGGGAGCGTGAATACATAGGTGGGATTAGAGATGCTGCGGGAGTGCTCCGTCACAGTGACGGGGCAAAGGCGGATGTCTTTGGCCGCTTCTACGCCGCGTTGTACAAGGGGGATGAGCTGGACACTGCCAAACAGCGTGAATTCCTGCAGCGCTTGTCGCTTCCGCAGGTATCAGGGGCTTGGAACGATTTACTTGATGCTCCGATCACGAGGGAGGAAGTCCTCTCTGCCATCCAAAACCTGAAATTGCACAAAGCCCCCGGACCCGATGGGTTCACCGCAGCCTTTTATCAGACCTATGCGACTGAGGTGTGTGACTTCCTGGTCGCCCTCTTTAACGATATGGTTTGACCTGGGGTAAACTCTGGGACCCTTGCGGAGGCAGTAATCACGGTCCTGCCGAAGCCGGGGAAGGACCCGGAGCAGTGTGCCTCGTACCGCCCCATAGCATTGCTCAACATCGACGCAAAGCTCTACTCGGCTATTCTAGTGAGTCGCCTACAGGACCTGCTGCCGTCGATTATCCACGCGGACCAATCTGGCTTCATCAAGGGCCGCCAGACGCATGATAACACTAGGAGGGTGATCCACCTTATTGAGAAGGCGGACAGGTTCCGCATCCCGGCGGTCTTGGTGGGGCTGGATGCGGAGAAGGCCTTCGACCGAGTGGACTGGGGCTTCCTATTCCACACGTTACGGGCGTTCGGTTTCTCCGATCGGTTCATCGCGATGGTGAGAGCCAACTTTTGCAGCCCGCGTTCGAGAGTGGCGGTGAACGGCCACCTGTCGTCCTTCTTCCGGCATACACGAGGCACCAGGCAGGGGTGTCCCCTCTCGCCCTTGCTGTTTGCACTCAGCATTGAACCTCTGGCGCTGGCCGTCAGGGAGCATGAGGGGGTGAAGGGCGTCCCTTTCACGGGGGAACAGCACAAGATCACCCTTTTTGCAGATGATGTCCTATTGTCGGTGGCCGACCCCGCTAACTCTCTCCCATGTGTACGGGATATATTGCTGGAATTTGAAGCGGTGGCCGGCTTCAAGGTTAACTATGGCAAGTCGCGTGTCCTGAACCTGACCCTCTCTCAGGCGGAGGTGGCTCGGGTGAAGGCGATGACGCCTCTGGCCTGGGCCTCGGGCTCCATTCTATACCTAGGGGTTCGCCTCACCCCTACAGTGGGTGGCCTTTTCGCGGCCAATTTCCCGCCCCTCTTGGCTAAGTCGCGGGCGGAACTGGAGAAATGGAAACCAAAATTCCTCTCCTGGCTAGGACGGGTACATGCTATCAAGATGGTCCTTCTCCCCAAGTATCTATACCTGTTCCAGGCCCTACCGATCCCACTGCCCTCCACTTTTTTTAGCCACCTTAAATCGGTGATGTTGAAATTTGTCTGGCAGGGTGGTCGAGCACGGCTTTCGTTTACACTCCTGCGACGCCTGCCGAATGAAGGGGGGGTAGGCCTCCCGGACTTCAACCTCTATTACAAGGCGGCCCAACTTAGGGTCATGGTGGAGTGGTCACAGCAGTTTTCTGACAAACACTGGCTGCATATGGACCGGAGTGTTGCAGGCCGGTCCATCTGGGACCTGGCATGGAAGCCGAAGCGGGACCGCCCAGTAAACGCGTATATTAGTACCCCCACGGGGACTACGCTGAAGGTCTGGGACACGCTGGCGGGCGATGAGAGGTGGACGACCTTTCCATCCCCATTCACCCCATTGCATTTTAATCCGGAGTTCCCACCGGCGCTCGCCGAGGGCCCCTTTGATGGCTGGAGGGAGGGGGGATGCCGGGCGTTACTTCACCTGTTCCATGGCCCCGATCCCCTGACGTTTGAGAACTGCATGCGGGACTACCAAGTGCAGCCAGGGGAGCGGTACCGGCATCTACAATTGCTTCACTGGGCCACTTCGCCGGGGGTGCGGGAGGCGGCGAAGAGGCATCTGTCCGACTTTGAAGCCTTTCTCCTGAAGACCTCTGCCATGAAGGGGGTCATCTCCTTTCTATACCAGCTGCTGCTCCGCTAGGCTCTTTCCCCCAGACCGCGCTACATGGAGCAATGGGAGGAGATGGTGGGGAGAGATATCACTGATGGAGAATGGTCGGCGCTCTGGAGGGACATGAAGCAATTTAATCATTCTATACTCCTGAGGGAGGCGCATTACAAAACTCTTACGCAATGGTACATGGTCCCGGCTCGACTTCATCGCATTTTCCCGGCGGTCACGGACAGGTGTTGGAGGGGTTGCGGCCTCCTGGGGGACTTCCGCCACATCTGGTGGGATTGCCCGATCATTAAGCCCTTCTGGGTCGAGATCTTGTCCCATATTAAGGACATTCTGCAGTACCCTGTCGACGACTCCCCTGAGTTCGTGCTACTGGGATTGAGAGACCCCGGCCTTGAACACCAGACGCGAGCCGACAAGAAGATCCTATGGCTGTGTCTCGGCGCGGCTAAACTCACGTTGGCCTCAGCCTGGAAACAGAAGGAGGCCCCGGCGGTTTCCCTTTGGCACTCTAGATTGTGGAGACTTCTGAGTCTCGAGAGAATGGCGGATATATTTATAGGCAACTACAAAAACTTCAGGCACGAGTGGGGCCCCTTGGTGTCCTTTCTTTCTGCTGGCTTGCCTTCGGCTGTTTGCCCGGCGTCATTGAGGAATTTACACTTATTTCAGCTCTAGAGTATGCTTGATGGATGAATGGGGGCTGCGAGTGGCGCCGTCACGGGGGGGGGGAGTTTGGGGGGGAGGGGCTGGGTGCTACATTGGGACAGTTGCGTCGCCGAGATGAGGCTTACTTAGAGACTGGAGCGATCCTGGACTATTTATCGGCTGCACTAACTGAAGCTACCCCATGCTGGGGGATAGATGCGGGACTATCGACACTCTCAGCACATGAAGACTTCACCTGCTGGCTTTTTGTTTTGCTGCTCTGCCTCATCTTACTTTCACGCTTCCCACTGTGTGGGACCATCTACGCCCCGAATGTGGTACCTTTTGTTTATTGTTATTTTTTCTATGTCTGCAAAATAAAAAAATTTACAAAAAGAAATACTAACAGCCACTTGAGCTACTTCCAGCAAAATACCAACAGAGACTGCAATACAGGCATGTGCTATTAATGGGCAGTTCCGTTGGGCCTGTAATTATCCCATTGCTAGTTGTAGCTATGTCTTTCACATATTCTCATGAAAAGCCCATATCTTAAAAATGTCAAAATACGATTTTGATGCATTGCAGCACGTGCGTGCAAGCATTGGGAAAATTAACTACCAGGATGCAATGCAGCTGCTATTGCCAAATCACTACAGTTAATGAGTAAAGATAACAATGCATCATATTAAAGAAGCTGTTTCCGCACAGTGACTTGATGGGAACCAGCATGCACTGCTCTTTAACATGTGTTGCTGTAGAAGAGTGCTAAGTTTGCTTACTGCTTACTTAAGTACTGAGTCCAACTCTCATTTTTGTCAACCAGTGGAACTTTACCTGCAGAAAACTGCCTCCTGTCTGTTGATCCTCAGGACATCCTCCAGCATCCTGAGGCAGAGCCATTCACTTTCACCCTGCTCTCTGGGCAACTAGCTGCAGCTCCGAAGCTGGGCTGCATGCCACGGGCGCCGTGTTACAACAGGAAGTGCCGAGCCTATACGTATTTAATTAAGCAGGTGCCATGTTTAAATGAGGCTCTAAGAGGGCCAGGTTGCATGATTTAAATAAATAAATAATGATGAAAGTGGGCGCCGACTACATCATCAAGCGGGGTATACCTGCATATTAAATTAACTGGGCACTGTGCTACTACTACATTAAGTGCAGCACCCGTGCAGGTTACATTTATGCGCATGGCGGCCCGTACAGTTTAATATTGTTTCACCGAAATAAAAATGATTTGCCGTGGGAATTGGGGACGTTTATGGTTGTCGAGGATGAGGAGTACCAGTTTCCAGAAATTTATTTCAGGAGGGTCCTTACGCCTAAAATCTTTTGAAAGGGGGGTCTCAGCATCAAAAAGTTTGAAGACCTCTGCTGTAGATGATGGCGATTCCTCCTCCGGTTTGGTTGACGCGGTCCTTTCGGGTGATCTTGTAGCCGTCCGGGATTGCTATGGCGATGTCGGGGCGGAGTAGGCGTTCATCCAGGTTTCTGTGAGGAAGGCGACGTCTGGTGCTGTTGTGTCGAGGAGGTCCCAGAGTTCGACAGCGTGCTTGTGGATGGAGCAGGTGTTGAGCAGGATGCACTTGAGGTGGTTGTTGTTGTTGTCTGGTCCGGGTGGTGGGTTGCGGGGTCGGTCGCAGGTGAATTTGCAGACTTGGCAGGAGAAGGGTCCGTGGGTGCGCTTCGGGGTGGCTTGGTAGCAGGTAGATGGTCAGCCGGTGTTGTGCGTGGAGGGTGGTGGTGTCGTATATCCGTCGGGTTTCTTGGTTTCGGCAGGGGTCAGGGGTTCTGGCGCTGGGCGCGGTCCAGGCACGGACGGGCGCAGACGGGCTTACCTTTGGCGAGACTTCAGCGCGCCAGTGGCGCGGCCGCTGCGCAGCTTCAATATGAGGTGCTGTGGGAGGGAGGAGCAGCTGGGAGGCGGGAGCGGGCGACGAATGGGGTAGCTGGGGGGCGGGGCTGCAAGGGAGGCAGCGGCAAGAAAGAGTGAGGGAGGGGAGCGGGTGGAGGGGTGACACAAGGCACAAGGGGGGCAGGGGGCTTGAGGGCACAGAGGACACCATTGGGCAACAATAACAGTGGGCGACAAAATTAGTCAGAGGCAACAAGAGAGGTCGGAAACAGGAAGTAAAACAACAAAAACAATAACAGTCAAGAAACTTGTTAAAGTATTCAGTGTCTAATACCTGAACAACAATAAGTACCGAAGCACACATAAGTAGTCCATACAGTAATGCTAAATCATGGCAGGAAAAAAATAGAAAGGGCTGGTGTAGTCTATAGAATTTCTTCTTCTTTTATACGTGGTTTTATTCTTTTTATATATCTCAAATCTTGATTCACATACCACAAAAGAAGCAGCCAACTTCTTTCTGACAGCTCCCAGGCATTATTCAGCACGCTTTTGTAGTCAGGGCACTTATTCACTATTCAGTTGTCACCCATCGGTAACACCACAGAGGCTGAAATTAGATGACTGAAGGAGTGCAGTTCTGCCAAATTGTGGTTTGAGAACTCATCAGCTAACAGGCCTGTTTATCTTC
The DNA here is from genome assembly GCF_964263255.1 of Lissotriton vulgaris. Taxonomy (NCBI): domain Eukaryota; kingdom Metazoa; phylum Chordata; class Amphibia; order Caudata; family Salamandridae; genus Lissotriton; species Lissotriton vulgaris. Next base: position 387,731,638 of record NC_141687.1, read on the forward strand.
ACAGTTGAAACAGCTCTAGTTTTTACCAGAACCCTGAATATAAACTATGCAGCCGGTGCAGTGGTGCCAGGGCCTAGAGGTTTTACCCATATTCTTTTACCCCCACATGCCTTACAAAGTGTTCACCTTTACAACGTATTGAATTACCACGCAGGGCTTTACCACACAATGCAGTTTTAACATATGATTTTGATGTGTGTATACATATATATTACCTACCGACGGTCGCCAGTTGGTAGTTATAGTTATGGCCATATTTCCATAATAGAAATTGTTTTTGACTTGCCTATATCTTTGACGTCATTTGGCAAGTCTTCACAACATTTTTTACATGAAGTGTGACAATGAGTCTTGTTGTGCATGGAAAGTTTCTAGGCAATCTGTCAAGCAGTGTTCGAGAAAAAGGGGGATAAAAAACGTGAATTTTCCTATGTTGAGTCCAAAAGAAGCTTTTGACCTGAATTCAGCCCAAAATGCTGGACGGAATTACACCGAATATGGCTGAAAGGTAGATTTTGGTTCACATATCACACTTTGTTATTGGGTGTAAATTTGTTCAGTAGTTGTTGAGAAATATAAGGAAATCCAAATTTGGATATCTGTGATAGCGGCTAATTCATGAATAGTAATGAGCTCTTGCAGAGAACTACAGAGCTCAGATTGGCTGCCAACACTTCAACCAGGAAGTGTTGGCAGCCATCTTGGGACTCTGCTTCAGCCAAGTCCCAAAAAAAACATAAATAAAAGAAAAGGGGTCAGGATACTAATACCCTTAACTCCTAGCCTTGCTCCTAGAGACCCAGAAGGACCCGGGCAGTGCAAAAAAATGCATTTTTCAACTGCTGCTAATTCGCAGCAAAAAGAAAAAGCAAGCTCCCACGCTTGTTTTGAAAAGGGCCCCCGGGTGGGCCAGGTCCCGGGGGCATGAGGCAATTTAAAAAAAAATGGAGTGGGCGGCTAGGGTCTCCTTCCAAGGGCTTACTTTCCCCTTAGGACCACCACCTCCGCAGTGCTTATGAAAATTATAAAGGAGGGGCCTCCTAGACCCCCCACCACCTGGGTCCCAGAGACCACCACCTCCCTGGGACACTAAGCTTTAAAATGAGGGAAGGGGAATGCCCCCTCTAAAGGGCCATATGAGGTCCCAGGGTCCATAACTCTCCGGGGCTGGCTCGTGAAAAGTAAAGTGGCAGTGCCACATGGCCCCCTCCTGGAGCCATACATGGCCCTGGGGGACCTGCACACCCTAGGGCCGGCTCCTGCTTTATCCTGGGGTGCCCACCTCCGGGACATAGCTGTTTACTTTTGCTTGGCAGGAGCTTTAACAGCTCCCACTAAGCTAAAGCAAACACTCTGGTTCCAGCAGGCAGGAGCTGTCAAAGTGTTCCCGCCCACTGGAAGCAAAGGTTTCATCACTTTCCCTGCATGCAGATATGCGGGCAGGGAAAGAGATGAAACAGATTGCTCTTGCATGCAGGGAGATGCATTTCCAGCATCTCTCTTTGTGCAAGAGCAAGGCCAGCTCCCACAGGAGGCAGAGAGGTGGCTGTGACAGCGGGATCTTGAGGTGATCCTGGCAGGGAAAGAGCAGAAAGAGGCAAAATAAAGGTCAGAAACCAGTAGAAAAAGGCAGAATACAAGTCAGAAAAAAGCAGAAAGCGACAAAATAAAGGTCAGAAAGAGGCTAAATAAAGGTGATAAACCAGCAGACAGAGGCAGACTAAAGGTTAGAAACGAGCAGAAACAGGCAAAATAAAGGCGAGCCATGAGCAGAGAGAGGCAAAATAGAGGTCAGCAACGAACAGAAGAAAGCAAAATAAAGATCAGAAGTAAGCAGAAAAAAGTTAGAAAACGAGCAGAGAATAAACTCAAGCACTCATGCACCCACTCACAAACAAACTCAGACACGTATACCCAATCACAGACACGTCAGACACTCATGCACCAACTTGCAGAATCACTCATACTCTTTCTAACTCACAGACCTACTAAGACTGACTCACCAACTCACAGACCCACTCAGAGACTCACACACCAACTCACAAACTCACTCACCCACTCACAGACCCCCTCAATTAATCAATCAATCAATCAATCAATCAATCAATCATGACACTTGTATAGCGCGCTACTCACCCGGAAGGGTCTCAAGGCGCTTGGGGAAGGGGTCCCCTACTGCTCGAACAGCCAGGTCTTGAGTTGTCTCCTGAAGGCGAAGTGGTCCTGGGTCAGCCGAAGGTGGATGGGGTGGGAGTTCCATGTCTTGGCCGCCAGGTAGGAGAAGGATCTGCCTCCGGCGGTGGCTCTTCGGATGCGTGGTACGGCGGCGAGGGCGAGGCTAGCAGACCGTAGCTGGCAGGTGGGCGTGGAAGGTCAGGTGGTCGTTGAGGTACTTAGGGCCCAGGTCGTGGAGAGAATGTGTGCGTGGGTGAGGAGCCTGAACGTGATCCTCTTGTTGACGGGGAGCCAGTGCAGGTCCCTCAGGTGGCCGGAGATGTGGCTGCGTCGGGGGATGTCCAGGATGAGTCGGACAGAGGCGTTCTGGATGCGCTGGAGTCTTTTCTGTAGTTTGGTTGTGGTTCCGGCGTACAGGGTGTTTCCGTAGTCCAGTCGGCTGGTGACGAGGGCCTGGGTGACCGTCTTCCTGGTTTCGGTCGGGATCCATCGGAAGATCTTGCGGAGCATGCGGAGGGTGTGAAAGCATGAAGAGGAGACGGCGTTGACTTGTCTGGTCATCGAGAGGGAGGAGTCCAGGATGAAGCCCAGGTTGCGTGCGTGGTCTGTTGGCTTGGGGCGGTGCCCAGGGCTGGGGGCCACCAGGAGTCGTCCCAGGCGGAGGGTGATGGTCCCAGGATGAGGACTTCCGTCTTGTCTGAGTTCAGTTTCAGGCAGCTGTTCTTCATCCACTCGGCGACGTCTTTCATCCCTTCGTGGAGGCTGGTTCTGGCGGTGTCGGGGTCTCTGGTGAGGGAGAGGATCAGCTGGGTGTCGTCGGCGTAGGAGATGATGTTGAGGTTGTGTTGGCGTGTGATGGTGGCGAGAGGTCTCATGTAAATGTTGAAGAGGGTGGGGCTGAGTGATGATCCTTGCGGGACGCCGCAGATGACTTCGGTGGCCTCGGATCGAAACGGGGGGAGGCGGACTCTCTGTGTTCTTCCGGCGAGGAACGAGATGATCCACTTCAGTGCCTTCTCTTGGATGCCGGTGTTGCTGAGGCGTTGGACTAGGGTGCGGTGGCAGACAGTGTCGAACGCTGCAGAGAGGTCCAGGAGGATGAGTGCCGCTGTTTCCCCGTTGTCGAGAAGGGCTCTGATGTCGTCGGTGGCTGCGATGAGGGCAGTCTCGGTGCTGTGGTTGGCTCTGAAACCGGACTGTGAGGAGTCGAGGGATCCATTCGTCTCGAGGAAGGCGGCAAGTTGTCTGTTGGTGCTCTTTTCGATGACTCGATGGTCCAGGTGCGGAGGGTGGCGGTGGGGTGCGTTGGTTCGACGGGTGGGTGCGTGGATGGTGCGCCGAAGCTGTTGTGGATGTCGGCAATCTTGCAGTGGAAGAACGAGGCGAGGGAGTCGCAGAGATCTTGTGAAGGGGTGATGTCGTTGTTGCCGGTGCTGGGATTGGAGAACTCCTTGACGATGCTGAAGAGTTCCTTGCTGTCGTGGGCGTTGTTGTCCAGTCGATCCTTCAGTGATTTCTTGTTGGTGGTGCGGATGAGCTGGTGGTGCTTGCGGGTGGCGTGTTTGAGGGCGGTCATGTTGTCAGTGGTCTGGTAGAAGAGCCAGGCTTTCTCGATGGTGCGGCAGGTCTTCTTGGAGTCCTTGAGTTCGTTGGTGAACCAGGGGGCTTTCTTGCTTCTAGGTTTGCTGGGAGGGTTCTTCAGTGGGGCGAGGTCGTCGGCGCAGGCAGTCAGCCACTGCGTGAAGTTGCGGGCTGCTTCGTTGGGGTCTGGTGTGCTGGCAGGTGGGTTCTGGCTGAGGGAGGTGGTGAACTGGTCGGCGGTGATCTTGCTCCAGCTTCTGTGAGGAACCTGTTGCGGGTGGTGGTGGGTAGTGGTTTTTCTGAAGCTGAAGTGGACGCAGCTGTGGTCGGTCCAGTGAAGTCCGGTGGAGTGGCTGAAGGCGATGTGCTTGCTGAATGAGAAGACGGGATCAAGCGTGTGGCCGGCGTAGTGGGTGGGGGTGTTGACCAGTTGCTTGAGTCCGAGGTTGGCGAGGTTGTCCAGCAGGGTGACGGTGTTGCGGTCCTTGTTGTTCTCCAGGTGGAAGTTGAGGTCCCCTAGGAGGATGTAGTCAGCGGAGGGGAGGGCGTGTGGGCTGATGAAGTCCGTGATGTCTTCGCTGAATTGTGTGCGTTGTCCCGGGGGTCTGTATATGAGGGTGCCTCTGAGGGTCGTGTTTGGGTCGGTGTGAATCTGGAAGTGGAGGTGTTCGGCGGCGGCGTAGGTGTCGTCGGCGTCGGTCGTGATGCGGATGGTGTTCTTGTGGACGATGGCGATGCCTCCTCCGGTCTGGTTGACGCAGTCCCTCCTGATGATCTTGTATCCATCCGGGATGGCGATGGCGATGTTGGGGGCTGAGGAGGCGTTCATCCATGTTTCAGTGAGGAAGGCGATGTCTGGTGAGGTTGTGTCGAGGAGGTTCCAGAGTTTGACGGCGTGTCTGTGGACGGAGCGGGTGTTGAGCAGGATGCACTTGAGGTCGCTGCTGAAGTTTGGCTTGGCAGGCGCGGTGCATGTTCGGAGGCAGGTGAACTTGCAGGTTGTGCAGGTGAAGGGTCCGTGGAAGCGTTTCGGGACGGCCCGGCAGCAGGTGGGCTACCGGCCGGTATTGAGTGCGTTAAGGGCCGCGGCGTCGTAGGTTTGTCGGGTTGTCGTGCGTCGGTGGGGGCCAGGGGTCCTGGCGCTGGGCGCGGTCCAGGTGCGGACGGGCGCAGACGGGCTTGCCTTTGGTGCGCATTTGGCGCACAAGTGGTGCGCCGGCTGCGCGTGACCGCTGCGCGTACGCGCTGTCGCCTTTTATGGCTAAGTGGGAGGGAGGAGCAGCTGGGAGGACACAAAACGAAAAGGGGGCGTGGCCACGTGAACGGCGGCGGGGAGCGGGGCGGGCAGGGCACCGGGGGACTGCAGTAAAGAAAATACAACAAGGCTATTTCAACAACGCGCACAGGGGGACAACAGCAGTGATAACACAAAAAGGCAATGAAATAAACAACACGCAAACACGGCGGAGGGGCAGGGATCAGCGAGGCAGGCAGCTAGGGCGGAGAGGCAGGCACAACGAGGCTGCGAGCAGCAGCGAGGGGCACACACAGAGACTCACACGCCCACTTCCAGACATACCCAGACACCCATGCACTCACTCACAGACTGACTGACACACTCATGGAGGCACTTGCATGCCCACTCACAGACCCACTCAGATACTCTCACACCCACTCAGACACTCATACAACCATACACTCACTTAGACACTCAAAGGTTACAGGTTACACTTAGGAAATAGAAGTTAAAAAAATCTTATACATTCATTGAAAAACACAAAGGTTACAGGGACATTATAGTTAGGCACAGATTTCATTCCTGCAAAACCATAGAAATCCAGCAGTTATAGTTACTTAAGCTAACTATAACTTAGATCCCCACAATGCACTGCTTATGACCTCACATATTACAACACTCACGGTATGGTCAGTGACATCACTGATAACATCACTGATGATCTCTCAAATGACACAGATGCCACAGGTCTGATCTGTCTATTATGAAATGTTTCCACAAGGGCAGTAGACCTGAAGGATTTATTATGACACCCCCATGTTAAAGCCAATAGACCGTTAAGCATGGATTGCATGTTATTGCACCTTGTAGAAGCATTCAGACATAGTTTGTTACATGAAATCTCACAGATTAGTTTTTAGGTAATAATTCTATCTGGAAGGTCATACAGATTTGTCCCTTTGGTTTTCCATTTTCTCCATGAAAGGTCCTTTCTCATTTCTTTCCTTCTCTTGTTAATTTCATTGCTAAAGCATTCTACAGATCTCAAGACAACACTAACAGACTGCTTGCTTGCCACTCATTTCATCTGCAGTCTCCTACATACCTACATGCATCTGAAGCAGGCAACCATCATGGAATTATATTGTCCATAGGGCATCATTGTCTTTACCATTTCAAGAAGGCCAAAGCATTGGTTCTAAACATGGCAACCAGCTGGAAATTTAAAACAATAATACACAATGTACAATACAATTGCAACACAGACCCTATCTCATTTTAAAGCATGTTTTCTTTCGTTTTTACTTTTATTCATGTTTCTATTATATTTGTCTTATTTTATGTTGTTGAGTTTGTGTGAGAGTTTTATTGTGGCTGTGTAAGTGGGTGCATGCAAAAATGAGTGAGTGGGTGTGTTGAAGGATGGATGTATGAGTGCATGTTTGATGACTTATTCAGTACCTAACCCCATCAATGAAGAAGGAGACAATTTCATTTATAAGCCAGACATATTGACTTTGCCAATGCTGGTTATCTCTTAGGTAGCTGGTCCATTTGCCTAATTGCACATCTTGGGGGGTCAACGAGCAAAGTGATGAATGGAATGTTTGAGTTAATTTCAGCCACTGGCGATCGCTCTGGACTGCATTCCAATCTGCCATTTTTCGCCCACTATGCCACCTCAGTTTGGACCAAGCAATATGCAAATTAACCATGGCCCTTCTCCAATTGGGGTGAAAATTGCAAAAAACACAGTTGATGGACAGAATGTAGAACAATGTCATACACTCACCCCAGTACAAGGATCTGGGCCTAAATCCATCGTTTTTTTGCACTCCACACCACCCTGGGTTAGACACTGGCTATATGCAAATCAGCTCTGACCCTGTGCCTCATGGGAACAGTCCAGTCCGAACTACCAAGCCATGTCTTTCCCAGACCGGAATCAAGCATCCAAGGACCGGTTTCTGGCTATCAGCCTTCATCAGCCTGGATAGCTTGACTCCAGTGGTGTGGAGAGCCTGGGACTCACGTCTGAGTATACCCAGCACACTCGGGGTGAATTGGAACAGTCCAGCCAGAAATGCCAGGCCAGGTCCCCCTGATACAGAACACATGCAACCCAGGACCGGTTTAGCCTTTATTATGGGCTCACAGATCAGATTTCCGGAGCACAGTGAGCACAGGACTCTCATCTAGGCACAACCGTCACACTTAAGGCATCTAAAACCAAAGTGATGGATGGAATGCTTGAATTAATCTCAGGCACTGGCAATTGCTCGGTCTGCATCCCAATCGTTCATTTTTCCCGCACTGTACCACCTCAATTTGGACCACCATATATGGTGCTGATGAGAATGCTCTTCGACTACCAATGTTCATTCAGAGGTAATTCTAAAATATTTATTTAGTAATGCAACATCTGTCTGTTTGCTTTAAGAGATTCTAAAGCCACCACAACTAGCGAGTAGCATGGATGCTGAGTTAGGAACTCACGAGAGGATTGAGACGTTAGAATTGGAGAAAAGTGTTTTAAATAGGAGAGGAAAACACGCTGAGTTCCAGTCAGCCTTCCCTCAGCTTGCTTCATCTTACTGCATCCAGAAAAGTTCAGAGGAGCTCAGAGGAATTATTGCCTTTGGGAATCTATGTCAGATACAATTTGTGTGTATGGCTGAGTATTTTTCTACTGATCAAGAGAAGATCTTCATTTGCCACAGTTTGAATTATATTTTGACCTAATATTTCAAGGCCGTTTATCTGAGTATTCTACTGAAACAGCCTTACTGGACCTAAGCCTAGAAAGGCTATTACTTGTTTTGCTCGTTTTAAGTGTCTTGCTCCTACTTCTCTTTGGAATGGCCAAGCACTGACGGCTCATTTCTGCAAAGGGTTGTCGAATGAGATAAAAGGATGTATTATTGTGAGGCACAATACCCTTCACTTTAATTCATCTGGTAGTGAAAATAGACCTATTTTACCAGATTAAAAGATTGTAAAAATGAGAAAAGGGTTGAACAAAGAAATCGATCCACTTTTTCAGCAGTTAAACCAGTCTTCAGCATAAGCGCTGCTTTCAAGACCCACAGTCGCATAAGCAAAGCAAATGCAAATAGGCTCAAGTCAATATCAAACTTCAAGCTAAGATTATTGAGTTCACTGTGGCACCTACAACCTTTGTTTACACTGTTGTAAAGGAAGCCATGATTTGCAGAACTGTCCAGGGAGACCACAGTCAGAAAATGTGAGGTTTTTTTTCATGGGAAACCTTAAGTTAGTCAATCAACAACAGATGCCACAATGCATTTAATGTGTCAAGCTAATCGGACTGTGCCCTTTCAGATACTCATACAATTTCAGCCTATATCTCCTCAAATTATACAGACTGCAGCTTTAATAGCTGGATTGACATTGCTAATGCTTTTTTTTAATCAGACTGTATGATTACAAAACGTATCTAAAGAATCACTAGCAGAAGTTAACATGGTTGATGCGACCCCATTGTCTCAGGGCTAATAATCTATTCCATACTTCAATTCTATTGAAAATGATGTCATACTCACCAAGAGATCATTATCGTTGACATTGTTCCATGCCTTTTAAAAAATTGCCTAGTAATTAATTGCCAAAAAACTACCATAAGATTAGATTGAGAGTATTGTTAACAGAATTACCCATACCCTACTGAAAGGAGACCAGATAATTTATAAGAAGCCTGATTCCACTCTCTTGCCTATTCAGTATCCAAACGATCAATATGAACTACCACCAAATCAGCCATATGACTGACCAATTGATCTAGTAGTTAATGCATTAATCCCACACAGAAATGTGTATCCCATATATGGGTCTGAGAAGTAAGCTTTGAAAGAATATATTGATAAACATTTATGAAAACATTTTATCAGAGTGTCCCAAACACCTGCTGTGACGACTGTTTTTTTGGGTCTCAGACCCTGAACAGTCCAGGGAACTAAATGAAATCTCAGTTCGACAGATATCCTCTACCTCTATTTGAAACACTCTTAGATTCCCTAAGTGGAGCATAATGGTATTTCAAACAGGATCTATGGAGAGCCTATATACTAGTTAAAATCCATTCAGAAAATGAATGAAAGACAGTTTTTTTATACTTAATTCGAGCATTTGGAGTATTTAGAAATGCCCTTTGGCCTATGCAACACTCACTTCTACATTCTAATTCCGAATAGTATATTTTGATGATATTTTGATTTATTCTCAAACTTTGTCTGAACATCAACACCATGTCAGAAACTCTTTTCGGAGATAACAGGTTATATACAAAACTTGACTAGTGTGCCTTAACCTAGGATTTTCTTATCTGGGGTTTGAAATAAGTCAAGATAGAATAGCAATGGAAAAATACGTTTCTCATATACTTCCAAGGCCTGATTTCTAGTTCTTATAAATTTTTATAGAACGTTTATACAGAATTTCTCAATTCTAATGTCAGCCTTAACAAAGTTAACCCAAAAATACAACAAAGGCTCAAAGGAATGCGGAATCACAGCAGGCTTTTGAACAAATAAAAGGGAAGTTCTTTCAGGCTCAGATTCTCGCATATCCTAAGAAAGACACACCTTTCATTCTTGAGACTGATGCATCTGGCATAACTTTAGGTGCAATTTGTTTCCAAAACAAAGCACAGATGTGTCACCTTTTACATTAAATGGCATACTATTCACACACATTGACATCATCAAAAATCACTTTACTATCCCTAACTAGAACAATTAGCTATATGATCCTCATTCATTACATGGAAACATTTTTAAACGGATCTGTGAATATAATTTAAGTCTTCTCTGATCATAGAAAATTACAATTTATGCGCATGCTAAGGGTAGTAAATCAACATATAGTAAGACGGACATTGTTTTTTTCCCGTTTCATTTTGTAATTTCTTATCAAGCAGGAAATAACTTATTTGAGGTCGCTTTGTCACAAAGTTTAGAGAACAGCTACGAAGTAGACAGTCCTACAGTTTTCTCACCAAATTAAATCCTTGGTTTTTAATGCTCTCTGCAAGATTTGGCTATGTTTGTAAGGTCTCATGAACAGGTGGAAGCATTGTGTAAAAAAAATGTGTGCATTAGTTCAAAGTTAATGATGTTTTTTTTTTTACCTATAGCAAACATCTCGCCATCCTTCCAGGAAATATTCATGATATAATTACATTTTGGTGTCATGAAAGTCCCAGTGTTGGGCCTAATGGACATGAGAAAACATTAAAATTAGTGAAAAATTATGTCTAGTGGCCAATATTTCTATTTTGAGGTTTTTGTTCCCATTTCTTCTGGAACGACTGGATATGAGTATGTTGGCACCTTGAATTCCTGAATATGAACTGCATTGTTGTATGCTGTTTTGAATCTGTCACCTGCTGAATCGTGGAGTTTTTAATAGCATTTTTCTTTTAAACTATTTTAATAGATTGCTTAATAGTTTTAACTCTTAAGTGATGTGATACATTTTTATCTTTTATGGCCTTATCAGACCGAATAAAGATTTGAATTGGTCGAATTGATTGAAGATGGATATTTTTGATGTTTTGATGTTATGAAGTCTTGTTCAGTTTATGAGGTTCCCTAGAAAAGTTAACAGGTTACATTTGATCAATTCTAACTCCAACATAACCATGTACAGAGATTTTTATTGGCTTTATTACAGATTTGCAAGTAGCTGAAGGTACCTAATTAGCTCATTTTGTGTCAACTTCCCAGATTCTTATTTGCAAAGAGTTAGCTCGCATATTTTTAAATCATGTGTTTTGATTACAGGGTCTATGAGCCAAGGCATGGATCATGGAACACTATTTACTTCCACGTTCTGGCAGGAGTTAACTTGTCTGTTAAAAAATGTATTAGCTTATCTTCAGCATATCATCCTGAAAATCTCTACTACCTCCCATCTGAGCATGCGAAATTGAATGGTGCTATTCTAAGCTCTGAGGACTAAAGATCCACACTCCCTTCCTTCACATCTGCTCCTGCAGTAAAGAAATGTGCGGTCATCGTGCTACTAAACAGTTACTGAGTTCCGGCCTCGTTTTCATTCTGTTGTGGAACTCACTCTACTTCTGCCTCAATTTTGTTTCAGTTCACTTGTTGCTACATTCCGTTGGTCTCATGTTATCTACTTTGCCTTTCCACCAGTCTTCCTGCTGCTACAAACCAGCTCACTCTTCTCCACAAGTCTTCCAGTAATTTTCCCAACCGGCCATCCTACTTCAAAGATACTTCTCCAGAACTAAGCTCTGTGTGGGCCATTGCCTTGGTCGCGCTGCTCAGAATCCTCTTCAAATGCCAGTGGTCATCCATTGGGCATTCGAGAATATCTATTCAAGTAGGCCTTCTTTTACAGGAAGGCAGCCAAGGATTTACTGCACGTGTCCTGGAAAACTGAAACTAGAAGTGTCTTCACGTTTGATAGGAAAGAATGTCAGTGAGTGGAGAAACAGCTTCATAGAGCTTTAATATGAACGCTCAGTCTTTTCTTCACACTTTTTATACAACACGTTTGATTGATTAAGTGGAAGGAGACATGCATACCACTGTTTCAAAAAGGTAGAATATTTTAGATTTGAAAATGCATTACCATAATAACATTGCAGGAGTCTTGTGATCTGAGGCAATGTTTATGTAAAATTGTGTTTTATTCAAGACATCTAAGAAGTGGAGAAAGGAAGGCCAGGCTCCTCATCTGTCCTACACAGAGAACTGTCAGCTTTGCTTATTCTTGCAAGACAATGTCTGCTGGAGAAGGCACCTTGCCTCATCTACCATCAGAAGGACAGCAGCCTGATTATTAGTCCCTGGGCTTACAACTGATCAGTCACAGGGTTAGCACCATACTGGAAAAAGGAGACCAGTGTCTGACCCCTAGCCCGGCCCTCAAGCCTTTGATTGGTAGATCACATTGTTTCCCAACCAGTGATTGTCTGGTATTGCTACTCTCTGTCCCTGGCAGCTTAATTCGCAGTCTGCATTGAGGCTTGATTTCCCCACTAGTTCGCGAGTTCTACCCCAATCCACATCGGCGAAGGGCTCAACCAACTCTGTCTCCCTTGCCTGAGGTGCTCTATATCGATGTTTCGTCATTTCTCCTTTAAGCGCCTTTAGAATAGGATGATCAGGTGCTTACTTTCGCCCCAAATAAGCAGTCCGATTCGCAACATTTTACACCTAGATTTGAATCCTGTGTGCCCACGGTAGGTTTGGACTAGATAGTTCAGTGCTTTTTTCACTGTATTTCTTTTTATTTTGTGTGTTTACATTATGAGGCCTATTCACTTACTGAATTTCATAGTAATGGCTCCTGATAGAGTTGTTGAACTGACAAGGTCTGGCATGCACCCTGGGAGTAGTGCAGAGACCCAAGAAGACTCCTAGCAGAATTGCTAGCACCCCCAAATGTAAGCTGTTACTCTCTACTGAAAAGGGAAAAATATCCAAAAACACATTTCTAGAGATACACAGCACTGGCTACAACAACAATTTATACTAAAGACTTTTAATGAAAGTGAGTATTCAGATGCACTGCTTTTACCACATTGGCTCTGGGCGAATTGTGTGCTGGTATGCTAGGCAATGTTCTTCCTCCCATTTTGTGAATTTTGCAGTATATTTAGAAGTCCTACAGTAGTAAAACCCATGTATTACAAAATGCTATTCACTAACCCATGTACTGAGGTCTACGCCTCTGCCCCCTTACTTTTTCTGTGCATCAGCCTCCCCCCCCCAGTCTGCAGAGATCTCCACACAGACACGCCTGCGTTTTATTAGTGATTGTGGGAGAAATGGTGGAGTAGCTGGTAAATGGTGAATACTTATGAAAAAATGGGAGGGCATTAAGGAGTGGTGTAAAGAGGATTAAGGAGGGGCAAAGAGGGGCATGCATCCACCCACAAAACAGTAGATCTATTGCTATTTATTAAACCAACTTGTAAAGTTAGTAGAGCCAAAAAGGACCCAAAACGGTTGTAAATGTACTCCATCTCAGGCCTGGAGTATGTCCAGCACCATACAAGGCCAACAACTGGTATTACAACCCCCCCAACCCCCATGGAAAATAATGGTGCAGAGACTTAAAATAGAACCCCATTGGAAATAATGTTTCAAATAATTATTTTATTTCTACCTTTTAAAAATATATACAAATGGTATGTAATGTTTTAAAAAGTATATTTTATTTTTGTAATGTTAAACAAACATAAGTAAAATAGAATTTTTTAGATACAATTTAGTAACTTTTAATATAGAAAAGATACACATTTTACTTAGGGTAGGTATTTTCACAAAAAATAAGTTTTTTACTGTAATACATGTAAATTAATGAAATATGTAATTGAAAGTTAATAGTGCTAGAGCATTTTATTAAATGATAGAAAATTCAGTTTGCATTAATATGTAACATTAAAATATTCTAATTATTTTTATTAAGTGTATTTAACATTTTACATTTTCTCTATAATTTACCATAAAACGTGGGTTCAAATCAAACTAGGAGACGGCAGGTTCCTGTCCCGGAAAATACCAATCACTATGGGGCTCAAACAGGGGTGCGTACTGGCGCCGACACTTTTTAACCTGTACATGTCCGATTTAACGTCGGAACCAGATACATGTAATTCGCATGAGCCAAAAATAGGCAGGCTGCCACTTTCGAATCTTCTGTATGCAGAGTCAAGTCAAGTCAAGTCATAAAATTTGTATAGCGCACTACATACCCAGAGGGTTTCAAGGCGCTTAGGAAGGGGAGGAGGATTATTTGTCAAATATCCACGTTTTAAGCTGCTTTCTGAACGCTAGGTGGTTCTGGGTGAGGCGAAGGTAAGCGGGGAGTGAGTTCCATGTTTTAGCAGCCAGGTAAGAAAAGGATCTGCCTCCCATGGTGGTCTTGTTGATGCGAGGTACAGTGGCGAAGGCTTGGCTGGAAGAACGTAGTTGGCGGGAGGGGGTGTAGAAGGACAGTCGAGAGTTGAGGTAATCTGGTCCGATGTCGTAGAGTGATTTGTGTGCGTGGGTAAGCAGTCGGAAAGTGATCCTCTTATTGACGGGTAGCCAGTGGAGGTCTTTAAGGTGACCGGAGATGTGTTCGTTGCGTGGGATGTCTAATATGAGCCTGGCTGAGGCGTTTTGGATTCGTTGGAGTTTCTTCTGGAGTTTAGCGGTGGTACCTGCGTAGAGGGTGTTTCCGTAGTCCAGTCGGCTCGTGACCAGAGCGTGGGTGACTGTTTTCCTTGTTTCGGAGGGGATCCAGCGAAATGTTTTTCTGAGCATGCGAAGAATGTTGAAGCAGGAAGAGGATACGGCGTTGACTTGTCTGTTCATTGAGAGAGAAGAATCCAGGATGACGCCAAGGTTCCGTGCGTGGTCTGTCGGGATGGGTGCTTTTCCGAGGGCTTCCGGCCACCAGGAGTCGTCCCAAGCAGAGGGGGATGTGCCTAGGATGAGGACTTCTGTTATATCTGAGTTCAGTTTCAGACGGCTTTGTTTCATCCATTCGGCGACTTCTTTCATTCCTTCGTGTAGGTTAGTTTTGGCGGTGCTGGGGTCCTTGGTGAGAGAAAGGATCAGTTGAGTGTCATCCGCGTAAGAGATGATGTTGAGGTTGTGTTGGCGGGCGATGTCCGCGAGGGGGCTCATGTATACGTTGAAGAGGGTGGGGCTGAGTGATGATCCTTGAGGTACGCCGCAGATGACTTCAGAGGCCTCGGACTTGAATGGAGGAAGGCGGACTCTCTGGGTTCTTCCGGTGAGGAACGAGGTGATCCATTCAAGTGCTTTTCCTTGGATTCCGATGTTATTGAGGCGTTGTAGAAGGGTGCTGTGGCAGACTGTGTCGAATGCTGCAGAGAGGTCGAGGAGGATGAGGGCGACTGTGTCTCCATTGTCCAGTAGAGTTCGAATGTCGTCTGTTGCTGCGATGAGGGCGGTCTCAGTGCTGTGTTTTGCTCAGAAGCCAGATTGTGAGGGGTCGAGTGATTTGTTGGCTTCGAGGAAGGTGGCGAGCTGGTTGTTGACGGCTTTCTCGATGACTTTGGCCGGGAATGGAAGAAGCGAGATGGGGCGGTAATTTTTGAGTTCGGTGGGGTCCGCTGTTGGTTTTTTCAGAAGGGCGGTGAGTTCAGCGTGTTTCCAGTCTTCTGGGAAGGTAGCGGAGTTGAAGGAGCAGTTGATGACGTCTCGGAGGTGCGGTGCTATGGCGGAGTCTGCTTTGTTGAAGATGTGGTGAGGGCATGGGTCTGTGGGGGATCCAGAGTGGATGGAATTCATCAGGCGGATGGTTTCCTCAGTGGAGATTGGGTTCCAGGCGTTAAGGGTGTTTACGGGGGGAAGATGGTCAACAGATGGTGGGGTGGGTTGGTTTCCGGGTTGGTTGTCAAAGCTGTTGTGGATGTCTGCAATCTTGTTGTGGAAAAAAGAGGCTAGGGAGTCGCAGAGGGTTTGAGAGGGGGTGATGTCGTTGGAGTTGGCCGAGGGGTTGGAAAATTCCTTGACGATGTTGAAAAGTTCCTTGCTGTTGTGGGCGTTGTTGTCAAGTCGATCCTTGAATGCTGTTTTCTTGGCTTTTCGGATTAGTTGGTGGTGAGTGCGGGTGGCTCTTTTGAAGGCGTCCTTGGTGCTGGTGGATGGGTCTTTTTTCCAGGCTTTTTCAAGGGAGCGGCAGAGTTTCTTGGATTTCTTAAGATCATCGTTGAACCATGAGGCCTTTTTGCTGCCAGGTTTGCTTTGACGTTTTTTCAGTGGTGCTAAGGTGTCAGCGGTGTTGGATAACCATAGGGTGAGGTTGGCTGCGGCTTCGTTGGCGTTAGAAGAGAGGGCTGGGGAGTTTCGAAGGAGCGATGCGGAGATTTGGTCCTTGGTGATTTTCTTCCAGTTTCTTTGCAGGGTAGGTTGGGAGTGGATGATGGGTTTCGGCTTGTTGTAGGTGAAGTGAACGCAGCTGTGGTCGGTCCATAGGAGATCCGTAGTGTGGCTGAAGGAGATGTGATTGCTGGAGGTGAAGATGGGGTCGAGTGTGTGACCTGCGATGTGGGTGGGGGAAGTGACTAGTTGTTTAAGTCCAAGGTTGGCGAGGTTGTCCACGAGGGTGGCGGTGTTGTGGTCGTTTATCTTTTCAAGGTGAAAGTTGAGGTCTCCCAGAAGAATATAGTCTTTGGAGGGGAGCGCGTGTGGAGAGATGAAGTCCGTGATGTCTTCACTGAATTTTGCGCGGGGTCCTGGTGGTCTGTAGAGGAGAGTGCCTCTGAGAGTGGTTTTGGGGTCGATGTGGATCTGGAAGTGAAGGTGTTCGGAGTTGGCGAGGTTGGTGTCAGAGCTGGTTGAGATGTGGATAGATTTCTTATGTACGATAGCGATTCCTCCTCCTGTGTGGCTGGTACGGTCTTTGCGAGTGATCTTATAGTCTTCAGGGATGGCAATGGTGATGTCTGGTGCGGAGGAATCATTCATCCATGTTTCCGTAAGGAAGGCGACGTCTGGAGAGAAGGTGTCTAGTAGGTTCCATAGGTCAATGGCGTGTCTGTGCACCGAGCGGGTGTTTAGAAGGATGCATTGTAGGTGGTTGGGGTCGGGAATCTGTGGTGTAGTCGTAGCGGAGATGTTGTCGGTGCCGCTGAATTTGCAGGAGTAGCAGGAGAAAGGTCCATGGGTGTGTCCAGGAGTGGCTTGGACGCAGTTAGGGGCGCGACCGCGGTTAAGGGCTAGGAGGGTGGCGGCATTGTAGGTAACGCGGGGGGGCTGGGCAGCGCGAGGGGCAGGGGGTCTGGCGCTGGGCGCGGTCCAGGCGCGGACGGGCGTAGGCGGGCTTACCTTTGGCGCACCTTCGGCGCGGGTTGGGCGCGGTCGCTGCGCGTGGACGCTGCGCGCGGGAGTAACTGTCATATATGGATGGTGGAGGGGGAGGGGCGAGGGCGCTTCAGCTGGGAGGCGGGGCGGGCTAAGGAGGACGACAACAACAACAAAATGGAGGTGGAGGGGTCAGGGCGGCAAGAGAGCTTGGGGGGAAACGCAAATACTGCAACAGGGTCGCGCTATTGAACAAAATGCAAATGAGCAAAAGCGGCGAGATGTAAATAAATTATACTACAGAGTCATGCTGGCAGTATCACACTGCAAATGGGCAGATCGGCAAATTCAGCAATCAAAATGGGCAAAGCGGCAGTTCCAGCACGCAGCGGTAATTAGAGCGCACAGCAGGCAGTAGTTATTAATTACAGTCCAGAACAGAGCAAAAGCGCTGCACAAACGATACCTCAGCAGCAGGGGAGCGACCACTCAGCTCGGAAGCACAGAGCGAGTCACGGCGCTTCCAGGTGTGGGAGCGCTGTTTGTTGTCTGTGGGAGGGCGCTTCAGCTGGGAGGCGGGGCGGGCTAAGGAGGACGACAACAACAACAAAATGGAGGTGGAGGGGTCAGGGCGGCAAGAGAGCTTGGGGGGGAAACGCAAATACTGCAACAGGGTCGCGCTATTGAACAAAATGCAAATGAGCAAAAGCGGCGAGATGTAAATAAATTATACTACAGAGTCACGCTGGCAGTATCACACTGCAAATGGGCAGATCGGCAAATTCAGCAATCAAAATGGGCAAAGCGGCAGTTCCAGCACGCAGCGGTAATTAGAGCGCACAGCAGGCAGTAGTTATTAATTACAGTCCAGAACAGAGCAAAAGCGCTGCACAAACGATACCTCAGCAGCAGGGGAGCGACCACTCAGCTCGGAAGCACAGACGACCTAGTGCTGCTGAGTCAAGCTCCCATTGGCCTCCAACCTTTATTAGATACAACCAGCAGTTATTCAGCAAAGAATGGTCCATCTATCAACTATGATAAAACAAATGTAATGAGGATTCATCCAAGAAAGGACACCTCCAAGGTCCACTGGCATCTGGCCAATTTGACAATCGCAGTGGTAGACCAATACAAATACTTAGGAGTGATTTCAGATAATAAAGGCACATTTAACGCACAAAAAGATGTAATCAAAAGAAGAGGCAACTCTATCGCCGCAGCAATAAAATCTATCGAGCATACAATAACCGGTCCAAACCTTACTCCACTATGACAAGTTTGGCGAGCAAAGCTCATTTGGCAATCACATACGGGAGCGAGTGCATGAGGGGAAGAGACGCAGCTACATTAGACAGTACTGTCTCAAGAGCAGCCAGAATCATTTTCAGCCTACCTAAGTACGTTTAACTGGCACAAATGAGGCTGGAATTCGGCCTGCAAAGCCAAGAATTAGCCCAGAAAGGAGCCTATGCCAAGAGTTGGTATAGAATCAAAAGAGCGAAAGCAGGAACATTGAATTCTTACCTATGGACCGAAATACAACAAAAGAAGGACTGTGCAGCCATGAGCTATCTGACCGCATCAAAAGACCATCTAGGACTGGAGGAACTATGGGCAGCATCAGGGTCCTACCATTGTTTTAAACAGATTGTAAATAAGACAGTGAAAAAACTATCATTACTTGAAGACAAGGCAGCCCTCACAGAAAGAACCCATGGAAGGTTTTCGTGCAAAGCTACATCAACCCTCTCCGCAATCCTATCTAGGTTCAGGCTTTAACCGGAGGAAGAAAGAAAAATATCTTCATCTCCGAATGGGCATTTTACCATCAGTGCAGCACCTTCCCCCTTGGAAAAGACCATTGGGCCAGACAACATGCTGTTTATGCAAGGAAGCTAATGAAAGCATAATACACCTTTTGTGCATCTGTTGAGAATTACAAGCAGTCTGAAGCTATTTTCGGAAGCCACACTTCATAAGCGAGGGGATAAGAACATGTAGGCAAGCATTAATAGCATGCCTCGAGAAGGGAATGTCCAGCTGGTGTGTCGCTTCATACAATTCACGGAAGCAGCTAGGGTGGAACTCGGCTGATAAACCACTAGTATCACCCACCACTGCATCATTCCTCAGTTTTTGCTTTCTCAACAAACCAGATTCACTAAGATTGCCCCTCTTCCGGACAACAGATGCTCCAGTATGACTGTTAATTGCAAATTACTTCTACCACAGGCAGCAAACAACTGGTATATCGTATAATCACTCCTCTAATCGAACTGCGGATGTGTTTTATTATAACTTTTAATCTTTTAGTCTTATTTCCCTCATAAAAATGCTTAAGATCTGAAAATCTGCCAAGAAACAGAACAATTAAATCTCTTATCAATGTACTGTAATTGACACAACCGCTGACATTTGCACTAAAGATGTGAATACAATGCACAGATGTTTTATGAAATTATATTATTGAGAAGTTTTAAATCATGAACCTTGCTGATCTAATTTTTGCCACTTTCTTTTAAAAAGAAATTGTAAAGGTTTTAATTGACCGGACAATAAACTATTACTTACTTACTTACTTATAATTTACCACAGGGAGATCTTTGCCATGTTTTTGAAGACTTTTGCCTACCTTATCCTACGTGTCAATAATAGCCAGTAGTAGCTTTACAATTATAAATTAGGATCCATCCACTGAATTCAGGGGAAGGGTACATGTACATCTTCAATTTGTAGTAACTTTACAATTAGAAATAGTGAATAACCAAAAGAAGTAAACTTGCTATAAACTGTAAGAGTAAATTTACCTTTGTGAAAAGGCCCCAAGTCTTCAGGTACACGAACGGAGGAAATACCTTATCTATGCACTGATAAAAATCATATATTCCTCTTACGTGCTTTAAAGCTATTAATTTTCAGTGTCTGTTCTAAGCACACCTGTCTGCTAGGAAACATCCTTAAAGTTGTATTAAAACTGCATGGTTATTTTTGCATTTAAAGTTTTTATTGGAAGCGTATGTCCACTCATTTAGGCGCCATTATGTTTCCTTTTTATCTTTTTATTTTGTGACATAAATGTTCAATAAAAATTAAAAGGATATTTAACCATTGCATCATCTTGCCAAGGCCTGATAGAGTGGCTTTGCAGAATCTTTTTTAACATGTTGTATAGTTGAAAAACTGTTGTCAGCGACTTAGGGTAAGATGTACAACAGTTTTTAGCGGTCGCACATGGAGAATCGGGCCATTTGCTACTGCTAAAAAGCCTTTTAGAATGTACTAACCCTATTTTGCTAGTCTGTAACCTTTTACCGACTCAAAAAATCAGATTTGCGAGTCAGTATTATAAAGGGTCGTGTCAAGGGCAACCCTTCCTAATAGAGAGGTGCAGGGGCATGTATGAATATTTTACGACGAGAATGGGGTCCAAAAGCAATCATATTTTGACATCCCCGTGAAGGAGGTGGTAACTCATTCGCAAATTTTCCCTTTGTGAATTAGGGAACCAACATTTTTTAAGAGCAGGCAGTGGTTACACAGCCACTCCCTACTCTTAAAAAATGAAAATTTTGATTTTCATCTTTATTTTTTGAAATACATAAAATTTACTTTAAGGAAAACAGGCTCTATTTCAATGAAAAAAATAGCTTTCTTTGAAAAGCAATCACAGACATGGTAGTCTGCTGACCCCAGCAGGACACCATCCCTGTGATTACAGGCCATTCCCAATGTGATGCAAATTGCGACCTGACTCATGAATATTGATAAGGCAGGTCAATTGAGACCACACTGGTAACCGAAAACAGTGTCTGAGACACTGGTGTACATCGCACTTTGCAACTTCCTAATTGCGACACAAAAGGTCTCAATTAGGAAGATACAAAATGCTTAGGTTGTACATCTGAGCCTTTATTCCTTAATTCTGCATCATGACGCGGGCTAGGACGGCTCCTTCCATTGTGTCATGGTGTAGTGTACAATGATGTCATCACTGTG
This sequence comes from Lissotriton vulgaris, assembly GCF_964263255.1. Classification (NCBI taxonomy): domain Eukaryota; kingdom Metazoa; phylum Chordata; class Amphibia; order Caudata; family Salamandridae; genus Lissotriton; species Lissotriton vulgaris. Next base: position 387,752,443 of record NC_141687.1, read on the forward strand.
ACTAAAGTCTTGTGATATAATTTCTGGTGATGTCATTGTCAATGTTATGCTAAGTAGCCATTTCAAAACCTGAATAATCCTGCTTCTTTTGGGTCACAGATTGTTGACAAGCATGGAAGCTTCTGCAGTATAGTATTTTGGCCACAACTCTGAATAAAGTGAAAGAGCAAAAGCTTTGCTGTGACAGCAGGACAGTGGAATGGGGCATTTACATAACCACAAGTCTTTACACTGCCATGTATTAAATACATATGCACAGTTCATTGATGCATGCATTACAAGTATGAGATATTATTGTGGTGAGCCATGGTCAGAGCTGTGTCTTACCCTTAGTTTCATAATTACCCTGTGTGGCTTGGTATTGAAGTGGATGCTCAGAGGTTTGAGTGGTGTGATTTGTGCCCTATTCATATTTGGGAACCTGTTTTTGTGAGACTTGATAAGAGTTGCACTTTGTAACCAGATTTTGACCTAGTCTGACAATTTCGATCCTTGGTATAACTTGACGGGAAGTGCAACTTTCTCATGAGCTGGCCCATCAGTAATGACTTTTATTGGTTGATCTGCCAGTGTCAATTATGAAGGTATCGCTCATGGTAGTTTACCTTTCATCCTCAGGCTGCAGCACTGGTTAACATTTACCTGGATGGGTCTGTGCTGGTGACACACGGTGGAGTGGAGATGGGCCAAGGTCTTCACACCAAAATAATGCAGGTAAGAAATGTATGGCATATGCCAGCCTAACAGCCACTGTAGCCCCTGTTTTAGTAAGAAAACATTCATACAATCACCAAAAAAGAGAAGGTATTTAATTACATCAATGCAAAGGATTCCCTTTCTTTTCCTCCACCTTCAGAATAGACAGCAAGTACTGCAACCATACATTCACGCTCTGACAGTCACTTTTATACCTTCACTGACATATGATTTTAATCTACATACATTCAAATTCATTCTCATTCATGCATTCCCTCATTCATGTAAATACTCATTCATGTGTTCACTATTTCTTGCACTGCTACACTAGCACAGTCATTTATTTATGAATTCACTGATCTGAGCATCAGTTCCACTTGTATACATTTATTACAGAAACTGGGCTTATTATATAACAAAAACCACATCTGGTTCTGTTAGATAAACTCTTCAGGTTTTTGCTACTTAAAAGGGGGCTATATGTCAAGCCTCGTATACGTAAATTAAGTGTACTCAAAGAATGAAATCATGCACAAGCATAGAATGCTTAAATTGCCTGTACAGTATGCAACACAGGCAAATTCCTTTATTTCTATCACCGTTTCGACCTGTACAACTATATGTGACACTCAATCGCAGGACGTCGCCAGTGTACTTAATCGGTCGATAATGCACATTTTACTAATGAGTTCTCTCTAGAGAAGGCTTGGGCTAGACTCAAGTAGATCATGGGCAATTAGTCATAGATGCGACATTACATAAAAAAGCTCATTAGTTAATTGCACATCATCAACCAATTAAGTACACTTGGAGACTTCTAGATGAGTTCTAGGCAACCATATGGAGCCCATGATAAGACTTTAATTCTGTCATTACAAACTCTCACAGACTAAGGTCTCTCCTTTATGCTGTCCTGAAGAAGACACAAATTGATGATTAGGTGTCACACATAGATACACAGGTTGAAATGTCTAATTACAAACTCTCACAGACTAAGGTCTCTCCTTTATGCTGTCCTGAAGAAGACACAAATTGATGATTAGGTGTCACACATAGATACACAGGTTGAAATGTCTAGTTAGATAATGCAAGTGACCTGCTTAGTGATAGTATCCAATCATGGCTCCCAAGACTTATCGCACATACATAAAGGTAAAAGGATTAATTATCACACATGTTGAAGTTCTTTTTGGCTGGCCTTGTGAGATGACCTGGAACTGGTTTAGGCTTACTTTTACATTAGACCATTTAACTTGGTTGACCCATTCATAGACCCAAACAAAGCTGATTGTTTCTTTCATATTCCGTGCTCTTTCCAGGGGAACGGTTCATGCTTCCAATGCAACGAGGGAGGAGATGAGTGCAAAAATCCTTCCACTTGACAGCTGCCTTAGGCAAGGAAGTCGTTGTTTGTTTATACATTCATGGAGTTTTGTATACTGCGAATATGATCCAACTGGGTATCAGGGTGCTGCACAAATAGCAAAACAAGTTAAACATGGAAAAAACAGGCACTAAACACATAAGAGTACAGTTAGCAATATGTTGTACACATAGCCAATAAGCAGTAGCAGCAAAAGCAAAAAAGAACAGGCAAGAATCAAATTATATAGAATCAGAACAAATGAATTTAGAATACACAGGGTACAGAAATGACTATAGGATGGATAGTCCAACTTAGTGAAATCAGGACTCATGGAACTAATCAGTCACCAATGCTGAAGATATCTATTCAGCAGCAGCTTTTCAAATTCTTTTTTGAAGGAGGGCTGAAGGATTAGATCTAGTTTCCAAAGAAATTGTGTTCCATATTCTGTGAAGAAGACCAGAAAAGGAGCATTCATGAGTTTTCTTTTCATTGAACTTCTGTGGTTTCAACAATAGAGAGTTAGAACTTTGTAGGGATCAACTGCCACCCGATAGTTCAAGTTTTTCAGCCAGTTGGAATGGAGTGTTGAAATGAAGAGCCTAATGGGTCATGCAGTCTATCTTAAACTGAATTCTAGCCTCAAATGAGAGCCATTTGAGATGTTTCAGGTCAGGTGTGATGTGGTTGCATTTGCTGGACCCATGATGAGCCTAGCACCTGAGCTTAGTGTGGCCCTAACAGAGCCGGCTTGGCTTTGGGTAGTCGTGCTAGAGTGATACTCCTGTCTTCTATGCAGGAGATGACTGGGGATTGGACGGCTAAGTGAAAGTCATCTGGGGGTAAGAAGAGTTTGATTTTCCTTATAGTGCTCCAATGGAAATTGGCTCCTCTGGTAGTAGCACTGATGTAATCTTGCATATTCAGTTATTTGTCCAATGAAATGCCTAACAATCTAGTAAAATAGGCAACATGTGGGGTGCCGTTGAGCGCTGTAAACTGTTTCAGCCATTCCTCTGTGTGAGTATAAAGATTGTTGGAGGCAATCAGGAGAAATTCCATCCTGCGTGTGTTTAGCAGAAGGTGATTCCTGGTCAACCATTGTTGGGTTTTCAGTAGTGCGTAGTTAATAGTTTTGATATGTTCAGGTGAGGACATTTTTAAGTATAATTGCATGTCATCCAAGTACATGTGGTACTGTATATTTGAGCGTGTAAGACCTTTGGTAAGCGGTTCTATGAACAAGTTGAAAAGAGAGCGTGGGAGAGAGTGTGGACCCTTGAGGTACTCCCATTGAGACCGGAGAAAAGTCAGACATGGTTTGATTGACTTCGATTTGTTGAGATCTGTTATGAAGGAATGAGGAACCAACTTAAGGCGAGACCAGATAAACCCATCTTTTCCTCTAACAGGTCTATCATGTTGTCATGTTTGACCGTGTCAAACGCAGATGATAGATCAAGGGGTATAAGTACACAGGGTTCTTTCGGATCAAGTAGTCTCAAGGTGTCATCTGTAATGTGTGTCAGGGCGTTTCATTGTTCTGTTCTGAAGCCCGATTGGCAATGGTCAGTGAAGCTTATTATATCAAACAGATAAGAGAATGAATGCTGTAGGAAAGAAAGGGGATCTGAGGAAGTGTGGTACAGCTCAAAGACAGTTTCATTCTGACTTCTTGAAAGTCTAGAAAACAACATATAGCCATGAAGGTCTTTTACAGTGTCGCTTTCAGAAAAAGGACAATGACACCCCTGAATAACCTAGAGACATGCAGTTCTCTCTGATTGCTGGGTCCAAGTAGCAATCTTTACTTGAATAATCATTTGATGTCTTTAATGCAGACTAGTGCATGCATTACTGACAATGTAATCAACAGTAATGCTATAAGATGGTTCCATGTGCCATCATGGGCCCAGTGTTCCGGTCCTGAGCTTTCGGCTTATAGCCCAATGAATTTGTTGTTGTAGTTCTGCTGCACGTCTACTGAACCAATTGGATTTGCTATAGGTTTCAATGGTTTGTTGAAGCAAAAACTTAACTTGGGTAGGGCGCCCCCATGACACAGAGTGATTATAATCAACTATAACTTCCTTGAACTATGTGCTGAGATTAAAGTGTACAAACAAGTTGTCAAACTGTGATGGTCAAGTTTGGGGTCGGATATGGCAGGCGTATTTAGAAAGGAGCAGATGGTCAGCCGAAGGGGCATTTAAGTAAGCAAGATCAGAGAGACAGTGAAGATGCACAATGAATCCTCCTGGCTTGTTTTTCATTTTGTTCTAATTGTCAAAATATGTTATGCTTTAGATCAGTGTTTTTCCAAACTGTGGGATGTGACCCACAAGTGGGATGCAAGCCTATTTTTGGTTGGCATGCGAACGTTCAGCAATAGGTAAATAAATCTATAATTTCTGTATTTATCTTGTCACATTTGCTGTGCTTCAGGGTCAGAGATCAAATATCAGGCGGCCTTCTGACAAATCTCTTTATTTACAAACTCCTCTCACTTTAGTGCCGAGAAAGAAGAGTGAAGTGACTCGTCTGACAATCTTGCTCGGGTGCAAGTGTGAGAAAGGAAATGCAAGGATGTCATTTTTTGAACCACACAACCTGTGGTGTACCTGTAAGGGAACGGTACACAATCAACTGTTAGAAAAGCTAAATAGAGCACATTCTTATGTAATTCTGAAGTGTGGTGGAACTACAGAATTTATTGGGACCAAAACAATTTAACACACTTTACTCAATAGTGCACCAACGATGAAAATTTACTAAAACACGATTTCCACACATTATCATTTGTGTGCAATATAGTTTAATAAGTAAAACTGTCTGCGCCTGCAAATTTAGCAGAGCTTTCAATGGAAAATGTCCTGTCTGTAAATGACAGCGCGCTACCCCACGATGCTTCAGTTACATTAAAAAAATAATCTGCTTCATTTTCATTAAAGCTAGGTGGGTTGCGAAAGTTTGTCATTCAACGCAAGGGGTCCTGGTTCTAAAAGTTTTGGGAACCACTGCTTTAGATGCCTTCTGTATCAAAAGAATCAAATGTTAAAATTTTTAGGGGCATATTATCAGGGGCCTATCGCAGCTTTATCAGCGATAACTTTATCTCACTATTAGTAACCTGCAGCAAACGGACCTTAGCACGATTTTTGCAGATAGCAGCCTGTTTTTTCATCTCAAAGCATGTTAGTGATATTTATCGCTAATTACATGCAAAGTAGGCATTCCTGTGCAAAAAGGCACACAAACACCACTACTCCATATTATCAAGGGGCTCATTGAAATTCTGAAGAGCAAAAAAATTAGCTCTAACTGCAGTCAGAGCCAGTTACTTAAGATCAGCAAATAGCTGGTCTTAAAAATGGTGATAAAACTCGAGCCCATATTTCTGCAGGTTTTGGCCCTGGCCAGCGCTGCAAGCAATGTTGCAGCGCTGCCCTGCGACAGTGCAGGAATGTGCACAATCAATAAGATAGTGCGCATACTTGTGCCCCAGTTATGAAAAGTGTTGATGCGCTGCGGCAAGACAATGTTGCAACACTTCTCACTACGCCCTTCTTGCGACAGCATGGATGCGCTGTAATCACTGGACAGCACTCCATGAAGCAAGTAATGACAGATACATCAGGGATCCATATGTATCTGCCTGCGTTAAAGTCACACATTGCTGCAGGTGTGTCACAACCATGATGCAACTCCAGCAATGCATGGGGCCAGCCTATCCCTATGGCACTGCCTCACCCTCACGCCTGCCATCAGGCAGGCGGAAGGTACTGACGCAGTGCTGTTCATGAGGGGTGCCCGAATGTTGGCACTATTTGAGATCCATCGGTGGTGGTTGCACGCTGCGGTGTCATTGTTTGGAAGCATTGGTGGAGTGTTGGTGCTGAGGGAGTAGATGAGATGCTCTTCGCTGGGCTTGATCCAGCTGCGAGGGGGTGCGATGATGGCGGTGGCGTCCGGTCGGCAAGGTGAAGACGTGATGTTACCAATGATGGTCGGTCCAGGAGAGTAGGGTGTTGTGGCTGGAGTTGAAGTACCTGCTGGCGAAAGTGACGTGCTCGACTGTGTGTCCTGCTATGTGGCCTGTTGAGGTGACTTGCAGCTTGCGTCTGATGTTGGTGACCCTCTCCAGGAGGGGGTGGTGCCCTAGTCACTGGGGTTGTCCCGATGGAACTTTAGTTCACCAAGTTGGATGTCGTCGGTGGATGGGAGAACCTGGGGTGCGATGAGGTCTACAGTGGCATTGGAGAATGGGGGGCCACGGCCCAGGGGGCCTGCACAGGAAGGGGCCAAAGAGGATGATCTTGAACTTGTACCGGATCTGAGAGTTGACGTGTTCCATGGTCACCCTTGGCACATTAGAGTGTGTTGTCAGTTAGAGTGTGCCTCTGTAGGTGACGCCAATGCCTCCTCCTTGACGGTCGAGGTGCTCCTTGTGGGTGATACTGCAGCCGTCAGTGATGGCGAAGGCGATGTCCGGTATGGAGCAGAACTTGGTCCGGGTAGGCGAGATGGCGCCCTTTCCCGCTTCCTGCCTCTGCTGCCCCTGTGTCCTCGCCCATTGCCGCCTCGCAGCTGATTGTTCCTCCCCTACTAAATGGCGGATGCTGTGCGGTTGCGCAGCAGACATGCGCTGCTGGCACGCAGAAGGAGCGCCTAAGCCAAGCCAGTCTAGGTCTGTCCGTGACCCGTCCTCGACCAGTGCCAGGAACCCTGGATCTCAAGCCAGCCACTGCTACAGCTCAGCCACCCTCCACACACTCAACCACGGAAAACTCAGAGACTGACAACAGGCCTCGCCAAACACGACCCACGGGCAATTCTCCTGCCTCCCCTGCCGCCAGACCTTAAACACAACCCCGGCCTCCAACACATCCAACGCCATTGTCGCAACCAGAGAAATCCACACTTGAATCTCCAACTGCGCATACAAGCTCGCCCCGCAACGCAGCAGCGCCCCAGGAAAGCCACCTGGTTCACCACCGATCTCCAAGAAGCAAAACGCACCTGCAGATGCTTGGAGAAGAACTGGAGAAACACCAAGACACCCAAAATCTACACCACCTACAAGGACGCCATGACGGACTACCACAACCAAATCCTCAACAAGCCACCAACTACAAGCAACTCTTCAAGGTCATTCATGAATTCACCAACCCACACAGCAAAGCCACATACATCACCCTGTCCCAAGACCTCAGTGATAAGCGTGGAACCTACTTCCACCTCAAGATCAAAAAACTCTACAACTTGGCGACCATCCACCAGACGCCACAGACGCCCCCCTTGCCCCCGACACACCAGCCAGCCAGCCCACCATCTCCATCTGGATGCTGGTCACAGCCGAATACACTGTTTGACCATGAAAGGCATCCACTTGGGCCCCCACTGACCCCTGCCCTCCTCACATTTACCACAGCACCGAGATCACCCTACTCGCCGCCACAGATGACATTCACACCCTCCTGCACTAAGGCCACTCCGCAGCCCTCATCCTACTCAACCTTTCAGTGGCCTTTGACACTGTCTCCCACTGCACACTAGTTGCCAGACTACATGACGCTGGCATACAAGGAACCGCCCTAGACTGGATCCGATCATTCGTCACTGCATGAAGCCAAAGGTTCAAACTGCCGCCCTTCCTCTCCGATCCCACGTAAATCACCTGCTAAGTCCCAAAGGGGTCATCTCTGAGCCTGACCCTCTTCAATATCTACATGGCTCCCCTTGCCGCCATTGTCCGACAACATGGCCTCAACATTGTATCCTACGCTAATGAGACTCAGCTCATCCTTTCCCTCACCAAAGACCCCACCATCACCAGACTCAACTTCCAGAAAGGAATGCATGATTTTGAAGTCTGGATGACCTTCAACTGCGTATAGCTCAATGCCGAGAAGACAGCTGTGCTCGTCCTTGGACCCTCCCCTTCAGCAAGGGACAACAACTGGTGTCCGTCACCCTCAGAAGTCCACCTATCCCCTCGGACCACCCTAAAAACCTCAGCATTGTACGCGACTCATCCCTCACCATGAACTGACAGGTCTACGCCGTCACCTCCAGCTGCTTCAACACCCTCCGCATCCTCCGCAAGACCTTCATCACCAGCAGACTGGACTAATGAAACACACTCTCCGACGGCATTTACAAGTCCCTACTCTGCAAACACCAGAGATTACAGAACACTGCCGCCAGACTCGTCCTCGGCATCCACCGGCACAAACATACCAGCCAACACCTACGTAGACTCCACTGGCTCCCCATGGAGAAAAAAGTCACCTTCAAAATCCTCACTCACGCCTACAAAGGCCTACACAACAACGGACCCAAATACCTCAACAACAGAATCAACTTTCACGTACCCAGAAGAGACATCCGATCTTCCAAACTGGGACTGGCCAAAAGCCCGCTCATCCACAGAGCCAAAGCAGACGGAAGATCCTTCTCCCACATTGCATCCAAGACCTGGAATGAGCTGTCGGCAGACATCCGATGCGCCCCCAGCCTGAACACCATCAGGAAGACCCTCAAGACCTGGCCCTTCAGCTAACAGTTCTGCGCCCCTCCCCCCCCCTTCCCCACCGTACATTGATACCCTCACGGGAGAGTGGCGTGCTTACAATTCCCCTGATTGATTCATTGATTGAGTTATCATCATGTGATGATTGTTCCTCTTCTGCACTGCTTGAGGTGATGTGTCCCACCTTCTCCTTACCTGGTCATTGACACCGTCGCGCAATCCACTGCACTCTCTCTGAATCTGTGATTCAGCCAGTAGGAGCCTCAGCCAGGTGTGATTTCACTCGGCTGGGTACAGCAGTCGCTGTATAGTACTCTGGTGACCTCTCAATGAAGTTGATGCAGCACGGCCCCCTTAGCCGTGAAGGCGCAGCACTCACGCCAAACAAGTTCGCTGTAGCACAGGTGCCCCAGCCTCCACAGCGTACAGCCAGCCCAACATCATCCGGCCTGTGATGCAGGGAGAAGGCACACACCGTTGATAATCCCCTCCGTGCACCCCGGTGTTGTGGTGGATCGTAGTATGAGATGCAGACCTCACACCGTTGGTGTGCAGGAGCGCCTCTACCATTAACAGCTCCAAGTGTTGCAAGGCGGTCTTCTCACACAGGTCAGCAACATGTCTCCATGCGACCTGCCAGACTTCACCACCAGGTAGGGGCGATCGTTGTGCATCAATTTCTCCCACCACGGATCATCGACTCCACAGCTTCTCCACATCCCACTTCAGGCTCCAGATGCAGGTCCAGCGAGGCATCCAGGCTCCAGATGCAGGTACAGCGGGGCAAGATTACCAGAACACACAAAACAGCTACATAGGCAGCAGGAGTGCAAGGTTAGAAAAACACACATAACAACTACAGCATGTAAAGCAGCAACAACGCCTCATACCGCAAACAACTACAGCAGAGGCAATACTTGTTCAACTTCTTATCCTCTTAGCAACCTCCCAGTCTCACACTGACAATAGACAGAGCCCGGTAATGCAAAGCTGGCACCATATTAATGAAAAGTTGTTGATGGTGTGAGTTCTAGAACGTTGCAACATTGAAACAAAAAATTTTGTGATAGCAGGTTGGTAAGGTTGCAGCAGGACACCCTACAGCAGTAAACAAAATGTAGGTCATGGCTGGGGTCGAGGGCTGAGAGATTGACTTATGAGTCCAAAAAGGCTATATTTCTCCTTGAGACTTTGCATCCACTCCGATCTAGGTTGTGTGTAATAGTATCTCTGCACAAGGTCAGTGTGTCCTGAGCAAAGATAACAATGACCTCTTATTTCAAGGTCCCAAGTACCTCTCACAAACAGAACATCCCCGATCTTCTTAGCCATGAGCCCCAGATTTACCTTGCAATATGCACTATCTCTGGACTAAACGTTTGACATTGCAAGTATTTGTTTACTGGTTACAGTGCCTCTTCATCTGAATGTATTTAACATTTGTTTTTGAAACTGAAGTGATTCTTTGTAACTAGAGAACTGTGCTGCACTGCAGTCAGTCTTGTAAAGATTGCAAGTTTCACATGTGTCTCATACCTTGGTTTCCCTCTGCTCCATCTGCTTTCATGTAAACCTCTGTGTTTAACACAAATAAGCTCTGTAGGTCACATTTAAATAATAACACCAGACCGGAAGAGCACCTATGAATATATTTCTATGTAGTGCAAGTATTTAACTGTAGTTTGCTGGTTCTGTGTCTTCATTTTTGGACTCTGTCACTTTAATATTTCAAAATCCTGTAATCATTGCCAAGTAAACCAATGAGGTCAGTGTTGTAGCAAGAATGTCTCCAATAATTCAAAAAAGGAAAATAGAACCCTCTGCTCCCCAAGTCAGTAGTAAAATCAGTTACTAATTGGGCGCAATGGCCTCTTCAAACACTGCAGCACCCTCCTGCCCCTTTCACTGCCTTTGCTGTAACGTCAACAAGACTCAACATAGTTCTTTCAATCTCATCATTTAAGGACGGAAGCATTTTCAATATTATATACAACTAATCTATAGTTATAGCCTATTTATCTAACGCAACTAACAATCATTGATAAAGCCAATAGTCTTGGCTTGTTGTAGGTGTATTGTTACTTGTTTTATATATCTGGTTGCAATGACAGAAGCAGCAAAATACCGGTGGGGCGGCACTCTATGCTGAGGACAGATTTTTAGCTATTGTGTTTTGAAACCACACCCTTAATTACAAATGCCACGTCCCTTTGAGAGACCCTCCCCCGCCCCCATAAGTTTTTTCATCCCACTAAAGCCCTGCTTAGCGCACAGCCCTGCCGCTCGCCGCTCTGAGAGGCAGTGCATCTGAAGTATGCATCACAACACCAACAGAAGGCAGGCCTGTGCAGGCCTGACTCGTCAGCCAGTCTCCTGTCTCATCTTCCCAGCTATCCATCCTATTGGTCTGCATTTCAGCAATCCGTCCATCCAGCCATCTATCCAGTTCATCTCTTTCCCCTGGTCCTGCCTTCCAACTATCCACCCAGTTGGTCTACCTGCCTTTCTCTCTACTTTTTGTTATCAATGCACCCACCCACTCTGTTGCGTTCCCTGTTTCTAGGACCCTCTGTTCACCCACCCATTCATCCAACTTTCCACCAATCATTCAGCCTGTTGATCTCTTAGTTTCTTTCAGTCCGTCCATCATTTTCACTCTTATTGATCCATTCATCCATCTGTGCTCCGGTCCACTCACTATCCGCTCAGCCAACATCCATATGAGCGCCTGTCCATCCAACATTCAACCATGCATTCATGCACCGACCTAGCCAGCTAACAAATCCAACATGCCTATGCCCGTCCATCCATCCATCCAGTCAGTTCTCTCTGCCAGTCGACCACGTTGCAAATTGTATCATGTTCCTGTATGTCATCCTGTCTTCTACCTGCTTGCTCTCGCTCACTCTACCTTTGGATCACGTCGCCCTCTATCTACCTATTCTGTCTATGTACGGTCTACCTGACTTTCTCTCCCTTTGCCTGTCCCTGTATCCTTTCAATTCTTGTCCCTCCAGCTCTCTCTCTCTCTCTGGGGCATTGCTCTATATTGATTTATCTCTTCATTTCTAAATGAACAAGTTGTTGAAGATGAATCCTGCTGACCAGGGTTTTAATCCCAGCTTCAACACTTGATGTAAAATCTTGTGATTCTAGACAAACTACATTAAACCCGCATGCCTCCAATGGTACATTACATTTCCGTGAAAAACAGCAGAGTTTGTCTGGATTATGTCTGGTTTCCACTAGGCCCACACCCAAAATTTGAAGAACATTTTCTTTAACAATGAAAGCGAAGTATCAGATTAGTAGCAAGGGTTGTAAGAAATGGTGGAACTATTGACGAGTGGAATAAAGATAATTGAACTCAGATTAGTAGCAAGGGTTGTAAGAAATGGTGGAATTATTGACATATGGGAACACAGGGAAAACCAGGACGGGTTCCCCAGCAGTCTACAGCGCCGGGACACTCGGGTAGAGTAACTGTGCGCTTTACAAGTATCCCACATTTACATATGTAATACAGTTAATTGAACTCATTTTATTTTCATTTCAATAATCTTTATTCGATTTTAAATAGAAGATAAAAGCACAAGATAAAACCAGTATAAATAACATGTAGATAAAAAACAGATATCGTAAATAATATTGCTTAATAATATTCTCAGTTCATTGATTTTAGATAAAAGCATTAAAATCAAAGTTAATTCACCACAAGAAACTTTCAGATTAAAAGGAAGTGTAAAAACGGGCCCCTTAGATCATCACAGCTTCCCTACTGGCTCCCCTCCATTGATGTTCTGCTACGAATGGCCATTTTTTTAAAAACTGTTTTTATTTTTATGTGAAATTACAAAGATACCAAAACAATATTCAGCAGCTATATCTCCTACATCTCCTTTATATGTGGTGTAGATATTTAATACAATTGGTGGGAATATGGAATATACAACTTTACATTTCACTATTCCTAGGTCTCTCGTACTGGTCTGCCCCTCACACTAACCATCGCACACCTCCCTCAATAGACTCATGATCTGGGACTCTGGGCCCTACTCCCATATGATCCTGTGAAATCCGTTGTGTGATATCCGTGCCTCCATCGTCTAACTCTAGACCATAATATTTCAGCCAGGGTTGCCAAATCTTCTTGAAATTTCTTGGGACACCCTCTTGCCTGGTATACTGTTGTTTCCACCCCCATGTGCATGTCCATGCCAGCCCTCAAATATTTCCTAGTTGGCGGGTCTGCTTTTCCCCAATTCCTGGCTATGTGGTGTTTTGCTACTATTAATCCTAAATTACTTAGCAAGAGGTTATATATGGGCATCGACCTCAGTGTGTATGCCCAGCAGGACGTATTTAGGGTGCATCGGGATTTGTGTCCCATGGATATTAGTCAATTCGTGTGCACAAATGACCATTTTAAGGAAGCACACAGACTGCAACAAATATCTGGGCTGTTTAACACTTGATGGAGGCCATCTACATTTCTGAAAGGCTATTTTTTCCAGTGTGGGTTTAAGACAGACCTGTAAAACCTTATGATAAGAACCACAGAAAAACATAAAATGATGCAAAGATTGGTCCACCCTACCATTGCAAGGGAAAGGAGGCAATACACTACCCCACGCATTAATATCGTCATAAAAACATACTATACACCAAACCATACATGACTTAAATCTTTAAAGAGAGGACATCTCCCAGCGGGTTAACCCTAGTGTAAGATACAGAGCAGTATCACCTATTGCCAAAGTGGAGTCATAGAGCCAGATTCATGAAGGTACCATTCTGCGATTAGCAAATTGCAAAAATTTGCGATTCGCAGTTTGAGAATCTCAGAATGGAATTCATGTACAAATGCGATCAAAAAATGCGAATCGCAAAAGATCGCAATTGCCGATTGCGATCTTGCCGCAATCGCAAAATAATCACAGAATCGGCAATTTTCTATGTTGAAATTGCGATATCGCAAATTGCGATATCGCTATTTGCGATCTCGCTAACTGCGAGATCGCAAAAACGGAAAGTCGCATTTCGAGCCCACTGATGACATCACAACCAGGAAGTAGGCTCACCACACCCACAAACGGAACACAGAGCCAGGGAGTGGCAGCAGGAAACTGAGGAGCACCAAAAACAACACTGTGCAGCACCCCAGCCAGAAAAAAAGTATCCCAAGATGTCCCAGGATGCAGCAGGGAGCAGTGGGCAGGAGAGAAAGAGGAAAATTAAGTTTTCCGAATTAGAACTGGAGCACCTAATTGAGGGGGTCTGTAAGGATCATGCCCGGCTCTTTGGAAAAGACTCCCGGAGGGTGCCAGAGGCAGAGAAGCGCAGGAACTGGCAGCGCATCCGCGCTAAGGTCAATTCTGTTGGTGTGATTCAGCGCTCAATTGACGACCTAAAAAAGCGCTGGTACGACCTGAGAGGTCGTTCTAAGGAGCGGATTGCAGAGAGGCTTGGGGAGCGACTGGCCACCGGTGGAGGGGAACCTGTAGCCACAACGAACACCCCATTGAAGGACCTGATTGAGGACACCATTGCGCCAGAAGCCTGTGTGCGGGTCCTTCAGCTGGACTCATCTCGACCCAGCCAACAACCTGAAGGTAAGTGCCATGCGACTGCGACCCAGTCCCCCAACAATGCCCTTAAGTCCTGAGCTAGCAACATGACATCCCCAACAATGCAGCCCATGCTCACCAAAAAAGCCCCATTGTATTGTGGAAGTTGTAGTGTAATCATGTACCCGCAGTTAGCCCAACACTGCCAGAGCAGTCAATGCAAAGTGAATCCAAAAGCCAGTCAGGGAAAGCAAGGCTGCATGCATGTATCAACATTGCCTGCGCAAGATACATAACTTTAATCATGCACCCTTTCACATTACAGGTGCAGGTGAGCAAGCCAGCACAGACAGCGAGGCGCTGCACATCGCCGGGAGCCAGGAGGACACTGAGGGTGAGGGCCAGTCCTTCCAACGACCCGGCCCATCACAGCCACCAGCAGGGCTCCCACCACCACCACCCCGTGCGGACAGGGTCACCCCTTCAGCCACGGCCATGCATCCAACACCCCAGCAAACAGCCACAGCAGTGGTACAGGCTCCACCACCAGCGCCTCGGAGGCAGACGAGGCGCACAGCCGGTGCCAGGTCACACACCAGCGCACTGAGGCGCCAGCCACGCCAGGGCCCAGCAGGCACCGGCAGGGCACTTGAAACACCAGATCCAGGCCTGGCCATCGAACGCCACATGCTGGCGGTGCATCGCACACAGTCGCGTCACATGGCAGCAATGCTTACACAGATGCAGGCGAACGGCCAACACATAGCCCAGATGACCACTGCAGTCTGTGAAAACAACCAGCTGCTGGTAGCCCAGCAGGACATGACCCGCCGACGCCACCGCCAACTACTGGCCCGCCTATCGGCCTACACTAGGTCCAATCATGTAGTTGGTAATGCTACATCACAGCTGGCACGAAGGTCACTCGCCATGCAGGCCCAGATGGTGCAGTGTTGTCAGGATGTGGCCAGGTCACTAGACCTACTCACCGCAGCAGTGCTCGGCCGCCAGGCCACTGCCCATGAAGAAGCAGAGGGAGCTGACGACGCAAGTGAGGCTGCGTCAACCAACAGCAGTGCATCCTTGCCACCGATGCCTGCATGTCGCCGCAGCAGCAGGCCAACATCAGCAACTAGGGCCAACACCGTCCCTCAGGATGCGGAGAGACGACTTGGGGCGTCTCGTCGTCACCGACCGTGAGGACTCACACACTCTGAGGGAGGCCATGCAGTCAACCCCTGCTAACACCCTACCCCAGCATGGGGAGGTATGGAGCAATACTCTCTCCATCAGACACTTGAATAATTAAAGGCCAATTTATTGTGCATAAACAATAAAGAGTAATGGTCAAACTTGATTCACACTCATGTCATTATTACATTTGTCATGCATGGGTGCAGTGTTGCGATAGCGGAATGGGTGCACTAGAAACAGTTAATAGTGATGTGGTTGCGGCGCCTGTGTCCTTCAGCAGGATCTTCTCCGCTTGCATGACGTACATGTGGAGGCGGCCGGTTGTCACCTTCAGACTCACTGCCAGATATCTCCACTGGCATCCTGCGCTTGGTAGCAATGTTGTGGAGTATTGCACACACGGCCATGATGCGGCAGCAGACCTCAGGTGTGTATTTGATGGCCCCACCAGTCTTGTGCAGTATGCGGAAACGGCTCTTCAATAGACCAAATGTCCTCTCTATGCAATTTCTTGTCCGTATGTGTGCAGCATTGTAACACCGTTGCTGTGGTGTGGCAGGGTTGAGGTATGGGGTGAGGAGGTACTCACGTAGACCGTAGGCGCTGTTAACTGCGGGTAATGAGCACAGGGTGAGTGCCTATTCTGCGCAGATACATGCTCAAAGTGTAGTATTTGGGGACATGTGTACTTACCCAGTAGGTGTCCTTCGCCAAAGTCTCCCCTTGCCAGTCGTGTGTGAATGCCGCTGTGCCGGAAGATGAAAGAGTCATGTGTGCTTCCCGGATATTGTGCCACTATGTCTGTGATGTAATTCTTTGCGTTGCCCACCATCTAGATATTGAGGGAGTGGTAGGACCTGCGGTTGCGGTACATGTATTCCGTTTGTGCTGGTGGGCAGATGTGGATATGGGTACAGTCAATGCATCCAATAACATGCAGAAAATGTGCAATGTTGTAGAATTTCAGCTTGGTGTCATTTAGGTCCTGTTGGGTGGTGGGGAATGAAATGTAGTGATGTAGCCGGGTCAGCATTGCATCCAGGAAACTCCTTAGGCAGCGGGACATGGTGGGCTGGGATATACCCCCAGTGACAGCAACTATCCCCTGGAAGCTTCCGGAGGCCAGTAGGTGCAGGCTGCACAATACCTGTACATGGGTGGGAACGGCATTGGTTCTCCTTGTTGGATGCTGCAGCAGGGGGTCTAGGTCCTGGATCAGCTTAATGATCATTGGGCCACTTAGGCGGTACTTGGTATAGATTTGCTCCCTGGTTTGGCCCAGAAGGGTGACCCGCTGCCGGAATATCCGCTCCTGGATCCTACGCCTGTTCTGTGCTGCTCGCTGCAGCCTACGCCGCCTGACCACCATGTAGAGTCCTGGCATTGTGAGAGTCCTCAGTTTCCAGCTGCATGTCCTTTAGTGTGTTTGGTCAGGCCAGCACTTGTATGCAGTTAACTTTAATCAACATTTTTTTTTCTTTGCTGGTTACCTCCTAGTTTGGGTTCTCCTTAAATTGCGCGTCGCTAATAGCGATTTTCGTGTTTTTCGCAATCTGCGAATTTTCATGAATGGCAATAGCGATTATTTAGCTATTTCGCTAATGAATTCGCAGAATCCTTGGTTTCTAGCTATTTCTTAATCGCAAATGGGCAGGTTTCAGGATTCTGCGAATTTATTTGCGAATTCACAATTTTTTTTAGCGTTTCCCCACTTTTGCGACTTTCAATGTCATAAATTGCTTTTACTCAATTTGCGATCGCAATTGCTCATTCGCAGCAATTGCGATCGCAAATTAGCTTCATGAATCTATCTGATAATGCGAATGATGTTTATACAAACAGCATCTTGAATCATCTGTGAGGGAGTGCATTCAGCAAACCTCTGCTCAACAACCCATTTTTCAACATTCGTAATTAAACCATGAGTACTAAACAATTTAGGGAGACCGATTTCAACCAGAGATTTACAAACGTAATTCAACTAGGGAATAGAAAGCCCCTTCTCCAAAGTCAGACAGTCCGGTAGTCCTTTATTACTGCCCTATTGAAACTTGCCTCACCGTTACTCCACAGTCTAACCCAAAGCAGGAGGAGTGCCAATTTAATACTATCTGAAATGTATTCTAAATTCAGCTCGGTGTGGAGAATGAAATTAGCACTTAAAGGAGGAAGGTTCAGCAATCTCCTGCAAATTCTGTTTTCCTTTATTTGTATAGCAGCAGCACTGTTATTATCCCCAACCCCTGCTCCATATGTAACGGTAGGAACCCATTGCATTTTAAACACTTTAATAAATGGGGAAACTGTGGACCTAGCGCCCTTCTTAGCTAAGTTAAAAAGGGAGCCCGTTGTCCTTCCAAGTTTCCGCCGAGCTGTATTTACCAAGATTTACTTGAGTCAAACATCACACAAAGATAAATGAAATTATCAGCCACTATATGATTTTCACTCAGTTTCAAAACTGTTGGGGCTTTCCTACCAGGTCCGCATGCCATATTATATTATTTCTCAGAAATTATTTTCTGGTCTAAATTACTCATGAATTATACAAAAGATTCCACCAGCCTACACAATGCACAAGGAGTTCTAGCCAGCAAAACAGCTTTGTCGGCATTTAATAAAGCTGGGACGGCAGAGTTGGCAATTTTCTGCAAATCCCTAGTAGGATTAGTTAAGGAGCCATTCAGATAATGAATATACAGAATAAAAAGCAAGGGTGCCAGCACGCACCCCTGACGCACTCCACTAGCTAGTGGAAAAACATTGGAAAGTTCACCAAACTGGCCATACCCTACCCTGGTGCCCAGATTTTCATGAAGACCATGCAAAAAGTTGACTAATGCGACATCTACCCCTGGTTTAATTAACATCAGCCTCAGCTTAAACTCATTTATTTCACGATAGTACCAGCCCACATCAACCTCTCGACGTAAATCCTTTGGTTAAAAAATGATATAGGACAGACCAGAACTGTCAGAGGTATTTTTAAAACAAGCTTGTCCAGTCCAATGCATATACTATTTATACTTTTCAAACAAGGAAGTTGAGAGCTACTTATCTTTGTGCCATATAAGGAAGCTTCTTGGTCCATTGTGGGTGTCTAGCAATCAAAATATCAGACAACCAGACATTTTTTTAAGTCTCTGGGAATTTTTTTTTTGTACCTTTTCATGAAAACATGTGGAAGGGCAAATCAGAGAATGGGACGAGTTGTGCTCAAGGCATGGATAAATCTAAATCTAAATCTAAATCCGGTATTTGTAAAGTTCAAACTACTCACCCCTAAGGGTCTCAAGGCACTGGGGTAGTCGGGGAAATTGAGTGAGCTATTGCCCAGAGTAACATGGTGCTGAGCTGAGCTGCCGCCGGCGATCGAATTGTGAGCCTTGCACTTCAGGGTCAGCCGCCCTAGTCGCTGCGCCACACCTCTCCCTTCTGGCACCCATAACTCATTGCAGAAGATTGGTGATTTGCTTAGTGGTTTAGAGACTGAATTTTGTGCACCAGTATGAGGAAAATGCTTATGGCAGCTGTTGTTGGTTAATTTAATTTGAGGACGTTATGAGCAACCTAGCTGTGAACAGCCTTGGAGGTGGACAGTCTTGGAGGTGGACTAGCCTTCTCAACAGCCCAGTGATCTTATAAGGCAGGCGCGCAAACGATTGACCTGGAAGAGAGTCAAGAGAGTCAATCACTTTTCTGTCTAATGATATGGCTGATTGGTTTATCCTAAGAAGCCTTTCAGATGGACCTGGCAGTCAAGATGTTTTAAGATTTCTCTCTGGTCAGACTTCTTCCTATATTGTGCAGAGGAGATTGACTTCATAGTCTAAAAAAACGACACCAGAAATTCACAGAATATGCTACAGAAGTTAAACATGCTTATTTGCAAAATCCAAGACAAGATGCTCCTGACCTTTTAGCAACTTTTTTCTCCAACCATGCAGGTCGCCAGTCGTGAACTGCGCATCCCCCTTTCATACATCCACTTCTCTGAAACCAGCACAACAACCGTCCCCAACACCTGCCCCTCGGGAGGATCCTGTGGAACAGAAGTCAATGGAATGGCAGTGAAGGTAGCATTTTTCTACTGTTTTGGGTTCCATTTTGAGGCAGAAATGTTATACTTTTATTTCATAGGACAAATACAATGAAGCCAATGTTCCTATGCCGGAGCTGACCAAAAAACGTGCAATGTTTTCTTTTTTGTTATAATCACCTTTTCATTATTTTAGCATTTAAACAAGCAAACAGTATATTTGTGTCACAGTACTTTGCATTTTCAATTTCCAATTATCATTATATATGTACTTACAGATTGGGTTCGTAGTTTCCTTATTTTGTCCTTTGATCAAATGGGCGCTAGGAGTGACATGCACCTGTCCCTCCCTAGTGAAACTGTCCTTTTTCCTTTACTTTAATGATCTTTTATCCTTCGTTACCTTCAGCAGTGGTGGGATCACCATTCTTATGGTGGGTAATTTTTCATTTAATATGTTCCTCCAATCTTGCCCAGATTTGATCAAATTTCTTGGGGCATCCCCAGCCTGTGTAAAGGATTTTGTTACAATGATGAAAGAGGTGTGGACCAGGTGAAGTAGGTAATAAGATCTGTACTTTATTCTTTAGATCTCTTGTACATTACAACAGATTTGCTCAGCCACCATGCACTATATCATGTTTTCACACCATACATCAAAGCTTGGCATTCTTCGGGACCACCACAGTCTTCTCATATCCTTTCTCATCCCACCAGTCTGATGTGATACGATATTTAACCAAATTGTTGTGCTGCTGTGTCCATTGATAAACCCCATACAACCAACTTCTTTGATGGGTCCACTAGGGTTCCAAATGTGTCTGTCAGACACCTCCCTACATTCCCAGGATTTCATTCTCAATACAGGGACATTTCTAAAGATTATGTGTATAAGTGTTCCATTACCTTCACAGCCTTTCAGACATTTGTTGTTTGTGGCTTTTCCACTTGTGTGTAATAGGGCGCATGTATACCAACTTCTGTGAAGGATTTTCAACTGGACCAATTGAAAGCTGCCCTCATGGCTACCTTTCATGGCCCACCGCATGCCCCTTCCCATTCCTCATCATAAAAGTCCATAACGTCATTTTCTCATTGGCATTTCTGACCATCTATTTGATCTAGGGTATTGTTAATTACTGCTGGGTATGTTTGGGATATCGCCTTGGCCCTAAGTGTTGTTGACATAACTCTGTACTTTATACTCTATACATCAGCCATTGCCTTTCTGTATTTTTGCAGTATCTCAGTTGAAGTACCCCTTACCTGGAGGACGAATTCTTCTAATATTGACCACCTTCATGTCCCCATTACACTGTCTCACACCTTTCCTATGCCTATGTGACTTGTTTCTGGAACCCACTCGGAGCCCCTCATCCTATTGAGTTCCACAAGGGGGTTCATTTGGTAATCCACCCCTTCCATCCTATATTTATAACTGCTTATTACATACCTGTACCTGCAACCAGCGAGGGGTGGATTGCAAGACCCATATCACCAAGCGGCAGGAGGCGCCAAAACTGTTCTTCTCGCGCAACGAGCACGTAAAAGCACTTTGCGGCTCCCGCAGCGTGGGGTGCTCGCGGGCCTGCCCAGGCAAAGCCCTGTCCAATGGCGGGCCCATCTGCCCCCGTCCGCGGCCGTTTATGGCCGGGCAAGGCCTACTCTCTCCATACACCAGTATTGCCATCAAGGGCTGGAGCCTCATTAATTCTGAGTGAACTTTGGTAAAGAGATAGAGGAGACAGAGAAGCAAGGAAGAGATCCACTGACCGTGGGACAGTTGAATCAGCGCATGTGAGTAATTTCTCCCATGTCTAGCGCATTTGCACAGCTTTTGGAAGCATTTTAGACCCTAACAAGGAGGTGGGCCTCATTGGGTTGATTGTTGGTTGTTTTAAATATATAATGGGGAAGAGGAAAGTTCCGCCAGCGGTTTCCCCACAGAACTTAACTAAGGGATCTATTGATTCGTTTTTGGTGAAAGCAGTGAGGGATACCACCAAAGAGATAGACAGAACTGAGAGGCGCCTCTCTTTAGGAAAAGCAGGGGCTGCTGAGCCTCTCGTGGAGGGCGCCATGTTAGAAGTGGCTTAAAGACCAGCAGGGGTCTCATTGGGAAAAGGTCACTGTCAAGACGTAGTTACAGATGTCTCAGGAGGCCCAACACCGGAACTAGTCTTATCCCCAATGCTGTTGGTCAAAATACTTGTAATAAGGCCAGGCCGACCCACTCCTTTGGTGCGGAATCAAGGGGCCCACCATCCCCCAAGAAACAACGGAAAGCAACAAGGAAAATAATTCCGGCAAAGAAAGGGGGAGGCACCGCTAGTCCAGACTCTAAGAATATTAAGGATCATGAAGATCTGTGGGAGCCTTTGAAACAAAAAATTGTGGAAACAGTGACCTGCCTTTTGAATGATTTTGTAAGTGAATTTACAAATGTATTGGTAGAAACAAGGGTAACCCTTGATAACATTGACAACTCATTGTCCCTCCCCAGACAGGCAATGCAGAGTGTGGTACCAATTACCCAGGAGCCCCAACAAGTAATCCCCCAGGTATTTCTCCCAGTTGTGATGCATACTGAGGGTCAGATCCCTCAAATTTTGCCCGGTGTAATAAGGCCCGAGATTCAAGTCATGAATCTGGGATCAATGTTGCCTGGGACACTGGCCTAAAACTGTTTCAGCGTGCTTTAGGACAAGAGAAGGGATTCATTTTGGGCGAAGAAGCACTGACCTCAAGTAATGCATTTGCACCACTGAGGGACCTGAACGATATAGATTGACTACGAGAAGGGAAAAGTTTGAGGAAAGTTATTGACATCCCGACCGGAACTTACTGGTATAGCAGGGGGTAGGAAAGAGACATACTTAGGGATAACAATACAAATCCCCCAAGAGTGCAGGGACCAAAGTCAGTTGAGACCAGACAGTATAGAGAGGGCCATCATTGCACCTTTTAGTGCCCTGCACCTTGGCTCCCCGGAGAAGCGTAATGTGGGCGACCTAAAAATTATTTTGTGGAATATAGCGGGAATAACCAGTAAGTTGACGGACGAGCAGTGGCTCCATAATGTCAAACATTTTCTTTTAATATGCCTCCAGGAAACGTGGAAGCCAGAGAATAACTTCTTCATTGAAGGATATAAAACTTTTTTCTGCCCAGAAATAAGATAATTTTCAGGGAGAGAAGGGGGGGGGGGGTAATCATGTTTATAGACCTGAGAATTCATGGAAGAAGCAGACATGGGACTCGGATGTTGTTCAGGGAGTTATATTTTTTAATAACATGTACAGGCTAGTCTTAATTAATTTGTATAATGCAAAACCACATTCTCAGGGATTGACTAGCCTGTACATGTTATTAAAAAATTGGTTATTGGTTGAAGCAAATACACAAGGCAGGTCCGGTACAGTCACAATTGATCCTAGTCGGAGATTTTAACTGCCATTTGTGCCCAAACCTGAGGGTGTCCCATTGCGACTGTTCGTCTTGCACAGTAAGGGAAGGACCATACATGGAGCACACCCAGGAAGGGCGGGACCTGAGTGGCCTTCTGAACACCTATGGGTTAGCTCACAATTTGGACCTGATTGTCCATCAAACTTACAAAGGGAAAGGTTGCTGGTCAATCATTGAATTTATTTGTTGTTACTCTCACATTAGAAAGGTTTATATCCTCTTTTAACATTAAATATAGCGTATTAAGTGACCATCACCCGGTGACTTTGTCACTTGTTGCCTCACAGCAAGCCCCAGCATATCATAGAGTAGCTGGTGGTATGATCTCCGCAACTGATCAAGGGAGGCGGTTACGCTGGGCTCTGGTAGATGGTGTTGCTTTTACCACCTCTGTTTTTAATATGGGCAAGCAGGATTTTCTGAAATGCTTAGATCTAGAAGTGCAAGGGGTTGACCTAGTAGAGTCCTTTAGGGACATTGCACACTAGTGGACAGCTTACTGAAGCACCGCCTCATTCCCCTAGCATGGACGCCCAAAGATGGTTTGATGGGCAATGTTCTCAGGCCCGTAAAGATTTTAAATTGGCCCTTAAGCAGTCCTAGAGAGAGAGGAACCGGGTTGCGGCTTGCCGTAAAATCTATAAGCAAGCAGTAAAGGGGCGCAAGAGACAATTACAACAGAAAGCCTGGGAGGAGTGAACAGAGGCAGTGGAGTTAAAGGACTCTATTTGTTACTGGAGGGTCATACACAACCAATGTTTCAAATATTCTAATAAATCTGGGCTAAGCCCTAACATCCTACCAGATCAATGGCAGGAGCACTTTGAGGGTCTGTATATACTCTCAGGCACCAGCCAGTAAGCAGAGAGCTGGCCCAATCACATTTACCCAGGACGAGGTGAGAATAGGAATTGAGGGTCTCTCGCGGAACAAGGCACTGGGACCAGATGGGATCCAGCCAGACCTCTTCAAATGTAATATTGAGGTATGGGCGCCACTTTTAGCGAGGATATTAAATGCAGCAGTAGCATCAGTAATAACGGCATCATGGTCTACTGCCCTTATTGTTCCCATCTTTAAGAAAGGAGACAGGGATAGCCCACATTGCTATCACTCTATATCTCCTAAGGATGTGTCAGTGAAGGTTTAGGGGAGGGTGGTTCTAAATAGGCTGTCGGATTGGGCAGAGGGCAATCAAATTATAACGGATGCCCAATATGGGTTCCGATCTTGCAAATCCACTACCGACCAATGCCTTAACCTTTATTTAAACACCGCCAAATACACATTACCTAAACCAGGGGTGCTGTATTTGGCGTTTATGGATCTCACTGCGGCCTTTGACTGAGTGAATCGCAGCAAACTATGGTCACTTATCGAAGAGTTCGGGGTGGATCCGGCAATAATCAACATTCTAATTGCCCTACACTCGAACACCACAGCAATAGTTAGATATAGGTAGAAGGGGAAGACCACGGCCCATTTTAACTGTTCTAGCGGGATTAGACAGGGCTGTATATTAGCTTAGTTTTTGTTTACTTTATATATCAACGACCTCGATTCTGATCTGATGGTCCAGGGAAGACATGGCTTGGCAGTTCGGGCTGGACTGTTCCCATAAGGCACAGGGTCAGACTGATTTGCATATAGCCATGTCTGAACTGGGGTGGCAGAGTGGGCTAAAGAACGGTGATTGATTAAACCCAGATCTTTTGACTGGGTGTGAGTGTTTGATTGATGCAGATGCTCCGTCCATCACCACCCCCTTTTGTACCGCTGATGGCCATACAAGCAGATACCCCGAGGATAGGCACACTGGCGGTCCCAGTTCTGCTCCATGCAGATGACACAGTACTTTTCGCCCGAACCCTAAAGGGCCTGCAGCTTTTAATAGACAGCTTTGTGATCTTCATGAATAAGATGGATCTGTCTTCTAATTTAGCTAAATCATATATAATGGAAATTGGGAAGAAGCCCATGGTTATGCAATAGGCACACATACCTTGGGAAAAGTACCGGCCTTCTCATACTTGGGCATTTTATTTGATGGTAAAGAAGAGAAGTGCCTTACTCTGAAAAGGTCCACATGAGCAATTGCGCATTTTGCCCACAGATTAGGCACTGGTCACCAGGAATGATTTTAAACGTATATATTTCCATCTGTTGTTCTAAAGTTTTATATGGTAGCGTGGTTTGGGGATTCAAGCCAATTAATAATCTACAAATTGAAGAGAACAAATATTTTAGACGCTTGCTGAAAGTACCTCACAGCATCCCTGCTTATATTGTCCTTGAAGAATTGGGGTCCAAATATATTTCTGACATGGTTGCTGTTAAACCCCTATTGTGTTGGGCGAAGATCTGGGCAAATGAGGAGATAGGTTGATAATCCAGGAGTGTCTCTCCCTTGATTAGGTGTTAAATATCCTGTGGTTAAAATACGTAAAGGATACCCTCTCCAAGCTAGGGAGAGCAGAGCAGATTACCAATCCGGAAAAGGTGGGTAGCCAGGAAAAGGCGCATATCAAAGACCTGTTTTTTTAGTATGTCACGATGCAACGTGAGGATAGTGAACTTTATAAACCCATGGCTAGAGAACACACTTTAGTTAAATTGATTCAGGGCATGGAACCCTATTTATCACTTATAACTAGTACACATGACAGATTTTTAATGCCACGTTTTAGATTACATTTCTTTCATTATTTATTAGCTGCCCCTCTGGTTTTATGGCACACACAGATTATAGAGGACCCTCTGGTTGCAACAATAGGTCTCCACAGGATACCTTACATTTTGTCCTCCTCTGTCCTCATTATGCACATCCTAGAACATTTTTCCTGCTGGGCCTATTAAGAAAGCTTAGATTTAAACAGGCATGTGTTGCCTTATTGTTCTTAAAACTGCCATCTGATGTTTTTACATTCTTTTGTGTTTCCAACTTTTTAAGATCTGCTTTAAAGTTAAGACTCACGAGGGATGTTGGAAGCCAATAAGAATTATTGCTACTTTTTGCACTATGTCTTCCTACTATAAAGGAACCAGTGGACTTTTTAACCTGTATTGAAAATTTGTGGGATGCACCTTAAAACCAAGTGACACTGGGGGACTATGCCAGTATATAAACAAGTTTTAGTGTATATGTGGCTGTTTTTATGGAGACTGATTTTGCCTGATGCCTGTACATTTTAAGATGTTTCTTTTATGGTCATATTTTTATCTGCTGAATAAAGATTATTATTATTATTATTATTATTATTAGTATTATTAGTATTATTATAACTGCTTATTACATATCTGAAGCCCACTTCAGTGGTTCTTGGCACCCTCACTTTTTACATACCCCAATATGGTCACCTCATGTAGCCTTTTGGTTACAGCCCATCTCTGCCTAACCACAGGGCTGATCCCTGTTGAGATGGGAATGCTCATTGATCAATCACCATTAATTGCTAAGCCCAACAATATTTTCTGAGTTTAGGATGGCAATATCTTGATCGTACACACTCCTACTAAGCTAGTATAGTGCAGTCCTGGCCTGGTCCCCGTTCCATAGTAATGCACAGACAGGGATGTGGAGTTCCTATAGCTTGATGACCAGGACATATTGTTTGGGGTCAAGGACAACAAGTGTTCATGTGTTTTTGTCAGTGGTACATGTAGGCCCCATCCCTTGCAGCACATTCCCTTTGGCTACCAGTTTACAGTAATACATTAGCAAAACTACTTTGTGTGGCGATACGGTCCTTGTGGAGGAGTAGAATACTGTCACTCACAGTGAAGCCAACAAATAGATAGATAGAACGAGATAGAATTTTAATAAAAGCGAAACGTCTTGGTTCATGCCAGACCTAATTAGGGGCCCAATTCTTAATGAAAGTCACAAAAGTGCACCCATAGTATATGTCCTTGCTTTAGTGCAGATTTACAACTTTCTTGTATTTACAAGAATCTACAGAAGTAGGCCAGGAAATTGTATGGTGCACCCATATTTGGTCGATTTGTTGATTAATGCTTCATCAACAACTAGTCCGCATGTGAGCTTAATTGATCAAATCATGCTTGTAATAAAACTGAAAGCACGTTGTGTCTTCAATCAATCAGGATTTATAAATTTTGTCTAATCACCAGGCGCTAGCAGGTCTTGGAGACTTATTTGAATAGCCAGGTCTTGAGGGCCAGTCGGAATTCCAGAAGTGAGGTGATAGTCTGAGTTGAATGAGGAGGCTGTTCCAGGTCTTTGCTGAGATGTGGGAGGAGTGTCCCCCACTTCTGCTTTGGCAGATGCAAGGAGTATGAAAGGGAGGCAGAGCATAGGCTTTATAGAGGTCGGTGGAAATGCAGGCTTTGGTTAATGTAGACGGGTCCTTGGTTGTGTAGAACCTTGTCTGCATGGGTCAGTAGCTTAAATTGGCATCTCTTCTGTACAGAGAGCCAGCAGAGTTGCCTGAGGTGGGGTGTGATGTGGGCTCGTTGGGGAAGCCCAAGGATGAGTAGTCACCTGGACACCACCTAGCCCAAAAGTCATGATGAAGATTATCATAGGCTTTTAGCCTAACACCTACTGTCATTTTAGGATCCAACCATCAAGGATCACGTCTGTCTAGCTTTGGTATCTTAGGGTCCATCAATGGTGGCAGGTGTGGATCACTGATGAAAGAGATGCCCCTGAATCCTCATTTTCCTGAGGCGGTGACAAACAACCCCTGATATATACACTTTCCCCCATGTTTGATAGATTGGAGTTAGAAAAGTCAATCTGACACTTGGCGCAGAGTCTGCATTTTCCCCAATGTTTGTTAGACTGGAGGTAGAATAGTAAATCTGACCTCCCTGCCACCCACCCACAAATAAATGCGCTCTCCCTAGTGTTGACATTTCTTTTAAATATATAATATTTTTATATATATTTTATTCTAACATATATAATAATGTTAGCCACAATTAAATGTCACTTTCCTGATATGGTCCTTAAGGGCCTAGTATGGCAATCAGACAGCTGATTAACTCAGTTAGGATCTTCCCCTCATCTCAGTGGGGATTTCTTTTTTATCTTTACATTTTTAATAAACAGAACATCAATATTACAAACAAAGCTTAGCAACATTCAAAATATGAGCAGATACACAGGCAGTAAAAAGAATAAGACCCGAAGGAGAAAGACCATTGCACATAGGCATGGCAGAGGCTGGAGAGCATTGCATTGTTAACTGACAGACGTTTAGTAGGTAGTAGACAGGAACACCAGAATCACACAGCACCCACACTAGCTTCCAGCTGATTGAGACTTCCAAAATTGACCTATTATCTGGGCTTGGTGCCCCGCGACTTGCCTGAGTTTTTAAGTAGATGAACACTGAGCCATAAATATCCTTCAGTCTGCAAGCAACCTGGAGCGTAGATGCATATGTTGTTGCATCTTTGCTGCCGGTAGCAAGGTCCAGCCCCCACTCAGTTGTAGGTAGTCTGCCTTACATCCATGTTATCACCACTCTATGCTTGACTAACGTCAATGCTAGTGCAGTCATTTTCCTCACTTGTTCCACAGCATAGCCCAGTAATATCTCTAGAGGAAAGAGGTCCCCTTTTGTTCAGTGACTGTGAGTATTGGATCCTATTTCTTTACCCAAACATCCTGTAACCAAGGGTAATATCAGTCAAGATATTATGCGTATTATTGAAGGAGCTGTGGGCTCTGTGAGTGCAACAGTATTCCCATTGATCTTTACTGATTATATTCTTGAGAGCCTTGTCCCAGTGATCAATAACCATAAGATCAGTGAGCAGCTTCTTGCGTGAGATTGTGGTGTAAATTTGGGGAACTCGTCTGTAAGTGTTTGACGCTTGAGTAATCTGAACCAACAAGGCAAATTCCGATAGTCCCCTAGGAAAGCATGCCCAATGAGACCTGTGTCTCAATTTAAAATGTGTAAAGGCATCGATGGTTCAATTCCCTCCCTTCCTTTAGAATGATCCAGTATGAGAAATTGCCCTCCTACATACAAACCAAACAGTTGCTGTCATTCATTTCTAACCCAGCTAGAGTGCCATTCACACACCTATCTGACAAGGAAGTGCTGGTGTCTACACTGTGTAAAGCTTGGTTACTTTAACCAGGGAATGCCAGGTTACATTAGCACACAAACGAGTGGAGGTCCTTTGTATCCAACTCACTAATGAACTCTACAGTGTAGAATAGGGTCCAAACTTACTTAAGAGGCCGGCAGTCCTATTCACGAGTTGATTGGTTGGTGGGTGGGTATAATGACAAATCCTTTTTATTCAGTTGTGAGGAATAAGTGTGATTGAAAGAATAATATTACAAGCCCACTTGTGCTTTCTGCAATAAAATCATCCTACTCCATTTGCCACTCTGCGTTCTGTTTGGGACGCAGAGTTTGGCATAAAGATTCCATCTACAGCAGGCGGAGCAGAGTTCACCGGTCACTGGCAATCACCCATAGCGCTACAGGGTCTACTTCAGCCTCTTCACCAGGAGTCTCACTCCCCAAACCCCAGGGGATCTCCAGCACCACCATCCAGGAGAGACAAAAAAAGACATGATTACCCCTGTGGATGTTTGCCATGGCAAGGGCCAGGACGCCGGCTCCGAGGGAAAATAGCTTCCCAGCTGTGTTTCTTCATATGGCCCGGTGGGGCTGAGAACTAACAGCCACATGCATCAAGCTAAACACCGGTCGCAAACGGGCAGATTCTCAGAATCTGCCCCTTTGTGACTGGTATTTTTGCATTTGGGATGCATCATCCCAAATGCAAAAATCGCAATTTAATGAATCTCTAAATTGAGATTCCTTAAATTGCGATCGCATTTAAGGAATCCCAAATTGAGATTCCTTAAATACAATGCATCAAAGTAAAAAAAAATGCGATTTCGCTAAAAGGAGTAGCAAATTACCATGAAGTTGAACTTCATGGTAATTTGCAAAAACTTTGAAAAATGCACTTTTGTGCATTTTTCAAAGTTTCATGTTGCGCACACACATGCCCTTAGGGCATGTGTGTGCGCAACATATGTGCACAGATCAATTTATGGGGTGCAACAGGGTGTCCTTTTGACACCCTAGCACCTGTGAAATCGCATTCTCAATTTGCTATTCTCTAATTGAGAATTGCAAATTGAGAATGTCTTCCCATTCATTCCTATGGGCTTCTAGGCCCATAGGAATGAATGGGGAGGTATTCCTTAATTGTGATTCGCAATTTGCGAGTCGCAATTAAGAAATGTTTAGAAATCGCTATTTTTTAAGCTATTTCTACATGCATAGGCTTTTGCGATTCCTTAAAAATCGCAATTAAGGAATCGCAAAAGCCAACATTGATGCATGTGCCCTATAAGTGAATGCATCATGGTGACGACCATCTTAGGGTCAGGCAACCCTATTAGTAACTCATAGTTATTAATAGGGTTACCTGACCCTAAGTTGTTCGTCACCATGATGCATTCACTTCTCAACCATGCGCAGACGCAGACAGGCTCCCCTAGTTGAAGCTGCAGAGAGGAGGAAATTCAGGTGTCGCACATCGAAGCTGCCCATTCCAGAGGAACCTTAAGTTGAAGCCAGAGCTAGCTAGTTGGTTACTGCTTCTGAGGGGCCCATCAGCCAGCTGACCTCTACTGACCCTGACCTTCTTCAACTCTGCTGGTCTCCCGGACTGTGAGTGCGCGATGAGATGCCGGCTCTGCTCGTACAGGTTGGTGCCAGACTGCCACCTCTCTGCCAGAGACCTTCACCAGAGGAACATCATCGTCGGTGAGCTGGGTGACGTGATGGTGCTTTCGGCGACAGCAAAGTGTTGAAGGTAAGCCCAGCCAATTTAGGCCAATGTAGGCAACAGTGGTACTGTGGCAGGCATTCAGGTACTTACTACTAACTCTAACGACTGCTTACGGTACTTTGCAGAATTCTGCAGAGTTTTCTGGCAACTCCGCATAATTCTGCGATGTGCAATTCCGCAAGCTCCACCCAGCCTTAGGCTGCATAAAGAACAAGCATTTACAATGCAATGGTTTCGCCTTTGGAAAAGTTTGAGCTGTTGGCATTGTAAATGACAAAGTTTGTATTTATGTGTTGGTTTAAGAAATAGAGAAGTAAATGGCATTGTTATTTACATTGCCATTTGCTTAATTTCTCTCAAATGTGAGACTTATTGTATCCTACGGACGAGTTTAGCAGACAGCAATTACTACCACACACACACCTAGAGCCACACACACACACTATGCGGCCACACATACACACACACACACTCAGATCTACACACAGACACAGACACCCAGAGAAACACACACATACACACCCAGAGTCCCCCCCCACACACACACCTAGAGCCACATACACACACACACACCCAGAGCCACACACATACAGACACACATCCAGAGCCACACAAACACACACCCCGAGAGCCATACACACACTCAAAATCACACATAGACCCAGAGCTACACACACCTAGAGACACACAAACACACACACCCAGAGCCACACAGACATCTAGAGCCACACATACACTTAGAGCCACATACACACACTCAGAGCTAGCCATACACACACACCCATAGCCAGCCACACACACACACTAAGACTCACACACTCACCCAGAGCCACACACACACATACACTCAGAGCCACACACACACACCCAGAGCCACACACACACCGATAGCCACACACACACCCACCCAGAGCCACACAGACTCACACACCTAGAGCCACAAACACACATGCTGCGCCACATACACACACATTCAGAGCTACACAGACAACCAGAGTCACACACACATACTCAGAGCCACACATACACATACACACACTCAGAGCTAGCCACACACACACACACACACCTAGAGCCATACACACCCAGAGCTACAAACACACACCTAGAGCCACACACACACCAGAGGCACACACACACACCTCTAGAGGCACACACACGCACACACCTCTAGAGTCACACACACAGACACACACCCAGAGCCACACACATATACACACCGAGAGCCAAACACACATCCAGAGCCACACACACATACACACCCAGAGCCACACACACACATACACCCAGAGCCATGCAAACACACATACTCAGAGCTACACACTTACACCTAGAGCTGCACACACACTCAGAGCCACACACACACACTCAGAGCCAGCCACACACACCCACACCCAGAGCTAGCTACACACACACACACACTAAGAGCCACACACACACACCTAGAGACACACACACACACCCAGAGACAGCCACACACACCCAGAGACAGCCACACACATACTAAGACCCACACATACCCCCAGAGCTATACACACACACACACACACCCATAGCCACACACACACACACACACACCAGAGCCACACACACCCATAGCCACAGACACACACTAGAGCCACACACACACACACTCACTCAGAGCCACACAGACACACACATCTAGAGCCACAAACACACACACACACCTAGAGCCACACATATAACCAGAGTCACACACACACACCCAGAGCCACACATACACATACCCCGAGCCAGCCACAAACACACACCTAGAGCCATACACACCCAGAGCTACACATACACTCAGAGCCACACACACACTCAGAGCCACACACACACCAGAGCCACACACACACATACACACCCAGAGCCAGACACATATACACACACCCACTGCTTCACACACATACACACCCAGAGCCACACATACACCTAGAGCAACACAAACACACATACCCAGAGCCACACACACACTCAGAGCCACACACACACCCAGAGCTACACACACACACACACACACACACCCATAGCCACACACACCAGAGCCACACACACCCATAGCCACACACACACACACATGAGACTCAAGGGAGGGGAGAGCTTCTGGTGCGTGTTCGCCGGGAGCCCTTCCTCGTGCCCTCAGTATGCAGCCAACCAGAAGAACTATTGGAAGCAGATCGCGTGCGCTTTGAAGAAACAGAAGAACCTGTGTCAAGACCCCAAGGCGGTCTTAAAGTCAAAGGAGTGCAAGAAGGGGCCCAAGGAGGCGCACCTCAGCTTCTCCAGCTCCAGCCTTATAGAAGCTGCCTCTGGGAAGGAGAAAGTAATTCACCCTGGTAAAAAGCCCTCCCGCCCTTCAAACGCGACTGCTGAGGTGAAGCAGGACGCTGAGACGAGCAGCAAAGAATGCGTGGAAGACGAGAGCGTCGACCAGAAAAAGGTCGCGGAGGAGTACTGCGGGGAGTCGTGGGGCTCGCTCTGCGCATTCTTCTGCTCCATGGTGCAGGATAAAAAGTGCTGAAGAAGTACTAACTTTTCCATAGGCGCCTGTTGGCCCCTGTGTGACGTGTGTGATACTGTCTGCTGCTTGGGTCTCGGTTTTTTTAGACAACTGAATGATGCATTCTGGGACTTGTAATTTCACTTTTAATATCGCATTTATAGACTCAAAATATCCAGCGAGCAAATAATGTAGACTTAAAATCAGGGCAGACATACGATGCCACGTGTGCTATAGGGCGATGTAACAGCTATACTTCTTCACTGGGGAAGTATACTGTGGTGTACTAGCAACTGTGTATTTACTACACAGTACCGTGTGCTATGCGCAGGGTGCTCGATGTAAATACTGTAATTATAAAAACAGAGCTGTGTATTTAAACATCTTTAACAGTCTTGTAAAAAACGTGTTTCTTTTCTATGTTGATATACCGTAAATTTTTTTCTGTACATATTTTTTATCTGTGAACACTGGTGCAAAGTGCACAGCCAAATACTTGCTTAGTGTTCTTTGAGCGATTTTAAAACGGAACAAATTTAATACCTTCAGTGCTATGCACTTGTGTAGTGTCTATGATTTTAATTGGTCAATTAGAATAAACGCTTTTGAGACTCTTTGAAATAAATGCATCAGTGCATTCGTCTTTGGGCGTGGGGTATATGTGGAATGTTTAAATGCTAAATTACAAAGCGTTGCGTGGACAAGCGTCACTGGGAGCTCAGTGCTGCATTTTTTAACGAGACCCTGCACGTTGAGATCCGAGCTACCGCGGGCACTTTAGTTTCATTTGAACACCAATTAGGGAGATAGTTGCAGCATTCTCACTGCATGTAGTACACCACGGTTCAAATGAATGGCCTCTGCTTCTCATGCTCACAGGCAGCTCAGCTGAAAGACGGTCTGGTTGACCAATGCCATTTAAAAGCGTACCCGTACTTCAGAGCATTTTTCGCAGAAAAAAACAACAAATTAAATGTAGTGTTCCTAAATGGTAATTACATTCGCCTCGAGGGTAGGGGCAACATAAAAGCCACTCACACTTAACATTGTATTCGCTTTATTAACATGAGAACCACTTTTAAAGTCCATTAAGTTTTCCATGAAACGCAATAACAATAAGTACCCGCTTGCACTGGGCGCAGTTGCGGACCCCTCACCAGTTAGCACTGTCTCCGGGCGTTCAGCGCGCACTTCTCTCCCACACAGGGTCAAATTGCAGCTTCCGAGTTCCTCACAGCCCTCTGTAGGCAGCCAGGGCTCCATGTTTTAGCCCATTTATTGGGGCGGCCACTTCCTTCATAAACCGCACGTTATGCCGTCATGCACCAGCACATATCCTTTTACCACCTCCTTAGTTCTGGTGTCAGGGAGCACCCCACTGACAGGGACCCACTCACACTGGGACATCAACAATTAGCGCCACAGACTGCCTGACGTGGGCGTGGCGAAAACAGACAACAGCAACAAGACACAGAAACACGTGAAACAAACATGAAAAAGACATGAGACAAGGGCAACAAAGACAACACCACGGAGTAACGGAAAACATGGAGAGGACATGACAGCCGACGAAAGCATTCCATTGACGGAAAACAAAGACAACAGCAACGAGACACGGAATCCTCACATTGTTTTTGCAGATGTTATAGCTACCAAAACCTCATCTTCATAGTCTATAGAATTATAGTTTCAAAGCGAAACCCTTGCAGAACTGTCAAAAACGGTTGTAAATCCTAAGGAAAAAGGAAAGTAATCGAAGCCCCAAAACTTCGCAGTCAAACTTCCCAATGGTTCTCAGAAGGCCTGGCTGCTGCCTATGTAGACTTCAGCGTGGCAACTGCCAGATTCCTCCCAAATCCATCACATTAGAATTGTAATATTGACAAAATGCGATACTCAGTAGGAGGAAAAGATCTCACAGAACACTTTTACAGCACAGTATGCAGAGGACCAATGGTTTTGCAGGAAATGTATACATGTGAGTGCTTCCGGTTATAAGGGAGACATCCTCTATATGCCTGTGTGGCTTTCCAATTGCCATCCAGTCATACATGTATGAGGCTCTGCACCCGTGTGCCAATCCCCTGACTCATCCAAACACAGTGTGTGTGTGTTTTGTCTATTCCTTCGGCCCCTAGAGATAAAGAGGGAAGTGCTGAAGAGGTACTTGGCCCAGTTGCTGAGGACCCATAGTAAGTCGGGCCCTGGGACATTAGGCGTAAAAGGCCTCGACCCCCATGTTTGGGGCCTGTAGCTCCTGCTTGCCCCCTGGCCCTATGTAAGGGGTTCCGATGGTCTGATGTTATTCCAGGATTCAGTAAGACCATTAGCACAACCAGTTATCATGACATTACCGCAAATTTAGAGATAATGTGCAAGGACTGTTTCTATATCAAATACAGAATTATTGATGTCAAATTAGGCCATTGGTATTTAAAAAAATTAGAATAGTCATTCACTAATATTTGGTGTATTTTGTCATTCAGACATAGTACTTTGGGGGTCATTTAAGATGTGTAGAACGCCCTAAAAAAATCCTGTGAAAAGTGTTGAAAGTGATTTTCAGTGCATTTAACACTATTTTTGCATTAGGAGAAAAGTACTGCATTTTATGCCTATTAGTTTCAAAGCATGTCCCTCTGCCCACTACTTTCCTTACTTCTAGGTCAACGCCCCATACCACCGTTTTCTGCTGCTTTACCGACTTCTTTGTCCAGTCCTCGCGTTATCAACCAGGCCTATTTCTCTACTTCTCATTCTGCTCACCACTCACCTTCTCTCTAGTCAGCTTGCCAGCAGCCCCTCCCACCAATTCACACCTTCTTTCATTCTGCCTACGTCTCCTTCTAGTACTGTGCTCGGTGCCCTCGCTACTCTTACTTTAAAACTTCTCAGTGCTGCTCTGCTCATGACTCTTCCACTGCCCAGAATTCTGCCAACCCGTCATCTTACTTTCAATTTCCCTGCATACTCTCTTACTCCTACCACCCACACTACTTACCACTCCTCTCCTATCGTTCTGCCAACTCGACATCTTACTTTTCTGCCCACACGCGCTATATTGGCTCCTGTCTCTCCTGCCACTCGCTTCTCTTCTCGTCCGTGACCCAACTCTGCCCTATTGCCCTGCCTCTACCCGGGCCTTTCTGCCCCCTGCCTGCGCGATGAGGGCACGGCAGAAGGCCGTGGAGCTTCTGGCCTTATTTGTTGATTATGCGGGAAGAGTTCTTTTCCGGGGTGTTTATCTCTGTTGACGTCTCGTGCTCTCCGAGCCCCCTGGTCCGGGCTGAGGGGAGGGGACAAAGCACCGGGCGGGAGCAGCGGGGCTCCAGGAGATGAATTAGGAGCTATGTCTCCGCCTCGCAGGGCCGGGCGGGGTACATTTCCACACAATAAAAGTCGCTTACTCTGGCTCAAGCAGCGCTTAGTTTTATTTTTAATATTTTAATGGCGCTGCGGATTACCGGCCCCCGAGCAGTTGAGGCGCTGGCCTCGGGGATTACTCGCTAATGAGGCCGGGCCCGGAGATGTGTCTCTTTAGCAGAAAGTAATGCAGTGCCTTTTATTCCACTAGATGTTCTCTTCCGTTTTCAGACGGTTTTAAATCCCATTTGCCCGTTTCTATTACTTTTACATCACACTGATTAAATTCACACTGACTGTTTGCGCATATATCTTCATAATTTTAATATCTACCATCATAAAATCTGTAATGGTGAGATTTCAAATTCCGGCAAGACGAGAACCAGGCGGGGTGCGCGAGGGCAGTAAAAAAAATCGAGTTAGTGCACGAAGCGGTGGACACAGAAGGCGGGGTAGAAATGAAACACCGGACAGAGTGAGAGAGAGGAAGACAGACCTGGAGAGATGGGGAGGCAGGAAAGAGAGAAAATAACACAATAAAAGAGAGGATGGGAGTCTGAGACAGACAGAAAGGCAGCTGGAAGAAAGACGGAAAATTAAGAGAGAGAGAGAGAGAGAGAGGGAGACAGGGAGAAAGTAGTCTGAGATTGGGGAGGGGGCGAGAGGGAAGACTAAGGAAGAAAGGAGAGTGGTATGACGGAGAGAACTTGAAAGAACAAAGGGACCCATTCACGCCGCGACGGGGTGACTCACAGAGGCGGCAATATGCTCACAGTTGGCAAGCACAGCTCGGTTTGGACAGCCAGTGGGGCCATCCACTCGGCAAACACCGGCAATCCAGTTAGTCCTCGGCAAAGTGAATCAGACACTGCGTCCACTCCCCGGGCCTCCGGGGACACACCAGCCTGGCCTTCAGCACAACAGCCCCTCTCTTAAGAGCCAAAATCCCCCCAAAAAAGAAGAAACAAGCAAAGGAGAGTGAAAGGGGAGGGGGGCGGGAACGGGCACACGGGGAGGGGGGCGGAACGGACACACGGGGAGGGGGGCGGAACGGACAGCGGGAGGGGGCGGCAACGGCGCACGGACAGGGGGGGGGGCGGAACGGCACAGACGACATGAGACACAGCAAGCACTTACCAGAGGAAGACTTCTTCCGGCGGCGGTCGGCCTCGGAATGACAAAAGCAAACACGGACAACAACAAAAAAGAAACCCCGCCAACCGCCCGATGACTACACAGTGGGAACGCCCATGGAAAAAATCTCGGGAACGCCCCCGAATCTGGTCCGTGAATGACGGACAGATCTCTGTTCCAATGACTAGCCTCCATTTATGGAGCTAGCCAATGGAACAGAGGGCGTATTCCAAGAGTCCCTTACTGAAGACTAGAGATTTCTCTGGGGCGGAGCTAACGCTCCGTGCCCCAGGCGAAACCTAAAAAATGAATCAACAGCATAATAAAGGTATATAAGATAATACGACCAAAACATTCAGTGAATCGTGTCCTATAATTCTGTCAGTGATGATCTGTGAGAATAGCATAACTACAATCAAGACGTGTCTCTAATGTAAAGTGTGACAAATGTGATTAAATGTAATAAGATGCAGCGCAAACCGTTTTGGATAACATAATCCAGAACAAATGTAAAAATGAGGTATGCATATATAAAACGACAGAGAGCTGATATGATCAGATGTATGGTACAAGGAATGGGTAAGTCCAAATAAGTTCAACCCCATGGAAAGGGAAATAACTGAGTGTATACAGGTTTACCAGGCATAAAACCACACAGAATTCCCGATTTTGTGGAGTTTAACACTCCTATTTACAATCCGCTTTGAACAGGTGGTAAATGGGAACAGGAGCTTCTGAACCGGGTGGGAGAGGTGGGCAGAGGTTGGGGAGGGTATACAAGTGAAAGGCAAGATGTGTCCTGGTGGGGAGAGCATTGGATGCTCCCATCTATTTGTAGGAAACAGTAGGGTAGGGCCGAAGAGAGAGGCCTGGATGCTCTTGCAGGGGAATCCTTAAAATGGTCCAGCATTCCCGTATCTAGAAAAAACTGCTGTGGGAACAATGTTGTGACTGGGGAGGGCCGAATTACACACATACATTTCCATTAGCCTGAATCATATATTAAGGACCCATGCAGTAGTATAGCTTAATGTCCTATATTAAAGTGCCACAATATTTAGAGTAGTATGAAAATAATGTGCTTGTCATATACGGTACCATCTATGCCCAACATATTTCTTAAATCTAGGGACTCAGTTGTGTCAGTCATAGGTTAATCATGCAAATTCTGCATTGCTTTCATAGTTAACACTTTTTGGTCATTTAAAAAAGTTTTTTGATCTTTGTGTCTACATAAAAATAAATGTGTGTATGTATGTAAGATACAGTAGTATTCAGTTATTGTAGGCATCCAAACATAAGTATGATTGTTGTAGCTCCAGATGAAGTGAGGGTGGAAGGTAAAAAGATAATAAATGTATGTTGATGTAAATGGTAATGAATTTCAAAACTAGCTGTAAAGTGAATATGGGGTTAATGTCAAGTTAGGCTTCAAGTTGTAGAGTAAGTGTGCTTGAGTATCTGTTGAAAATAAGGCCAAAAATGCCAATTTGAATTTTGTTATGCATGTCCGCTATTAACTTGCGCAGTGTGGAAGTCCTGATATCCATGACCATCTTTGGAGTAAAGTCCACGCGTATTGACTTAGCATGAAATCAAACATGCTTAACACGTGAGGAAGCATAACACAAATTAATTGGAGCAAAGGAAAGTTGTTCATTTTGTTGTGCTACCACGATTGTAAGGATATGTGACCTGCAAGAACAGTGAAAGTGAACAAAGTTGTATGAGTTGTATCTATGACAAAAGGTAACATGCATAGAGTGTAATCTTCTATCAACGTGGGGTCCTTAGCTGTCCAAGCACTGGTGCTTTCACATAGCAAGAAGTTGTGAGGAGTCTTCCCTGTAATATCTGTATGCAAGAGTTAAAGAAAATGATGGGAGAGTGAAATGTCTAATCCTCGAAACATGTATCAAGTGGGGGTGACAATTGCTCAAATGTAATTGTGAAAATATAACACACTGGGGGCCCGATTCACAAAGGACCTCCTCACTCGTAGCGGAGGCCCCACAGTCGTGGCAAGACCTCCGTACTGCAGTTACCCATTACAGGGCCCCCGCCAGGACTGCGGGGCCTCTGCCATGAGTGCGGAGGCCCTTTGTGAATCGTCCCTTGGAAGAGGGAAGTATACCATCTATTAAGTGTTAAAATAAGCATGCATATATATTAGATGTATGAAATAGGGTATTCCATCTAAATATAGATTCAGAAATATCCGCTGATCATATACCGTGGGAAGTGTGGCTCAATGGTTAGAGCGGCAGACCCTGATGCAGAGGTCTGGTCTGGGACCAGGGTTCAATACCCGCCTTGGCGGGTCTTGGGCTCAATTTCCTCGGACCTGATAATTCTTGCCTCGGTGCCTATTCTAATCATGGGCCCCACTCTGCAGCTCTGGGCAATAGCTTGCTTAATCTCCACAACGGCCTCAACAGCGCTGGGATGCCTGGCTTCACCTTGGGTGTTCCCAGGAGTGGACATTTCACAGGGAAAAACCAGGAAGGGTTCCTAAGCGGTATACGGACAGTGCCGGGACACTTCCGTTGGAGGTAGCTGTGCGCTTTACAAAATGCTAACATAGTATTTTGGCTCAATATATTGCTTACTACAGTATTGCTTTTATATGTGTTATTGTATTGTATTACATTTTTATTTCATGTTTCTATGTTTTTGTGAAAATTATTTAAAAAAACTATATAGCAGAGTTTCTCAAACAGTGGGTTGTAACCCACTATTGTTTCGCAAGATGGTTTTGGTGAGTCGCGAAAGCGAGTGCAATTAATGAAGATGATTTAAATTCTGCACTTGGGTCAGAGGTCAAATATCAGGCTCTGTGTTTAGATTTAGTGCTAGGGATTGGAATTTACTTTTCTTTCTCTGACTGCAAAGTGAGAGGAGTTTTTAAAGTGAATAATATGACAATCTTGCTGGACTACAGGGAATGTGAAAGGAAAGGGTCTTGGGTGTTATTATTTTGCAACATGCAACACAATGAGTTTGAGTTTAAAAATATTTGTATAGCGCACTTTCACCGGCGGTTTCATGGCACTGCAACAGACAGATCTCCAGAGTAGGAGTGAAAGAAAACATAATAGGAAGGAGCAGAACATCAAGTGGTCTAGTTAAAAACATTTGGCAAATAAGTGGGCTTTAAGTTTCTTCCGAAATTGAGGGTACAGAGTTAGAGATCTGAGCTCCAAAGGAAGGGAATTCCACAGGAGTGGGGCAAGGGTTGCAAACTTTGATCCTCCCCATTTCTTTCTCCGAAAACGGGGGACTGACAACAGGGATTGCGTGGAGGAGCGCAGTTCCCTAGTTGGGACATAGGGAGCGATCTCAGATGTTATATAGGCCGGAGCCGCGCCCAGTCGTGCTTGAAAGGTGATAGAAGCAAGCTTAAACTGGACGCGTTCACGGACAGGAAGCCAGTGTAGGGATTTGAGAAGGGGAGTTACATGGTGGGATTTCGGAAGATTGAACACCAACTGTGCCGCCTGGTTCTGGATCAGCTGCAAACGCCGTAAACTATATGCAGGAATACCTGCATATATGGCGTTGCCATAATCCAGGCGGGAAATGACCATCGCCAAAATGATCAATTTCAAGGCATCGAAGGAAAAAAAGCGGGATACCTTGCGGATGGTGCGTAGTGACAAGAAGGAGGAGGACACCACAGAACTAACCTGGGAGTGAAGAGTGAGCTGAGAATTGAGTTTGATACCTAAAGTTTTAACTGAGGTAGAGGGGACCGGGGGAGAACCTAGGGAAGGGGGCCAAAAAAGTGAAGACCAGGGACTGGAGCAACCACCCGTCAACACCAGCTCGGTCTTATCCGGGTTAAGTTTCAGGTGGTTGTAGTTCATCCAGTCCTGGATAAAAATCATAATGGACTGGAAGTTTGAGATGGAAGCATGGGAAGAAGACAGATTGAAAACAAGTTGAAGGTCATCCGCATAATTGTATACGCTGACCTCCATTTGCTGTAGTGAAAAAATAAGGGGGGCGATATAAAGGTTAAACAAGAGGGGTGAAAGGGAGGAACCTTGGGGAACCCCGCACTGAACTTTCCGGAGGTCCGCAGAAAAATCACCCAGGCGAACAGCCTGGGTGCAGTCCCTCAGGAAGGAGGATAGCCATACCAGAGCGGTACCCCCGATCCCCGCCGCCTTGACACGGGAGAGTAAGATGGTATGGTCAACCGTGTCAAAGGCGGCTGAGAGATCGAGGAGAACCAAAGCCTGGGCCTGGTTGGTATCCATTCCCTCCCTGAGGTTGTCAAGGACCGAAAGTACTACGGACTCCGTAGAGTGTGCGGGGCGGAAGCCGGCCTGGCGGGGAGCCAAAATCCCGTACTCCTCCACAAAGATGCTCAAGGACCTGGTGACATGGCGTTCGAGCACCTTAGCCAGAAATGGTAGGAGGGAGATAGGGCGGTAGTTGGCGGGGATCGAAGGGTCTGCGCCAGGCTTTTTTAAGATGGGAACAATAACAGCGGTTTTCAGTGGATTGGCTACAACCCCCTGGGAAAGGGAACTGTTGAGGAAGTGAAGGGGGGGATCTGGACAGGTTGTATTGATGTGGCGAAGGATGTGCGCGGGGCAAGTGTCCAATGGGGAGCCGGATTTAACAAGAGCAATTATCGAGGTCAAGGATTCCTTAGCCAAGGGAGGAAAGGCATCAAGTTGTCCATTAGGTGGAGGACACTGAGGGTCAACAAAAGTCGGGGAACGGGTGAGGGAATGTTGGCTTAAATAATAGCAATCTTCTCGATAAAGAAATTATTTAAAGAGTGACAAAGGTCCTGGGACGGGGAGGGCTTGAGAGATGTCCTATCGGAGAATGCCAAATTGTGGACAATCGAGAAAATTTCCCTCGGTTGATTCTCAGCTGCAAGAATCTTTGAGGAAAAGTAGGCCGTTTTTGCAGCCTTCTTATATTGAGCTAGGAGAGTGGTAAACTCAGATCTGAGTGAGGGAGAATAATTCCTCCTCCAGGCACGCTCGGCACGGCGTACTGCAAGTTTGATGGTTTTAAGATCCTCGTTAAACCACAAGTTGGCCTCCTTCTCCCGTTTCGAGGTCACCCGCTTCAGCGGGGCGATGGAATCACAGCTAGAGGAGAGCCAATGTTCAATGGCAACGGCCTGAGCAAGAGTGGAAAGGCCTTGTAGGGTAGGGTAGGAGGAGGCTAATAATGCAGATAGATTCTCCGGGTCCACTCGGCTCCATGAGCGGACCCAAACATTCTTTGGAAGCGGGGGCCTGACAGTGGGTTTGATGGGAAGGGTAAACGAAATCAAGTGATGGTCGGACCAGGTGCATGGCGAGATGGACAGAGAGTCTATCGGACAGTTCAAGGACCAAATCTGATCTAAGATATGTCCTTTGACGTGAGTAGGAGAATGAACATGTGATATAAAATTGAGGGATTGAAGTGTATCTGAGAACTCTTTTGAGGACAGGCATTCCGCTGGATCTGAAGACCGAAATTTAAAATCTCCCAGTAATAAGATGGAAGAGTTATTGACCGTCAGTGTGGCTAGTACCTCCTGAAAGTCAGAAAGAAAAAGTAGGGTGATTGTGGGGGACGGTAAGTGAGAACACAAGTAAGAGGGGGAGTGGTAGAAGTAGTGCGAATGGCGAGGTACTCTGTTGTAGCAATATCTGGCAGAGGTAGACGTTGGAAGGGGAGGTCGGTCCGGGTGATGACCGCTACGCCGCTCCCATTCCTACCATTGGAACGATCTGCTCAAAGAGCATAGTATGGAGCGGGAAGAGTGGCCAGTAAGGTAGGGAGAGAGTCCTCACTGAACCAAGTCTCTGTTAGGAAGAGGAGATCAGGTGCGTGGAGGTCCAGCAGTACCGACAGTTCGTGTGAGTCGGCCACTGCTGACCGGGTGTTAAGATAATAGGCCGAGAGAGTCCTAAGTGAGACTGGGCTGGCGTCTTCTCTGGGAGAGTGAGAGGGAATGGGGGGAGCGAGAGGGTTGGAAGATGGAGGGACGGGGGACAGATCATGTGTATAGATATGAGAGAGCAAGTGGAGGCGGGGAGAGGCCAGGGGCCATGAAGACTGCGGAGTTGTGAAGACGTGTAAGTGACGATCTGAGCAGAGTGACATGCCCCTGGCCCCGGTCGGCCGCGGACGGGCGCAGACGGGCTTGCCTTAGGCGCGCCTTTGGCGCGCAATCGACGCGCCCGCTGCGCGTCCGAAATCTACACATGATTTATGGATCTGTAAGAGGGGGCTGGGGGGAGGGGGATGTGGCCTCGAAAAGGGGCGTGATCGCGGCAAGCGCCGGAAATGGCGCCAAGAGTGTCCCGGTACCAACAACCGTGGCAACGCTAGATCCGCTGCACGGGTGGTCAGGGCGAATGAGGTCTGCAAGCAGCAGTTTTAAGGGAGCAGAGGGTGAGTAGTTAAAAGTACAAGAAATAATGTGACACTCAAATTTTTAAAATCAAATACACAAGAATCGTGCTCCCGGCTTTCCGCCTCAGGAGTATCTGTCAATCTGCCCAGGCGTTCGTATTCAGCGCTTTTAAAGGGCTAGGAAGGGGGCGTGACCTCGAAAAGGGGCGTGGTCGTGGCAAGCGCCGGAAATGGCGCTAAGAGTGTCCCGGTACCAACAACCGTGGCAACGCTAGATCCGCTGCACGGGTGGTCAGGGCGAATGAGGTCTGCAAGCAGCAGTTTTAAGGGAGCAGAGGGTGAGTAGTTAAAAGTACAAGAAATAATGTGACACTCAAATTTTTAAAATCAAATACACAAGAATCGTGCTCCCGGCTTTCCGCCTCAGGAGTATCTGTCAATATAAATTAATTGTATGCTTTCAGCAGTTAGGATGGCAAAAACAAGCATGCTTTTTAAAAATACTTCCATATGCTGGAAACAGAGATTTTATAAGTATCTAAACAAACCAAGACAATTTATTTGGTGATGCACAAATGATAATTATTCACAGAAACTGGATCTCCACACATTATCATTTGTTTCTTTATAGTTCTATCAGTAAAACTGTAGGTCTGTGCAA
The DNA here is from genome assembly GCF_964263255.1 of Lissotriton vulgaris. Taxonomy (NCBI): domain Eukaryota; kingdom Metazoa; phylum Chordata; class Amphibia; order Caudata; family Salamandridae; genus Lissotriton; species Lissotriton vulgaris. Next base: position 387,797,138 of record NC_141687.1, read on the forward strand.
AATTAGTGGCCTTTTCAATGAAAAATGTGCTGTCTGTGAATTACAATGCGCCACCACATGAAGCTTTAGTTATGTTAAAAAATCATCCCTCCTCAGGTCCATTAAAGGCGAGTGGGTCACTCTAAATAGTGGGTCATGGTTCTAAAACGTTTGGGATCCACTGTATAGTAATGTATTGGGTTGTTGGGTTTATTGGTGAATTAGCTAGGTAGTATTTTTTTCATTGTTTATTAATTATTTTAAATGATTAGTATGCTATTTATTATAATTGTTATTTGTTTAATTTATGGTAAACTATGAAACTTCACATTTATTCTAGAAAATAAACGTTAATTTGTTTACGGGTTGTGCAATAAATAGGGGTACTGTAATTTTTAATGGCGAATCCTTTTATATTTTACATTTGTAACATTTATATTTACTTGTTTTATAATGTTACATTTGTTTGCTTTTATTTTTATTGTTTCAGGGTTTATTAGTGAATAGGTTAGGTAGTATTAAAAACAAATGTATGATTTTTATTAATTGATCTTTAAATTATGTTAATTTTTACATGAACATGTTTTATTTTTAACTTACTGGAATATGTGATTATTTGATTATGTTCTAGAAACTTAATTTAATATATCTTCAGTTGTGGGGTATTTTGAAGAAATGGGTCGGTTGTGTTTTCTAAAAGGTTTAATATATGTAACATTTCAAAATTGTAAATACATTTCATGGTATTGAAAATACCTTTTCATTTCCCTAGGAGTTTTTTTTTAGGTTTTTGTTTTTGTCTGTGGGAATGTGAATGAAATTGTTAAATTAAACATATTTCACGGTTTAAATAATTTTTAAAAAATCATATATTTGTACAATGTAAATATTTATTTTAACAATTAAAAAAAACTATTTATGATTTGTATTTTCAATGTAGCGCTACTTATATTGATAATTTTGCATTTGTACCTACATTATTTAAGTGTATTGAATCGATGTATGCTCTTTCCCCAGTGTTTGTTGGACTGCAGTTAGAACTGTAAATCTAACACATCTCCTCACCCCACCAATGTATTTGCTTTTCCCAGTGTTGGTTAGATTGTAAATAGAATGGTAAACATTACTTACCAAGTGTATGCACTTTGCCCAAAGTTTGTTAGACTGGAATTAGAACAGTAAATCTGACCCACAATATGTGCACTTTTGCCCGTGTTTATTAGACTGGAGTTAGGAAAGTATGTCTGACTCCCAGCCCAAGGTATGCACTGTATGTTTGTTAGACTGGAATCAAAATAGTAAATTTGACCCACCCCACAAATGTATGCTCTTACTCAAATGTTTGTTAGACTGAAGTTAAAATAGTACATCTGACCTCCATCCCCGATCCATCAATGTATGCACGCTTCTCATTTTTGGCATTTCTTTTAAACATATTATTTAAAGATAATATATATATATATTTTTAAATTAGAATAATGTTAATTATATTTAAATTCCGGATGTTCCCACATTGTCAGCACTTCTGTCCACAGGTCTGCTAAAGGACGAAGTCTCACCCCTCTGGCCTTCTCCCTGATCAGTGCCCTTTCCATGGCCCGTGCCCATTGGGGTACATTTGTTCTCTAAGCTCTGGTCCTTGGTCCCTCCACTAGTTTCCAGTCTATTGCTATTTGCCGTTTGGCTAAACCCAGTGCTAAGCCTACGAACCTGGTGCCTACCTTCTTCGAGTCCGGTGTCGGATATAATCCTAGAATTACATGCCTCTTAAGAGTTGGGGAGGGGACCGCCCAAGTGTGGATTCTAAAATGGAAAGTATCTCTACCCAGTAGGGCTGTAACTGCTGGCATTCCCATATCATGTGTGCAAAATCCACATCTAGGACAGGGGCGGGGGTCTCCTCCGTATGCAATTTGTATCTTTTGTGGTGTCATGTAGATCATATGAATGTAATTAAATTGGTTATATTTTCAGCCGGGTATCTCTAGAGGTTTTTTTGGGAGAGGCTAGTATTTTCTGCCATTCTGGGTCTGTCAGTTCTCGCCTCAGGACCCATCCCATCTGTCCCGCAGTGTGGTGAATGGGCCACGGGTCATGCCCGCAAGTGACCTATAGAACCAGGTCACTAAATGCTTGGTTGCCCCCATCGATACTAATAACTGTAAGACGTCATGCGTCACAGATTCGTCACCATCTCCCCCCCACAAGTTATGGAATGCACGAGTTAATGCTTCATAAATAAGAAACAGCCATGTGGGTAATCCATAGCATTACATTAGTTCCTCCATCGGGAGCAACGCGCCCTGCTGGTAGCAGTCTCTGACTGTAACCAGTCCGGCTTCCGTCGAGATGAGTAGCTGCTCCCAAGTGAAATAGGTAAGAGTGTCACCATGGGGACGTCCTGCTAGAGGAAGAGCAGGTGTGTATAAAGGTGTCCCTGACGTTTTCAGGACGCATTTGTACCAGCATCGCAGCGCCGTTGTCAACAGTATCTCAGGGTTCTGGATCGGAGCTGAGGAGTTAAGTAATTTGGCCACCAGGACTTCTATTTGTGATGTCCGACCTATCTGTCTCATCTCTTCCTGGTGGACCCCATCAAGCCACAGGGTAATCCACTGGAGTTGGGATGCTAAAAAATAAAGCTTAAAGTCCGCTGCTATTGCCATATAACAAGATGATGTGTTCTCGTCCTCGACCACTAATCCCCAACTCTGTCCCCTTCATCTAACAAGTTCTGCAAGAGGCTTGATAGCTAAAGCAAACAAAAGTTGGAAGAGTGGACATCCATGTTTTGTACCCCTATTGACTCGGTACTGCGGTGAGAGCATGGTGCCGGTTCTGACTCTGGCAGTCGGGCTATATATCGTAACTTTACCCACTTAATCCAGTCATCTCCCAGACCCATTTCTTTATCACTGCAATCAGGGCACTGTATTGAACGCTTTATTAAGGTCCACTGACATCAGCAGCACTTTCTGATTCATGCGTGTTGTGGGGTGGTTACATGGTAAAGTCTCCTACTGTTATGGAAGGTATTACGCCAGGGAATTAATCCACTTTGATCCGTGAGTATCAGCTCCCTCATGTGAGGCAATAGTCAGAGGGCCAGTACTTTATTAAGGATCTTGAAGTCTAAATTCGGCATGGAGAGGAGGCGAAACCCTGTGATCTTAGCTCCCTGAACCTTCGTTTTAGGCATTATGACTACAGTGGCATTGGTGGAGTCTGGGAGAACCCCCAGTCGCCAAGAGTCTGCATATAGTTGTTCAAATCGTGGGGCCAAGGTCCCAATCTAAGACCAATAAAGTATAGTTGGGAGGCTGTCTGGGCCTAGCGTCTTACCCATCGCCATGCCTTTAACAGCTGCACGAATTTCCTGAGTAGTGACGGGGGCTCCCCGTTCTTTGCAGAGTTCTCCAGTTAATTACTTCAGGGGTATTTGCCTCAAGTAAGTGGTGAGTGATTCTTCTGGGAGGAGTGTGGTTGCTGAATACAGGTTCTCGTAGTGATCACAGAACTCCTGATTAATCAGTGTGGGGGAGTACAAAGGCTGGCCATCTTGTGTCTGTATCTTGGTAATAGGGGAGCCTCGGGTTTCGGGCTTAATTAGACATGCTAATAGTCGGCCCGCTATCTCTTCCTCATCATGAGCTCTCGTAATATATTAGAAAGAGTAATGTATTGGGCCCGCAATTTTTACAAGATGGTATTATAATGTTTCCTCGGTTCTCAGGCTTCATCTTGGGATTCGTGGTGTGCACTAGGAGTATTATCTAGTGTAAATCATTTATCTTCCAAGGTCTTTAACTCTCTGTGTAGCTCTGCTTGAATATCTACTATTTGGCCAATACATGGACCTCTTGTTACTACTTTAAAGGACTCCCATTCTAGCAGGCTCAAGGACGCTGAGCCTTGATTATTGGCAAAATAGTCTGAGATTGCTTCTGTAACAGGCATATTCCAGTGAAGTCGGGTTCAGCCGCCACGTTGTGGCGGGTTGATGCTCCTCTGTTGGGGTGAACCGTAATAGCACCAGGCTGTGGTCCGATATGGTTCATCCTAAGTACTCAGTGTGAGTAATGTATTGAGCCAGTTTGTGAGAACACACGTAGCAATCTATTCTAGTGTGTAAGGTATGCACATGAGTAAAATACGAGAAGGTATGGTCTGTTCTATGTTGTACCCTCCAGATATCTAGTAGTCCCCAGTGCCCAATCTAGTCTTGTAGTAAGTCTGCCAGCTTTCTTGCCACAGTTCCTGTCAAGGGAAGGATTGATCTGTCCAAGTGTATGTCAAGTACACAATTGAAGTCCCCTCCGATTAGCAAGTTGTCAGGGGATGTGCCCGCTATATGTGTGGATAGGGAGTGGAAGAAGGCGGTCTGATCTTGATTAGGGGCGTAAATGCTCCCTAATGTAATTTCTTTACCATACAGTTTGCCTTCTACTAAGACATATCTACTTTCTTTGTCAATGAGTGAGTAGGTTAATTTGAACGGTGTCCCGGCCTGTATCCATATTAAGGTCCCCCTTGCATCTGCCAAGTAGGAAGTGGCATAAAGCTGTCCCCTCGATCTCCATCTCAGTCTATCTCAGATCCAGTCAAATGTGTCTCCGGAAGAATAACTATCTGGACCCCCCTGCATCTAAGATACCTATGGATATGATGTCTCTTGGAGGGTGATCCTATCCCCCTAATGTTCCAAGACATGTGCTGTTGGTGCATTTCATGCCCTCTCCCCCGCGATCCCCGGCTGCCCCCATCCCTAACGCCAGTCCTGTGCTCCTCATATAAACTCAGGTGAGAAAAAGGAAAATAATAAAGAGTACAAAAGGGAGGGTCAGCAGTCCCCAACAACAAATCCTTATCCCTAGGGCAGTACAGCAAATTCCTATTGTCCAAACTGTGAAATACAACCATACATTTAGTGAATATCTCCTCTGGCCATCCTTCAAGGGCCACACCAGAACGCAGTCTCTCTGCACCAGCACAGCGTTTGATTGCCAGAGTACAATAATCCTGACTAGTATATTGCTCGAACTATATTAGAGCACTAATATGGACCCTCCGAGCCACCGCCTTTTTGTCTCTGAAAATTCTAGCCTCCCTGATCCCTTCTCGGCACTCTCAAACCAGTTCTATGTTTGCAGTGTAGCAATCAATAGAAGGATATCAGATGATGTCATCTGCGGTCTGGGATGTCAACACCGGGAGGGCAGGCTCATTTTCTCTTGAGGAGACGGAATCCGATCTCATCGACTTTCATTCAGAGTAGGAGTCTGTCTCCAGTTTCTTCTGTAGTTTTGACCCTATCTCTGCTACTGCCTGTAACTCCTCTGCTCTCTCCATTTCAGTCTGTGAAGGAGATCGCCCATTTCTAGCTCTGCTCTGTGCTCCCCTACGAGGGTGTCTACGTTTCCCTCTTCTGTGGGGTAGTGAGCTTGAGTCTGTTGTTTGGAGGGTCGTCCCAGCATGGTGCGCTTCCAGCCATGTCAAAGGAGAATCAGGGTTTTCACAGAAGTGGGTTGTGCCGTCCATGACTATCTTGAGTGTGGAGGGGAACATTCAAGAATATTGCATCCCATTTTCCCCGAGCGCTCTCTTAACCTCAAGAAAAGAAGCTCTCTTGGCTTGCACTATTGCCGTGTAGTCCAGGAATATGGAAACTCTTTGATTGGTCACAACAAAGCCACCCTCTGAGCGTTCCTTTTGCAGTAGGGTGTCACAGTCTAGCTAGTGCAACAACACTACTACCACCGGTCTGGTGGTTCTGCCCAGGGCCAATGGTTTTGATGGGACTTGGTGAGCTTGCTCCAGAGCAAAAAATGGAAGTCATTGACTCCAGCGCTACCTTGGTCCGAAGCCAGTGTTCCAAGAAGTCTACCATGTTCCACTTCTCACTCCCTTCTGGTAAGTATGTTGTTGCATCTATTGCGGCCTTCCAAGTCTTTGGCACGTTTTTCAAGTACTTGAACTCTGTCTCTTAGTTCAGACATTTGATTGGAGAGTGTTTTTCATTCTGGTTGTAGTTCAGTGATTGTGGATTCTACCCCTCTGACGCGATCTGCCACTTTTGGGTATTCTGCTTTTAGCAAGCCTAGGCCCACTGACACTGTGCCTATGTCTTGCTGCAAGGCAGTCTTGGTGTCCGTTATGGTCTCTAATATTTTGTCCAATTGAAGCCGTACAGCATTCACTGGGGGGCAGCTCATTCAGTGTCTGTGTGAGTGTATTGGGACGCACTTGGGCATCCCAATAAACAGTCTGGTTTTGGGTTTCCCCATTGCAGGACAGGTTGGATATCTTATAGTTTTTATGTCTTTCCGCTAGCTGTGCAATAGCTGCTCCCAGTGGTTTCACTTTGTTGTGGGTGAGTTGGCCTCTCCCTGTGATAGAGCCCACCGTCTGGCTCAATGTGGTTATGCCCCCAGTGGGAGGGCCTCCAAGATGGGCAACAGGCTGGGGTGTAGTCTAGTTGGAGCGGCGCTCACGCCACTTGATTTAGAGCAGTCACTGTTTCCCCAGCCCGCCAGGGGAACCACTTGAAGGGCAGGGGCCTTGAGGTCTACTCCCAGCTCTCTACATGAGCTAAAAATTTGGTATCACACTAATGTCCGCCTACAGTGTAGCCTGCCCGGTTGCAGAGGTCTCATGAAAACTCAGGTCACAGCACATCCCGATCTTTGGAACGCCATCTCTTTAGCCTGTGCGTTTCTAGGTGCCTCTCAGACAGAAAGGACTACCGGCATGGAGGTCCATCTGTGTGACTTTGACCATTCTAGTCGGGGGAGATTTGGGGCACGAGGTGACGTGCTGTGTCGGTGATCTAGCTCGGGCGTTTTTTGGAGGTGCTTCCCATGTGAGAGATTTCCCAGCTGGTTGGGTTTCACCAGGGGGGCTGCTGATGCCGAACTTGCTGCACGGTACTCGCCCTCCGTGCCTGTCTCCCAGGCCAGTAGTCTTGCACTCCTACAGTGGCGTCCAACCAAGTAGCCACCAATGGTCATCTCCACATTTATATCGGGGGATTCAGTCCCCCGGTCAGGCTTCAGTGCCACCCACAACAACTATGTACAGGTATGGCAGTGACTTTGTTCTCCGTGCCACTCCTTCTTCGTACGTTCTGGCCAACAGCTCATCGACTCACTGTGGCCAGGTATTAAGCCTTCAGGGGCACGAGATCTCACTATATTTACACTTGTGGCGCCACTCTCTATCCCCAGACCTTGGGCGCCCGCACCTTGTGGTGTAGCGCTCTAGTGTTCACGTGATGGCTGAGGCATGCTGGGAGCGCCGGCGGCCTTTGCCCAACGGAGGTCCTATGTGCACCAGTGACCCCGGCGCTCTCCCTAAAATATTCAATAAGGTACTTTAAGGCTCAACCCTATGTGCTGCTTCTCATTACCAGGTGCCGCCTCCTATTACAAATTGGCGACAAGGCTGGCGCTTGTGTTGTGCTGTGCATCGCGCACCCAGCGTGCACGGGCAAACTGAGTCCCGCGCTTGGCGTGGACGCCTGCAATCAAAGGGAGAGCGTGGCAGAGGGATCCTCAACCTACAGGGTGCCCCCATTGCCGATCTGGGCACCCACAGTGTACAGTCAGTCATCAGGGATTTGAACATCGAGCAGTCTCAGCCCTGCAGCCTGGCAAGTCAGACCTCCCAGGACCAGCTAATACACAGTAAGTGCCAGAGGGGGCTTGCCTGCCTGTTCTGATAGTGAGCCACGGCACCAGCTGCAAAGTTCTGCAGCCCCACTACAGTGTCAGCTGATTCTCCTCAGAAGAGGATTGGGGGAGCTGATTGCCTACAGGGATCATCCCAGCCTACACCCGCGCCTAGCCTTCCCCAGAGCACCCACTGGCACACACTAAGTCGAAGAGTGAAGTATTCAGGCCAACCTTACACCGGCCCCGCGGGCTGGGGCGTCAAGGACACACACACCATTGAAGGCAACGGGCACCAGGCTGGTCCGGCCCATCCATTCGGCTAGCCGCCCCCTTCATCTAGTGGTACACATCTTGTGGACCCCGGCCCTATCATCCAGCCAGCATGTGTGCACAGACATTCTCTCTCACCAATCCAGTCCCCTTCCTGCCGAAACCGGGGGAGCCTGCCATGAAGTGGGAGGACTTGAAAGGTTATTTCCTGAATTATTTGTCTGCTTTGGAGGAGGAAGGGGAAGAGGCATTTTCCAGCAAACGCAGAAAAAAATCCATTTACATAATCTGGAGCCCGGAGGGTCTCAGGGTATATGAGAACATGGTGAAAAAGACTAGACCCCCCAACGACGAGGATGTATTTCAACATGCGTTGGAAGATTTAGGCACTATCAACCAGTGGTCTGCACTGCCATAGATCACTATAATTTCTTCCAACGGAAACAAATGGACACTGAGTCTGTGGAAGATTACGTAGCTGCACTGAAGCGGTTAGCGGTCACATGCAAATGTGGCCACCTCCACAATGATCTGGTACGTGACCAGATCATAATGCACACTGTCAACACGAATATACAGGAGAAGTTGTGGGTTAGTGGAGATGCCCCCCTCAACGAGATCATTGCCATGGAGAAGAAAGTGGAACTATCTAAAAGATGCGCAGCGGCAGCGAAAAAGGACAGTGAAATTAAAGCCACAGTATGCAGAGTGACTGATCCAAAAGCCCACAATACCAAATCCCCAACCCCGGCTGGGGCGAAGTACTACAGGAAGCCCATGTCGAAAGTAGTAGTACCCCACAAAGCTCCTAGTGCCCACAAGACTAGTTGCTACAGGTGTGGCAGTCAAGCACACGTAGTCAATGATAGACGGTGTCCAGCATTTCGTGATAAATGCTCCTTTTGTGGGGTGATGGGCCACTTCGGGAAGGTGTGTAAACGTAAACCTAGCAACACCTCTGTCAAATGTGTTATGCAGGATTCTGACACTGAAGGGGTGGAGGGAGAAGCAGATGAAGACAGTATTTTTTGCATAGATGATCAGATTCTGGGTAACGATTGCTACATTACTAAGAAACCCTCTTGCTTGTTGTCCATAGGGGGTATACAAGTTTCCATGGTAGCAGATTCAGGGTCCCCTACACCATCATCCAACGCAACATTTGGGAGAGGGACTTCATGCACACCTTAGGCACGGACGTCCATCCTGTCACCTTCACAGGAGGGAAGATCTCCATGGTAGGCTTCCGCCCTCTCCGCTTTGAGTTCCAGGGGAGGACCTCAGTAGGCAAACTGTATGTAGCGGAAAAGCGACCCTCTGTTTTGGGATGGGCAGACCAAGGAGCATTAGGGATTCAACTCAATCCAAGGGGCGCAACCCAAGTCTTCATGACAGACAACCCACCACCACCGGAGGGAAGAACACTGAAAGACAACTTTCTATCTGTCTTTTGTCGCACCATAGGCAAGCTCACCAAATTGAAACACAGAATTTGCCTCAAGGAGGGGGCCACACCAGCATGCCACAAAGTGCGGAACATCCCGTTCAATTGCAGGGAGGCAGTGCAGAGGAACTACAGTGCCTGGAAGACAATGGTGTGATTGAGCCTATTGAGTTGGCGCCCTTGGTGGTCGCACGCAAGCCCAACGGGAAAGTGAGCCTCTGTATAGACCTGAGGGAACTGAACAAAAACATCATAGTGGACAAATTCCCGTTGCCCAAAATTAACGAAATGTTGGCCCAGACCAAGGGAATCAAATGGTTTTCAACCATCGACCTCACTGGGCCTAATGTCTGACATAATATCGACAGACAGAATATCGAAATACAAAAATATCGGAGCAAAAATATCGACATCAAAAATATCGGAATCCTATCTTCATAAAGGTAAGTACAAAAATATCGAAAAAATAATATCGTAGTACAAAAATATCGGAATCAAAAATATCGTTTTTTTAAATGTATTAATAATAATGTAAAAATAATTTTAAAATACATATAATTTTACAAATATTAAATAAAATTATTAAAACAAAATTAAAACTAATACATATACATTTAAAATAAATAAAACACTTAATAATTTGATGTAATTTTTTTTTAATGTTATTTATTTGATTTTATGTAATATTTTTTTGTTTTTACCCTGTACGCCTGTACCCCAAAAACCCAAAACTGACCCTGAACCCTAAAAATATCCCTGTACCCCAAAAACCCCAAACTGACCCTGAACCCTAAAAATACCCCTTTACCCAAAAACTGAAAACTGACCCTTATCCCTAAAAATGCCCCTTTACCCAAAAACTGAAAACTGACCCTGAACCCTAAAAATACCCCTTTACCCAAAAACTGAAAACTGACCCTAAAAATACCCCTTTACCCAAAAACTGAAAACTGATCCTGAACCCTAAAAATACCCCTTTACCCATGAACTGAAAACTGACCCTGAACCCTAAAAATACCCCTTTACCCAAAAACTGAAAACTGACCCAGAACCCTAAAAATACCCCTTTACCCAAAAACTGAAAACTGACCCTGAACCCTAAAAATACCCCTTTACCCAAAAACTGAAAACTGACCCTGAACCCTAAAAATACTCCTTTACCCAAAATTAATTAATATTATTTAATTACCAATTAATTATTAATTAACAATAACAATAACGTAAATATATTAGCACATTAGCTGTAATTAATTTAATTTAATAATTAATATTATTTTTCCCAATTAATTAATTAAGAATAACAAAAAATTATATATAAAAAGAATTACTATAATTAATGTAATTAAATAATTAATATTAATTAATTACCAACTAGTTAATAATTATAAATATGTACAAAATTATATTAATTAATTAACTAATTAATAGAAATTATTTACCAATTAATTATTAATTAAAATATGTACAAACATATATTAATTAATTAATTATTATTAAATTACTTCCCACCCTATTCCCCTATAAACCCATAACCCGCTACAGAACATATTTATCAATTAATCAATTAATTAAAATTAATTAAAAATTATTTCTCAATTAATTAATTAATAATTCCTACTAATTAATAATTAATCTAACATAATTAAATTACTTCCCACCCTATTCCCCTATAAACCCACAACCCGCTACAGTAGTAAAAGACAATATTTAATTAAATTACATTAAAAATAAATAATAAAATATAATAAATACAATATGATATACACTAAATTTATTTAAAAATTGATATTAGTAACATCGAAGTTATTTATTTCGATATTATTGACATCGATATTTAAAACTTCAATATTACTGATATCATACTAATATCGATATTAAGACTGTCGATATTACTTACCTTCGATATTTTGTCCCATCGATATTTAAACTTCGATATTTTTGTATATCGATATTTAAAAATCGATATTTTGTCTGTGTACCCACTGGGCCGTATCACTAAATTTCACTGAACCCCTCAAGTAGGAAACTAACTTCCTTCGTCACATCATTTGAATGCTACAGGTTCCGGCGGATACCATTTGACCTGTGTGCGCTGCCGCCGTGTTTCAGACACTTATGCACAGGTTATTCAAAGACATCAGTGGAGTACAATACTTCCAGGACGACATCCTAATCATAGGGAAAACCAAGCAAGTCCATGACGAGAAACTCGCCACTGTACTACGGATTCTATCGCAGAACAGCCGAACGGCAGAGTGGGACAAATGCAAGTTCGGTCTTCACTCCGTTACATACTTGGGCCATGAGATAAGCAACAAAGGGATCTCTCCCAAAAGAACCAATGTTGAGGCAATCAAGTGTGCACCCACTCCTCAGAACAAAGAAAAAATGTGTTCATTTCTAGGATTGGCTGAGTTCTACAGCAAATTTGTAAAAAAAACTTTGCCACCAAGACACACCACCTACGTCAATTACTTAAAGACAAAAATACATTCAGCTGGTCGGCCGACTCCAATGAGGAATTCCTTCAGATCAAAAATGACATTTGCGATGCCATGCCCCTACACGGATTCGACCAATCGGCCCTTTCCATCCTCACCACGGATGCCAGCGACAAGGGCCTGGGAGCCATCCTTTCGCAAATATCCACTGAAGGCGCTGTGACCACTGTCAGTTTTGCATCCCGCTCTCTCGCCCCCAATGAGGAGAAGTTCAGCGTCATAGAGAATGAGATGCTGGCGGCCATCTGGGCAATGGAAAAATTCAGACAATTTCTCTGGGGTTCCAGGTTCCTCATCAGTACGAACCACAAGCCGCTAGGTTCTTACATCCAGCGGCTATGCCAGCGCCACACCGCACATAGCAAAAATGACCCTCAGATTGTTGGACTATGTATATGATGTTGAATACTTACCAGGCAACCAGAACAAAGTAGCAGACTATCTCAGCAGATCGGCGGCAATGCAAGGAGACCCGGCACACTCGGAATTTAATGAGTACACAACAGCTTTCACAAATGATCAGGAAGAGGTCATAAGCACGCAAGAATGGAAGGCAGCGTACGAAGCAGACCCCCATCTGGAGAGTGTGAAAAAGTTTGTCACGCAGGGATGGTCAGAGAAGAGGCACTTGGACACCGACCTCCGGAAATTCTGGGAAGTGCGGGAGGAATTGTCCATCAATGAGAATGCCATATTCCTATTAAGAGGGGACAAAATGATTCCCCCACAACAATTGGTGAAATGACCACTCAGGATCCTACATGAAGGCCATTTAGGAATAGTGAAGACAAAGAGTTGAGTCAAACACTCGTATTGGTGGCCCACAATCGACAGCCATGTGGAGAAGCACGTGAGGGCCTGCGAGCAATGCAGCAATGGAGACAAATCACAGTCCATGTTACAACCACCTATGGGGAAATTCACCAATCCCACCAGCCCATGGGAAGAGTTATCAGTCGACATCCTGGGCCCCATCCTCGACTCGTGGGGTGTACCCAAGCATGTCATTGTTTTAATGGATCGATATTCAAAGTGGCCAGAGGTGGAATTGTGTGAAAAAGCAGACACGGACAGGATCGCATCCTTCCTCATAGCCACCTTCTTGAAAGAGGGAATACTGAAAATCTTCACGTGTGGCAATGAACCCCAGTTCACTTCGGACAAATGGACTGTATTCACAAAACGGAATGGCATTGTGACTAGACATACCCTGGTGTACCACCCGGCCAGGAACGACATTGTGGAGAGGTTCAACCGCGTGATCATGGAGTCTGTCCAAGCAGCCATCAGTGAAGGGAAGAACTGGGAGACTGAAATCAGACATACTGAATAGCCTTACCGCATCACTCCCACAATGACTGGATACAGTCTGTATAAGATTCTACAAGGCCGAGACCCATTCACAATAGAAAACACAGTTTGGCTGAACCTTACGCTACAGAGTAAGTGGTCCCCAGTGGTGGTCCGAAGCAATTTAGAGAAAGCCCAGAAAATCTACACGGACCACTACAACAAGACGCACGGCTTGAGGGAGGTCTCATTGGTAAAAGGGGAATGGGTTCAGGCTAAGCTGTCCCAACTACGCAAGAAAGGCAAAAGCAAGTAGGATAGCCAAGTGCAATAAAGTGATTGGATGGAGCAAGAAAGACTCCACAACAAGCACCGGAACAACCAGTTGGAAGTCGGATAACGAGGAGGACAGGCCAGAGACAGAACACAGAGAAACAGCACAACAAGAGATAATGAAGGCGAAAGTAGCAACACACAAGAACAGAGGAGTCCCGAGGTCACAGTACAACTAAGGACACAAGAACGCCACAAGGTGCGCAAAGCAGCCACTACGCAGCATAACCCCGCAGCTCCCAATAACAACCAGCAAGGGAGTACAAGAGAAACCAGAGCACGCACGAGGGAGACACACGTGACACAAGTACCCACTACACGAACCCGCACAGGCAGAGCAGTAGTGCTACCGAAAAGATACAGAGAATATGATGTGTAACCCCCTGTATGTTATGCATTATTTTTCCCTTGTTCCCCCCCCCCGTTATTAGTGATTGAAATATGTTAATGTTAATGGGTGTCTTATATAGCGCACGGCTACTCCAAGGAGTGTCCCGGCGCTTTCTGACCCATAGCTGAAAAAGAAAATGAGGAAACAGAGACATAACAGTTACTGATTGTAGAGCCATGTTTTCAAAGCCTTTCTAAAGGCAAGCAGATTGGGAGTGCGGCGAAGATCAACGGGAAGGGAGTTCCACAGTTTAGGGGCGAGATGTTTAAAAGAACGTCCACCTATCCTGACTTTCCTAATGGGTAGAACCGTTGCCAGGCCAAGACATTCAGATCTGAGAGATCGGGTAGGTTTATAAAGAGAGAGCCGTTTCTGAATGTAAGAGGCCCCTACCAGGTGGAGTGCCTTATGGGCCAGTGTGAGAGCCTTAAAAGTAATCCGCTTCTTGACAGGAAGCCAATGAAGGGAAAGAAGCAACTCCGATGCCCTAGCAGGACGAGGCAGGCCAAAAATGGCCCTTGCCGCGGAATTCTGGACTACCTGAAGTTTGTGTAGGAGGTAATCCGGCAAACCCAGGTAGAGGACATTAGAATAATCAAGCCTGGAACAAATTAAAGCCTGAACTGTCAGCTTCCTGTGGACTAGAGGGAGCAATGGAAGGAATTTACGCAACATTTTTAACAGACCAAAGCAAGTACTGGTGAGACCTGTGATCTGAGTTTTCAGTGAGAGGGTGTTATCGATTTTGATCCCAAGGTTTTTAGCAACCAAGGAGGAAGAGGAAGGGGGTGACATGCTCACCGGCCACCATTCCTGCCAAGGCGGGTCTGCCTGACAGCCAAAGAAGAGCACCTCCGATTTATCAGGGTTGCACTTGAGGCTGCTTCGCTGAAATCAGTCGAAGACAGCCCCAAGGCAACCACGGATGCTCTCCCCATCGAACTCCATGCCTTTCTTACAGGTGAAGAGAAGCTGGGTGTCGTCAGCGTATGATATGATCTGGGCACCCAGGGACTCCGCCAGTACCGCCAGTGGAGTCATGAAGATGTTAAAAAGGGTCGGGCTAAGCACCGACCCTTGTGGGACTCCGACATCCATAGGCGGCACCTCGGCGGAGTACGGAGGGGCCCAGACCACTTGTCGACGACCCGCTAGGTAAGATCTCAACCAGCTCAACACCGTCCCTCTGAGACCAATCTCGTGAAGTCTTCTCAAGAGGGCCTCATGAGGGACGGTGTCGAAGGCCGCCGACAGATCCAACATCCCCAGCATAACTCTTCCACCTGAGTCGATAGCTTCCTTGATGGCTTCATTTACTTCCAATAGAGCGGTCTCAGTGCTCAAATTGGAGCCGAAGCCAGATTGGGTAGAGTGGAGTAACCCCTGGTCTTCAAGGAAGGAGGAAAGCACAGAATGGACGTGCTTCTCGACGATCTTAGCAAAACTGGGCAGGAGAGATATGGGCCTATAGTTAGCATGTATCTCCGGATCAAGGCCTGTTTTTTTTAAAAGTGGAACAACCATTGCCTTCTTCCAGGCTGGCAGAACAGTGCCACTAGACAAGGATAGGTTCAAAACAGGGTTAATTAAGGAATTTAAAATCTTGGCATTTCTAGCTAGAAAGATCGCCGGACAGGGGTCTAGCGGAGAGCCTGATTTGATCCTGAGTAGGAGATCCAGAGAGATAGATTCCGATAAAGGTGGAAACTCCGATAGAAGGGGGCAGGAATCAAATGGAAAGGGCGTCGGATTGCAGTCAGTCGGGGATACACTGGGGGCAGGTGGTGGGAAGGATTCTTGGATCAATTTAATTTTGGTATTGAAGAAAATGGCCAGCTTCTTTACCCAAGGTTCGGAAAACTTATGCTGAACTGTACTGGATTTGGGAGAGACAAACTCCTTAACGATGGTAAAGATTTCTTTACATGAGTTTGATGCTGACTCAAATCTGTTGGAAAAATAGTTATTTTTTGCCTCCAAGATGTCTGCGTGATAGGACTTGATAGATAAATTGTAGGCGGACTTGGCTTCCCTATCATATTGCTTCCGCCAGAGTCTTTCGGCTAACTTACAGTTACGCCGAGCCAGAGCGAGTGACTTAGTAAACCAAGGGGCCGAACTACGCTTAGTAGATGAACGAGGCGTAGAAAGAGGGGCAAGATCATCAAGCCTCTCAGTCAGCCATTTCTGAAAAACATCAAGGTCCCTCTCCAGATGGCCGGATAGAGTACAGGGATGTTCCTGATACGCTTGAGCAAGACTCTCGGGGGTAATTATGTTATGGTACCAGTACCAGTACCTTGAACAATACCTCTTTAGAACCAATGTATAGGCCACAGTTCATGTTGTTAGGGTGTTATTAAAGGGGGGAGATATGTGGTGTAGCTCTGGTGTTCTACACCACGTGATGGCTAAGGCATGCTGAGAGCGCCGGTGGCCTTTGCGCACAGGAGGTCCTACGTGCACCAGTGACCCCAGCGCTCTCCCTAATATATTCAATAAAGTACTTTAAGGCTCAACCCTATGTGCGGCATCTCATTACCAGGCGCCGCCACCTACTACACACCTGCCTAGGGATCAGCGACTGGCTCCGTTCGTGTACTCATGCAGGTCTCCCGGTCACGTTCTTCGCAGAGGCTGAGATTCTGTTCTGATCGATCAGCCCTGTCTTTCAACCCATTTCCGACAGGTAGAGGCCAACAGCTTTCATCCCGATCACAGCACCAATGTGTCTACCAGGGTTCCGACACCTCCAGGCAACTTATTTACCGGTCAGGATGCCGGGATTCAGGATGTGTAACAGGCTTGGTATGGAGCTCGTTTACTGAGCATCCGATGAGGCCGCCATCTTGGCACCGCCCTGTAGACTATAATCAAATAAATACACACGGGCTCAATTGGGAATGACAAACCCAACCAGAAGCGTACTACTCCCTACACTATTGAACACACACAAGAGTAAGTCTGGTAAAAATATGTAATGCTCATTGAGCAAAATCTCACCTACGGTGCTCATAAGCTCCACCATATCTTAACGGGCATCATCTTTGAATACCTTATGTTCATCCAACGTTCCCTCTACTATCCCTCGACATGTGTACTAGGGGTAACATACTAAACCGCTTATAGTGCAAATAACCCCATTTTAAAAAAAACCAATATAAAATAATATCCCCCCAAAAAATATCGCCCAGGGGTCTACATGTCTACCCTCCACACTACAAATATAATCACACCCTATTTAACATGGGGACAATTTTGGAGGAGTTTTTAATACAGTCATATAATCATGCATCCTCTTATTCTTGTAGGGCAGTACACTCTCGGACTCATTGAACTCCTAAACCCCTCCCCAATATTTTATAGGGCAGATTACCAGTATGCACCTTTATTCAGCAGTAGCCAATAGGCATAAACAATAATTTCATCATGGACCTATCTAATTGAACATTACCTATCGGATTCTCATGGGAGTATAAATAAATCCATTTCTATGAATCACCTCTCTGAGACCAAAATGATATGGTATATATGTTATCCCTATTCATTTTTAATATTGCTAACTATATAAAAATCATTACCAAGCGCCTAATAAATTTGACCAAATAAAGACACGTTCCCATTCTTCTCTGCTGTTTAGTCCACCCCTAAAAGTATTACATTTTGACATGAAGAACTCCCTCTCTTTCCTACCCTAATCAATATTTCCTCCACTCTTCCTTACTTTCAATCTTTCAAATATCAACCAACAGAACTCACTTTTCCCATGTTCTTTTTCCAGGAAATGGTCCACTAGCAGAGCCCTGGCATTACTTGTTCAAATAGCTGACCTATGTCATTAATTCTAACTCGTAATTCATAGCTGGTTTACCCAGCATAACCTAGGCCACATTAGCAGATGATCAAATGCACCACATTCTTCCTCCGACAATTTGTGAACTACCTAGTTTCATGTACCACTCCCTAACAAGATACTTTAACATCTCTTAACTGGTGGTATGCATTACAACCTCCACATCTAAAATTCCCAGTAATCCTTTCTTTATTTAAATTAACTTGTATCTGGGGTTTTTTCTCTGTATGTATGAAGCAACTTGTTCCTGAGATTTCTATTCCTACGAAAAGCAAACAATAGTTTCTCCAGCTTTGCCCTATCTGCACTGTTCAAAATATTCCAGTTTCTATTAATTACATTATTGATCCTGTTACTTATCCCTGAGAAGTTGATCACAAACACAATTCTCTCATTACTACTTCATCCATTAGTCTGTTGAAACATACTTTCCCTATCATAGTATCTATTTCGTTATTTTTTAATGATTTATTAATTTCTTAGGAAAACATCTGTCCTTCATCTTATTCTTCAAGAACTCAGAATACCTATTGTAACCCTCAATAGAGGTACAATTTCTCCAAAGGTGGAAGAATTGCCCAAAAGGAATATTGTCCTTTTGGCTCTTTGGGAGGTAACTAGAATAATGAAGTAACATGTTTTTATCAGTAGGTTTGCTCAATAATTCCACTTATAAATGTCCTAAGACTCCCTTAACTGAAATGTTAGAAAGTCACTTTTATATTTGCGGTTGTAAACTTAATATTGTTATCACTTAGATTTAGTCAAGTAATGATCATCTATGAAGTGGGATCAATGTTTCACCTTTTCAAAAAGTGGGACCATTTCATTATAAACATGCTTCTTTTCAAACCCCCCACCCCATAGAGTGGCTAAACTTGGAGGGAAAAGAGCCTTTACTCTGAAGTTTTTACTTCCTGTTACAGTTTCCAAGCATCTTTTACATCGTAAAGGCTGTTAACACCCAAGTCTTTACAATGCAAGACATAACCACGCGTTTGAACAGAAGGTGGCAGTGTTTATCAATGTGACATACTTTAAATATTTCTGCGGCTAATCAAGCAAGCATTGGCATAACCAATATGTCTCGCCTTTGGGACCTTATAAGTGGTTTGCCCATGCAGCATATTACCCTCGACTTTGGGAAATACAAGCACCAAAACATGTAATGTACATTAATATGCCAAACAGCGTCACAGGAGAGACCTGCACGTTTTACCAATGGAAGACGGGTGCAGAGAAAATCAAAGGAAGAAAGTGTTTGTTCATGATTCTTACCACATGCCTGGCTAGTACGGATTTTTTGAGTCTCACAGATAATGGAACAACACACTGTTTTCTAAATTGTTTAGCCCACGCAAACCCCAACCGACAGGGGGTCTGGTTCCTTTTCACTGGGTCAACTACAGCGTTTAGAAACTTAAAGATTCATTGTGAAGTGCTATTCAGAAACAGGTTATTATGACTGGGTCAGTTTACGCTGCTGAAAAAATCAAATGCTCACTAAATACAATGTTGATGTGACATGGTTATAAGCAGGGCTCGAGTCGGGGTACCATGCGGATGGACGGCGTCCCCCCACTTATTTTACCAGGAGGACGCCATCCTCCCTGCCAAACAGGTGGACTTCACTCTTTGGCCTCTCTGGGACGAGGAGCTTAGCACCTTTCGTGACGACACTTCCGGTCGTGACGTCACTTCTGGTGACAGCGTCCCCCCACTTTTTTTTTTACGACTTGTGCCCTGGTTATAAGAAGGCTGGCGCGGCTGGGGTTGGAAGCGAGTCACAAGCACCCGGGAAGTTGTACGATGCGAATAACGGGGCACGAGCCCGTGTGGCAGGGGAGGAGGCTGCAAGCACGTTTGTGTGGAATGAAAAGTGCAAAAATCTGTAGAGCGCTTCCGAGCTGAAGCAATAAGAGGGTCGAATGGAAACCGGCAGGACAGAGGCTCGTGATGGGGAGAGAGGGTGGTAACTGGGCCGGGGTAGGAAAGAGGGGAATGGACGGGGGAAAGGCAGGTACAAAGATAGATGATGCGGAGGGCAGGCTAGAAGGGGCGGGTGAAAAAAGAAAAGACGAGAAGTGTTGGTGAATTTTGGAGATGCTTGAAAGCAGCAGCGAGATGGAAAAGGAAATGAGTGAGGAGGGATGTAGCGGGACACAGCAGCAAGGATGAGACGACCCGAGAGTGGGAAAGATGTATGTTTGAATTAAAAGTAGACAGGAGGGAGAGGCCGACAGTGAAAGTGAAGAAGAGAAAGAAAAAGAGATTGAGAGGAAGAGGGGAATAAACGGGAGACGGAGACAATGGGGGGGGGGGCAGACTAAGGAATGTTGAAAATGAGGAGAGGGAAAGAGCTTAGTGCATGAGGTGGAAATAAAGGCAGAAAAAAAGGACAACATAGAAGGAATCGGGGAGGGGAGAGGGGGTTGGCGGAGACCTAAAATAAAATAGTGAAGGAGTCTAAATTGACATCGATGTTTTACTAACAGATTGCAATTCCAGCCTAACATACATTTAAAAAACTTTGCTATGTCACTCCCATACATGAGTGCTAAAAGTGAGCCCCAGTGCCTTGACATCCTTTAAGTGGAATGGGCGCTACACGAACATCTGATAGCATACCTGTCAGATCGTAGCGCTGAGAGGCAGAGCTAGAAACAGCATAAAGAGAGGATGATCAAGAGATGACGGAGAGCTAGAGACGGCCTGAACATAAAGTCGGCGGGCTGGGGGGATTGGAGGAGCAAGGGGGAGCAAGAAAGAGGGAAAGAAGAATAGAGAATCGTTCAGAGAGCAGTGGGGGGTGAGATGGGGTGCGAGACACAGAAAAGGACTTAGAGAATGGAAAAGAATTAGGAATGAAGTTGCAATAGAATAGAGAGGTGGGGGGACCCCCAGGGGGCTGGCAGGACAAAGTCGGGCGATAAGGGGTTGGTCGAGAAGCAGAGAGCTAGAGTCAACAGCGATCTAAAGGGCGGAAGAGAGACTGGGGGGCAGAGAGAGAGCGCTGGGGCTTCTGCAGAGGAATAGCAACGAGTGACAAAGGGAAAAAAAAAGCCAGGGCCAGCCCAACCGACATCTGTTTCCAATTAACTCAACAGTGGCGCTGCTGCTCGTTCTCGCAAGCCGTAGGGCATGGGCGGATACAAAGGTGGGACATGCACCCACCTTTGCCCAATTGTGTGCTTTCTTTTTAGAAAGACGCAACTAATAGCGTGTGAGCACCACACGCACGAGCTTCAAGAAAAGCTCAGAAAAGCTGTAGTGATTCCAAGAGGGCCTCTCCTAAAATAGTGCATGGACGCTGCGCTAGGCTCGACCTAAAAAGGGGTTTGAGGGGGGTTTCCCCCAAAAAACATACATATAAAATGTTCAAATAGTACAAAACCTGTAAATGACAAATGCAATAAAAAATTAAGATTTAATGTATGTTTTTTAAACAGCAGGTGGCAGTATTAGACTGTGACAGGATTTTTCAGAAACAGTAAACGTTGTAAGAGTATGCATGGTAGTGGAATGCTTGTGTGTGTGATGTAAAGTACTCTAACACTCTACACTGGCATGAGAGGTAATATACAACAAATAAAATACATGAGAGACGGGCTAGGGAAAGATGAGAGGCACCGTTGGAGGGTGATAATTGAGGGAATCATTCAAGAGCCCCAACAAAGATTGTTGTATCCTGGTGCACAGTAAGATCCTCATTTACTATGCTTTGAAAGCTAATACAATTGAACATATGAATGTGTTGTAGAATATACAATTTTCCCCCAAATTTTCTTGGGTGGGGGGGAGAATCTCCAGAAAACTCACCTCTATAGTCGTCGGGCTTGCACGCTACACTCGCTATGTCTAACACGGGGGCTGGTCTCACAAAATTTGCCAAGACTGCTTTGGGTCCCCAGTTCGGCCCTGATGGTGTACGGTACAGTATAAATGTCCATAATTGTTATCCATGCTTTAATCAAAAGTAGCGGGACTAAGGCTTGTATACAGTATACATAGAGAAAGGAGTATCCGCAATACTCTATTAAAAGGAAAGTGTTGTCATTAACAATTTTTAATTTAACTTGTGTGATCCGTCTCCACAATCCCCAACCCAGGTGTATGTAATATTGTATGATGACAATATGGTGAAGGAGGATCAATGGTTCGTTTAGGGGCTGGCTGGTGCAGGGAATGGCCTTGAGTCACACAGGTGTGGTGGGACGAGTTACCCCCTGCATGTCTGATGCCAATGTATTGGTCTCCGGTGAGGGATCTGGGGTGTTGTAGGTGCAGCGCACAAGTCTAAAAAAAGAAGTGGGGGGACGTTCCAAGTTTATATTTATATCACAGGAAGTGACATCACGTAACGTGGCATCACGGTGCACAACATCACATTACAGGAAGTGTAATCACAGGCCTGCAGTCTCAGCAGATAGGCCAATGATTGCAGGGGTAGAGCACCTGCAAAACACCATTTGAGTGACTGGCTCTTCCTCCAACTAAGGGGTTCATTAGGGTGGCAGGCGGATTGCCCCCGCCAGGCTGGCGGTAGCCACCGCCAGCCTGGCGGGAGCAATCCGCCCGCTATCCTTCCCTGTATCCCCCCCGCCATATTAGAATGGCGGGGGAGACCACGGCGGAGCCAAACACCGCCCGCCACTTTTCCGCCCCGGTAGCCTTGCGACCGGGGCGGAAAAGGAATAATATGGTGGAGGTGTCTATCAGACACCGCCAGCCATATTATAATGGGCATTTTACAATGCCTTTCCGTGGCGGCAATGCCGCCACGGAAAGGCAGGCGGACTTCACTCTGGGGGCCCGTGAAGCACAGTAGGGGGGTGCACACGGGGGGTACCTATGGTACCCCCCTGCATTTGCACAATGAATGCGGCAGGCGCCGCTTTCATTATGCAAATGCTGCAATGCATTTTTAGCATTGTGACAGGCGTTGCAGAGAGCACCGCCTGCCACTATGCTAAAAGTACAGGATGTGCCCGTCACTGTGGCGGGCACATCCTAATGCCACCGCGGGACCCAGCCCTTAAGGCTGACAGTCCCGTTTACCGCTAGGGTGGCGGGAGGGCAAAGCCCGCCAGCCATTCTAATGACGCCCTAATTGTCTTGCTTGGTCCAGCCCGGTGATGCTCTCTATTATTGCAAGGATTCTGCTCCTACACAGAACTGTGCACAGAGACCCAGGACCTCAGTGAATTGTGGTGTACCACAAAACTCATCTAGAAACCCTAATCAGCTAGCATCAATGTGACATTAGCTCTTCGTCCTGTAGCAAAGGAATCAATGATTAGACAACCCAGAAAAGATCACTGAAACAATATCGATGTCAAAAACATCGAGATACCAAAATATCGAGTAAAAAATAATAGAATGCCAAAATATCGACTTCCTGTCTCCAAACAGGTAAGTACAAAAATATCGAATCAAAAATATCGATGTTAAAAATATAGACAGTCAAAATATCGACTTTTTTAGATAGTTAAAAGCAGGGGCGGTGGGTGACATTTCAAAGTGGTGGGGCGGAAAGTGATTTGCATCCAGCACCGTAGCGAGCGAGCGTAGCGAGCGAGCCCGAACCCCAAAAGGGGGGCTTGGGGGGATAACCCCCCCCCAAGAAAATTTTGAAAAAAAAGAAGAAAAATCGTGCATTTTCAAGCAAATTTGAGAAAGCAGGAAGGTTAATAAAGCAATTGTAAAAGTGCAGTTATTACATTAATAGATGGCATAACATAGGTAGCTGCTTATTCAGTATAACCACAGAATGACCATGCAAGGTTCTACAGCATATTCTAAAGCAGAACAAAACAAGTGGAACTACCCCTCCCTTAAACCATACAAAAGAGGATGAATGAACTAGTCAAATAACAAAAAACAGGGGAGGAATAAGAAACCTACATGGGCAAAAAAGCGAAATGACAGAGCAAAATTTACAGCGTGATACTGGTTTACATTTTGCATTTTCTTAGTTACATTGAAAATGGTTCCAGCAAGCCTTAATGTTTCAGGTTGGTCTTGCTGCCAAATCTATTTTTGTGGAGTTTCTTTTTAAGTTTTGGCTTTTAGCTGGCTGAAGGCAGACCTATTGTTTTCAATACATAAAAGAGTTTGCGCTTTGCTTGTGATTGTATGGCTTTGTTGACTATTTCAGTTGTCTCTGCCTGATTTAATGGCTTTTCTCGTTATTCATGCATTTGTCCTGCCCAGAAACAATACTCACACTGGTTGGGTTGTATATCCCTCCACTGCTGAATTTGCTTGAATTCGGGAAAATACTTCTTTTAGTTTCAACACACCACAGGAATGTGTGTGTTCTCTTGCTCTCTCCTCTGTGTGCTGCTTCCCCTTTAGTTTCCCCCACCCCGTCACTTTCATTTTTGCTTCCCTCTACTCGTCCATAGCTTCCTCCGCTCGTCCCCATCCTGCTCAACTTATTATAAAATATTTCACCCTTTCCCCATTAGCCCCTAGCCATTTGTTGCCTGGCACACCTTCCCATGCCTTCTAACCCTTTCCCAACACTCCTCTTCCATTTTTTTCAAACCTTTCAGTGCCTCTGTCCAGAGTAAGTGTACCAACTCTAAAGAGAATACCTAATATAAAGCAAGGCAGAATATACTTAGTAATTTAAAATTCCCTTGTTTTTGTCCGGTTACAATTTTTCTAAATAGCTGACCAAGTAGCTGAACTAAAGTGAATTGACCAGAATAATTAACAACCGGAATACTTTACAGCCCAAATTAAGGTGTGTAAATAAATAAAAAAGTGTTTATAAGTGATGAAAGCATGTGAGCTGTGAGTTTCAGTATCAATATGATACTTGAGAATTGGAATGGATGAGGATGACCACCCTTCATTAAGTAAGAAGAGGGTCAATGAGATGTGAGTAATATCCCAATAATGTGAAACAACTGAGGATACTGGCATTAGGAGTGAGACCAACAAATCAATTACACAGGTATATGCATAGTAAAATAATGAATTGAATAACCAAGGAGTAAAGTCAAAATGTTAGGATGTAGGAATGTGCATGCTTTATTGCTTGCTCGATAAAACTGCAAAAAATGAGTAGTGACTTTGGTCTATCTTTTTATAATTCTATTTTTACAGATTGTTTTTATATTTGTCCTGAGGAAGGTGGTGCGCACAACAGGATCCACCGAAACGCGCCAACATTGTTTTTAATATTTGTTTATGTGAAAAAATGTTAACCACTTATACTTACACAGTGTATAGCATGAATTGTTTTTAATACTGAATGTGTAACCGAGAGATGGATTATAGCGATATTAAATAAAATAAGCTAGATCTAATTTGTGTTAGAATAACGAACTAAAAAACACTAGCATTTTGTTCATTGATCTTAGTTTATCATTGCACCCTATGTTTCTATAAATAAAATGATGAATGTACTCCTTTATGGTTATGTTTTTACTTTATAGATTGTAAGTGCTTTTTGGGGGTTTTCTGCTTCGAGCCAAGTATCCTTAAAAGTGAGAATTGATGATTGTGTGTGAATAATTCAGAGTCCTACGCCTATAGTGAGGCAGAAACCCACTAAGACTGGAGGAGTCAGCATAACTAAGGGAACTATTTGTTTTTTACTTGTTTCCTCGTTATTCATGCATTTGTCCTGCCCAGAAACAATACTCACACTGGTTGGGCTGTATATCCCTCCACTGCTGAATTTGCTTGAATTCGGGAAAATACTTCCTTTAGTTTCAACACACCATAGGAATGTGTGTGTTCTCTTGCTCTCTCCTCTGTGTGCTGCTTCCCCTTTAGTTTCCCCCACCCCGTCACTTTCATTGTTGCTTCCCCCTACTCGTCCATACCTTCCTCCGCTCATCCCCATCCCGCTCAACTTATTATACAATATTTCACCCTTTCCCCATTAGCCCCTAGCCATTTGTTGCCTGGCACACCTTCCAATGCCTTCTAACCCTTTCCCAACACTCCTCTTTCATTTTTTCAAACCTTTCAGTGCCTCCTGCACTATCTCTGAGTGTTTTTTTTGTTTTTGTTGCCATTTCGAGGTTGCTGTGTGTGGCTGTGCTTGCACAACCAGGAGCCGGGGGTACTTAGGAATACTTTGGTAATACTTTAGCATATCCCATTAAAAGCGTACATCCATCCATCCCATTAAAAACCACATCCACTTTGGGAACTGATGCTTGTCACACAAGTCCTTTCAGCCAGTGAGAGATCAGTGGTCGTTCAATACTCAAGAGGCAAACTAAGACAGTAGGCACGACTACCAAGTCAACATTTAGGCCACCAACAAATCACTATGCAATACAACAATTCAGACGGAGGTAAAGGGCTGCTTGAAAACCCTTCAGTGGAAAAGAAGTGCCATGCACTTACAACCAGCGACAGCCTAATGCTGTGAAAAATAAGTAAACAACTGTTTCAATATGCTCCTAATTGCAAAACCATGTACTAAGTGGAGCGGTCAATGGTGCTTTGAATAGCCAAGGCGATTTATGTCTGCCCTCCGCTCTCACACACAGAAACACACAGTTGCCTTCATACACAGCAAGCAATTATATTTGATTTGAAGCACCTTGAGACAGGGTAAAACAGAATCAAAAGGAAAATGTACTGAAGAACGTCAATAGAAGCAGTCTGGCACCCAAATATTGTCTGATCATGATGGTTCCTAGGCTCATATGGGCAGGCCTGCTGCCCTGCGTGCAGTAACCTACGCCTTTCTATAAATACCCTAATTCTAAAAATGAATTCAGAGGACAGCATTGTGTGTTAAAGGTGCCATACACGTGCTTGCCCTTTTCACTTCTCGATTCTACAGCTTAGGTCTGTCAACACTAAGTCTGTAAAATTAAACAGGGTCGACCTTCTACCCATAGCCGCACGTGTTTCCGACAACCACCACTTCAGTTACTCAGACAACAGAACATGAATTTGTGCAACACCCTCCAGAAAATGAATCCTTTTTAACCTGGGCTTCACCAACATGGTGGGCAGTCACCCCACTTCTGAGAAATAATGCGTGTGATATTAGCTCCTTGGAAAGGAGCAGAGAGCCCGTGCCAGTCTGTGCATTACAAATACACCACAGAGAATAAAGGCTGGAACAGGGGAACACGGACTGTGATGGGACAGAGTAGGGCAGATGATGATGCAATAAGACAGAATAACAAAACAGAATGGTGTGACTAAGCTGGCAAGGCAGTACACAGCACGACAGAACAGACAAGCATTATGTAAAAGTACTGAATGCCACAGTACAGAAGAGTGTAGTCGACAGCACTCTAGGACGGTTCATTGAGCACACAGTACAGTATGCAGTAGATTGCACAACTGGTGGTATGTGCCACAACAAATGGCGGTATGAGAGGCTGGAGTAGAAGCAGTGCAACAGATCACAGGGACAGGAGGGTGGTACAGAGTACGATAGTGTAACAGAAGTGTATGTACTACTGAAGACTGCAGGGGTTTACAAAGCACAGCGCATCACCCAGCGCTGCTGATACCCAGTGAGTAATTACCACCTGTTTCCTTACTTAAACATGGTGAGCACACTGTTCAAATATATCCAGAAGGTACAACTGGGAAAATAACAGCGAGGCATCTATTTAGTGCAGCTGATCCCTCGACAGATGTCTGTTACAAGCCATGACATATTTATTAGCTTACCTTCCACAATGTGTTACTCGGGATGCTGTCTCTCATATCCACTGGGTGACATTTGCTGGGAGTTATTGTTTCTCAGCAAAGAGCAGTAACCCATTCATCAAATATATTCCATCGTTATCAAGTCAATGTACGTGTGCGTTTAAAACTCATCTGCACAACAAGTTAACTCCCGAGAAATGCGCCTATGGGAGCCATGTCTTTGTGGGGGGGTTTGGTTTCATTCTATGCCTCTTGCGGTTTACTCAGCTCAGATATCATTTGCTCTAAGGTAAGTGTCTTTTTAGCACCTTTTTCTTTGTGTTCGTTCTCAGCCTGTTTCTTAGTTGCCATCTGGTCATCCTAACATGCAGCAGAGCACTTGTTGCGGATATTTCCTTATTTTAGCTGAAAGCCTTTAAGTGGCAGTATTACACAGTGGTAAGTCAGCCAAACATGGTGGGGCTCAGTCACCCCATTGCAGGTGAAAGTACCGCATCAGCTCGACAGAGTGGATGGTAAAACCAGAGCAGTGTCTGCCATTTGAGAATCTCAATAGCCCGT
Source organism: Lissotriton vulgaris (assembly GCF_964263255.1). Taxonomy (NCBI): domain Eukaryota; kingdom Metazoa; phylum Chordata; class Amphibia; order Caudata; family Salamandridae; genus Lissotriton; species Lissotriton vulgaris. The sequence goes on from NC_141687.1 coordinate 387,825,075, forward strand.
AACACATCAAGTGGGCACTGCAGGTCTAATTGCAGACATGGTTTTTGCCACAACTTCGGGCTGACAGGTACCTTTGGTAACTGAAGAGCTGGGGCAGCAATATTTTACCTCCTTAGAAAATGGTAAATGGTTGTATCTCATGCTAACGTTAAATAAATGTATTATTTTTGGTTGGAAATGTACAAACGTGTGACATCTCTAAAGTATTCGTAGAGCAAAAAAAAGGACACAATACAACAACTGCAAAAAACTGAATCAGGGCTCAAGTCATAGCATTTCTGTTACCATCTGAGCAGAGTTATTATACTTTTTGAGGGGATCTGTGGGCCGGCTATTCACCATGGCCCTGATATGAGCTTGTCGGAGGAGGAGGTGCTCCCGACTCCCTGGGGTTTGGATTTATTGGGTGTGATAAATAGCTCCATGCCCAAATTATTTTAGATGAAACATGCAGATTTTGGTTGCTTAAGTTACCAAAATGTGTTTGTCACAGTAAATACCGTACTGTTTTCCGCCGGTAAATTCCTCTACGTTTGAGCTGCCAAAATGTGAGGAAAGTTAAGGTATTTCACACACGTGGTACTTGCTATATGTTGTAAATACCAAACAACTCCAGATTCTGACCCTTGCACAAACAGGGGTTTGCACAAGGGTCGGAAAACAGTAAACACAGACCCACTCATTATCACGTTTTATCTTGTAATATTAGGAAATGCCAACCTAACATGTGTGTGCATTCGGGGGAAATAGACACTCAAAGGGGCACACATGCCGAGTGCTGGCAGCCCAGCATTCTGACTCACTCTTTCTTGCAAGGGGGAGCGCTTGAAATCCAGAAATAAATAACGACAAATGAGATGCGAGGTATTTGGAGGTAATCTCTTATTACAGCAGGTCTGTGGCATTTCTCAGCTATTGAATGACGACTTCAAAAAGCCTGGACGCATCCCTGCTATCGACCCCCACCACACCCAATGGGCATCAAACAGGAAACCTCCCTCTATTTTGTAAACCTCGGCACACCGTGTACCACACTGGATGGCAGCTCCGTGGCAGGGTTTGCGTTTGCATTGCTCCTTCCCTACCTCTGGTGCAGGTCACAGTGCACATGGACCGGGCCGGCTCTGGCTGGCACCAGGGTGTAAACAGTGGTGCAGCAGGACAGCATAGCGTGGCACAGGGTGGCAGCGGTCGTCTTTCAATCTTTGCTGCCTGCGCGCGAGGTGTCGTCACGAGCTGAGCTCCAGGGACCACGACGTCACAACAGAAGAGCAGTAAACGGAACCCAGGCATCCCGGCGAAATGGCCAATCACTGCATGGCTTCACTGTAAAGCCATGCAGTGATTGGCCATAAAGTTGTGGCTGAAGTATGTGTGTCACCCCCACGCGCGGCATCCAATGATGGATGCTGCACGGCGAACCAGCCAATCCTGGTGCTGCATGCTGCACCAGGATTGGCTAGGGTGGCACATATGCTGCTCGCCCTGTTGCCCACTGTAAACCCGGGCTGTGGCAGGCGAGCAAGTACCCGCTGGAGGACTGGCAGTGCGGTGAGTGCGCATGCTTGGGCAAGTTGCAAACTAAATTGCACTTGCGCACTACGGTCTGCTGCAGCCTGAGTGTGTGAACTGTCTGTCACTCAAGCTGCAGCAGGCCACCCCCCCTCCCGGCGGCTGATTATTGTTGCTGTGTTGCCCTTGAAATGTATTAAATAGGATTTTAGCCGGCGGCCGCGATGCGGGTCCATGAGGCTGGAGGGGCTACGCCCCTACGCCCCAATGGACGCACCGCTGCTGGTTAAAAGTAATGTAAAATTAATAAAATAATAAATATAACTAACTTAAAAATACTTAAAATACTTAAATAACATCAAAACTAATAGATAATTAATATAATTAAAAAAATGTTTTAAACATATATATATATATATATATATCACGCTCCAACTCCTCCTCTAATACGAGAAAGATGACAGCACTCGGGGGTTACTTATGAAAAGTGCAGATTTATTGTTCCTTGCAGGCACCCTCCACAAACGCGTTTCGGCGTGCTGCCTTCGTCAGTGTGGTAACAGCGTTTTGCATTACTCGGTGGATTTAAATAAGACATTTGCAGTTTCTAATTCAATACATAGAAAGCGACAGAGGACAACCCCACTGTGGTTGCTGTAGGCGCCATCTTTGAATGTTAATGTGCGCAACCTGAAGATGTTACATAGGTTTTGCGATGTAGCCCACAGATGGGCAAGTCCATACAGAAAGTGGGTATACACACAAATCATACTGTTCAAGACATAAACAGACTAGAAAATTAAGCCGTGGATCGGCTAGGGTCCTCTATCAGATGCATCAAATAACAATCCACCAATATACTGCATGAAAATGCCATCATATGTTACCGAAAAGAAAGATCACAAAATCATTTCACTGTACAAATCCAAATCTCACATAATAATTGTATGCATTGTTGTGTGAGTGCATTCATGCATGCCGGATCTATGAGATAAATCGTGCATTATCGTACATTCTCACAGGGTGATTATATCTCACATTATGAACAAACAAACAAACAAACAAACAAACAGGTGCATATGTCCGCATATGTCATGTACAACTTCTCATTCCAGCCGCAATGAGGACCCTGTGTATATTCTAAGATCACCCGGAGTATCTACTCCAATCTTCCCAAGATGTTATATTCTGACAGGAAAGGGAAAGGGGATGTATCCTACCTATGGCCTATATATACTGTACTTGGTTCTATTTTCCCAAATGGAACGCCATCTCCTCCCCCGCATTCAGACCCCTGGGATGCTTCGTGGAAAGGTCTATAATGAACCTAGATTCCAGTCTGCGGAGTCGTCTCAAACGATCTCCGCCCCTCGCATTTATAGGTATGGTGTCTAGACCGTAATACTGGAGTAGTTTACGGTCCCGTCCATGTACCTCCGCGAAGTGGCGGGCCACTGGATAACTGGGGTCAGCTTTGTCGATGGCTCTCAGGTGCTCCATGACCCTCAGTTTCAGTTCTTTGATCGTGCTGCCTATGTAGCGCAAGCCACACGGGCAGTGTAGGCAATAAACAGCATATTGTGTGCTGCAAGTGATGAACTTCCTTATGGGCATGCTCTTGCCTGTATCTGGTATGATGTATGAGAGAACCCTTTTGCTGTTTGCACAGGCTTTACATCTTCCACAAGGGAAGAACCCTTTTTGGTCCTTCAAGGTATTTGCCCTTGGAGGGGGTTTCTCCAGATGGCTAGTAACGAGCATGTTGCCTACAGACCTCGCTCTGCTGAATGTCACCAGCGGGTTGGGGGGAAGGTCGTCCTTCAGTACAGTGTCTGTTTGTAAGATATGCCAGTTCTTTTTAAGCATTCTTTTTAGGTCGTTGGCCCCAGTGGAGTAGGGGGTGATCATTCTGAATTTATTGACAGTGGTGTCTTTGTTTGCATCACGGCCTGAACCAGCCGGTCTGGCGGTGAGCAAGCTCCTTCTAGATGTCTTTTTAACCCTTCTCAGTGTATCCTGCAATAGGTCTTCACCATATCCCCTTATCATGAAACGGGATATGCATTCAGAGGCAGCCGCCTCGAAATCCGAATCCCTGGAACAGTTCCTACGGAGTCTCAAGAGCTCTCCGTAGGGAATGCTGTTGATTAATTGTGGTGGGTGGCTACTGCTGGCAAAGAGTGTTGAGTTGCCAGCAGTCTCTTTTCTGAATAAGCAGGTGTGTAACTGCCCATCTTCAACAAACACTCTCAGGTCCAAGTACTCCGCTGCCACCGGACTAATGGAACCCGAGAAGCGCAAGTTGAGGTTGTTATTATTGAGCAGTTTGATATATTCAGTGGCTGTCTCGATATTACCATTCCAAACGATGAAAAGATCATCGATGTATCGATGCCAACACACCGCATCCCCCACCTCCTGCCCAACCCTGCAGCTCCTGGGTACTTGCTCCTCCCACCAGCCCACGAAGAGATTCGCGTAGCTGGGAGCGAAGCAAGTACCCATCGCCGTCCCTGACTTCTGTAAGTACAGTTGTTCTTCGAACAGGAAAATGTTGTTGGTTAGGCAGAATTCAACAAAGTCCAGTATCATCAGGTTGTGTCTTGCAAATCGCGCCTGGCGCTGTTCTAAAGCATGCCTTATCGCTTGTAAACCCTGTTGGTGTTGAATTATAGTGTACAGGCTGGTAATGTCCAGCACTACCAGCAGGTAGCTCGGATTCCACTTTAGGTCTCCTATTTTCATGAGGAAATCCTTAGTGTCCCGGACATATGATTTCAGGTTCAGCACCATATATAAACATAGTATTAATTAAAAAAATACAATATATTTACAATAGGATAGCGAGAGGGTTACATTTACTATTACCACTCCAGTGAGTGCAACAGTAGAAAAAACATTGGATAGCGTAGCAGTAAACATTACTATTCCCACTCCAGTGAGTGCAACAGTAGGGAAAACGTTGGATAGCGGGAGGGTAAGAATTACTATTCCAACTCCAGTGAGTGCAACAGTAGGGAAAGCGCTGGATAGCGTAAGGGTAAAAACTTACTATTCCCACTCCAGTGAGTGCAACAGTAGGGAAAGCGTTGGATAGCGGGAGGGTAGAAATTACTATTCCCACTCCAGAAAATGCAACAGTAGGGAAAGTGTTGGATAGCATAGGGGTAAAAATTACTATTTCCACTCCAGTGAGTGCAATATTAGGGAAAGTGTTGGATAGCGTAGGGGTGTAAATTACTATTTCCACTCCAGTGAGTGCAACAGTAGGGAAATCGTTGGATAGCGTCGGGGTAAAAATTACTATTCCCACTCCAGAGAGTGCAACAGTAGGGAAAGCGCTTGATAGCGTAGGGGTAAAAATTACTATTCCCACTCCAGTGAGTGCAACATTAGGGAAAGCGTTGGATAGCGGGAGGGGAGAAATTACCATTCCCACTCCAGAGAGTACAACAGTAGGTAAAGCGTTGGTGAGCGTAGGGGTAAAAATTACTATTTCCACTCCAGTGAGTGCAACAGTAGGGAAAGCGTTGGATAGCGTAGCGGTTTAAATGACTATTCCCACTCCAGTGAGTGCAACAGTAGAGAAAGTGTTGGATAGCGTAGGGGTAAAAATTACTATTCTCACTCCAGTAAGTGCAACAGTAGGGAAAGCATTGGATAGTGGGAGGGTAAAAATTACTATTCCCACTCCAGTGAGTGCAACAGTAGGGAAAGCGTTGGATAGCGTAGGGGTAAAAATTACTATTCCCACTCCAAAGAGTGCAACAGTAGGGAAAGTGTTGGATAGCGTAGGGGTAAAAATGACTATTCTCACTCCAGTAAGTGCAACAGTAGGGAAAGCATTGGATAGTGGGAGGGTAAGAATTCCTATTCCCACTCCAGTGAAGGCAACAGTAGGGAAACTAAATACTTCATATATAAATAAAAATAACATAAATATTAATACCATTTACAAAAGGTAGAAATTACCATTCCCACTCCAGAGAGTACACCAGTAGGTAAAGCGTTGGCTAGCGCACTGGTAAAAATTAATATTTCCACTCCAGGGAGTGCAATATTAGGGAAAGTGTTGGATAGCATAGGGGTGTAAATTACTATTCCCACTCCAGTGAGTGCAACAGTAGGGAAAGCGTTGGATAGCGTCGGTGTAAAAATGACTATTCCCACTCCAGATAGTGCAACAGTAGGGGAAGCGCTGGATAGCGTAGGGGTAAAAATTACTATTCCCACTCCAGTGAGTGCAACATTAGGGAAAGCATTGGATAGTGGGAGAGTAATCAAATCAAATCAAAATTAACTTTATTCGGATTTCAATATGAAAACCACAAAAGTACAAATTTATACTGTAAAAAACACTGATAAAAATAGATACATTTAAAAGGTACATGATATGAATTAAAAATTTGTTCACTGTATTCTGTGCAATGCATTTACTAGAGGCCGTATTTAGATGGGTTCACGGAGTGCTCATAAGTTCATACGGTGTTTAAGGCACACTCTAAGATAATGCGCCACGGATCTTGAGACTAGTAGATTGTCCAAGTGCTGCAGTGCCAGAAATGCTGGGCGACATCTTCTGATCTTCATTACTTTTAGGATTGGTAGAATCCATCTCTTCTGGAAAGGTGTGTAGAAGGTACAGAAGAAGAGGACATGGATTGTGGACTGTGGAGAGGTGGAGTCACAGGGGCATGGTGTTCTAGTGTATGTCCAGTTGTTTTGGGTGGGAAATGAAACCATGATGTGGAAAAGATTGAACCTGAAACGGGTTAACAGTAGCTTTTCAAAATGTGTCAGGTCTTCCTGTAGATATGGTTGTATGGATGGAACAGATTGTATCATGAGGCTATGTTGAACCGCTGGTTTACCTATTTCTGACATCAGTCTTAGTTGGTTTAAGTGGGACAGACATATCTTTTTTAGTTCCTTTTTTGCTATGTCTGTGACTGACTGTGGGTCATTGAAAAACCTCGATAGGCCAATATCCGTGAGGAAGGTTTTTACATAATGAAGCCACCTGATCTTTTCCATGTGTTCTAAGTTCATGCAGTCCTCAATGATTGCTCTTGTGAGTGTACATTCTTCCGTTGCCCATATCCTTCGCCATAGCATTATGGGTTGGATCTTGATCAGGTCTGAGATATATTCTAGTCCAAGTTCTAAATGGCATCCAAGGGTGGTCGTGCTCTTAGGGACTGCTAGTAAGAATTTGAGGAAGGTGTTTTCAACCTTTTGGATTTGTTCAGCGTTTGCCGTTCCCCAAACTCCTGCTCCAAAGATAGCCGTGGTGATGCATTTTGCGTTATATATCTTTAACATCTCCGCCAGGGGTTTTTTCCCTAGACGGAGAGAAAAGGCTTTTAGAGCGCCGACTGTTCGTATGAGCGATAGCTTGCGGGAGTTAATTGCATCTTTCCATTTGAACTCCTCGTCGATGGTGATTCCGAGATATGGGTAGGTTTTTGTTGTTTCGAGTGGTGTGTTATCTACTAAAATTGTTTTCATCCTTTTCCCTTTACTGCCGACATGCATCACGAAAGTTTTCTTTATATTTACTTTCAGATTGAGGTTGGTCATGAAGGTACAGTAGTTATTTACGGCTTTTTGCAACTGTATTGGAGTTCGGGCAAGGATCACCGCGTCGTCGGCGTATAGCAATGCTGGAATTGGTCGCCGTCCTGCTGTTGGAAAATCTTTTGTGCCCTGCAGCATTGCTGCCTCTAGACCATTGGTATACAGCGTAAATAAGAAAGGGGCTAGTACACACCCCTGCCTGACCCCCTTCCGTATTGGGAAGCTGTCTGTGAGTTGTCCTTCCAGCCCGTATCTTACCTTGCCTGTGGCGTCAGAGTATAACTCACGTAAAAAATCTATAATTGGGGGGTCAATCCCCATGTCCTGCATTATTAGCCATAGTTTTGTGTGTACCACACAGTCAAACGCTGCCGTAAGGTCAACGTAGACTAGGTGGAGACTGGTTTTTTTGACACTTGTGTACTTTGCGGCCAGTAGGGTTAAGTTCAGAACTTGGTCCACGGGAGAGTAAAAATTACTATTCCCACTATAGTGAGTGCAACAGTAGGGAAAGCGTTGGATAGCGTAGGGGTAAAAATTACTATTCCCACTCCAAAGAGTGCAACAGTAGGGAAAGTGTTGGATAGCGTAGGGGTAAAAATTACTATTCTCACTCCAGTAAGTGCAACAGTAGGGAAAGCATTGGATAGTGGGAGGGTAAGAATTACTATTCCCACTCCAGTAAGTGCAACAGTAGGGAAACTAAATACTTCATATATAAATAAAAATAACATAAATATTAATACCATTTACAAATTAATTTAAATAATTAACCATTTCATATAATATATTAATTAATCAATTAAAAAACAAATAAAAATTAATTATTAATAATAATTACCTACTAATACAAATTATTTACCAATTAACAATAAATAATTAACAATTTAAAATTAATAAAAAATGTGATCAAAAAATTAAAAAATTAAAAAATGTAATTACTTACAATTGTATTACTTCCCACCCTATTCCCCTATAAACCCACACCCCACTACAGAAAATAAATTACTAAAATTAACATATTTATCAATTAATCAATTAACAATATTTACCAATTATATTTTAATTAATTACCAATTAATAATTAATTAACAATTAATTCAAAATAAATACCAATAAATAAAATAACATATTTAATTAATTATAATTAAATTACTTCCTGGGGGGCGGAGCTAGCCGGCGGACATGCCAGACGTGTAAGCGTTGAGCTCCCCGTCTAAGCCCCGAATAACTCCGTAAAACCCATCCTCCGAACAGCCTGCTGGCACCACAAATCGCTGGGGACTACTGGCCTACGCCTGGGTCGAGTGGCGAAACTTGCCCTGCCCGTTTTCCGGTGAAGGAGAGCCGAGTTGAGAACTGATCGGCGCCGAGACGGACCAGGCCGCGATCCCCGAACTTTCCTGCGCGGCTGGCCGAGGTACGTCGCGCGACGTGCGGTAGGCGGAGCTGCGGACAGACCGGTCCTCTCGGAAGACTGCTGTGCGACGGATCTTGGTGAGCGCCGCTCTGCACGGTTCCGGGGCAATACCGGAGGGAACTTGGAGAGCCCTGACGGATACACCTGATTAGGCGCCCACGGACACTCGAGTCGGGCTTGGGAGACTTGGTTCTCTGGCCTCGTGGTGGCTGAGACGCACACCCTGTGAGTATCGAACCCCATACTGCCGGAGAGCGGGCGGCCTGAGGATTTGTGGACACCGGGGGTGGAGAAGGCACGCTCGAGCGTCTACAGGGTGGCAAGGGCGGTGGGACAGTCTGTCGTCCTCCTGGGTGCCGGGCCTGGACGGAGCTCGGAGTGTGACGCCGCCATATTGGTAACAGCGCTTACTGCCTCATACGCCGACCACAGGAGACTGTTGCTGACGCTACCCCCTCCCGGCCTGCCCCCCCCCCCCCACGAGCAACTTACCTAGAGCGCCTGGGTGCACCGGCTGCATGAGCACCAGAAACGCCATGGGGAAGGGGGACAGACAACAGCCCAAATTATCGTTCGAGCAGAAGAGGACTAAGGGTGCTGAAGGCGCGAAGGGTGCTGAGGGACCAGCCATGGACGCCTCGCCAAGACAATCTTCCTCCGAAAACGCCCTATGTGCGGAAATACGGGGCATGCTGGGGGTCATGGAGAAAGGCTTGCAGGACAGTATGGCATCGATAGGCACTAAGATTGACGCACTGACGTATCGAATGGATCGCATGGCCGAGAGGGTGGACAAACATGCGGAGAGGCTCGATATGGCGGAGAGACGGCTAACGGAGGCGGAGGAGGCCCAGTCGGAATGGGATAAAGACCGTAAACAGTTTGGGAGGCTGCTCCAAGTTATACAAGACAAGGCGGAAGATTTGGAGGCGCGCTCGAGGCGCTCCAACATCCGCATCACGGGAGTGGCAGAGACAACCAGTACCGGCAAGATGGAGGTGTTTGTGGAGAAGCTGCTGCGGACCCTGCTGGGTGAAGAAGTCTTCTCCCCCATGTTTATTGTTGAAAGGGCGCATCGCTCTTTGGGACCGAAACCGCAGCCAGGCCTACCCCCGAGGCCGATCATCGCGAAACTCTTGAACTACAGGGACAGGGATCTGGCGCTCCGACTGGCCAGAGAGAAAGGGGACCTGCAGTTTGAGGGAATGAACGTCTCCCTATACCCTGACTTCACAGCGAGGGTTCAGGAGGAAAGGAAACGCTTTGCTCCGTATAAAAAACAGCTGAGAGAGCTTGGGCTGGACTACGCGATGTTGTATCCTGCGCGACTCCGTATCAACAGGCAGGGTCACTCGCACTTCTTTACGGATCCTGCGGAGCTTAAAAAGTCCCTGAAAGACTGGTCAAAGGAGCAGCGCAATTGCCCAAGGAGTCCGCGGAGGGATGACGTTGATGCTGAGGCAATGGAAGAACGAGAGTGAATAGGGGAGCGGTAGTGGATTGGGGCTTGCAAGGCCTAGGCGCCTGGTGACGCCTGAACATTTGAAGTGGGCCCGACTGTAAGTACGCTGGTGTGAAGAAGTTCCGGATTCCCTCGGATAAGGTACTGTTTACCCTGGTGGGCGGTTGGGCTGGTGTCACACTGGCGGCGAGACTCTGCAGAGGCTGCTCTCCTTGTGTACTGGAGCCGCTTTGGGACTAAGAAACATTGTGCTGGCAGGATTGTGGGGAACAATTTGGACGGGGCGGGGACGGGGGGGTGTTTGATGTTCAGGGCCCTTGGCCCGCTTTATGCTAGTAACCTAGCCGGGCACCTCTGCCTCTGCGCTTTTGGCATTTGGCTCCCTTGGGAGCCGTCCGGGGTTTGTAGTACTTGCTGATTCCTGGGGAGGGGTCGGAGGGAGGGGTTGGGGCCTGTCTGACCGGGTTGGGGTTGGTCGGCTGTGGGAGGGTGGGTGGTAGTGACTTGACTTTCATGTTGGGTTTGGGGTGTTGGGGTTGGTCGGCTGTGGGTGGCTGGTTGTTTGCTATGTCTTTGTGCTGCTGCTGATATTTTGGGTGGGGTTCGGGGTCAGTTGGGAGGGGGGTCTGTTTATGCCGATTACTGCTATGTGTCCGCTACATCGCCTGCTTTGTCCTACTGTTTTCTTTAACCTGCTATGTCGACCGCTGAAACTCTAGAACCTGAGAGCGCCCTGGGCTCTCTGCGACTGCTGTCATGGAATGTGAGAGGGCTTAACGATTTCCGTAAACTCAGGAAGGTCCTGGCATACTTGCAGCGCCACCGGATTGACCTTGCTCTGCTGCAAGAAACACATCTGCCGCTGTCTAGTCCTATGTTGCAGATGAGGGGTCTTGGTTCCGCTTGTGTTGCTGCAGGGTTCACCACGCATGCTAGGGGGGTACTCACCTGGGCTAATCCCAAATCCCAATTGTCGCTACGGCGGGTGGCGGTAGACCCAGAGGGGCGGTATGTGGTTGCACGGTGTGTGGGGAAGGGTCACGATCTTTTGTTGGTGAATGTGTATGGCCCCAACTACGATTCCCCAGACTTCTATGCTTTGTTGGCTGACAGCTGTAGGCAGTTTGTGGGCACTAGAATGCTGTGGGGGGGGGGGACTTTAACTTGGTGTTGAACCCAGAACTGGACAGATCGGCGGGCCTCCCTAGATCCCCGGCTGCTTCGGCGTTGCTGCTATTGTCGGAATGTGTGAAGCTTGATTTGCTTGATGTGTGGCGTCATAGACACCCGGGACGGGGTGGGTTCACCCATTACTCGGCCTACCATAACCTCCATACACGTATAGATTACTGGTTTGTTTCCCGCTCACTGATTGGTGCGGTGAGAGGGTGTACGGTGCTGCCTCGCACACTGTCTGACCACTCGCCACTACTCTTATTATTGGTTGCTCCTCCTAGGGGGATCCCCCCGTTTACCTGGAGGTTCCCCCCGTACTCCCTCCTAGATGAAGTTTTCAGAGGGGAACTGGCCGAGGATATAGATACCTATTTCTCAACTAATGTGGGATCGGTAGATAGCGTCCAGGTGCTTTGGGATGCGTTTAAAGTGTACATCAGAGGGATGACTATGGCTAAGCACTCTGGGGTGCTCAAGGCTATCAGGCACCGGCTGCAATGGCTTGAAACGCAACTCACCGATCTGGAACGGCGGGCGGGAGACTCGGGTGCTGCCACAGACGCAGACAGACTTCAGTCTTTGCTGGAGGAATTTCAAGAGGAGGCAGACAGGGAAATTAAACATATGGGCAAATATGCCACGGCGCGCGCGTATGGGGAGCGGGAGCGACCTGGTGCTCTTCTGGCCAAACTGATGCGCAACACCAGGCCCCCATTGGTTATCGAGGACTTGGTGACTACTGCTGGGGAGGTGGTGACGGAGGAGCAGGATATCATAGCGGAATTTCACTCTTACTATACGGCGCTCTACTCCTCACAGGATAGCCGCCTTGAGGAGGAAATCGACGACTATCTCAGTTACCTCCAAATGCCCTTCTTAGCCGACTGGCAGAGAGAGTTTCTCATGGCCCCAATCCAGAAGGAGGAGATAACGGAGGCACTGGAGGGCATGAAGTCCGGTAGCGCCCCTGGAGCGGATGGCCTCACGGTGGCGTTTTACAAGGCCTTTCAGGACAAACTTGTCCCGTATTTGATGCTCCTATTTGATGACATTTGCCAACAGGGCAGCATGTCGAAATCCATGAGAGAGGCGCTACTTATAACCATCCCGAAGCCAGGTAAACCACCTAATCAATGTGGCTCTTACCGCCCTCTATCGCTGATCAATGTGGACGCGAAGTTATATGCAAAAGTACTTGCGACCCGTTTGGCGCTTTTGGTCCCAGACCTGGTTGCCCCGGAGCAGGCTGGGTTTGTCCCCTCACGCAATCTCACTTATAATATCCGCACTGTACTTGGCACGATACAACACGTCAAACAAGAAAACAAAGCTGTCGCCGTCTTTTTAGACATGGAAAAGGCCTTCGATTCTGTTGAATGGCCGTTCATGCTTAGGGTCCTTCGTAAGTTTGGACTCGGTGAACCGTTTCTACAGATGTTGGGAGCTCTATATTACAAGCCCACTGCGAGATTAAAGATAGGGAACTTAGTCACTGCTCCTATCGAGATTGGAAGGGGCACCCGTCAGGGTTGTCCCCTTTCTCCGCTGTTATACGCCATGGTGGCAGAACCCCTCGCTTGCGCCATACGAGAGTATCATCGGTTCGAGGGGATTAATTTTCCGACGTACCAAATTGGTATCTCAACATACGCGGACGATACTCTGCTATATGTCCGTGACCCGGAGACAAACCTCTCTGCGGTGCTGCGGGAAGTGGTGAGATTCGGGGCCTTGTCGGGCCTTCGGGTCAACTGGAATAAATCGGTGGCGTTACCCTTGACTCCGGTGACACTCCCTTTTGACTCGGAGTACCCATTGCAGTGGACCACAGACTCTATCCGCTATCTGGGGATACGAATACATACTGACCCGGAGGTCCTGATACGAGAGAATTATGGGGTCGCCTATTCCACACTGGTAGATGATGTCGAAGTGTGGTCCAGACTCCCGCTTTCTCTCATGGGCAGGATAGCGCTCATGAAGATGGTAGTGCTCCCCAGATTTCTTTTTCTATTTACGAATATACCGGTGGTCCTCTCCAAGGCTTTTTTCAGACAACTCACCCAAACGCTCATCCGCCTGGCGTGGGGGGGAAAACAGCCGAGGGTGCAGTGGCAAACGCTCATGCTTCCGTATGAGCAAGGGGGTCTTGGGGCCCCAGACCTGGAGCGGTACTATAGGATCGCTCAGGGAGCACATCTCCACACATGGATTCATGGGGATCCTGGCATCCCTCATGTCAAACTGGAACGACTCTTTGCAGACCCCATCCCTCTCCCGGCCACGGTATGCTATCCGCCCGCTCGGAAGGTCGGCATTCTGGATTCAATCGCGGCCACGAACCACGCTTGGCATGCACTGGTTGGCTCCCGAGAGAGTGTACTGCTGTATTCACCCTTGCTCCGTGTGGAGTGGGCAGCCTGGTTGGCTCCGCTGACGGAGAAAGGCGTCCTGAAAGCGCTACGTGAATTGGGTATTGTCACTGTGGGAGATCTCTTCTTAAACGGCACCCTGAAGACGTTGCAGCAGGTCCTTCACCCCTGCCCTGGGGCAACGCTATTACATAGCTTTCAATACCATAGGGTCCGTAGAGCGGCACTGGCCACATTGGGCCCGGAACTGGCTGAACCCCAGGAAGTGCCAGAGCTCACGTATGTAATCAAGACCCCCTCTTCTCGCAAACTGATAACGGCTCTGAGGGCGCTGGGCGATGGACTTCGGCAGTGCCCCACCTCTAAGGCCCGATTGGCCTGGCAAGCTGACCTCCAAACTCCTATCTCAGATGAAATGTGGCGTTATTGCTCTACCAACACTAGAAAAATCTCGCTCAACAGTCGGCACCGCCTGATACACTTTAAATTTCTACAGCGTGTCTACTACACGCCCGTGAGGCTACATAGGTATGGGCTGAGGGAGTCGGCGGAGTGTGAGCGCTGCCACTTTCACACGGCGGACTTTCTTCATATGGCCTGGACTTGTCCTGCTATTCATAGGTACTGGGTAGAGGTCTTTGCGGATCTCAGCTCTATCATAGGCGAGGAGATCTTGCCCAACCCGGCGCTCGCATTGCTCGGATTTTCCAAACCACTGCCGGTGGCGGTGCGGCGCCTTGCGGACATGGCGCTGCTGATGGCGAAGCGTCTGGTTGCCTTGTGTTGGATGCGGGGACCAGTTCCCACGAAGAAGCGTTGGGAGACGGATTTACTTTACTGCTGCACGCAATCAGAGGCGTATAGTGAACTACTTCCCCCGAAGAGTCGCCCCAAGAACTTCTGGGGGTTGTTTAAGGCGTTTCAGAGCGCGCGAGAGGAAGATGAGTCTGATCCGGAAGGGGAGGAGCTGGATGTACTACAGGATGATGGGGTTGCAGCGGCTGAGAATGTGGAGAGTGGTCGCTGAAGGTTTCGGTGTTATGAGTGAGTGGTGGATTGTGCCTGGTCTTAGCGGTGCCATGCATTGGAGGGGTGCTCGGTTGGCTGGCCTGGATGCAGATAGACGCCATCCCCACTGTACCTAGTTTCGCCCTCATGGATCCGTGAGTCGACACCCATGGCCCTGTAGAGGGGTTGGTGGAAGTGGTGAATGGTGGGTGCAGGCGTGTGGACACGGGCTCGGGTAGTCTGGCTAGTTTTTGGGGTGGGTGGGCTTGTGTTTGAACGGGGGTTCTTAGTTCTTTCTTTTTACACCTTTTCCTGGTCTCCATCTTGAGGGGCTCAGTCCCTGGGTCCTCATGCAGTTGTTACTCTGTACCTACACCGGTTGTCCCATCCTGGCGCGCTGTTTTTGAGCTTGGAACTGGCACCGCAGGCGCCGCCGGGTGGGCCTTCCTTTGTCATGTTGAGGTCGATCATCTGCTGCTTCAATAGACTGATGCTACTACACACTTCTCTTACACCTGCAGTTACGCCGCCAGGCCTCCGGGCTGTTGGTATCATGGCTGTGTGTTTTATCTTTTACCCAGGGGTTTGAGAAATGATCGTTTGCTGCCGCCGGCCTCCGGGTTGTAGGCGATGATGGCTGTGTGTATACCTCGAAGGTGTAATAAAGTACAAATTTAACAAAAAAAATAAATTAAATTACTTCCCACCCTATTCCCCTATAAACCCACAACCAGCTACGGAATTATATTTCGCAAATATTAAAAATAATATTAACTTACTTACCTCAAATTCGATATTTTTGTTGTCTATATTCTGTCCATTCGATATTTTTGTATTCTATATTCTGTCCATTCGATATTTTGTCCATTCTATATTTTTGTTTCGATATTAATGCTGTTCTATTCGATATTAATACTATTCTATTCGATATTTTGGTAGGCTATTTTCTGTCTATTCGATATTATGTCTATTCTAAATTTTTTACTCGATAATATTGCTACTCGATATTAAAAACTCGATATTTTGACTGGACACCACCCAGAACATGCAACTTAGGTTATACTCAGGAATGGTGGGAAGCAAGAACACTCTTTCGTTATACTGTCATACCAGTCTACAACAGGAGTTAAAGAGACATGGGAAAGGTTAAAATATTTATTTTAACGACGTGCTCTAAGATGCAGTATCTTTGCTAACATAAGCAGACATATGATTAGAAATAATATGATCAGCATTGTTACAATTCCATAAAACACAAAAGGAGAAATCATATTACAATGATGGTGAAAACAGGTCTTATAGTGCCTAGTGTAACACCCTCCCTAGATAGGAACTATGTTTTATAAAATATAGAATGTCTCTTAGGCTCCCGAATCTCCTTTGGCTCTCAGCTGCATGTATGTTATGTCTAAAACGTGAGCCGATCAGCCCGAACAACAGCTACCTTGTTATGAATACCTTGGAGGCTTTAGCATTCACTGTGCAGACTAGGGTCGCGATGTAAGTCTAGGGATGCTGAAAACAAGCCTTTCTCATGTTAAGAAATTCATGCAGCCTAACTTACAACAACAGCTATATGCAGTGTTGTGTGCAAAAAGCAGCAAGAATTAAAATGGCATTTAAACTCTAATACGCCTATGCTAACATAGCAATGTGCGCAACAAGGCCCAGCCCTCACTACACTGTCAGACACATACTGGCACTCCATCACCTTTTCATTCACATGGTTACTCAGTCGTCCCCCCATACTCTCCAACTCACATAACATTTTCTGCTTAGAGTCACTCACCCCCTCTACTACTGCTGCTCTCTCTTAGTCACTGTACACGTCTCCCCCACTTTCCCTCCATCCTCTTCACTCCACTCACCAAGAATCGGCCCAAAACATGTCCTGAGGTGCAATGGAAGAGCGGAAGTACAGTGGTGAGAGGGAGTTGAGGAGGGAACCAAGAGAGGTAAAGGTGAGGGAGGTGGGGCTGGTGATTGAAAAGCAGGGATATGAAGAGACATCAAGACGGGAGTGGAGATGGACGGTGACCAGCAGTCCGTGAAATTTCCAGATTCAGCCGGAATCACCTGGAAATGCTTGGTTGATGCTCTCTTATCACGATTGTGATGAGCAGGGTGGATGGCGTCCACCCTGTAAAAATAGAGGGGTGACGCCGTCCACCCGCGTGCGCCCCTGCCTCGTGCCCTGTATAGGTGGGTTGTGAGCCAGTTTGAAAACCAGTTGGTAAGTATGAGGTATGTATGCAAGCCCTTGGTGTCCTCTCTGTGCAACTCTCCACCTGAGCTCATTTCCATTTCCTAGTAAATAGACGTTTGGCCAGTAACAACCATAAGTCTATGAAGCGGGAGGTAGGCCTGTATTTCTTTGATCATAGAGCCTGTCAACCAGTCAGAAACCAGACATATCCTGTGCAGACGGTGTTTCTGCCGTCAGGATTATGATGTTGGTTTCCAACAGGTTTTCCATGTTGGGCTTTCCGACATGGAAATCCTATCGGAAAGCGACTTTGGGGGCCCCTAATATGGCCCTCTCTCACTGCCGACTCCGGTTTGGTAAATCCCTGTACCTTGTGGCAGGATCCGTGCCAACCACACGGTGCAGGGATTTACAGTGACTCGAATTTCTCAATGGGAGCTTGTGCTGCAGCCAGTTTCCAACTGTCTCACAAGCTCTCATAGGGAAATGGGAGTTTGTAACTGCACCATGTGCGGTTGCATCGTAATTGAGGTTTCGGACCACAGATCCGAGGTTGGTTAGTCTCGCAAACGCAGGGATGTCGGTCGGAGGAAACTCTGACTGACATCCTAATCAGCGCCCTAGTGTTTAATTAACAATAATTATTTAATTAATAATGAATGAAGTTTTTGAATTGATATTTATTATTAAATTGATCAATAATTACGTTAATTGTGTAATTGATTTTTTTGTTAAGTAACATTTTAGGAGTGTGTTGTGTGTTTTGTGGGGGTATATGTTGCAAGTTAATTATAATTAAGAAATAATAATTAATTTTGTAAATAATGATAATTAGTTTATTGATAAATATTTATGTTAGTGTAAATATTTTGGTTTTTAAAGTTATGTTTTATGAGCGGGTTGTGAGTTTTGTAGGGGGATAGGGTGGGAAGTAACTAAAATCAAATTATTTAATAAATATTTTTCTGTTACTAAATAATTTTAAAATACAATTATTTATTTAAATGAAAAATATTTTGTATTTTTATTATAATAATATTTGTATACCACCACAGCACTCGGGGACACCACCACATCACTTGGGGATACCACCACATCACTCAGGAACACCACCACATCACTCAGGAACACCACCACATCATTCGGGGACACCACCACATCACTCAGGAACACCACCACATCACTCAGGGACACATCACTCAGGAACACCACCACATCACTCAGAGGAACCACTCAGAGGCACCACCACATCACTCATTAATATGGTTGTATTACATTTTTAAATATATATATATATCTATACTACTATTATAAAGAGAGAACAAAAAACCTTAGAGCCAGGTAAACTCGGGAACCACAGCGCCAATCCACACACTCGATACATCGTTGAAAATGTCAGGGTGTGCAAATGGACATAGGCTATAAAAAAAAAAAATTAAACGTAAATTTAAAAATGTAACTTAAAAAAAAAAGTAGTCCTTGGAAGTAGCGCCGGCCGCGACGTAGCGCTGGCTGCGACGTAGCACTGGCCGCGACGTGCGTGATGACGAGGAGGAGCGGCGGACATGAGCGCGGGGAGGAGCGGCGGACAGGCGGAGAGGAGCGGCGGACAGGCGGGGAGGAGCGGTGATGAGCGGCGAGGAGCGGCGGTGAAGTCAGGAGTGAGGGGAGGAGCGGCGGCTCAGGTAAGGCAAAGGGACACGTAAAATGTCGGGGCAGGAGGGGGCAGGGGCGGGAGGTGGCTCCGGGACACGGACAATGTCGGGGAGGGCAGGGGCCGGGGCGGGCGGGGGCCTAGGTGGGCGGTTGGCCCTGAAGCCTCATTGCCCCCGGACAACGTCGGGGCGGGCTGCTAGTATATATATATGTGTGATCAAGGGCAAACTAGCCCGAAACGCGTAGGTGTTATCCTGTGAATAAAAAATCCATCTTGCTGTACCTGGCTGGTCCGTCTCCTGTGCTGGCATGGCGTGCTGTTGCTGCGCATGGCGAAATGGCAAGGAGTTAATTCGCATATATATATATATATGTATATATATGTGTGTATATATATATATATATATATATATATATATATATATATATATGTAAATATTCAATATATTAAATGGTAAATTTCAACAAATATAACAAATAAAGTTAAACACATATTAATATATTTGCACTTATTGGAGTAAATTTTACCCCTCTGCAGTCCAACCCTTTCCGTTCTGTTGCACTGACTGGAGAGGGCATAGTAAATGTTATCCCTCCGCAATCTAACACTTTCTCTACTGTTGCACACATTGGAGCAGGCATAGTACATTTTTACCCTCCTCAATCCAACACTTTCCCTTCTGTTGCACTTACTGGAGTGGGAACAGTAAATTGTACCCCTCCACAACCTGATACTTTCCCTACTGTTGTACTGACTGGAGATGGAATAGTAAATTTTACCCCTCCGCAAATCTGACACTTTCCCTACTGTTCCGCAAATTAGAGTGGGAATAGTACATTTTACCCCTTTGCAATCCAACACTTTCCCTACTGTTCCACTGACTGGATTGGGAATAGTACATTTTACCCTTCTGTAATCCAACACTTTCTCTACTGTTGAAGTTATTGAAGTTGGAATAGTAATTTGTACGCCTCTGCAAACCTACACTTTCCCTACTGTTGCAATGACTGGAGTGGGAATAGTAAATTTTACCCCTGTGTGATGTAATAGTTTTCCTACCGTTGCATGAAGTGGGAGTAGTACATTTTATACATTCTTAGTACAAACCTTTGCCTACTTTGGTGTAAATTGTAGTGGTAATAGCATATGTATTCATTTTTATATTATTACACTTTATATTATTATGTTTTTGCTTATTTAAAATTATAATATTTATAATTAATAATGTTTTTAATAAGTGAAATATTTGTATTACATTGTAAGAAATGTATGTTGTTTACTTTTTTATTTTTAATAAAGTGTTTAAAAAATGTTTTATGTATTGGCATATGTATATATATATACACACATATTTGTTATATTACATCATTTAAAACATTCTGAAATTATAATATAAATTAAAATGTTTAGTTTAATAGGTTTTTAAGTAGATATATGTAAATATATTAATATGTGTTTAACTTTGTTTGTTATATTTGTTGAAATATCTATTACATCTATTTTATTTTAACTAATTTAAGGTTACCATTTAATATATTGAATATTTACATTTATATATATTTAAAAATGATATGTAATACAACCATATTAATGACAATTATATTATTTTTTCAGTATTTTTTTACTTAATATTATAGGTATAGGATGACGATATTTTGGACACAATATTTTGGTATGGTGATATCGTCATAGGTGATATTTTGTCAGTGAACCTCAATAATTAATAGCCTCCAGTCCCTACCACAACAATTAGGTTTTAGGGTCCATGTTTGTTTAAACTTCTGGCTATCCACAAACAACCCAGGAGCCATATATATTGAAAGAATTCATAGAAACCTAGTGACACAATTAGTAGATGTGTCTATTTGCAAATATTTAATGTAATTTTTATACATAAAAATTTGAAATGTGGACATTGTTTTTATTTTGTACAAAAGAAAAAATTAAAGCCATGTATTTTTTCTAAATCTTCATTGGCATATGGTTGTGTGTGTTTAGGCTCGTATGTATGAGGAGTGTAAATATTGAAATAAAAAGGGTACCCTGAGAAACTTAACACTTTCTGGTTGGGAGAACCCTGTCCTCCTGGTGCGAGGGGTCTCTCTCATTTTTTTACACTCTAGGATTATTTCTGAGCCTGGTGTGGTTTTTAGGTGGCTGCTTGGGTGACTCCTGTCCACGTCTATTGTTCACTATGCAGTCCCAGTGAGGGAATTCTACTTGTTTTGTACAATAGCAGCTTGGGCGCCAATTTTCTAGAAGAGTGAGGCTGCAAAGGGCACAGTTTCTAGTTTAAGTTTTGCAGATTTTGTCATAGAATGTCTATACGGCTGCAGTGGGTGCCCTAATTATACCTTGCTAGTCAATTACTATAAGGTATAGTGTCTCCTACTATGGGCTAGTAGATTCCTCTTACCTGTAGTAGCTGAACCTCACCGGCTCCTTTGGAGGTTGTGTTACAGAGCCCTTCCTATTGTCTCCTTAATAAGCATTGTCTTTACTCTGCCTATTCTTTCCATCCCCTTTTAAAGCAGATTGTGTAAGAGAATAAGCACTGTACCCTAGTCCTTATGAGCATAGCCTTTACTGTTCCTTGCAATGCGGGCTTTATTCCATTTATTTTATGCCGGGCAAGTTATTAGTCTACCATCTAAAGACCCACATCCAATATATATGAAACTTCTTGTCTATCTAATTAGTCTGTACAAGATTGGTGATTGTAGCCATGGGGAAGCATTTACATAAAACCTGTCATGGATCTCCTGAAAGGTTCCTTCACAGCGTTCATGAGGGAGGTTCTCCATCTATGACTGAGAGAGATCTCCAGAAGATGGTAAAGTCCCTATCGGAGGCCTATGATAGACATCATGGAAGGAGTCCCTAGTTGCAGATTTCTTCACCTGCTTTGGCTGGTTCCTATTGGTCAGATTCTTATCCCTTGTCAATTTCTTCTTCTTGGACATCGCCCTACTCTGATGGAGAGGAACTTGGATTTCCAGCTGATACAATCAACTAACTACCAGTGGAGAATGATTTAGACAATTCCAGAGTGTAAATGAAAGGATCCAGATAGGGTCTTGGTAACCGGTTTCATGGGCAGAATATATCCACTGGTTAAGGCAGAGATTCAGTTACTCCACACTATTACAGTGCACCCTCTCCTAGCAAACTTGACTAAGAAGCTTTCTTTGACTACAGGGGATTTCACACTAGCAGATCCAGCAGGTAAGAAGGTGGAAGTGTCATTAACAGAACACATGCAGGACACATGTTTGCAATAAGATATGATATATACTCAATCTTTGCATCCCAATCATTAGTCAAGGATTTCCAAGCGTTGTCCTCATCTGTCCAGGAGGGTGAGGATTTTTCACAACTGCTAGGTCGCATGGAAATACCGACCAAGTTCAGTTTGAATGTCATGTTCAACAACCCGAGGGTCTCTGCTATGGCTTCTGTTAGTTATGTGGCTGCGAGATGCCATTTACACCTGAGAAGCTGGGCATTAGAAGAGGCACAGAAAAATTGCCTCTTAAGGATGCCACTTTCAGGTAATAAACTTTTTGGCAAAGAATTAGAGAAAGTCATAAAGAAATGATTCAAGAGTCAAAAGCACACACAATCCTTCCGTAACAGACAGAAGCATTGGGAAGGGGGCAGACAAAAACCTGACCAAGATACATAAAGAATAACTGACTTTCATCAGAACAGGGCCAAGTTTCAGCCTAAGAGATCACAACCAAGAGATTTATCTTGCCAATCTTGTGACAAAGCACTTCTCCAGATTTGGAAGGCACAGTTAGCCGATAAGTGAGTTCTGCAGATTGTCACACAGGGTTATTTTAAAGGTGTTTCTCCAGAGTTTCAGGACCCTCACTTTGCGAATAAGCTACCTGAGAATTAAAGAAGAATTATAAATCTCAGGTTCGTGAACAAGTTCATGCCAAATGTTCACTTCAGAATGAATATTCTGTAGAAGGTCATTCTATTCATATTGTCAGGAGACTTGCTAACTAAAGCAGATCTACAGGATGCACATCTTCATGTCCCTATAGCTCCTGTTTTCCAGAACCTCCTCAGGTTCACAGTGTGAGATCGCCATTGGCAATTCCGGATGCTCCTGTTCGGTTTAAAGACTAGGGGTGAATGTTTTGCCACTGTGCAACATTCCGTCCATCATCTTGTGTGTTTTGCTGTTCCCTCTATGTGGGAAGGGTATGCCCAGACGTGGGTCCCGTGCTCACTACGCCACTGGAGTCAAGCTTTCCTGGCTGATGACGGCTGATAGCCAGAAACCGGTCCTAGGATGCTTGATTCCGGTCCAGGGAAGAAATGGATTGGCAGTTTGGGTTGGACTGTTCACATGAGGCACAGGGTCGAGACTGATTTGCATATGGCCATGTTTGAACTGGGGTGGCGTGGTGAGCAAGATAATGATGGATTAAACCCAGATCTGAAACTGGGGGTGAATGTTTTGCCATTGTGCAACATTCCTTCCATCATATTGTGTGTTTTGCTGTTCGCCCTATGTGGGAAGGGTATGCCCAGATGTGGGTCCCGTGCTCACTACGCCACTGGAGTCAAGCTATCCTGGCTGATGATGGTTGATAGCCAGAAACCGGTCCTAGGATGCTTGATTCCGGTCCAGGGAAGACATGGCTTGGCAGTTCGGGCTGAACTATTCCCATGAGGCACAGGGTCAAGACTGATTTGCATATGGCCATGTCTGAACTCGGGTGGTGTGGTGAGCAAAATCACGATGGATTAAACCCAGATCTGTGACTGGGGGTGAATATTTTGCCATTGTGCAACATTCCGTCCATTATCTTGTGTGTTTTGCTGGTTTAAAGACTTCACAGGGATTTCTGGCCCCAGTAATAGGTCTCCTACATTCCCAGGGAATAATAGTCCACCCATATCCGGCTGACCTACTAATCAAGTCGCCATCTTGAGAGAAGTTGTAAGAAGACACAGCATTGATGGTCCAAACTTTCCGGGAATTGAGATTTCTGATCAACCAACTGTATTCTCTTCTTCAACCATTTCAGAGGCTGGAGTATATTGGAGCAATCTTCGATACTACCCAGGGCCGAGTCCTTCGTCCTGAGACCAGACAAATCAAGTATAGGAATCTGGTACAGAATTTGCTGGAAAAATTGGAAACTTTTGGCAAGAGACTGATTGTTAATCCAAGGGTATAATGGTAAGGGGCACTCCTGGCGTTACCGATTTAGACAAAAATCTGAGAGGACTAGTGCCTTACGTACTTTCTCTTTTTGTCTTCCAGGCAGCAACATTGAGCTTAGTGCCTTGTGCATCATATCTAGGCCAGGTGGTTTGCCACATCTTGGCTCTCGAGAGTTACAAAGAGCTAATCCCTGTGTCTGCTTACGTTTGTCAGGCCCTTCTTTGGTGGCTGACCCCTACATTCCATACAAACCGAAGATTTAACAATAGACGCCAGCAATCTGGGTTTGGGGACAGTGTTGGACAACCAGACTTAACAGGGCCTCTGGAAACTGTCAATTAATTAAACTCGTTGAATTGGTAGGACTTAATGGTGGTTTGGAAGGCTCTGCAGTTCTTTGCGATTCAGCTAAGAGGACAGTTGGTTGTAGTGCGAATAGACAACCAGGTAGCAATGTCATACTTAAATTGCCAATTTGGGATAGGCTCTACTTCACTCAATTAATCAATCAAGTGACTTGTAAAGCACGATGATTGCCGGAGATTGCCGGAGGTGGAGGGGCAAGGTGTTCCAGGTCTTTGCGAGGTAGGAGAAGGATCCTTCTCTGGCTGTGGTATTGCAGATATGTGGGACGGTGGCCAGGGCTAGTTGGGCAGAGCAATGGTCTCTGGTGTGTGTGTGGAATGTCAGGGGGTGGTTGAGGTACGCAGGTGCTGAGTCATGTAGGGCTTTGTAGTCTTGTGTTAGGTGCTTGAAGGGGTTTCTTTTGCTGACTGGGTGCCATTCACCGAATCAGTTAGCTCACGTCATATGCTCTTGAGGGGAGAACAACCTACTGAGCATCAGAGCAATTCACTTCAGGGGGTTTTAATTCTTCAGGCACACTATCTGAGCTGAATGCTTCCATGCTTCAAGACTTTGGGCTCAGTTCTCTAGTGTTGCAAGAAATCTGCAAAAGGCGGGGAATCCCTGTAGTGGATCTGTTCCCTTCTTATTCCAACTCCTAGTTACCTCTGTTTTTTGCGTGGTTCAGGGAGCAGTGGGTGTGGACGCCTTGACAAGCCCATAGGCTGGTGGCCTCCTCTATGCTTTTTCTCTCATAGTCTTAATTCCAAGGGTTCTAGTATGACTTCAGAGAGATCCGTCAAAGATGGCCCTGGTCCTTACATTTCTGGGTTAGGAGACCATGGATCCCCCAGCTCTTATTAATGGTAGGAGAAGAGGAATGGATTCTCCCTCTAGCACTATCCACTCTGTTGTACCTTCTTCATACTTTACAGACTTTAACCCGATTAAGACTATTGGTTTGGCACATGAGAGGGAGAGTCTCTAAGTGAGGGTCCTTCACTCACTTCAAGCAGCTAGAAGGAAGTCCACCAACAAGGCGTACTAGCATCATGGGCTTCGATTGATGTTTGGTGTAGTGCAAGATCTCTTTCGCCAGTTTCAGCATTCATTTGTGATGTATTTTAGTTCCTCCAGAAAGGTTTTGAAAGAGTGTTGGAAATCTCTACCCTAAGACTCCAGTGGTCCTCAATTAAAATATTACGATCTTGCTGGAATTAACTATCCAGGTAGAGCGGATGACCTCTAAATGATTTAAAGGAAATGAGCTATTAAGACCTGGAATCCGATCTCCTTTCCCTTCTTGGGACCTCCCTCTAGTTCTTTCTCACCTACCGAGACACCCTTATGAACCGTTAGAGGAGGTATCCGAAATGTTTCTTACCCTAAAAGAATTGTTGGTTCCAATTACTACCATGAGGAGGTTAGGGGAAATAAATAATGTGGTCTATTGTCACCCTTATTAAGAGTTTTCGATGACAGGATCGCTTTGTATCCAACGTTTGTGCCTAAAGGCAATTCCACCTTCCAAAGAGACCAGGAGATAATACTTCGCACATTACAACAGACCAAGAATATCATAGATCATTTGCTACACCTCTTAGACTTAGTAAGAGCCCTTAGAATCTACCTCTCGAGTACCGCACAATGAAAGAAATTCTGACAGCCTAATTGTTAATTTTGGCACTGTAAATGGAGAAGAAAAGTTATCTTCCACCTTAGCTAGATGGGTGAAGACAGTCATTTCTCTACCTATGAGGCCTAAGGCAAAGGTGTACCGTGTGCAGTACAGCCCCATTCTACTTGGGATATGGTGGCCACATGAGTGGGCAGGGGTCCCCATCTGAGACATATGCAAGGATGTAACTAGTACCTTTTTTTCCATTTTTGCATCACATTACAAACAAGAAAGCACCCCCATTTACAAGGCATGTGTGCAGTTTCACGGGAAAGCTAATAAGTGCACCAGAATTACTAATGGGCAATTGATAGTGACACCTTGGCCACAATGGAAACAGCACTAGGTAAAATGACCCTTAAAAATGAACAACAGAAGACAATGACAATGGTCGCTACAAAAGACACTGAGAATTAATCTCAAGCAACATGAAGATCTAGAGCGGAGCAGACACTACTTTCACAGGATCTAATGCAACACCCCTCAGAGTACCGCTCTATGCACGTCAGCATTGATGCTAATTGGGAGGCCATTCAGAGACACCATTCCCACAGGTTCAAATTGTGCGCATGACAGCCAAAACAGCCAGAGCTGAAGCCTAGTGTACAATGAGAGAAAACAAACCCCAAGTAGCAAATTTAGAGTGCCATTTGTGCACGGCCCCTTGAGTGTATCACAGCAGTGATCGGCCCCATGATTTTATTGCTGCTGGAAATATTGAGCAGGATGTTAAGAGACATTTACCAGACACTCCAAAGCAGGAGCAAGCAAATGGATGTGGGAAATTAGGAAAATTGGGTGCCTGGTGGACAGTTTTTCCCTACCATCAGTCATTCTACAACTCCAAATGGACAAGGAGAACCTGTTTAAGGGGCCGATTACGATGCAGCCGTAAAGGCTCCGACCGATGGTCAGAGCCTTCCTGGCCGCATTGTAATGGGCTGCTTGGTTTACTTTCCGACCACCTCATTATGATGCTGGCAGTCGGAGAGTAAACTAGAGGGTCATTTTGGCTGGCTTATGATGGGCTCATGGGGCCCGTCGGCCAGTCTAAGCCGGCTCGTTATCCCAAAGGACTGGCCTTTCTGCCCTTGGGATTCCAACGTACAGTTTCCGACATGTTTTCCATGCAGGCCTTTCCGACATGGAAACCATGTTGGAAAGTGTGTTTGGAGGCCCCCAGCAGGGCCCCCTTGTGCCTGCAGCCTCCGATTGGGGGCCAAGGGGGCACCTATGGTGTCCCCTTGTTGATCCCTGCACTTTGTGGCAGCTCCCTTGAGTGTGCAAGGATGAACAACACCTCACATTTCTCAATGAGAGCTTGTGTTAGGGTTTGCGGCCGTAACACGAGCTCTCATTGAGAAATGGGAGTATGCGACCAAACACTGTTCAGTCGCATTGTAATTGGCTGGTTGGGACCCCCAACCAGAGGTCGGTCGGTCCAAGGATCGAGACGATGACCGCTCATCATCGTAATCAGGCCCAAAGTGTCTAGGCACCTGAGAAAGCAATTTCATGTGTGTCCTGCTTCAGCTGGGCCCCAGCTGATCACATCTCACAGACTGAGACCATGTGTGTTACGAAGTCTGCAAATAGGTGTCAAATTAGCAGAGGTTGAGCCACAATCAGCGTTATGTTTAGATACTTTTGTTGTCCAAGTTGGGGAAGGGAAGTACTGATCTACCCAGCACCTGCACACCCATGTCACATGACACCATGCAACCATTGGCTAGGCCAAGCCAGGGGTAAGTTAGAAAACGAGACCAAGACCGTTGTGCCTTCATTCCTGAAGTGGCACCAGTGTGTGTGTGTGTGTGTGTGTGTGTGTGTGTATGAGTCCATTACTGTGCTGTACCATTTGCCACCTCACAATAATGAAGGTCTTTCACTTCCAAGTCAGTCATTCTCTCCGGCCTTTGTTAAATGGCAGAGCTTGGAGTTAATGAAGGGAACTAACTCAAAGTCGTGAATAGCCTCACTGAACACTCTTTACGTTGTGTAACATCGTTCGACTATATCTTTTCAACGGACTGTGCCACTTTACACTGCGCTAAACTATGCTTTTGCCCCACAGAATGCATGCCAAGTTCTGATGCAACGTCTTGAGCCCATCATGACTCAGAACCCGAATGGAACCTGGGAGGAATGGGTAAGAGTCTCTTATATGTTCCAAGTGTTGTAAAAACTGAAGGCACATGAAGCCTTTTGCTAAACTCTCCAGCTATTTTTTTAACTCTGTCTCACCACGTGCATCATCTCCTACACAACTTCTAAGTCCGGAGCAGCAGCATGTTGTTCATACATAAAGTAGTAATCAAGTTCTGTAGTGGATGCTGAGGATTTGTGAAAATCCTATTGCAGAAGCCTCTTCTATGAATATGTTTCATCCTTGTTCTTTCTCAGTCTACTTCTTCAGCAACAAAAATGACTGAAGTGGAATCTTTCCCTCATGGTCGACGGGGTACCTGAGAGTTACCACAAGAGCTCTCCAATTACAATCAATAATGATTATCCTGTAAGAGTAGAAGTGGAAAATATCTGTAGGGATAAATGGCTGCTCTGAGATACATTGATGTCCAGTCAGGATGGATCCTCATGATTGTTGTCTCACACATAGATCTACAGGTACCCACTCCCCTACCTAGATTTTCAGCTATCAGTACTGTCCAGCCTGCAGCTTTACCACAGTTAGTTCAGTGTCTCAGGGTATCTGCTGTTGGTAGGACGCTGTGAAACCGCAGTGTGAGGTAACTAATGGGGATTCACTGCAGCATCCATCTGGTGATGGGGCTCTAAAGTTTCAGTTAGACTACTTTCTCTGAGATGCACAAAACCATGGAGAGGGGTGGCTCACCAGAGCGGCGGCCTACCCTTAAACTGCAGAGACCTCTATTATGCCTGGATCTAAAAGGTCATCAAATTTAGAAAGACATGTTATTGTCCTATTAGGGTTCCCCTTTGGTCTCTCTTCCAGTGCATCTGCCCACTGACAATGCATGCCCGTGAGAAAAGTCCAAAAAGAGGACCAGGACCACCAACCATGCATGAACTGGAGTGCCTAGAGCCTAAAAGGGAGATTAGGGAACTGTTGAGTTTACAGTGGCTGCAAGAGTAGGGGTTGCTAGAGCACTGTCGCAACTACATGTGAACAAGAGTGGAAAGCCATGGGAGTGTCATGGCAGCTGTATGAAAATGGAGAGCAGGGATGGGCAAGCTTCGGTGTTCAAAAGAAAGTCCCCCTTGACTCCAGAGAGTTCCAGGTGTATTGTGTGTGATACCCCAAAGGGCTTGAGTCCCTTTTGCTATTATGTTTCTACAGTGTCTATCTTTCGACATATAATTCATAACAAAGGACTTACTTGGTATCCGATTTACTACACCAAGGAAAACTTCCTGTTCCTCCTGTCTATTTCCCCTACCTCTCTTTTCCTGCAACCTTCTCTTGTTATCCCATAGCCACTATGACTTCTTTCCCCACCCACGCCGGTCTCTCTGTCAGCCCTTCTGCACCCCACCTATCCATTTTCCTGCTTCCTCCACATTTATGTCACCTTGCTCACTCATAAAGGGTACGTTTTTTTCATGGCCCTGTCTACCTTTATGTCTCACTGGCTCACTCGCCTATTACCAATTTTGCAACCAGCTTGAGAGACTTAACCTGGCCCATGCATTAGTCCCTAATGTCCTGTCTCCGAGCCCTTGCAGGCCCCCCTCTGAGCACCAGCAGTTGTCTCTTCCTTTTTGCCATTGTGAGTACCAGATGCTACCAGCATCTAAAATACAGGACAAAGTGGACTTCCCTGAAATGGATAGTACAGCGCCTCAGCAACATCGGAATCCAGGACAAGGCGCTGGAATGGATCATCTCCTTCCTCGACGGGAGAACACAGAGAGTCCGCCTACCACCGTACAAGTCAGAGGCCACCGAAGTCATCTGCGGCGTCCCTCAAGGATCCTCGCTGAGCCCCACCCTCTTCAACGTCTACATGAGCCCCCTCGCGGCCATCGCACGCCAACACAACCTCAGCATAATCTCCTACGCCGACGACACCCAGCTGATCCTCTCCCTGCCCAACGACCCCGCCGCCGCCAGAGCCAACCTGCACGAAGGGATGAAAGAGGTAGCCGAGTGGATGACGACCAGCCGCCTGAAACTGAACTCAGACAAGACGGAAGTCCTCATCCTGGGCTCCTCACCCTCCGCCTGGGACGACTCCTGGTGGCCTCCCGCCCTGGGCACCGCACCCAAACCGACAGACCATGCACGCAACCTGGGCTTCATCCTGGACTCCTCCCTCTCCGTGACCAGGCAAGTCAACAACGTCTCCTCGGCGTGCTTCAACATCCTATGCATGCTACGGAAGATCTTCTGGTGGATCCCCACCGAGACCAGGAAGACCGTCACCCAGGCCCTCGTCACTAGCCGACTGGACTACGGCAACGCCCTAAACGCCAGCACCACCGCCAAGCTCCAGAAGAGACTCCAGCGGATCCAGAACGCCTCAGCCAGACTCATCCTCGACATCCCACGAACCAGCCACATCTCCGGACATCTGAGAGACCTACACTGGCTCCCCGTCAACAAAAGAATCACCTTCCGCCTCCTCACCCACGCACACAAAGCCCTACACGACCAAGGCCCGAGCTACCTCAACAGCCGAATCAACTTCTACGCTCCCAAACGCCACCTCCGATCAGCCAACCACGCCCTCGCCGCCGTCCCCCGCATCCGTAGAGCGACTACAGGAGGAAGGTCCTTCTCCTACCTGGCCGCCAAGACCTGGAACTCCCTCCCGACCGACCTGCGCCTGACCCAAGACCACCTCTCCTTCAGGAAGAAGCTGAAGACCTGGCTATTCGAGCAGTAGCGGCACCCCCCCACCCCCAGCGCCTTGAGACCCTACGGGTATGTAGTGCGCTCTATAAATGTCTTTGATTGATTGATTGATAAACCAAAAAGGACAATGATTCCAAGAGTCCATGCGGTTTTACCACCACATGGCCCAAATCATGGGCAACCATATTCTAACCTTGCTCTTTGCCTACAGTTTCTGATTTTGAAAGGCCATGATAAAGGTATAGTACACATCATTAGTGATCCATAACTGGTCTGCTTGGCAATGGTTTATCTCAATGACTCTTAACCTGTTGACCAGGGACCCCTGGGGGTCCACAAAGCCTACTCAGTGACTCTGTGACTGCTTAGAAAATTAAGTAGTAATAACAGATTAATACATTGTATATAAAGTTCTGTAAATGTAAAGGAATTCAGAATTAGAGGATAAAAATATGGTAGTATCTTCAGATTGATTTGCGGTAGAAGTGTATATGCATCAAACAGAATATAGTATTGATGATTTGTGTATTTATATTGTGTGTTTGAAGATTGCTCCTTTTTGTAATTGTGTGTATTCTTTTGCGGTTCGAATCTTTGAAAATGCTTAGGCTGGAGTCCCTAGCTTCTAGTAATGACTCAGTGGGGGTCTCCAGATTTCAATAATGATTCAGTGGGAGTTCTGTTGATGATTAAGTGGGGATCCACAGAAGTCAAACGGTTAAGGACCACTGTCTCTCTTACAAAACTCCTATTTCATGGTATCTGAAGACCATGTCCAATAGAGAAAGATCACATTAGCTTATGACCTTTGAGAATGCCCTAAGAAGTCATTTAAGTTGATGTGTATGGTAAAAACACATCTATTTTCATTTACAGCCATCAACACTAAAAGGAACCATGGTCCTCATTAACAAAGGGTTTTTTATTTGCAAACACACTGCTTCGGCCCACAGACCCCTGTCTACTCGAAAACGTTTGTGAAATGGTTATTTTTTTTATATGCATTCCATTGTCCTTGCAGAAATATGGGTTGAATAAACAAAAAAAGATCGATTTATTTAAAAGCGATGACAGACATTGTGGTCTGCTGAACCCAGGCTCCATCCCTGTGACTAGTAGCGAGCAGCAACTTGTGACTTATGTCATTCATTTTCATGAGGTAGGGCAAATTGCGATCCTCTAGGTTTCAGTATTTTCCCTATTAGTTCATAGATTGGTTCACTAAATATCAATATATTTGGTAAAAGTCAGAGAGAAAATTGTGGCCACTTTTACCAAATGCATTCTTAATGCATGGTGCCCCATGTTTCTAAACTTCAAAATAATATAAAACTATTTTTATCCAATCTACAGCACAATCAGGGTTGTTACTGAAGAAATATGCGTTCATTTCTATTGATTCTTAGTAAATGATTTTTTTTGTCTCAAAGAAGTAATCAGTATTAACCAATGGCCATCCATACTGCGACACTTTAATTTTTGATGGTCTTGCTATGCCCATGGAGGTTTGAAAGTGCTACCCTACATTTATTAGTGTGTCATCCTTATTAAGACCTTTTGCACAGCGGCCACACTAATTGCCACGTTGAACAACATTTGCATTTCTGAGGTCATAGGCCCTGTAAAACCCTTTATGTGACCCTGGTGGGAGTTCTAACATTGATCAATGATAACCTAAACTCCATGCTGTTCAACATTCTTAATGCCCCAGGTTCCTTCTATGTCCCTTTTTTCTTCTTTTGTGTCAGACATGACACTTATGCACAGTGCGGATGATCTCCCTCAACTCACAGCCTTCTGCCTCTGCACCTACAGAACATTCCAAGCCCTGGCAGTAAAACTGGATAAGCCAATACCCTTATTTCATGTCTCAAGGGTAACCAAGCACAATTGACTTTTTATATGTTTCCCAAAGTGCACAATTCTTTTTGGGTTATAGGACTGGTTAGGGCTGTCTCACCTCTTGTGAAAGATCGAAGACTAATCTGAATTGGAAGCCTGGATCAGAGCTTGCATCCTGGGTTCCATTGTGACCAGTCGCCTTGTAGAAGGAGATCTATATGACCAGGATGGGTTCCAAGAGATTCTTCAGTTTGGGCTACCGAAATCTTGAGTTTACACTGACTACCAGTATGTGTATTCTCCCTGTATCCAAGGTGAACAACGAATGTATTGAATTTGATCCTAGCTTAAACATTTGATAACAGATCACTAATGTTACTTATCTATGCTGTTACTTCCCTGGTTATTTACTGTACTAACTGCTGTTAACTCAGGACATTAATACTTTGCTTTACGTCTTGATATAGATATGTTTGAGATATGATGATGCCATATACGTAGAGCTTCCCTGTGGATTTGTAGCACCCCTCCAGCTTTTACAAAACCCAGCTCCACCAAAGCTGAAGCAGGTTAACAGCTTTAATAAAAGCACCTCCACCCTCATCTGCACAGACTTGTAGCGAGGGCCCCCATCTGCCTTGGCCTGTGCTCTCTGCAGAGTATACAATCTCAGTTTTTGAAGATTCAGTTTACTTCCAGAGAGAACAATTGCTCATCAGATTAAACCCTAGAATAGCACCTTCTCCCTTTAACACAAAGGTATGGTTGGACCTCCCCTGATTTTTGCCAAGAGTATGTGACGTCACTTGCACCTTCGTATTCCAGCAATTAGAAAGGTTGTGCAATGGTATTTCCTTTCTTGTTGTTTTTATGAATTGTACTATTGCAGAAAAGTAGACAAGTTTTATATATGTTCATATAAAGTGTGATGCTTCCTTAAGGGAGATTACTTTTTTATCGAAAAAGTAATTTGACTATCGAACTTTCTTTCATCTGTCATTTATATAACATATTTATGTATTCGTTGGACATCTCTCATTTTTGTCTATTTCTCATTTTCATCAATCAAGAAATCTTATCTATCCATCCATCTATGCCAGTCAACGAGCGTGTGAGTCTCCAGCTAACAAACAATTTATATATATCTATTTTAAAATTCAACATATGGCTATCTCTTTCAATATATTTTCCATTGTCTCTTTTATGTCGATCTTGCCTTCTCTGTTTCTCTGGAAGAAGACTAAAATCAATATTCATTTAAATTTGGAACAATTCTTAGCTTTCACAAACTATTATGACCCAGTCAGAAGACAATCAAAGTATCAGAGTCAGAAATCAAATATAACACGGTACACATTTTAATCTCCCCAATTGTATAATATGAGTGCCCAATTGAGTGATGAAGGCTCTGTTAATAGTGATTAAGTTGTCAGATGTGGAACAAGAAAACACAAGTTGTAGTCCTTGCATCCCACCTTAGTAAAAACTGGTGGTAACTATGCAAATCATCACTACTCACTCTGCTTCAGTTCCAATTTTTGAAAAATGTGAAGTGCTTAGAAACAGGCTAAAACACCAGCGGTAAGCATCTGATACAGCGACAAGCCTATCAAATATTTTCTTCTCCTTATAACAATCTATGAATCACTAGGCCCATTTCATCATCAACCCTCAAACTCACAATAGTCTAAATTGATGCTCAGATTACCACAACCATGGTCCTCCAATGGATCTTTTTGTTGAGCTGACAGGGACTAGAATACTTGGAAAAAGTGAACAAATATTCTATGAGGAACTAGAATAAAATAATTGTTACCTCTAACCGAATTCAAAACCTTTCTTAGCCAAAAATCCTCGTATTGCATAGACAGGTCAAGAAAATGTATTTCAAATCAGAAGTAATGACAAAGTGTTATTACAAGTAGCCTCACAACACAGTACAGATCATTATTAGACAGTTGGAATTTTGTCTGTGGAGAGAAACAGGATAAATTTGAGGTTCAGTCATTAATCATGCAAACCAAAGCAAAGATGATCACTTCAAGTTCATCATCAGTTAGATCCAGTCAGGTCTGAACTGCAGCACCACATGACACAGTAGGAGTCAGCTAACCTCTCAGCCGAAAGGTTATTTCCCTGCGCAACTTTACCAGCCGGCAAAGTAAATGATTCGAGGTCGCAGTTAGATATAGTTCAGTTCATTAAAGTTTATTCCACCCAGTGTGGATGGAAAGGGGCATAGAAAAGATAACAGGGATTAAAAGTCTGTCCAACAGCATGCCAGGCAGAGAAGGAAATGACAGACAGCCCAACTACCTCAAAATGTTCCAGGTTTACACCCCTTAACGTATCAATTCCATCAGTCCATGGGGTTCTCCTTGGTCACTCATAGTGGGCTGTTGTGGGGTGATCAGTGAATCAAACAAATTCGGAGAATTAAGTATTCCTTTTTGCAAATTTCAATAATATTTATTAACTTTAATTGTATTCCCATTTTGTCACTTCAATGGAAGTGGGTGTAACTTTACTTTGCTCACAGTCCGTCCGTTCCAGGTGCCTTTCCCTGGGTTTGCAACAATATTGTTACAATTCTATTGAGTATGCTTCCTAGCAAGAAGTGAGTCCATTGCTAGCTAATACAGAAGTGAAACTTCGCTGAAAGTTCTCATAGATATTAGGTGATTGCCTCAGAGGAATTTACATTAACGTAGGAAAAGAAAAACTTTTCAGACATACATGAAAAATTTGCTGAATCACTACTGTTTAATAGTATTATAAATCACATATTCATAAATGGATTTCGCCTTTCTGCATTATTTCAGTTATAGTTTTCATCAAGAACTACATATCACTGTTAGGTACCACTAAAAATGTCTTTATAGGCATTACTTGCACTCAGTGGCGGCCAGAATGGCACACTTGTGGAGGGGCGAGCACAGGGGGTTGTGCGGATGTCGTGCGGGGGGTGGGGTTTGCGATTGCGAGAGGGAGCTTCACAAAAAACAAATTACCTTTCTGCTGGGTCTTGGGCCTCACATCTTTGGACCCTCTTCTGCTTTCCTGTCCGAAGTCCTACTTCAGGAACAGGAAGCAGGCAGCCAGGCTCCCTCCCCTAAGCAAAAGTGATTGGTCTGAGCACCGTGACACAGCGTTCAACCAGGGACTGTAGGGGTGGCCATGTTCTCCATGCAGGCTGTAATGCAGCCCGCATGGAGAATCTGAAAGTGCGCATGACTGTTTTGGGCGGCACGAGAGGGCCCACAAAACAATCATTGCACACATAGGAGTGGGCAAACCACTCCTCCCCTGCCCTGCTTCATGAGCAGAGCAGCCCTGTCCGCAAAGGAAACATAAAATGATAATAGCATAAAGTTATTTTAATTTTATATTTCCTTTGCTTTCCACTGCTCGAAAGCAGCGGGGCGAGGCTCCTCCCCCATAGCAGAGGAGTTGCCTCTGTTTGCACGTTAACACTTTCAAGCAAACTATTAACGTGTCACACTCAAATACATGTATTATCCTATAAACATTACAGAAGCTCAGGTTTGCACTATGTCAATTCTTTCTAACTAAGCAATTTTGCATTTCAAAACCCTCATGATGCATGTATATATTTGCTATGAAATGAACAGTAAATAAGAATATCAATTTACGTGTTGCTAGACTTTACAAGTAGACTCCTTTTGGTTCTCTATATATTTGATGGTAGTTGTCACATGAATACAGAAGAACACAGAAAGGAATCTTTTTGTTATTGTTTTCTCCTTGGTAACCATTTTGAGAACTCATAACCAATTTGGCATTTATTGAATAAATATAAAATGTGACTGAAGCAGTGTTTTGCATTTTGTGAAAGCGTAGTGATACAAAGCAATGCTCATTTTTGAAATAATATTCTGTGGAATGCTTCTGCATCAGATACACCTTTACCAAAGGAAAACTAAAAGGATTCGAAGATCTAAAAGAAAAGTATGAGCTAGCAGAGGGTGAATGTTTTAGATACACACAAGAGAGGCATTGGGTACTACGACAAGAGGTGAGACAGGGAGCCGGCAGAGCCCTCAAAGGGATAAAAAATGCATTAGAGGACAGGACGACATAATTAATGTAATTTGTAGGCTCTCCAGAACACTATAGAAGACGCAACCAGGCCGCAAAGTCACTTTCCAGAAAGCTTTCTAGAAAGAAATGGGGATTGAACTGGATAGGAAGCAACGGCATGGCATCCTCAAGAAACACAAATTAAGTCGGGACAAGAAACACTGTTTACAATGCTATACAGGTGGCACCTTACAATACCACAATTACATATAACACTCCCCACAAAATCAGGTGAATGTTGAACAGGATGCGGTAATTAGGAAACCATTAACCACATGAGCCCTGCTCCAGGATCCAGAGTTTCAGGGAGGACATTTTGGAAATGGGTACTAAGGTCACAGGGAGTTAAATGACAAAGTACCCTGAGGTTATTTGAAGACATTTGCCTCCGTGCTAACCTAAGAGACGGAGTGTCTGTTGTAGAAATGCAGCACTGATGTTCTGGGGAAAATTAATAAAATTGAGCGAACCATAAACTATTCTCTTTTGAATAGAAATGTTTTGGAATTCTAAAATTCTTTGTCTTGCTTACTCTCAAAAAGCAGTTTATTTTCATCACAAAACTCATCTTTATTTTTCGCAGGTGAAGAAAGCTTTCGAAGAATGTATCAGTCTCTCTACTACTGGATTCTTTAGGTAAAAAATATCTTTCTATCTCGTTTTGGGTTACTTGGAGATTGTTACAATCTTTGAAAATGGCTACCTTTCTCTCAGTGCTTTCTTGAAGATGTGTTTTGTTTCTAGTTTTTCGTATACTGTATTTTGTTCGTGTGGGTCTAGTTTTGCCTTTAAGATCCCTTTTTTTTAGTTTTGACATAGTAGCTCTTAGGAGCCACTAGCAGAAAACTGTTGAATTGTAATTTGTAACTATGTGAGTGGTGCTTAGCACAGGAATTGCAAGAAGACTCCGTCTGCTGCTTACCTGTAGAGTGTGATTCCATTGCTGTGCAGAATGCCATACTGTAAGTATTACTGTTCATGAACTATGCAAACCAATGCTAAAGAATAATAAAAAGCTTGCACTGACATTCTTGAATTGTAACAAAAGGTTCCTTACTTAACTGAATGGCATACAATAGTGATACACAGGACCGGCTTTAGCATTGGTGGTACCCAGTCCGACAATCTTTGTTGGCGCCCCCTTCCACGACCTCCTTCCCTCACTACCACCCTCTAATGGTGCCCTTCATCTCTCCTTAGCCCTCTCTCGCCTTTATTTATTTTATAGTGCTACTTATCCTAATGTAGACTGTCAGAGCGCTTTACATCACAAACATATTATGCAAATGCAATGAGTCAAACAAGGGTGTAACTCAATGTACAGGATATGCTATTTAAGACTTCAAGGACTGCAAGGTGTAGGAGCCAAAGATCATCGATACTGGTAGGCATTACATGTTAAAACTGCTTAGTCTGGAGAAACGAAGGGACTAATTTACTAAGTTTTTATGATGTACAGTCACCAAAGTTGCGACACTGCCTTGCATGAATAGCAGAGAGCACAACAGCACATTATCTACAAGACATGGTGCGTTGCTCTCTCCTCTAGTGCTGGCATACTTTAGGCTGCCTTGTGCCAATGCACATATCTTTGCAACCCAGTGCAAAGGTGTGTGCTTAATGTCAAGCATAGGGTTTATACTGGAAGAGCACCATTCCAGCATATGTTCTTGCTTTGACAAAGTTTCACACTTTATTACCTTACAAGTGTGTTGCACTGTACAGTGCACATATGAAGTTGGAAAGGTTTAGAGAAAATACATCTTTTTGACAACTTTACTCCTGCTTCGAGGAGGCATACTTTTTGGTTGCAAATCCCTTTCTACTAAAGTTAGTAGATATGAATTTTCTCCAAAATCCTTTGGTGGGTGCATGCGATTGGCCATGTAGCACCCACGGTACGCCTCTTTGACGCAAAGACCGGCACAGTGCTACTTTGTGTTACTTTAGGACCACTTTCCAACACACTTTCTGATTTGCATTGGAAGGAAAACCCTAAAACAAAACTTTGTGCCAGGTTTGTGTCACTTTTGTGTCGCAAACTAGGCACAAAGTGTTAGTAAATCCACCCCATAAATTTAAAAAGAATTTGAAACATACTGCAATGATTGGGGAGGTCATTGTAACACAATTGTATTACTGCCCAAAGGAACCCTTTTTAGCAATCTTACAATAATGAAAGATTGAGGAGAAAAACAATAAGGCCCTAAACCTTTGCCTTGCAATTTGCATGCAGCGCTTTGATGGCTGTTCATAGGCCACTGTGCTTATTAGAAGGCTTGTAACTGCAGATAATAGAATAATCTGTGGCAAAATCAGAAACCCACTGAACTATCCACACAAAATATAAATATGTGGTCTGCATGTTATATGCTGTGCTTTGAAGCGGGAACATTAACCTCAATGCTACTTTAACATGAGTCAAAACTGACCAGACAAATCCCAGATTACTCCATTAATTGCATTAACCAACAAAGTTATCATGCATTTTTAATTTTTTTTATTATTCCCTGAAAAACGTTGGGCACACAAAGATCTCTGCAGGCTGGTCCTATCTTGCCTAAACAGGCATAGGTCTTTTGAATTATATAATAGAGCAATAATTAGGGTGTGGGCCCTGGCGTCACTGCACCGGCTGCAACAATGGAAGTACACCCCTGAGTTCAGTTTAGTTAGCAGGGGTAGAAGTGCATAAAAAGAGATATGGGAAACAGGATCTCCACGTTTCCCAGACATAAATGCTTGCCAATTGTTCACATTTTAGGATTCTGCAAGGCCCCAACATGGTACTTATATGGAAATGTATATGTACTTTTGTGTAATCATTTTTAACTCGACCGTGCCTGTTTGCTTTGTCAGTGATCATGAAGGTTCTAGAAAATATATCATCTTGCTTTTTTTCTTATGTTTATTGTTTAAAGTGGCTACTAATAAGGGAAAAATATACTAGCTTTTAGTAATTTTGCCTAAGTTTTGTGTTGGTATGGTATTGTATTGTATTGTAATTGCATTTATTTAGCACTTACTACCCCTGACGAGGTGTCAAAGCGCTTTTTTGATGAGTAGCACGCTACTCCGGGACCCATAGAGAATTAGTGTTGAATTAGTATAGTGAAACATGCAAGTACATTTTAAGTGGTGGATCGGTTAGTCAGTTATTTGGATTTGAAATGATAGCAAAAGGATAGAGGAGGACAAAGGTTTGTATTTATATAGCGCTTGTTGAGGCACGCCATTCAGGAAGCCTACAAAGGATTAGTGGTGAATTAATATGGTGAAATATGAAGTAATTTCAGTGGTGGATATTAGTCAGTAACTTGGAGTGAGAAGGATAGCATAGGGATAAAAGGGGAAGAAAGATTTGCATTCATATAGCACTTGTTACCCCTGATGGGTGTTGAAGCTCTTTTCTGGCGAGTAGTACGCCCCTCCGGAACCCATAAAGGTTTACTGTTGAAAATGAGTATAGTAAAAAATATGAAGTAATTTGAGTAGTGGATATGTTATTCAGTTATTTGGGTAGTATATTAGTATAGTTTAATATGGAATTTGAGAAGTGAACATGTTAGTCTGTTAATTTCGATTTAAAAGGATAGTGGAGGGATAAAAGAGTGAAGGGTTTTTTTTTTTAGGTCTTAGCAGTAGGAGGAGGCTTTTGGATGAGTAAAAAGGAGTTTTGGAGGGGAAGACTAAGAGGGAAGCGTTTAGAAAGGTTTGTTTTAGGGAATCCGTATAGTAAAAGAGGAGTCAGATGGTAGAGATGGGGAGAGTCTGGAAAGAGTTATTTTAGCAATCATAGTAGTGGTATGGGGTATGGGATAAATGAGAGAGTGGATGTAGAGGATATATTGATAGATGTATAGGATGAGAGATAGGAAGGAGTAGTAGAAGAAGTTTGAAATGAGTCAGAAGGTTGGCTAGAAGATATATTGAGCGAAGTATAGGCTGAAAAATAGGGTAGTGCATTGGAAATGCTAAATTAGAAGAAAGTGAGAAATATATCGATCCATAATTACATTGAAAGTATATAGATACATAAAGGAGGTAAGTATATGTAGATTAAATATATTGATAGAGGCACAGGATGAGAAATAGGGAAGTGCATTGGATTTGCTTTTTCAGGAGAAAAGTGACAGACACACAGATCCAAGTACATGGAAGGTACATAGATGCACAATGGAAGTATGCACATGTAGACCAAAGATGATTTTTATTTATTTATTATTATTATTATTATTTTTTCTCTCAACAACAAAATTATTTTACATGTTTATACAAAGTAATACGCAAAGATAGTTACATATCTATAGTGAAAACAAATGCTTGTATACAGAGGGATATGCTGTAAATTTTTGTGGGGAAGAGCCAAATCTTGAGTAGTTTTCTGAAGATAAGGTGGTTGACGGTGGACCTTATGCTGGGGGGTAAGGAGTTCCATAGTTTGGCTGCTTGAACAGAGAAGGATGTGCCACCCTACTGCTCTGCCAAGTGCCAACTTAACTGAACCAAGAAGTCTTCAAATCTAATAATGAACAGGGCCGGACTGGTGTTTTCGGGCACTGGGCAATCCCCCGGTAGGCTGGATGGAGTTGAGGGGGCCGGTTTTCTAACAGGGGCTGGTTTTGTGGCTGGGGGGCCGATTTTCAGTCCGACCGTCACTACTTCAGAGAGAAGTCACCAGGTGTCGTGTCTGAGACACCTGGTGACTTCTCTCTGAAGTAGTGACGGTCGGGCTGAAAATCGGCCCCCCAGCCAAATACTACCAGGCCTGAATAGTCTCAATCAATCAATCAATCAATCATCGCATTTATATAGCGCACTACTTACCCAGTGGGTCTCAAGGCGCTGGGGGAGGGGGATCTGCTACTGCTCGAACAACCAGGTCTTGAGTTGCTTCCTGAAGGTGAGGTGGTCCTGGGTCAGGCGGAGGTGGGTGGGGAGGGAGTTCCATGTCTTGGCGGCGAAGTAGGAGAAGGACCGTCCCCCTGTGGTGGCTCTACGGATGCGGGGGACGGCGGCGAGGGCGTGGCTGGTCGATCGAAGCTGGCGTTTGGGAGCGTAGAAGTTGAGGCGGCTGTTGAGGTATCCTGGGCCTTGGCTGTGTAGGGCTTTGTGTGCGTGGGTGAGGAGACGGAAGGTGATTCTCTTGTTGACCGGGAGCAGTGCAGGTCTCTCAGGTGTCCGGAGATGTGGCCGCGGCGGGGGATGTCCAGGATGAGTCGTGCTGAGGCGTTCTGGATCCGCTGGAGTCTCTTCTGGAGTTTGGCGGTGGTTCCGGCGTAGAGGGTGTTGCCGTAGTCCAGACGGCTGGTGACGAGGGCCTTGGTGACCGTCTCCGACCGAGATGAGTCCACTCCGCTCTAGCTGCAGCCTGCAGGGAAAACAGCAGCGCAAGCAACAGCAAACCTGATTGACCGGTGTCTGACTGTGCATCCAAACACAGAGGAGGAGGTGCCTGTGCGCAGCGCGCAGAATTATACACTAACTCCTCCTCCACGGCATTTGCGGGCATCTCTAGGGAGCGCTGATGATGTAATTCCCTGAGTCCCGCATGCGCACAGCACATTGGGCAATTAAAACTGCGCAAGACTGCAGCATCACGAGTCACGAGAGTCACGAAACAAGCAAGAAAATGTAATTATTCTACTGGCTAGCCGTAGCCCCTGTGTCTGTAACCAACAGCAGGACTGCAGGGGGTGAGTACGTTTTTCCGCCCTAGCACCAATTCAATTAATGATGATTGTGTTCATGGTGTGGTGGCACAAAAAGGTGGCGGGCCTAGCGCAGTGGTTGAGGTCTGACTCTGGTTTGTGTCCTAAGGCCTCCTACCTTTCCTGTGAGGAGATTGGCGGACTGATGGGGTGCAGGAGACAGGCAGACATTTAAGTGGGAATAATATTAATTATTGTGGGTTAGAGAAGTGTGAGTGGTGACGGGAAAGAAAGGAAGATAGCCAAGAGAAAAGCACGCAGAGAGGGAGGAAAGGGGAGACGAAAAGGATTGCATAAAAGGAGGACGGGTAGAAGGAAGTGCGGCCAAGTCATACTCACAAGAATTTTGGAGTGCACTTTTTCTATTTTTGCTGTTTTGTGGCATAGAAGTATCGTATCACTCACCTGTATGGTTTTCCAAAATGTTTTTCCTTTCAGGGATGGATGTGGTCTTCTTTCCAAAGGGCATTGCCCTGTAAAATGCAGGCGTTTTGTATAAAGTGCTGGAGCACCCCGTGGTGGCTTCTGTGAGCCTATGCAACCTGTCTGTCAGTGAGTGTGAAAGAGAGTGATGGAAGGTGATGCCATCAAGGGGTTGTCTCTGAAAGGTGTATATTGCCTGGAGTGTGGTTGGTGACCGGTGAGAGCTTCGGCTGATTTGATGTATGCTTGAGGGAGTGTGTGCCAGTCCCCGGAGCACAGCTTTTATATTTCCGCTTTGTGTGCGAGACGCTGAGAAAAACAAAAAGTTGTTAGTTGGAATTTGACTTAAGTTTAGGCACTTTAGAGGTACTCTGTAGCGCTTTGTCCCCATTGTTATGTTGGTAACTGTGCCAGTACAGCGATAAACCATATGCAAATCACTTTTGATCCGACTATAGAATAATAGACTAGGTCAAAGCAGGGCTCGACTAATAAATATTTTATCGTGTTTTAACTGGAAAAGGTACCATTCAAGGCCCAAGCAAACAATGTGCTATAAATAATGTTGTAAAAGAAGAAATCAAATGTAGGGACTTGACTACAATTGTTTGAGTTGCTGTAATGAGGGAAGTCCCTATATTCGTATTGTGTCCTGATGTTTTAATATTGGAAAGACATTTACATTATACAATGAATTGTAATAGTTTTAATAAATGGATGGAATAATTTTAAAGCCACAACAATTAGACCATCTACCTTATGGGCTGTCTCACAAATATGGAAAAACAACTATTAAGGGAGGGTCAAAGGGAGTATGTTTATAGACCATCCAAGTTCGAACCCCTACTGAGACTATACAGAACAATAAAAAACTTG
This sequence comes from Lissotriton vulgaris, assembly GCF_964263255.1. Lineage (NCBI taxonomy): Eukaryota > Metazoa > Chordata > Amphibia > Caudata > Salamandridae > Lissotriton > Lissotriton vulgaris. Next base: position 387,868,466 of record NC_141687.1, read on the forward strand.
AAGGTCTGAAAGAAAAAAAGCTAAGTCCTCTGGGTCCTCAATGAAAAAAACTACAAACTGACAATGCGCTGAACCAGCCCCAAGTGGTCGAAAGACACTAAATGTAAGGTAGAAGTCCTATCAGCCCACCCTCATGGCGGAGCCTTGTCATTTAGGACATCTAGAACCAGATTGGTGTGTCTGTGCCCAGATGAATCGGCTGGATATCACACTGTTATGGTTCACAGGATGAAAGTGTCCACGCCACTGGCGGTGCTGATACAGTGCAGTGCAGTGAAAGTTGAGTGAGTGATATTAAAATGACGGTCAAGGCAAAAGAAAAATCCTTTTATTAATATTCACCTGGACGTCACATTAAAAAGGGTGCAAAACAGTGTAACAAAATCACTGTCTACTTTGCTGAGTGGTTAATAAGGCCAACATGTTTCTGCCATAAGGTGACAGTACACCGGCATTCTTCAGGGCCACTAGTATAAAGATGCTACTGCAAAGATACACTCTATTTATAGTGCAAAAAAAGGTGAAATGTCAGACACAAAATAAGTCTGTCAACAGTGAATGTGGTCAATTGGACCATCCTACTGTATCCTCTTAGAACCATGTGATGATAGAGGATGCAGTCCCTGCAATCAAAAACAGAAAAAATAAAATAACTAATTGTTATTCTATATGTATGATAGATTCCAAGGGACAATCAACCCTGGACAAAACTATTTTATCATACAGTGAGAACCCAAAAAAGACTCAGCTAGGCCAGTCATGCCTCTGATGGCCAATCAATTGATAAAGGTTTCCCGTAGGGTAAACCACAGAAAATTCTGAAAATAAGTTGAACAAACAAGTGGACTTACCCAACTATGTGTGGGAATCAAGCCTCACCTCGCCCGGCAGCGGCTCGGAGAATGAGGCCCCGCTCTGTGCACAGAAAGAATAAATAAACAGATAGACTGTCAGAGATCTGATCAGTGTCCTCAACCATTGGTGTATATTAAAAATTGTGCATGAAAACTTGGTTGTAAGTTGCCCACAGTGATCACGCTGCCATAGAGAAAGAGGGTAGGTGTAGCATCAAGTATTAGATAGAAAGGCAGGCTTAAACTGACAAAAAAGGATGGATAAATGTTCAAAACACTCAATCCCTCATGATGTCATCAAAAATTGTCAACCAGGAGGCTATCTCAATATTCATATTGGGGGTATTGTTCAAGGTTGACAGAAACTGGGGGAGATAAATGACTCAGCTCACCTCATGCACAGCCTATGCTTATAGAGTAGCCTTCACTGGTAGTATTAATGTGAAGGAAAACGCTCAAAAACGTGTAAATGCCTAAGCGCCCGACTAGCCAGACAAGCACCTCTATTAAGTACCCACAATCAGAGTAAAACAGGGTAAAGCAAGCATGTAACAGGCAGCACTGCGGAAACTCACCTCTCCGTCGGTACCTCTCGGCGAAATCCTGAGCCGAAGGGGAGGCAACGAGGAGAGGCGAGAGGCGCGTTTAAATACCCCCATTGATTGGTGGTGAATGCGTACATTCGGCTCACCTGGTAGGCCGATGTACGTCATGCCGATCTCCAATGAGGGGACCTTAGCAGAAGCGCATGCGCGTCGGTGGACCACTAGTAAGTAGACGTGGTCTCAACCGGAGCATGCGCTGAAGGAGCGTTTAGAGTACGAACGTTCTCAGCATAAACGGAAGCATGACGTCTGCAAGCCTCGGGGATATTCGCGCGTGCGCAATTAATACTGTTTGTCTAAAGATTGCGCATGGGCAGAAGACAAGTGGCAAGGAAAGACACTTACATAACATAGTGGAACAGCGGCTAACTGATATCTACCGATGTATGCATGCAAACGTGTGCCAGGGGCACTAAAGAGAATACTTCACACGTGGTCAGGTAGTTGACACAAGTATATTGATTTGCAGTCCCGAAATTAAGATGAAAAACTGGGATATACACTGACCACAAGTGTGTGCATGCCCACATAGGCGTGGGGCACTACAAAACTTACTAATCATGTGGTCAAGAAATTGACACATGTGTAATCAATTACAGTCTTGAGTATCTAATGTGAACTAGATATAAGTGGGACCATCCCCTATGTATATTATCCACCATAGTCCACTTCTGGGATAAGACTGGCGGAGAGAGGTGTTATGTAAAGCGAGCTATGGATAGTATTGCACTCTTTGCATCAGGTGATGCAAGGTGGTATCTTAGACAGCAAGCCATACAGTAATGATCCATATTTCATTAGATTGGGAAATATATGATGGTCAATTACCCCAAAGGGCAAGTGTGCTGGTCGTATAGACACCCATGGGATATTGTCATTTAGCCCTGCCACGTCAGTTTTTAATTTAAAAATCCAACGTTGTTCCTTGATGAAGAGAAAACGTGAAACATCAGTGATGTGTGCAGTGATAAATGGCTGGTCCAGGACCACCCACCTTAAATCATCCGCCTTATGTTTCTTAGCTAGAAAGTGATTAGTTAGGCAGGTGGACTGTTTATTGCAACGTATTGTGCTCTTATGTTCACCAATACGTAATTTAACTTTTCTGGTGGTATGTCCGATGTATGTCAGATTGCAAGGGCACGTGATCATATAGATCAATTTCTCAGAGTTGCAATTAGTGTGGTTAGTCAATCTCGATGGTCTAGCTGTTCCAATGTCAATAGAAAGGGTCTTCTGAGTCTGGGGGCATACGGTGCATCCGCCGCAGGGGAAATGCCCCCGGACTGGAGAGGTATTCCAAATGGTGTCAAGAGTGGTAGAGGTTTCTCTTCTCTGAGTCTTGGGCTTGGTATGTACCAGACTATCCCTGATACTTGGCCCTCTTTTGAAGGCAAATAGGGGCCTGGGTATTTCTCCCGATGCTTTATTGAGGATCTTCCAGTGTCTCAGCACTATTTTTTTAACCACATTAGATAGAGTGCTGAAAGTATGTACCATCGTCATCCTACCTGAAGGCACCTTACTGCGTTGATGTTCAATGAGTGCCTCTCGATTGTTATTGAACGCTCTTTTGTGCGCCCGACGTATCAGATGGTTTGGGTAGTGACGTTCCTTCAGGTTCAATGATAGCTCCTTCGCATGTTGTTCATACAGAGTATTGGAGGAACAATTTCTTCGCACCCTCAGAAATTGACCTACAGGTAGGTTGTCACGAAGTGACTGCGGGTGGAAACTCCGGTATGATAACAGTGAATTACGTGCCATAGGCTTCTTATAGAGTTGACTTTGTAAGCCTCCTTCGCCAGGGAAGATTAGAAGATCTAAAAATGGCAACTGCTCTTTACTATGTTCCATCGTAAAGTGGAGGTATTGATTCCTAGAGTTCAACCAGGTATGGAAATCAGTAACCTCGGTACAAGTGCCTCTCCAAACGACAATGATGTCATCAATATATCTGCGCCACAGCAACACCTGTCCATAGAAAGGATTGTTGTGGTTCAGAACATAGTCTTGCTCAAACTGGTGCATATACAAATTAGCAAGACTCGGGGCAAAAACACTCCCCATTGATGTTCCGAAGACTTGGAGGTAGAGGTCATCTTGATATTGAAAATAATTCTCCATCATGGCCAATCTGGCACACTCCATGATGAAAGGTACTGGAGTAATTGTATCCAATTGTCTTGACTCTAATAGACTCCTAATGCAGTCCAAAGTCTCTTGTTGCGGGATGCATGTATAGAGAGACTCGACGTCGAAACTCACCAGTAGGTCAGTCTCGACGTTGAACTCGGTCTCTGCAAGGAGTCGCAAAACATCACCAGTGTCTTGTAGGTACGAAGGTGTCTCTTTCACGATCGGTTTGAGAAAAAAATCCACAAAAGTGGATAATGGCTCGAGTAAAGAGCCAATCCCCGAAATAATCTGGCGTCCCGGAGGAGGTCTCTTCTCCTTATGAATTTTAGGGAGACAGTAAAAGTACGGTACCACAGGATGTGTAGTGCTGAGATACCTAGCTTCTTGAGACCTCTACCTCCAAGTCTCCGGAACATCAATGGGGAGTGTTGCTGTGGCGCAGATATATTGATGACATCATTGTCGTTTGGAGAGGCACTTGTACCGAGGTTACTGATTTCCATACCTGGTTGAACTCTAGGAATCAATACCTCCACTTTACGATGGAACATAGTAAAGAGCAGTTGCCATTTTTAGATCTTCTAATCTTCCCTGGAGAAGAAGGCTCACAAAGTCAACTCTATAAGAAGCCTATGGCACGTAATTCACTGTTATCATACCGGAGTTTCCACCCGCAGTCACTTCGTGAACTTACCTGTAGGTCAATTTCTGAGGGTGCGAAGAAATTGTTCCTCCAATACTCTGTATGAACAACATGCGAAGGAGCTATCATTGAACCTGAAGGAACGTCACTACCCAAACCATCTGATACGTTGGGCGCACAAAAGAGCGTTCAATAACAATCGAGAGGCACTCATTGAACATCAACGCAGTAAGGTGCCTTCAAATAGGATGACGATGGTACATACTTTCAGCACTCTATCTAATGTGGTTAAAAAAATAGTGCTGAGACACTGGAAGATCCTCAATACAGCATCGGGAGAAATACCCAGGCCCCTATTTGCCTTCAAAAGAGGGCCAAGTATCAGGGATAGTCTGGTACATACCAGGCCCAAGACTCAGAGAAGAGAAACCTCTACCACTCTTGACACCATTTGGAATACCTCTCCAGTCCGGGGGCATTACCCCTGCGGCGGATGCACCGTATGCCCCCAGACTCAGAAGACCCTTTCTATTGACATTGGAACAGCTAGACCATGGAGATTGACTAACCACACTAATTGCAACTCTGAGAAATTGATCTATATGATCACGTGCCCTTGCAATCTGACATACATCGGACATACCACCAGAAAAGTAAAATTACGTATTAGTGAACATAAGAGCACAATACGTTGCAATAAACAGTCCACCTGCCTAACTAATCACTTTCTAGCTAAGAAACATAAGGCGGATGGTTTAAGGTGGGTGGTCCTAGACCAGCCATTTATCCCTGCACACATCACTGTTGTTTCACGTTTTCTCTTCATCAAGGAACAACGTTGGATTTTTAAATTAAAAACTGACGTGGCAGGGCTAAATGACAATATCCCATGGGTGTCTATATGACCAGCACACTATGCCCTTTGGGGTAATTGACCATCATATATTTCCCAATCTAATGAAATATGGATCATTACTGTATGGCTTGCTGTCTAAGATACCACCTTGCATCACCTGATGCAAAGAGTGCAATACTATCCATAGCTCCCTTTACATAACACCTCTCTCCGCCAGTCTTATCCCAGAAGTGGACTATGGTGGATAATATACATAGGGGATGGTCCCACTTATATCTAGTTCACATTAGATACTCAAGACTGTAATTGATTACACATGTGTCAATTTCTTGACCATATGATTAGTAAGTTTTGTAGTGCCCCACGCCTATGTGGGCATGCACACACTTGTGGTCAGTGTATATCCCAGTTTTTCATCTTAATTTCGGGACTGCAAATCAATATACTTGTGTCAACTACCTGACCATGTGTGAAGTATTCTCTGTAGTGCCCCAGGCACACGTTTGCATGCATACATCTGTAGATATCAGTTAGCCGCTGTTCCACTATGTTATGTAAGTGTCTTTCCTTGCCACTTGTCTTCTGCGCATGCGCAATCTTTAGACAAACAACAGTATTAATTGCGCACGCGCGAATATCCCCGAGGCTTGCAGACGTCATGCTTCCGTTTATGCTGAGAACGTTCGTACTCTAAACGCTCCTTCAGCGCATGCTCCGGTTGAGACCACGTCTACTTACGAGTGGTCCACCGACGCGCATGCGCTTCTGCTAAGGTCCCCGCATTGGAGATCGGCATGACGTACATCGGCCTACCAGGTGTGCCGAATGTACGCATTCACCACCAATCAATGGGGGTATTTAAACGTGCCTCTCGCCTCTCCTCGTTGCCTCCCCTTCGGCTCAGGATTTCGCCGAGAGGTACCGACGGAGAGGTGAGTTTCTGCAGTGCTACCTGTTACATGCTTGCTTTGCCCAGTTTTACTCTGATTGTGGGTACTTAATAGAGGTGCTTGTCTGGCTAGTCGGGCGCTTAGGCATTTACACGTTTTTGAGCGTTTTCCTTCACATTAATACTACCAGTGAAGGCTACTCTATAAGCATAGGCTGTAGCATGAAGTGAGCTGAGTCATTTATCTCCCCCAGTTTCTGTCAACCTTGAACAATACCCTCAATATGAATATTGAGATAGCCTCCTGGTTGACAATTTTTGATGACATCATGAGGGATTGAGTGTTTTGAACATTTATCCATCCTTTTTTGTCAGTTTAAGCCTGCCTTTCCATCGAATACTTGATGCTACACCTACCCTCTTTCTCTATGGCAGCGTGATCACTGTGGGCAACTTACAACCAAGTTTTCATGCACAAATTTATTTATTTTTTTTAATTTTTGAAAACCTTTAATGTGCACAAAATTAGTACAAATACGGGCCTACAACCGTCCGGCCGGCCACGAACTCTCATGAAGCACTAGTGCATGCAATACGGTGACAAGGTAATGCAGCTGAGCAGCAGGTGCAATGTGAAATACAGATCAGGAAACGCCGCAGTACCTAGGCGCAGGAGCAATGCAGGTTAATTTTAAACTTTTTTTTACGCGACTATTGAGATCAGGTCATAATACTCCATACATAAGCTATTAAAAGATAAAGAACGAGGTCCATGTAGGTGGGACTTGACGAGTAGCAACAGCACCAAACAGTTCGAATCACAACATGCAAGTCCCGACCAGAGGAGGGTCACAAATTAGTCATACCACCAGAAAACTGTCTCAACTACCCCTAAACATTTGTGCCGCCACCCATCCCCCAATATGCCTAACACAGACCAAATAAAAAGGAAAAATCATAAAAGAACAAAGAAAGGCACCATAGAAAAAAAAAAAAAAAAAAACCTCGAACCAAAAAGTAACCCCCCACCCTACACACATGCAGAGGCTATGGCCTGCCCCCCCCCCCTAGCAGAGTGTCTGTCGCCCCAAAAACCCGAAATATAGCAAGAGAAGAGAAAGGAGGAAGAAGAGAAAGCAAAGGGGAAAGTGAAAGTAAAAATAATCCTGTCATGCACAATTTTTAATATACACCAATGGTTGAGGACACTGATCAGATCTCTGACAGTCTATCTGTTTATTTATTCTTTCTGTGCACAGAGCGGGGCCTCATTCTCCGAGCCGTTGCCGGGCGAGGTGAGGCTTGATTCCCACACATAGTTGGGTAAGTCCACTTGTTTGTTCAACTTATTTTCAGAATTTTCTGTGGTTTACCCTACGGGAAACCTTTATCAATTGATTGGCCGTCAGAGGCATGACTGGCCTAGCTGAGTCTTTTTTGGGTTCTCACTGTATGATAAAATAGTTTTGTCCAGGGTTGATTGTCCCTTGGAATCTATCATGCATATAGAATAACAATTAGTTATTTTATTTTTTCTGTTTTTGATTGCAGGGACTGCATCCTCTATCATCACATGGTTCTAAGAGGATACGGTAGGATGGTCCAATTGACCACATTCACTGTTGACAGACTTATTTTGTGTCTGACATTTCACCTTTTTTTGCACTATAAATAGAGTGTATCTTTGCAGTAGCATCTTTACACTAGTGGCCCTGAAGAATGCCGGTGTACTTTCACCTTATGGCAGAAACATGTTGGCCTTATTAACCACTCAGCAAAGTAGACAGTGATTTTGTTACACTGTTTTGCACCCTTTTTAATGTGACGTCCAGGTGAATATTAATAAAAGTATTTTTCTTTTGCCTTGACCGTCATTTTAATATCACTCACTCAACTTTCACTGCACTGCCCTGTATCAGCACCGCCAGTGGCGTGGACACTTTCATCCTGTGAACCATAACCGTGTGATATCCAGCCGATTCATCTGGACACGGATACACCAATCTGGTTCTAGATGTCCTAAATGACGAGGCTCCGCCATGAGGGTGGGCTGATAGGACTTCTACCTTACATTTAGTGTCTTTCGACCACTTGGGGCTGGTTCAGCGCATTGTCAGTTTGTAGTTTTTTTCATTGAGGACCCAGAGGACTTAGCTTTTTTTCTTTCAGACCTTTAAGTTTTTTATTGTTCTGTACTGTCTCACAAATATCCCTAGACCAGCCTTGACTGGCCGTGGTAGTCCTCATCAGTGAAATGCAACTTGAGTTATCTGACACAGTGAGGTAGCGGAGTCCTGTCTGGGGCTACACATCTGAGAAAAGCAAAAAATGATAAATAAGATTCTTCTATTAATCTCAATGTTAGTTGAGCTCCTATAGGCATAGTCCAGCACATACTGCTAGGTAAGGTCCCTTCTTGTGCATGTGATATGGCCCTGCTTTAGAAGTATCCGTAACATCCTGCTTAATATTTCAGACAATTGGCTAAAGATACGATTCTAGCAGTCAGAAATGACTGGACACAAAGCAAACATATGGAGTCCAACAATTCCAGCCATCCAGCAGTGAGTAGTAATGAAGGACCTAAGGACAGGCAGTGGAAGGTGCTGTATTTTCTTTAAGGATATTTTTTCTTTGTATGGCTGCAACTGACGGCAAAGATAAAGACAATAACAAACCCTCTTGGCAAAAGAGACAATGATCTGGTGACCAGTCGGAGGATAAAAGAGTGAAAACATTGGGCGTGTCACATGCGTCTAAAGAGTCCTCTGCTGAGCCTTCCTCGTTGCCTAGGCCTTTGAAGATTTTCCTACCCAGAACAGCCGGTTTAGTGACAGAGAAGAACACACCCATTCCCTCAGATAAGATTTCTATTCTAATGAGTCCTTCTTGGTCAACGATCACATCATAATCCAGACTCAGCTGACAGCTCATTTATAATTCCCTTATCCCCAAAGCCTTCATCATGAAGACCCCTGCCCTAGAAGTATATTTTGAGATGCGAGTAAAATATGCTTCTGTGCAAGTGTTGGTTTGCGAAGCCCTCAATAAAAGAGCTTCCCTCATCAGCAAGAGAATCTGGTCTGTGTCCTAAGGCCTCCTCCCTGAGTGCCTCTTCAAGTTCCTCAAGCCAGGGGACCTGGAACCTCACCTCAGTTATTCTAGGGTGTAGCTGCTGGGGCGTCGGGGCTCCCTGCCCTGCGGGCTTAAAGGGGTTTCTCCAGTACAATATATTTGTAAAGCCCTAATTGCGTCACGTGTTACAAATGTATCTTGTGTCTCCCTCCCAACAGTACCAATATTCTCTCTCACAACAAGGGTCAGAGGAAGGGATAGAAAGAGCCAGGGAGGTGGGGACTGGGAGGGGACAAAAGAGAGTGGGAAATGTATACAACGAATATACATTCCTCGTGGGAAGGGGCCTGCCTGAAAAGAAGCAGTAAGAAACAGTGGCGTAGCTAGGGGGTTGTCCACCCCGGGGGGCACACGTTTTGGGGCAGCGGCCTCCCTCAGCTATCATCTGCCGACAGTCTCGGGGCAGCAACACCCCGCTCCTCAATGCGTTTGCCACAAGGGGGCGGCAAAGGCGAAAATACTCGACATCATGTACACACAGAGCTGTGCATATAATGAGGGGACCCGGGCCCCTCAGCCTGAGTTGTGCGCTCCACTCAGCCTCTCACAGGACTCCTGTGAGAGGCTGAGCTGAGCGCACAACTCAGGCTGAGGGGCTCGGCCCGGGACCCCCTCATTATATGCACAGCTATGTGTGTACATGCCGATGACAGGACCGACGCAGGTGCAGGCAATAAATCAAAAATGTGTAATTATGATGATGAATCAATCATCATCATGATTACAATTTTTGATTTGGTGCGCTGTGCGCATGGTGCTCGCGGCCAGGCCGGCAGGCCGCGATTAAAGTTGGAGAACTGAACTAAGCTAATGCAGCAGGCTGGTTGGCTGCTTTGTTCTTTCTCCTACTTTAATCATGCCCTAGGCATGGGATGGATTAATATTAGTGATCAGCAATTGCTGCAACTTTGAGGAATTGGGCATGGAATCTGTAGGCTGCACCAAGCTATTTGCAGACATACTTTATTGTTGTAAATCACTGTCAGAGCCATAAAGGCCATCATTGTAGTACAACTTTACACGGCGGTGCATCCTGCAAACCTGACCCCATGGTGTCCATTGAAATTGCCATATCATGTGCCTTAGTGATAACTCCTAACAGTGAAATCTACTTATTTTTGACTAAAAACCCAGTTGTGTTTAAACCTTGGAGATAATGGTATGATCTCATATTTGTTTGCACTTTGAGGAGCAAAGGAATGTGAGGCTGACAAACGTGATGTAAAAAAAGTTGTCTCTTCCTTTGAATCTGCCGCAGTTTACAACAAGTTTTGAAATGCTGACTCAGAGGCGTCCACGTTTGGTCCAGGAAGGCTGGATCCTTGGCTGGTGTTGGGATAAGCACAGACTGTGTAATGCGTTCCATTTCAGACTCGGTGGATGTGCATTTATCTCATGTCCATTACCTTAAAATGTCTCTATGACTATGGACCTTTTGGTTTAAGTGTTGCCTGCTGTCAATATTGGGACGTACAGGTAGCACAGTTGTGCTCTGTCTGGCATGCATGTTGCCCCATAGGTGGCTGAAGCGGAGCCAGTCGGGGGTGTAGAGATGAAAGGAAGAAGAAAAGACAAATGCGGACAAAAAAAGGAACAGTGTGATCTCTCTATCTCTCTATCTCTTTCTCTCTCTCTCAATCTCTCTCTTTCTCTCTCCTTCCATCTGTCCCCCCTCTCTCTCTATATCCCTCTCTCCCTATCCCTTTCTCTATCCCTCTCTCTCTCCCACTCTCTCTGTCTCTTTCTCTCTCGCGCCCCTCTCTTTCGCCCTCCTTCTCCCTCCCTACAACGCTTTCTTTCTCTCGCCCCCTCTCTTGCTCGGTCCCTCTATCTCTCTCTCTCTCTCCCTCTCCCTCTCTCTCTATTTCTCTATCCGCCTCTCTTGCTCCCTCACACGCTCTCTATTTATCCCTCTCAATCTCTCTCTATACCCATCCCTCTCTTGCTCTCTCACCCTCTTACTCTCTCTCTCCCTCCCTCTATCCCCCCTCTCTCTATTCCCATATCTCTCTCGGTTCCTCTCTCACTCTCTATCCCTTTCTCTCTATCCTTTTCTCTCTATCCCTCCCTCTCTCTCTTTTCTATCCCTGTATTTCTCTCCCCCTCTCTCCTTCTCTCTCTCTCTCCCCCTCCCTCTCTCTCTCCCTCTCTCCCCTCTCTACCCTCTCTATCTCTCCTCTCTCTCCGTCCCAATTCCTTTCTCTGCCCCCTCTCTCTCCCTTTCTCTCTCTCCCTTTCTCTCTCTCCCTTTCTCTCTCTCCCTCTTTTGCTCCCTCCCTCCTTCCCTCTCTCTCTCTATCCCTCTCTCTCTATTTCTCTATCCCTCTCTCTCGCTCCCTCACGCGCTCTCTACTCATCCCTCACTCTCTCTATACCTATCCCTCTCTCGTTTTTTATCCTCATATCTCTCTTGGTTCGTCTCTCACTCTCTATCGCTTTCTCTCTATCCTTTTCTCTCTCCCCCTCTCCCTCTATCCCTCCCTCTCTCTCTTTTCTATCCCTGTATTTCTCTCCCCCTCTCTCCTTCTCCCTCTCTCCCCCTCCCTCTCTCCCCTCTCTCTATCTCTCCTCTCTCTCCCTCCCACTTCCTTTCTCTCACCCACTCTCTCTCCCTTTCTCTCTCTCCCTCTCTTGCTCCCTTCCTCTTTCCCTCTCTCTATCCCTCTCTCTCTATTTCTCTATCCCTCTCTCTCTCTCGCTCCCTCACTCGCTCACTACTTATCCCTCTCACTCTCTCTATACCTATCCCCTCTCTCTCCCCCCCTCTATCCCCCCTCTCTCCCTCTCTATCCCCATATCTCTCTTGGTTTGTCTCTCACTCTCTATCCCTTTCTCTCTATTATTTTCTCTCTATCCCTCCCTCTCTCTCTTTTCTATCCCTGTATTTCTCTCTCCCCCTCTCTGTCTCTCTCCCTCTCCCTTTCCCTCTCCCCCTCCCTCTCTCTATCTCTCCTCTCTCTCCCTCTCTCTCGTGTCCCTCTCTCTATCCCTCCCTCTCTCTTTCCACCCCTCTCCTTATCTTTCTCTCATTCCTCTCCTTCCTCTCTCTCATTCTCTTCCTCTTTTTCTCCCTCTACTTCTCCCTTTCCCTTCTTCTGTCTCCCTTTCTTTCTCCCCCTTCCTTCCCCCCCTCTCTCTCCTCCCCACGTAAAAACATAGCCAGACCAATTGCCACAGTCAGTGCTAGTTCATGCTCCCAGTGTTTCTATACAATATTTTTTGTCAATGAATGTATTATACAGACGTCTTCATTTGTTTTTCATGAGTCTTCAGACCTCTTGGCGGATCACCATGTGGGGGCTGGTCTCACTTTTACTATTTTCTCTCTGATTCACTACTATCTGTCTATTTTTGGTGCTCTGCATATAACTGGGTGGGTAACCTGATGTTCTTTAAGGTCATCATCTACTATTTACTGTGCTTTGAAAGTTGATACAATTTGAATATGTAATGAAAGATGATCTGTAACATTCACCATTTTGGTCTGTCATTTTCCAAAATGTTCTTGTGGGGAGAACCCCCCCAAACCCCGCAAGTGGCAGTCGGGCTCGCTCGCTGCGCTCGCTCACTACGTGCCGGACGGGGGCTGGTCTGGCAAAATTTGCCAGGGCTGCTTTCAGTTCCCAGTCCGGCCCTGATAATGAATAACTTTATACCATGAGCTTGTCTGACCTTTATTACTCTCCTGAGAACGTAACTCCGCCATGCTGCCAATAATCAAATGAATCCATACAGGAACAGCTTTTCTGTGCCTCCAGGACGGCTCCCAACAAGCGGGTGTCTATAAAGGCAGAACAGTGCGCAGGCCGCAGAGCCGGACTGGGAACCCAAAGCAGCCCTGGTAATTTTGACAGACCAGCCCCCACCCCTGGAGGGGGGGAGGGTACAAGCGTCAAGCACTGCTGTTTGATAAAACCGCCTCCTGGCACTACCGCCTTTGTTACTGGGGGCTGATATTGCTGCATTGCTGCAAACCAGGCCCCCTATAATAAAACCGGCCCCCAGCACTCCAAAACCGGCCTCCACCTTTCCAGCCTCCTGGGCAAACGCCTGATACCTGCTACGGTCAGTCCTGCCCTGGCGTGCTGGCAATAACACTGTCATCTGTGAAGTGAAATCATGGGTCCCTTTTTTATTTCTAGGACAACCAATGTTATTGAAATTAAAGAGGGCCAATAGTGTTCGCTTTGCAGGTTTTTGGGCAATGCAGCTGGTCCTGAGTTCGGAGCACAAATGGTGCCCCCAAAGACTGGTGCCCAGTACGAGGGTATCGGTCGTACCATCCTAAGGCTGCCACTGGTTATACATACGGAACATGTGAAGATATAGAAGCAAAATGATTTTGTTAATGCTAACTTAGTAAACAGAGAAACAAGTGAGGCGATCCAAGAAAACATTCATCTGCAGAAAAGGAGCAAAAATCAGGACCAAAAACCATCTGAGTTGGGTATTCAACATGACGAAAAGTAGGGGATTCCAAAGCATTGTGACGCATACTTCTCAGACCAAATTCTCCTTATTTACGAATTAGGCAGGGAATGATTGAGAAGAGAGCCATCTTAAACTTAGAAGCTAAATAGCATAAAGATCATCTTGGTTTGTAATGCATACAGGGCTAACCACACCCACCATACGGGGAAACCTGTGTTATCTCTATGTTTGACCAGCACCAGAAAAGAAACGTTATGTGGAACACCCTGCCCGCTTTCCACCTGGCATTTCTGATCCTCCGCAGTCCCTCGCTCTGCAGCTAAAATCCCCAGTCTTATGTTCCTCAATTATATACTCTCTAAGCCAATTTTTTGGGGAAAAGAAAACTTTGTGATCATGATGTAAGGTGAGAGACTTAACATGAGCATTCCCTTGCACTCTCATGTTAAAATCTAAAGCTATTATTGAATGTTCACATATGTCTATGATCATATATGGCCTCCAGGCAGGCAGAGCAGAGCGAGGGGTTGGTCACACGCTCATTTCTGCTTTGGACTCTTTCACACCACAGTTATTACGCGGCCCTCTGCCTTGACCTAAGGTGCTACAAGTACTTTCTCATTTGGGTTAATATGTGAAAGGGTGCTTATCTGTAGGTATAATTGACCTTTTATTACCCCATGAGATCATTAAACATAACCCAGATATTATAGATTCAGACACCCCACCCTGACTAATCAATCAATCAATCAATCAATCAAAACACTTGTATAGCGCGCTACTCACCCGGGAGGGTCTCAAGGCGCTTGGGGGAGGGGGGCCACTACTGCTCGAATAGCCAGGTCTTGAGTTGTCTCCTGAAGGCGAGGTGGTCCTGGGTCAGTCGAAGGTGGGTGGGGAGGGAGTTCCATGTCTTGGCCGCCAGGTAGGAGAAGGATCTGCCTCCGGCGGTGGCTCTTCGGATGCGTGGTACGGCGGCAAGGGCGAGGCTAGCGGACCGTAGCTGGCGGGTGGGCGTGTGGAAGGTCAGGCGGTCGTTGAGGTACTTGGGGCCCAGGTTGTGGAGAGACTTGTGTGCGTGGGTGAGGAGTCTGAACATGATCCTCTTGTTGACGGGGAGCCAGTGCAGTTTCCTCAGGTGGCTGGAGATGTGGCTGCGTCGAGGGATGTCCAGGATGAGTCGGGCGGAGGCGTTCTGGATTCGTTGTAGTCTTTTCTGTAGCTTGGCTGTGGTTCCGGCGTAGAGAGTGTTTCCGTAGTCCAGCCGGTTGGTGACGAGGGCCTGGGTGACCGTCTTCCTGGTTTCGATCGGGATCCATCGGAAGATCTTGCGGACCATGCGAAGGGTGTGAAAGCATGAGGAGGAGATGGCGTTGACTTGTCTGGTCATCGAGAGGGAGGAGTCCAGGATGAAGCCCAGGTTGCATGCGTGGTCTGTCGGCTTGGGGGCGGTGCCCAGGGCTGGGGGCCACCAGGAGTCGTCCCAGGCGGAGGGTGATGGTCCAAGGATGAGGACTTCCGTCTTGTCTGAGTTCAGTTTCAAGCGGCTGTTCTTCATCCACTCTGCGACGTTTTTCATCCCTTCGTGGAGGCTGGTTCTGGCGGTGTCGGGGTCTCTGGTGAGGGAGAGGATCAGCTGTGTGTCTTCGGCGTAGGAGATGATGTTGAGGTTGTGTTGGCGTGCGATGGCTGCGAGAGATCTCATGTAGACGTTGAAGAGGGTGGGGCTGAGTGATGATCCTTGCAGGACGCGGCAGATGACTTCGGTGGCTTCGGAACGAAACGGGGGGAGGCAGACTCTCTGTGTTCTTCCAGCGAGGAACGAGATGATCCACTTCAATGCCTTCTCTTGGATGCCGGTGTTGCTGAGGCAGTGTCGAACGCGGCGGAGAGGTCCAGGAGGATGAGTGCCGCTGTTTCCCCGTAGTCGAGAAGGGCTCGGATGTCGTCGGTGGCTGCGATGAGGGCGGTCTCGGTGCTGTGGTTGGCTCTGAAACCGGACTGCAAGGGGTCGAGGGATTCATTCGTCTCGAGGAAGGCGGCAAGCTGTCTGTTGGCGATCTTCTCGATGACTTTGGCAGGAAAAGGGAGGAGCGAGATAGGGCGGAAGGTTTTGAGGTCGGTGGGGTCCGCTGTAGGTTTCTTCAGTAGGGCGCTGAGCTCGGCATGCTTCCAGCTCTCCGGGAAGGTGTCGGTGTCGAAGGAGGTGTTGATGATGTCTCGGAGTTGGGGTGCGATGGTGGAGTCGGCCTTGTTGTAGACGTGGTGGGGGCAGGGGTCAGTCGGGGAACCGGAGTGGATGGTGTTCATCGTGCGGGCTGTGTCTTCGGTGGTCATTGCGGTCCAGGTGCGGAGGGTCGTGGTGGGGTGCGTTGGTTCGACGATTGGGTGCGAGGATGGTGTGCCGAAGCTGTTGTGGATATCGGCAATCTTGCGGTGGAAGAACGAGGCGAAGGAGTCGCAGAGGTCTTGTGAGGGGGTGATGTTGTTGTTGCCGGTGCTGGGGTTGGAGAACTCCTTGAGGATGCTGAAGAGTTCCTTGCTGTCGTGGGCGTTGTTGTCCAGTCGCTCCTTCAGTGATTTCTTCTTGGTGGTGCGGATGAGCTGGTGGTGCTTGCGGGTCGCGTGTTTGAGGGCGGACATGTTGTCAGTGGTCCGGTCGAGTAGCCAGGCTTTCTCGAGGGTGCGGCAGGTCTTTTTGGAGTCCTTGAGTTCGTCGGTGAACCAGGGGGCCTTCTTGCCTCTGGGTTTGCTGAGAGGGTTCTTCAGTGGTGCGAGGTCGTCGGCGCAGGCTGTCAGCCATTGCGTGAAGTTGCGGGCAGCTTCGTTGGGGTCCAGTGTGCTGGCAGGTGGATTCTGGCTGAGGGAGGTGGTGAGCTGGTCGGCGGTGATCTTGCTCCAGCTTCTGTGGGGAACCTGTTGCGGGTGGTGATGGGTAGTGGTTTTCCTGAAGCTGAAGTGTACGCAGCTGTGGTCGGTCCAGTGAAGTCCGGTGGAGTGGTTGAAGGTGATGTGCTTGCTGGATGAGAAGACGGGGTCAAGCGTGTGGCCGGCGTAGTGGGTGGGGGTGTTCACCAGTTGCTTGAGTCCGAGGTTGGCGAGGTTGTCCAGCAGGGCGACGGTGTTGCGGTCCTTGTTGTTCTCCAGGTGGAAGTTGAGGTCCCCTAGGAGGATGTAGTCGACGGAGGGGAGGGTGTGTGGGCTGATGAAGTCCGTGATGTCTTCGCTGAATTGTGTGCGTGGTCCCGGGGGTCTGTAGATGAGGGTGTCTCTGAGGGTCGTCTTTGGGTCGGTGTGGATCTGGAAGTGGAGGTGTTCGGCGGCGGTGAAGGTGTCGTCGGCGTCGGTCGTGATGCGGATGGTGTTCTTGTGGACGATGGCGATTCCTACTCCGGTCTGGTTGACGTGGTCCCTCCTGATGATCTTGTATCCATCCGGGATGGCGATGGCGATGTCGGGGGCTGAGGAGGCGTTCATCCAAGTTTCAGTGAGGAACGCGGCGTCTGGTGATGTTGTGTCGAGCAGGTTCCAGAGTTCGACGGCGTGTCTGTGGACGGGGCGGGTGTTGAGCAGGATGCACTTGAGGTGTAGGTTGCTGGTGCTTGGCTTGGCGGTGCGGTGCAGGTTCGGAGGCAGGTGAACTTACAGGTAGTGCAGGTGAAGAGTCCGTGGAAGCGTTTGGGAGCGGCTCGGCAGCAGGCGGGGTTTTGGCCGGTGTTGAGTGCATTGAGGGTGGCGGCGTCGTAGGTCCTTCAGTTCGTCTTGCGTCGGTGGGGGCCAGGGGTCCTGGCGCTGGGCGCGGACAGGCTTACCTTTGGCGCGCCTTCGGCGCACAATCGGCGCGCCCACTGCGCGTACGCGCGGTTGCCATATATGGCAAAGTGGGAGGGAGGGAGGAGCAGCTGGGAGGCGGGAGCGGGGAGGGCACCGAACAGAAAGAGGGAGTGGCCGATGGACGGCGGCGGGAAGCGGGGAGCGGGGTGGGCACAGGGGGCTGAACAGCAATGCCGCGAAAAAAACACACGCACAAGGAAGAATACAGAAAGGCAATTCCGGGTTAAAATAGAGGGCAGTGATAGGCACACGTGGAAGGAAACAGTTAAAAAACAGAACTAAAACCAAAACAAGGTTAATACAGAAGGCAGAGACACAAGCACGCAAAATGCGGCGTAGGGGCGGGGAGCACGGAGACAGTCACAGCGAGGCTATGGGTAAGGGGCACACACACAGCTGGTGGCCATGCGGCGCGGGGGTGTCCTGAGAACAGGTCACTAAGGGTAGGGACACTTGATTCAGTTGGTCCTGAAGTGAGGCCACAAATTCCTTCTGGACCACTCGGACGTGAAACAGGTCAACCTTTTAAGCACTTAAGCACACAAGAGATTGTCATGCTTTGTAACACTTCCCTGACAATCCACACTCACCTGCTTTATAACCTTGCCAAGGGGAACCCCAGATTAAAAGATCTTGCGGTACCCCTTAGGTAGTTCACAACACACACTAGCATATCCCCACACACCCGCATGCATATTCACGGCTAAAAGAGAAGATGTCCGTTAAAGAGCCCTCTTGCCTGGCCCATGGGGCATTGCAGAGTCGGCCCCATGAGGAGCTGAGCCCGATGATGAAGCATGACACCCACATGGGTGTGTGAGGGCAACAGCTTCCAATAAGGAGGATCCCCTCACTTCATATACATTCCAACCGGACATCGTCTTGTAAGGGACAGCTACCCTCCTTTTGTGCAAATATGGTCATTTAGGAACATAACCAACCTTTTATGGAGGGTCATACGATGTCGAATGTTTGGTTTCTTGGGTATATTTTCCGCTCTGGTGATGCTTTCTAACAATGCAGCTGGGTTTTAGGGATGTCGGCAGCACTGGATTTGACCTTTTTTTCTCCTTGCAGCCATGCTCATTTTGCCTAATTCTTATTCACTGAAACGTGTTAGCCAATGAGTACAGTTTCGCTAGATATGGGAATACATCTGGTCAATATTTTTTCTTTTTTGTTTTTTATTCAATTAATGCCTCTGAAGAAGTGTATAATGCGATATGTATTGAGCTGATAATTTTGGATTTCATAACCTAATAGAGAAAAACAGGAGAATTCATAATTTTACAGATATTGATAATGTTCTATCAGTGCAGCAGAGAGCAACCACTTTTTTTTAAAGGATGCATTTCTATAATATACAGATACACATCTGAAGCCAGCAGCCACAGCCAGTTTACAGTGGAATATGGATACCAGATGTGTTCTGTGATGTTGCTGTTAGATGTCAGGTCACCTCACTAGTGCACCAAATAAAAAAAGTAAAAATAGTTTTTAAATCTCCGAAGTTATTTTTGAAATCACATTTGTACAGGAATGCCCCCGTAAGTTGTGAGCCTACACCCTTAGCACACCACTGAGCACATATCTGAAGAAGAGCATCCTGGTTCAATTCCCACTCTTGCACCTCCTCTGGTAATCGGCTCCGTTGCTGTCTTTCCTACTCAAAGAAGACCACTGAGGGAAGCTCTTTGTTTTAAAGCTCAACACCAGGTCCATCACTTCTGCACACTGCATTCTTGACGATACACGGGTGCTCTTGGCGATATGTGGAGCTCTATAACAGAAGGGACTACACAGCCAGACAAACCGCACCCTACTACAGCAAAATTAAGTGCTGCCATTTCTCCTGTCAGGACTTAGTTCCACTGATTACTAGATCATCCAGGGGCATCCCCCTCCCATATCAGAGACTTTCATCACCAAGACATTCTGCAGCAAAGAGGATCATGCCAGCAGACACTTTTGAAGGTTTTGTCTCCATCACACCCATTATTGAATGTGTAAGCCTACATGTCTGGAGACCAAAGTGAGGTCTGCCGGGTCTCCCCAGAACTGATTCCACTTCTGTGCCATTTTTACTGAAGGGGTCAAATTTGCAACATTGCCTGTGGTACTAGTAATATGCAAGATGTGAAGAGGGACCGCAAAGTCATGGATATGAAAGAATCAGTGGCTGGAAAAGCTGAATCAAGGACAAGATGTTCTGCCCTTGCTCATCTGATTACACTGTTTACAACAGTTCTTTATTAAAGACTTTACGATTGTATCAAAGGGAATTTGACAAAGTTCAGTGAGAAATTCAGATCATGCCATCGTTGCAAGTGTCTTGGAGATGCAATGCCCTTACTGAGTTGTTGCCTTCACTATCCATTCACCAGAGATACAGAGATCCCCTCCCTCTGAAGTGTGCTGCCTAGGTGGCCACTCTTAAAGCAGATGTAAGTCTCAACAGCAGGACACAAAGAGCGAGTGCACTGCAGCCACCACGAAACTAAGGAACTTGCAGGAACATTTCTTTGGTAGAAATGGAAGTAGGCACCCTGAAGATCGAGGGACAATATTGAGTATTCTAGGTTCACGATTTCTAGTATCAATGCTAAGGAGACCTTTCTGCACTTTTCCTTTCCATGAATCAATTCAGGAGTCACAGATCCCAGGTGGAGTGTAAGCCCCCACTATTCTTAAGCACCAAGAAATCCCTGCAATAGAACTTCTTCCCATGTTACCCACATGGCACTACCTAAATAGTGTATTTCTGGACAAGAGATCTCAGATCCTGCTGCAGAAGAGGGTCTACTAAAAGGGAAATCCAGTGGAAAGAAGAGGACGGTCTTTGAGAAAGGCAATACTTGATGATTTGAGACCCACTGATCAGAGATAATCACCTCTCAGCATCTTAAGATCAATCAATCAATCAATCATAGACATTTATAGAGCGCTCTACTTACCCGGAGGGTCTCAAGGCGCTAGGGGGGGGGGGGGTGCTGCTACTGCTCGAACAGCCAGGTCTTGAGCTTCTTCCTGAAGGCGAGGTGGTCTTGGGTCAGGCGCAGGTCGGTTGGGAGGGAGTTCCAGGTCTTTGCGGCCAGGTAGGAGAAGGATCTTCCTCCTGTCGTCGCTCTTCAGATGCGGGGGACGGCGGCGAGGGCGTGACTGGCTGATCGGAGGTGTCGTTTGGGAGCGTAGAAGTTGATGCGGTTGTTGAGGTAGCTCGGGTCTTGATCGTGGAGGGCTTTGTGTGCGTGGGTGAGGAGACGGAAGGTGATTCTCTTGTTGTCCGGGAGCCAGTGCAGGTCTCTCAGGTGTCCGGAGATGTGGCTGTGTCGTGGGACGTCGAGGATGAGTCTGGCTGAGGCGTTCTGGATCCGTTGGAGTCTCTTCTGGAGCTTGGCGGTGGTTCCGGCGTAGAGGG
This sequence comes from Lissotriton vulgaris, assembly GCF_964263255.1. Taxonomy (NCBI): domain Eukaryota; kingdom Metazoa; phylum Chordata; class Amphibia; order Caudata; family Salamandridae; genus Lissotriton; species Lissotriton vulgaris. Next base: position 387,889,270 of record NC_141687.1, read on the forward strand.
TGTTGCCGTAGTCCAGTCGGCTGGTGACGAGGGCCTGGGTGACCGTCTTCCTGGTCTCGGTGGGGATCCACCGGAAGATCTTACGTAGCATGCGCAGGATGTTGAAGCATGACGAGGAGACGGCGTTGACTTGTTTGGTCATGGAGAGGGAGGAGTCCAGGATGAAGCCCAGGTTGCGTGCGTGGTCTGTTGGTTTGGGTGCGGTGCCCAGGGCGGGAGGCCACCAGGAGTCGTCCCAGGCAGAGGGCGAGGATCCCAGGATGAGGACTTCCGTCTTGTCCGAGTTCAGCTTCAGGCGGCTGGTCGACATCCACTCGGCTACCTCTTTCATCCCTTCGTGAAGGTTGGCTCTGGCGGCGGCTGGTCGTTGGTCAGGGAGAGGATCAGCTGGGTGTCGTCGGCGTAGGAGATGATGTTCAGGTTGTGTTGGCGTGCGATGGCCGCGAGGGGGCTCATGTAGACGTTGAAGAGGGTTGGGCTCAGCGAGGATCCTTGGGGTACGCCGCAGATGACTTCGGTGGCCTCTGACTTGCCATCCTGCTGCCTATGGGCGAAGCATGGCATCAGGAGGGATGGAAACATATAAACACATGGTGGGTGCAACAGTAGAAGTCATAGAGTGAAGGTAAATTGGCTTCCTCTGTCACTATCCCTAGAAGAGTGCATGAACTGTTTGGCCATTGGGATAGCTCAGGATGCAATGGCAGTGCGGATGTTACAGAGCCCTTTTAAAGGCCTACATTTTAAAACTGGGTTTACAAGATTAAGAAATCCCAATAGATTTTCCAGTTGACTTTCTCTGCATACATTTCTTAAGGTACTCATTCTCAAGAAGGAGACAAAATTAATCAAACAGCATAGTCATCTTTTTACTTTCTACATAAGAAGAAAACCAGAAGAGTACATCCAGGCATAACTGTGCCGGAACCTCTGAGAGCACATGGATCATGCTACTGCCTTGACTGTATTGTTTTTCTTAAAAGTTCCAGTGCTGTGACGTACTCATGCCAAACCTCTCCCTTCTCTTGACATTGACTGTGAGAGAAAGAGCTGATATGGACTTCCTTGACACCCTCCTCCTAGTATTGTGCTGACCTCTCAGATTATCAATATTGGTGCAAGTGTTAAACCGTGGAGACCCATTGGTGTGATTTTGGCCAATCATAATGTCTGACTGTAATGGAGTCCTAAACATTGGAATCAGGATTGCACATAAATATATTAATGGCGTGTCGAAGACCCGCCAATTCCACTCTTGTGGACTATTGAACGATATGATCTTTCTGGAGATTTGACCCCAACCAACTTTCCTCAACAATGTTCTAGTGGGTCTACAATAAACTATTCATGAAGAGAAAGCGGAAGTAGGAATCAGACTTTTTAGAAAGGGTGAAGTGTCTTCTCTCTTTGAAACAGGTTCTTTGCATTCATGGGAATTCCTGACTCTTTTTTGAGCCTGATTCTGCACAGGATTCCCCAGTGCTGTTGTACTAATTCAGTTGTTCCTCCACATAGAAGAACAACTGAAACAATCTTACAGTGTTGTTACGCTGGTCACACTTCTGATACTTCTCAAGGGAGACTTAACTTTATCTCTTTTGGGTACATTTGTAAAGCCTTACTTTCTTCAAGTCCTTCTGAACGATTCGATTACCTTTTTGAAACAGTTTTACAAGATTATGAGATTCACAAGGTGTTTCTACAAAAAATCTGATAGCATATCATTGGAATCCAGACAGTTGTTCTTACTGAAAACTGGTTTGTCTGAAGATTTACACTTCACCTTGTCCCTAGAGGAAGTTGTCACAACTGCAGCTCTCTTCTGTTTTGGTATCATGCATTCAATTATAATATAAGGTCAGCAGAGTACCACAATCCAAATCAGGTGCTGCTGCTGGAGAACCATTATTACAAGTAAGTAACTTTCTCCTGCTCCCCGTTTCTGTCACATAATTATTGGCACAGATAATTCAGGTAGTAAAACGACTAATAGAAAAAAAAATATTTGCAAACTCACATTTCAATTATATAATCAAATAGTAACCGTATTGTACTTAACAGTATTAAAAGACACATGGTTGATGGACAGAATGCAGAACAAATCAAAACATTCACCCCCAGTCAAGAGATCTCGGTTAAATCCATCATTCTTTTGCTCACTATGCCACCCCAGTTTAGACCTGGCCATCTGTAAATCAGTCTAGACCCTGTGCCTCATGGGAACAGTCCAGCCCGAACTGCCAAGCCAGGTCCTCCCTGGACCGGAAACAAGCATCCTACAACCGGTTTCGGGGTTTCACCCCTCTTCAGCCAGGTTTAGCTTGAATCCAGTGGTACAGTGAGCCCGGAACCCACGTCTGGGCATACCCAGCGCACTTAGAGCGATGAAGCAAAAGACACATGGCTGATGGACGGAATGCAGAACAAATCAAAACATTCACTCCCAGTCAAGAGATCTGGGTTAAATCCATGATTCTTTTGCTCACCATGCCACCCCAGTTTAGACCTGGCCGTATGCAAATCAGTCTTGACCCTGTGCCTCATGAGAACAGTCCAGCCCATACTGCCAAGCCAGGTCCTTCCTGGACCAGAAGCAACCCGGATATGTGTGAATGGGTGTGAATGTTTGCATTGCCCAGCATTCTGTCCATCAATTGTTTCTTGTACTTAACAGTATTGTCTGCTCTTGACTGAGATCCAAAGTACACCTAAAAACATTTTGCTTTTTATTTTACACCAGTTTAGTCCTAATCTTGTTCACCTACTAAGTTTGTAAAATGTCAGCTTGATTTTCGGCTGGAGATGCAGTTGCTGAGATTCAAACCGATGGCTCTGTAAGAGAAGCTATACTGAATCAAGGGTAGTGCTCTTGTTTATTCAGTTACTATTGTTTCTTCCTTCCAGAGGGTATGGCAGAGAGATGGACTGGGAGAAAAAGCAAGGTCACATGAGCGAGTATTATGTCTTTGGAGTGGCTTGTTCTGAGGTCGAAATTGACTGTCTGACCGGAGATCACAAGGTAAATAATATTTAAAATGGCTTTTTATCTCTTCTTAAAAAACAGAGCTGACAGTGCAACTGGCGACATTATAAGCACACTATGACTATTGAAAGATTTCCACAGGTACACTGCCTGTAATAAGATTGCCTCCTTTGCCCATCAAAGCTCGGTGATCACTGGCTCTCCTTCCCTAACATGGTGCTTCACAGTTCCTCTTTACACTGGTTCTTCTGACTCTAGACCACCAGATGTTATGTTATATTGATTTGTATAGCACACTAATGACCCGAGAGGGTATCCAGGCTTCTTATGTTACTGATGGACAGTATCTGTTGCAAATCTATGAAATATCAGTAAGGTGATATTGCTTTAGGGTACCTCCGGGGCATCTGGAGCTTTACTCTCCATTCTATGGTTCACATGGATCGTTCTATTCCAGTTTTGCTCAGATTCTCCTTCTTGGCCACGTATTTCTCCATGCAAGCTGCCGGTAACCCACATTACTGAGGTGCCATGCCATGCCACGTGGAGATGCTGTTTTTGCAAACTCCTAACCTCATTACTGCTCACTTACAAGCCCTGGGGGTACAGAGCAGATCAGTGAGTCTTGCAGAGCTTCTTCAGTGAATAAGTACTCACTTCTGCCACCCATTTTTCATGTTCTGTTCATGCTGGGTTGGGGCTGGGTCGAGTCTATCCCATGGCACGGCGCGTTATTAAAACCAGTGAGTTATCTGTAGAAGAATGAGTGCAGGACCAAATGTTTTGGTTAGAAGTCCGAGGCTGGTGCTTTTGAATGTTGAAGTGTTGAATAGCGTGGATTCAACCTCATCCCTTGTTAATCCACCTTGAGACACTCCCTACCTATTTATCTCGCTGTTGCAACTCTTTTTCATCCCTCCTTTCTATCTTTGTCACAGATTTCCCATCTTTTTCCTCTTCCTTTACCCCTTTCCTGCCTCTCTCTCTCTCTCTCGCTCTCTCTTTTGTTCTGGGTTAAAGTCTGATGATGAAAAATAAGCACCGGTCTCCTAAAATGAGTGTTGTTGCGTCCCACCTGCAACCACCAGCTCAAATTAAACACTGATGCCAAATAATAATGGAATTATCTTAGTTATTTAGCTTCTCTATGGGCTCTGTGGTTGAGAGATTAGAAGGGGTACCCAGTCAATCTAGTGGATATCAGTAGGGGATCACTCCCTGCAACAAATCCGCTCCAGTGGTGGAGCCTCCAGTGTAAAATAAGGGCAGAATGGTTTGTTGGACCTCTCTCCACGCTTCTTAAATGTTTCAGTACAAGACCATCATTTTAGCAATGCCCTTTAGAACTTATTTCAGCCAGAACATGGAAATGCCAGATTCTGGAAATGCCGTGACTTGTGACTGCATGCATGAAGATATGCTGCCATGCTCCCAGGTTTCTTGTGAACCACGGAAGAAATGTAAATAATATGTGTTTCTCACTAGGGTGTCTCTTGCATCCCATATTAACCGCACCTCATCTGACGGTATGATCGTGATGCTTAAAGAGCATCAAATACAGTACATAAAGCTTTGTATTAAAACAGTGAATTGAAAAATAACCATACAATGTAGGAGTAAGTAAAGACTACAACAAAAATAAATGTGTTGCATAACCCTCAAAAACTGCTTCAGGAGGAAGAGTATCTGGGAGCCAATGGAAACGAGCATTGGTAAAGTGAGAGCTATTGACTTTGCCAATGTCTTTTAGCCATGTTGTACAGAAGTAGTGTGGTATAGAATGGAATGATGTGAAGTTGAGTAGCATAGAGTAGAGTGGAATGGAGTGGGGTGGCACGTAGTAGAGTGGAGTGACATGGAGTTAAGTGGCATGGAGTAGAGTGATATGGCGTAAAGTGGCATACAGTAGAGTAGTGTACAGTAGAGTGGTAAAGAGCGACATAGAGAGTGACACAGTGGAATGGGCTGAAGTAGATTGAGTGGTGTTGAGTCGGGTGGAGTAGAATGGCGGAGAGTGGAGTGAGTTGAGTTGAGTGCCATAAAGTGCCATTGTGTGGAGTGGTGTAGAGAGGAGTGGCATAGAGAGGAGTGGTGTAGAGTGGAATGGTGTGGAGTGGAAATGGTGTAGAGTAGAGGGGTGTACAATAGTGCATTTGTGGGTGTAAGTTACTAAAGCATCAATATAGACAGCAGGTAGGGTGAAAGCAACATAAATAGGATGCTATATTCCTGTGTTAAAAGTAGGAAAGCACATTACACGTCCAGGAATAATACCAAAAAGTTTATAAAATAGAAAAATCACTAGTGCGTTGCAAAAAGATAAGGAAGCACACAGAAGAGAAAGAACACAAATTCTCGGTCCATGCTCCATAGAGTAGCTATCACAGGAAAGGAAAGGAAACCTACGTGAGCTAAGCAATAAAAAGATTGGAAATAAGAGTGACAATGAAAACAACAAATGGTATACTGTGTGTGGTCTTAGGCCCATTGAACTGTAAACAATATGTGTCGCAGTGCAGCACAGTGCATGAACTGCGTAGACAAGACCTAAAAATGTTCCATTAAAGAAAGAAGGGGAAGGAAGGCCAGGAGTCGGGTGCCAAGATGCAGGCAGACGTGCTTGGCTGAGGCTCTGTGATCGGGCCAGCACTTTGCCCGTTTTCAAGCGCCGTTCGGAGCTGCAAACCCATCCCACCAACACCGGACACCATGCTGAGTCCGCGGAGGTGCCCGAAACCTGGCCAAGAGGGGCACAATCTGTGAAAACGGCGAAACGTTTGGGCTGACGGCCGGCGGGGACAAGATGGCCCCCGCCGGCCACTGAACTCGGAATTGTAGCGGGGCAGCCGCAGCGGACTCTTCCGACGCCGCCGGCTTCTACCGCTGTTTCGGAGCAACACTGACTCTGGCGTGGCTCTCCGGGACTGTTCTGGAGCCCGGACGGCGACCGAACGACCCCCCTGCTCCTCCGCTGCCGGGACCTAAGATGGCGTCCCGGTCCCGCCTCACCTCCTGACTCCGGGGCCGGGGCCTCCTGCGGTGATCCCCATTCAGCGGACGGCCGGTGAAGAGCCTACTCCCTCAATCCCAGGCAGAAGGGATTACTGACATACACCGGGAGCCGCTCGAGCAGGGTTATTGCCTGCTCCAAGACTGCCTGACCTCAAAATGGTGCCCGGAACCCGCGCTGCCTAGAACGACCGAGACTGCGGCTCGGGAGCCGATGGTTCGTGTCCCGGGTGAGTCATTGGACTTTTGGCTGAGGGTGGGACTGCTTAAAGAACCCCCGCTGCTCCTAAACGGACGGCTGCGACGAGGCACACTAAATGGCGCCTGACCTTAACATGGCCCCATAGAGACCTGAATTGCTCCTGGCATCGGCCTCCACACTTAACTGACAGAGCGATATACGGGCACCCCTGCATGGACTCCGAGGTGCCCTGTTCGCCGACGGCCCTGCGGAGCAGCCTGGGGCGCAGCACCAGCGCAGAAGGGTTCCCGGTGCCCTCCCTGTATTCGGCGGTACCATACTCCAACGCACCAAACACGTTACCCCTCACACCTCGCAGGGGGCACACCACGGGAACTGTCACACGAAAGCCCCCCGCGACGCCCTGAATACTGGCACCAGCACACACGGACGAACCCAGTGCACAGTCCAAGATGGCGATGCACCTCCTGGGCTCCCACCTTCTCTCCTGGACTTCTCGACTTGCGTGCCATCCTGAATGACACTTTGCTGCTGTTTTCGGACAGTTTTCGCTGGACTCTAGCCTTTCCCTTCACACCTTGCATCCCACCCACCCCTCCTCTATGCTGTGACTGCATCTTTGACCTATTGCAATAATGCTAAGCTTTGGTATTCGCTGAAGTCCTTACACCATATACCACCCCTATGCGTCTCTTAGAGTTTAACCAGTCATTTCCCTTCCTATGTGTATGTAGTTGATTCTTATCACTAGCGTTTGCAGTGGACCTTTGTACTCTCCACCACTCCTATTTGACCCTTAGAGTATTTCCAGTCATATCCCTCCTGTGTAGATAGAAGATAACTCTATTGACTAGTATCCTATGTGATTTTTAGATTGTATCCATGTGTATCCCCTCCCTGTGTTTAGAGATATAGCTTTAACGACTAGTCGCCTGTGTGACTGTTGGAGTATAGCCAGGTGTATCCCTTCCCTCGTGTGAAGAGATAACCCTATTCACTAGAACAAAAAGAAATGTGTTTCTTATGTAACGTAACTGATTCTATGTAAAGTGCTTTGATAACATGTAACGGAACTGGTGCTATGTAAAGCGCTCTGATAACCTAATCGGTTCAAGTTCCCCCGTGTGAAGAGATAACCCTATTCACTAGAACAAAAAGAAATGTGTTTCTTATGTAACGTAACTGATTCTATGTAAAGTGCTTTGATAACATGTAACGGAACTGGTGCTATGTAAAGCGCTCTGATAACCTAATCGGTTCAAGTTCGCGCTATATAAAACTCTAAAAATAAATAAATAAATAAATAAAAATAGTTAAAACTGAAGAAAAAATAACAGGCATCAGTAGAGCCAATAGGTCTTACCTAAGCAAGAGCTTTGCCAATGTGTTTTAGCCATGTTGTAAACCAGCATGGCTGCAGTTCAGTGTGGCTAAAGGTTAGTGACCTAAAGGAGAGTGAAATGGGTTGGAGTGGAGTGGCATTGAGTGGAGTACAGTGGTGTAGAGTGGAGTGGCGTAGAGTGGAATGGAGTATAGTAGCATGAAGTGTCGTGGAGTGATGTTGCTGTGGTCGCTGAGTGGAGAGTCCTAGAGTGTAATGGAGTTGCATAGAGTGGTATGGAGTGTCGTGGAGTGATGTAAAGTGATGTAGAGTGATTTTGACATGGTCATAGATTATCGTGGAGTGACAGAGTGGAATAGAGTGGCATGGAGTTGATTGTCATGGAGATGAGCTTAGAGAGGAATGTCATAGAATAAAGTGTGGTGGAACGTGGTTACAGTAGCATAGAGTGTAATGGAGTGGAGTAGATATGAGCGGCATAGAGTGGAGGGCCGTAGAGTGTTGTGTAATAGAGTGGAGTGGAGGAGAGTGCCGTAGTGTGGAGTAGCGCGAAGTAGTGTCGTAATGTGGAGTGGTGTCGTAGTGTGGAGTGGTGTAAAGTGGAGTGGCATAGAGTGGTGTAGAGTGGAGTAAAGTGTTATAGAGTAGAGTAGAGTAGAGTACCATTGAGGGAAGTAGAGTGACATAGAGTAAAGTGGCATAGACTTTTGTACCGTGGAGTGGCGTAGAGTAGCATAGAGTGTTGTGAGGTGAAGTGGAGTGGAGTGGAGTGGAGTGTCATATGGTGGAGTGGCATAGAGTGGAGTAGAGCGGCCTAAAGTGAAGTTGCATAGCTTGGCGCAGAGTAGAGTATAGTGTCTTGGAGTAGAGTAGCATAGAATGGAGTAGAGTGGCATAGAATGGAGTAAAGTGAGATGGAGTAGAGTGTCTTAGAGTAGAGTGGAGCATCATGGAGTGGCATAGAGTGGCCTAGAGTGATGCTGCATAGATTGGAGTGCCGTGGAGTGTCATAGAATGGAGTAGTGTTGTAGAGTGGCATGGAGTAGAGTGAAGTGGAGTAGAGTGGAGTAGAGTAGCATCGAGTCGAGTGGAGTAGGGTGTCATGGAGTGGTGTAGAAAGTTGTGAAGTAGAGTGTTGTGGATTGGCATAGGATTCAGAAAAGGGGGTGGTGATGAACAGAGTGTCTGAATTGAGCAGACCACTCTTACCCAGTCCAAAGATCAAGGCTTGATCCATCACCGTTATTTATCTCACTGCCCCATCCCAGCTTAGAACCTGGCTATAGGCAAATCAGTCTGTCCCTGGCCCAGTGCATCATGGGAACAGGGCAGACTAAACTACCAAGCCAATTCTTCACCAGAAAGGAGACAAGCTACCGGGGACCGGTTTCTGGCATTTCAGCCGTCTTCGGCCCGGCTTGCTTGAATCCTGATGGAGCAGTGAGAAAGGGACTCATGTCTGAGTATACCCTGCCACACCTATAGTGGCCAAAAACGATTCAGAAAAGGGGGTGGTGATGAACAGAGTGTCTGAATTGAGCAGACCACTCTTACCCAGTCCAAAGATCAAGGCTTGATCCATCACCGTTATTTATCTCACTGCCCCATCCCAGCTCAGAACCTGGCTATAGGCAAATCAGTCTGTCCCTGGCCCAGTGCATCATGGGAACAGGGCAGACTAAACTACCAAGCCAATTCTTCACCAGAAAGGAGACAAGCTACCGGGGACCGGTTTCTGGCATTTCAGCCGTCTTCGGCCCGGCTTGCTTGAATCCTGATGGAGCAGTGAGAAAGGGACTCATGTCTGAGTATACCCTGCCACACCTATAGTGGCCAAAAACGATTCAGAAAAGGGGGTGGTGATGAACAGAGTGTCTGAATTGAGCAGACCACTCTTACCCAGTCCAAAGATCAAGGCTTGATCCATCACCGTTATTTATCTCACTGCCCCATCCCAGCTCAGAACCTGGCTATAGGCAAATCAGTCTGTCCCTGGCCCAGTGCATCATGGGAACAGGGCAGACTAAACTACCAAGCCAATTCTTCACCAGAAAGGAGACAAGCTACCGGGGACCGGTTTCTGGCATTTCAGCCGTCTTCGGCCCGGCTTGCTTGAATCCTGATGGAGCAGTGAGAAAGGGACTCATGTCTGAGTATACCCTGCCACACCTATAGTGGCCAAAAACGATTCAGAAAAGGGGGTGGTGATGAACAGAGTGTCTGAATTGAGCAGACCACTCTTACCCAGTCCAAAGATCAAGGCTTGATCCATCACCGTTATTTATCTCACTGCCCCATCCCATAGAGCAGAGTGGCATAGCAGAGGAGAGTAGAGGGTGTGGCAGCACACTACCTACAGACCACACATTTTCAATTGTAATGACTATTACATTTGCACAGACATACAGTTTTACTGCTGAAACTATACAGCGCACAAATAATGTGTGGAAATGGCATCACCTAGTGTATTGACTTGTTTGAATGGTATTCAAATATTTGTGTCCAGCGCACTTCAGAACTGCGAAAAATTGTGCTTCATTAGTGCTTTCCGATATCTGATATATTCTGAAATATTTGCACAGTTCATTTGCAGACATTTAAATTTTGTTGTGTGCTAGGAAAAAATAACATTTTGCAGCCTTCCTCCAGCACACCTCAATCCCCAGCAAGATTGTGACATAAATCCTTTGGCTTTGAAGTCAGAGAAAGAAAGGTATACACCACACTTACTCGGAAAAGTGATTTCGACATTTGACCTCTGCCTTTGAATGCACAGCAAATGTGTCAAGATAAGAACAAAATGTAAATGCCTGTTTACAGAAAGTGAGTGCTGATGGTAGAATACAGTAAACATGCTACGCTGTTCAATAGGGATACAAGGCATACTGGGCAGCATAAAACAAATAAAGACACTAAATAGAAAGCAGGCAAATGTGAGTTGCAAACCACAAAGCCAATGGTAAGCAATACGCGGAATGCATTCTGAGGGCAACTTTCCTAATGTCCCCAAGAAGTCTTTGGAAACAGACAGCTGCACTGTCTGGGAGGCTTTGACCTAAATATGTAGAGATCTCAACTTTTTAGACTAATGAAGACTAACCACTTTAAGTAGGTGGAAGACCATAGGCTCAGTATTAGAGTCTGTGATGCCAAGATGAGCAAAAAATATATCTACCTAATAATTACATAATTCATTCTGTAGTGCCAAGACCATCCTATTTTCAGCACTGGTTGACAAATGGCTAGCTCACTGAAATCCTTGCTATCAAGTCAGGAGCCATATCTGGAAACACGGCAAACACCCTGTGTTTTAATCATTCAGGAAATGGTGGAGTGACAGGAACCTGCTGAAAGTGTGTTGGCACTGTGCGCATTGAAGAGTGGTAGAAAAAACACACAGCACTTTGCAAAAGACCTGTCAAGAAGGGAAGCTATAGCAGCCTTTTTTGCTGGAAAACATTTCCATTGTGGAGCGAGAAGCAAGGAAAGGCGAGAGGGATTGGGCTGATACAGCTGTTCTAGCTAAATGTGCACCGGTTTCCAGCTGCAGAATGTCCTGGATGTCATAGCTGCCACATCATGCTGCAAGAAATTGTCATGAATGACTGGCCAAGTAGGCCAAACATTGCCTTGGGCAAAGTGGGGAAACTTTGTCTGCATTTGCGGATTGACAAATTTTCCCTACTTTGCTCGTCTTTGCAGGCAAAGTTTATTCAAGTTTTAAAAGGCTACAGTGAAGGCTATTGAGTGGAACGTGACCTCGTGTAGGGTAAAACAGAGCGTATGTGCTCTGGCATGGGTCTGTAGTGTGGGAGTGGGCAACAATGAAAGGTGGCTCTTGTTTGTTGTGAGTTAGTGAATAATGCACAATTATTTGGTTAGAATACCTCCCACTGTTAGCAATCCGGAGAGAGCAAGCATTGCTGGTATGATGTAGATGATCCATGTCACCCAACAGGTTGCAGCATTTTGAACTCATGCACATTTTTGGAAAATACATTTGGGAAGATTGCAATAAATTATTTAGCAGGAGCTGAATCTGTGTAAAGTTAGAGCAAATAAGAGAGTCGCTTGGCATGGGAACATCAGCCAAGCGAGACTACGTTGGACGGTGCAGGGGTAATGGAAGCAGGCGCTACCAAACAAGTGCATTTGGAGTGCCAGAGTAGGGTCAGCAGCATCCCAGTGGATCCTTAGGTCTTTGACTGAGATGGAGGGTGTGGGAATCAATCAGTGGTAGATGGACAGCGGGGGAATGGCCAGTCCGGAATGTGGACTTGGTGATGCGGACGTAAGATTTATCATTGAGTTTCAGCCAGTTTCAAGCTAGGTGAGGTCAGTGTTTCACTCCAAATCACAAGAATGGTTCTGATAGACAGGAGGACAATATCTGTGCTACAACACTCCAATTTACCATAAGATAAACTCAGTCTCAGTTTGGTAATTAACACTGTACATACATGGGGGCAATTAGTCACTCATTTTATAATTCTTTGACAACAAGAGACTGACTGAATCTATATTCAAGTACAAGGAAAAGTGTGTGAGCTTTAATCCATTGCAGGTTCATGTCATGTAATATCTTTTCCAGGTCTTCTGAAGCTATTATTCTATGCTAATTGTTGTCACTCTTTTACTTTGAATAAAGTTAGATTCAGAATAACTACAAATGCACAATCCAATCTGCAGTTCCCCCATTGTTATAACATACTTGAAGACTACATTGAACTCCATCGATAGCACATATTTTTGAAGCCTAAATTGGACTCCATTGATTGAAATTCCTTTGCTAGCAAATGATTTTCATCAGTCAGGATTGCCCAATGTGGTTCTGTGGTGTTCAGTCAATGCCCGATTTTAATTAAACCCTCTGACAATGTAAATTACTTATTTAGATTTAGGGCATTTAACGTTATCTCGTGAGAGTATCCTCAAAATCTGCCATGGATTGGCTCCCATTCAATGACTTTGGACTTTCCTGATAAGGTCTCCAGTTCTCAGTAAGGGTTTTATATTTGCAAAGACTAAATGAAGGCACCTTTTCCATCTTCTCTTCTACTGCTAGAACCTCAGGACAGACATTGTGATTGACATCGGCTGCAGCATAAATCCTGGCGTTGATATAGGGCAGGTGAGTACGTTCCATTGGATTCTGCATGTTGTTACATGGAGTAGCCCTAAATTATATTTCCTGCTCTTGAGGACAGTGGAAATGTGATTTATCTTGTAATTTCTGAGTGTATTTAAACTACTAATAGACATGTCTTTGCAGACCTTGGGTAATGAATGCTCTTTAGCATTGTCCACATTGAAGGATCTTGCATGGTTACTAATAGCGACGTTGCCAATCTGTGCATGCAGTATATATTGGTACGAGGCTCCGGTGTAGCTATAGCCAGGCAGCTCCCAAATAAGCTTAAAAGTTGATGTCCTAACTTGACTATATAATATTTAAAAATGGGCCTAAACTATCCTGTCAAGAACACTAATTGAGTTAATCTGCCTTGTATTAAGTCCCTGTGCCTGCGTGGCCAAGCTGTTCCATTTATGATGCCTGCATTTCTTGACCATGTGCCACATTTGCCTATGGATGTAAACTTGCCTTTGAACAAACTGAAAGGTTAACATTTTAAAAGTGAGATTTTATTTTAATATTGCCTGATGTCTTAAATTACAATAGTGCAAATTTTTCTCTTTCAAAGATCGAAGGGGCTTTTGTTCAAGGCCTTGGACTTTTTACAATGGAAGAGCTAAGATTCTCTCCCGGTGGAGTCCTGTACACACGTGGGCCTGGACAGTATAAAATCCCATCCGTATGTGATATTCCTGAGCAGTTTAAGGTCTTTCTGCTGACCTCGTCGCCGAATCCATGCGCACTCTACTCCTCCAAAGTAAGTGCATGGTTAACTTTCCTATTAAAGACAGGTTAGTTACAAGTGTTTCAGAAATCTGCTATACATATCGTTCCTTAATAATAAGAATAAGAATAAGAATAAGAATAAAAATAAGAATAAGAATACTGACACTTGTAAAGCGCGAACAGCTACCTCCGTCAGAGGTGTCCCGACGCTATAGCAACAGGTGGTCTGCATAGATAACACACACAGCAAACTCCACGACGTTATTCAAGACTGTAGAGCCACATTTTCGCAGCTTTCCTAAAAAGTGGTTCAGAGTTAATATGTTGCATGTAGTTAGGCAGAGCGTTCCCTAGTTTGGACACCCCAACCGTGAAAGATCTTCTGCCTAGCCGAGCTTTCTTATTTCGTGGGGTGCAAAGCAGGTTTTGTGAATTGGACCTCAGTGAACGATTCTGCTTATAGGGGCGTAGTCGTTGTTTCAGGTAACTGGGACAATTTCCATGGATTGACCGGAATGCTATGGTTAAAACCTTAAACTTGATTCTTTTAGTCACCGGCAGCCAGTGCAGTTCTTTGATATGCGGTGAGATGTGATTGCGTAACGGAACGTGTCTAATCAGTCTCGCAGGCGCATTCTCTACCATCTGTAGTCTTTTGACTAGGTACGCTGGTAAGCTCAAATAAAGGCCATTTGCATAGTCCAGCCTAGATGTCACAGTGGCATGGACTATGACCCGGTGGCATTTCTCCGGCAACAGATGTAAAAATGTCCGCAAATTTCTCAATTTGCTGAAACATGAGGCTGTCACCTGCTGGAGTTGGGCGAAAAAGAGAGATCTGCCTCCCACTTCACTCCCAGATTTTTAACTGTGCTTGTTGGAGTGGGCGGTGAGCCCATTTCCACCGGCCACCTCCTGTAACACAGATTGAGAAATGCCATCCTTCTGGTTTACAAATGGTTCACATATCCTGCTTTCTGTAATATTTTATAGGAGGATGAATGGTGATAAAGATGTGCTTGGTTTCAGAGACAATACTGATGAATTGCTAAAGTAGCTTTCTTTAGAAGTGCACAAAATGTATTTAATTTGCTTTTGCGTAATTATGCAATATTTTGAAAAAAATACCAAAATGCAAACCCGCCATTTAGCATTCTTATTTCTCCTGAAGGCATCCTCGCATCAATATTTGATTGTTATTTAAAAAATCACCCACGAAAAACACATTTGTCAGGAACAACAGCCGGTCACGTACTTGTTGTTTCAAATGTTCCTGCGCCTCGTACTTTACTTTTGTCAGCAACAGCAGCATAATTAACAAGCAACGTGGTGTAAAGACGTAATTTTGGGACGTAACACAAAATTCCTGAAATGACGCACTTTACGCTGTCGTCATTTCAATTCCTCCCAGGCCTTCTCTTATTACCTCTTTTGGATGCTCCATCAATATGAAAATATTTGTGAGCAACATTATGGTAGACGCCAAAGAACATTAGCAGGACCGGTACATCTGAGGAGGTTCCTTGGTGTTTAGAGAATCTCACATTATAGAATCAACCCTCAGGAGTAGTCAGTTCCAAATCAGGTGAGTGACTTTTGGTATAGTTGGCAGAGACACTAGATAGTATTTTCAATTCTATCTAGTTCAAATACCTTCTAGTTACCACTGTGAATGACTTGGAAATCCATTTCTGGGTAGGATACACTGGCGACTGCTCCTTTTTTGTAAATGTATTTGTATACCTAAATATGTCTCAGCCAACTTTTAAATGAAGAACAATGATCTATATCACAGGTTTTAATTGAGCCTGTTAAGTATAATTAATGTCAGGGCAAAGATTATATCACTGTAAATTGAAAGGTGGTTTGGTCTTGCCCGTTGTATGACATCAGCCCCTGGAATGGTAAGATAGGCTCAGCCAATCAGAATCTTTTGAATGTTAGCTCTGCCTGCTGTCACGAATGGGCACAAAGTATACAGTGACAATGGGTCTGTTTGTCTGTCTGTGTTGAGTGAAAGAAGCGGGCACAAATTGAAGGCCTTATTGCTCATATCCTGTCAAGTTTTAAATAATGTTAGCACCCTAAGCCAGGTGTCTCCAAACAGTCGTTTGCGATCTACCAGTAGCTTGCAGAAACCTTCAGAGTAGCTCCCAGTCTTGAGTTCATTTTTAACTAAGAACTGCAATAAATAGTTGTTGCATATTCCGTTTAAAGTTAAGGAAAGGCTATGCTCATTTACATTATTATCAGGCTGCAGATAGCACAGCCTTATAAGTAGCAGTCAGATTTATGACCCATGTGGGTTACAGATGTTTACAACTGAAGCACTGAGGTATTTAACTCTTAAATAAAAGTAGTTGTCAATTCAATATTGGAGCATGAGAACAAAATGATATTTCTGAATGCTTTCAAATGAGAGAAAATTTAAATGAAGAGTTAACTTAATGATTAAGTTAACTCTTCATTTTAATGTTCTCCCCTTTCAAAGTGCCACATTTACAAACAGCAGGCATCTTGTTCTCAGTGGTTGGTAGACACAGTGGCACATTTGTATCTGACAAATACAGTAATTTTCTTTTCAATTCGAGAAATTTAACGTGAAGAAAATGTTTCTATGAAACATTGTTTTAATGTTTTTCTCTACTTCAAATTAAGCCAATTATGTCCTAATGTTCTATGAAGCATGTTTTGTCACTTTAAATTCCTCATATTTAAACAAATGACTTTATTTTCCTGTCATAAATATGGCACCATGTCTACAGGCCACAGGGAGTAATACGCCTGCTGTTGGTAGAAACTCTTTGACATGGGAGAACATTAAAATGATGAGTTGTATGTAATGCATATAAACATGAAGTTAATGCTCGGTTGAAATTTCTCCCATTTCAAAGTGTTTCATTTACACACAGCAAGAATCTTATTCCCAGTGGCTGGTAGATGCAAGGCCATATTTATAACTGAAATTGGCAGCAATTTTTTAAATGGTAGAAATGTAAAGTGCATAAAAGGTTCCTTCAAGTGCTGAAAATGTTCCTTATTATGAACATTTCTGCAGAACTTTTTTCTACGCCAGGATCAGGAATGCTTATCAGGGCATGGAGGTAGGTGGTTGAGCCCACCACATTGCACTAAATGCCGATGACCTTCTGATCTTTTTACAAAATACGTCTTTTGCAGGCACTTGAGGACTACTGGAGCAATTCGGATTGATTTCTGGGCTGAGAGTTAATTGGCAGAAATTATGCGTGTTTCCTACGTTGGCAGATCGTGGCCCTCAGGTGGGGGTTTGATGGTTCAGCAATGGGACCCCCGATGTTTGCAGTATTTGGGGGTACAGATCTTCCACAATGAAATTGACTTGCTTGAGGGGAATGTTGCGAAGGCGCTCTGGGCTCTCAGAGCGAGCATGTACTTTTAGAAGACGCTCCCCCTCTCAGTTGCGGACCGCATTGCACTATTGATAAAGAATTGCGCACCCCGCCTATTATATTTGTTCATGGTACTGCCAGTGTAGGTTCCTCGGACGCTGTTTCTAGAGAGTGATTCACTTATCATTGCTTTTATCTGGGCATGGGGCCGCAGATGAGTAGCCCTGGCCACGTTGCAGAGACCGGTAGGGGATGGAGGGTCTGCAGTTCCTGACTATAAATGAGAATATCTGGCGACACAGCTCCAACGGCTGATGCAGTGGTTGGCAGGCAGACTGACATCTGGGCGGGAGTTGGGTCCTTTTGTCCCTGAATTTCACCAATCGATCTGAGTGCTAATAAGGCTCAGGCGCCCTAATGAGGGGCATACCATCGAATTTCAGGTGCTGCGGCGATGTTGGGCTCGATGCCTTCAGAAAACACGTGCAAAAAGTCCTGTACTCACCTCATATTTCCATGGATCTGCTAGAGGTATTGCCACATGAGGGTAACTGGAGAGGACTGTCGGAGTGGGTGGCTGCCGGAGCGTACATCCTCAGTGGCTTGTTTGGGCATGATCTGCCTCCGGGCCACTTTCTGCTCCATGGAGCTGTGACAGCTGCAATACGTAAACACTGGGGTGCGGGCATGTCAGAACCTTCACATCACAAAAGCTGTCAATATATGGTTACGTCATCGGGGACCATTAAAGCTGTCACCTTCCTATATAAGATGATAAGGGAGGGCATGTTGCCGCCCCTTCAAGTTTTGGGAGGAAGACCTGGGGAACCTCATACCCGAAGATGATTGGTCGGGTATATTGGAGAGAGTACACGAATCTCAAGAAATACCTTTTTTAAACGTATATATTTCTATGTTATACGTAGGGCATATCTCACCCCTGGGTGTATAAATAGATATTTTCATGCAATGAGTGCGAAGTGTCCCGGTAGGAGAAGAATTTATACATGCGATCTGCTATTGTCGAACACTCACTGCCTACTGGGAGGCAGTCACTAGTGTGCTCACTGAGGTCATTGAGAGGAAGGTCCCCTGCCATCCAGAACACTGCTTACTAAGTTGGTTTTGACATACTGCTAAAACCAAAGTAGGTTTAAGGACCCTAGCTTGTATTCTTGCAAAGCGGGAAATTACAAGGAATTGGAAAGCCCCAGAGGAACACCAGGTGGTGATATGGAGAACTAGAACGACGAGAGGGCTATGAAAGTGCAGGGCTGCTCCGAGAGGATAGATGTGGCCAAGGGTCAGTAGATATGGCCAGAGCCTGGTAGGTGCTGGCAAACTTTGTAACAAACCCAGAACTTTCATCTCTGGGTGCATCTTGAGGGACTTCCTAGAGATCATTGCTTATTTAGATTTTTGTTGGGTAGAGATTGTTGGGATTGGTGATCCGATAGGACACCACTGGTTCTTCAACACAAGTTGAAGGTTCTTTGGGACTGATCACACTGAGATGATGTTATCTCAACTGTAACCAACATGTGTTGTGTAATTTAGGGGCACGATGGAGGGAGGTAGGTGGGCATTGCAAATGAGATTATATAGTTTTTGTTAGCAGCTATTATTTCTTTGGCAAGCACATAAAGAGACATTTATTGCATTCAATATAATTGTTTGATGTTGCATGATGATGAAAACCAATAAAATTAGTTTTTTTTTAAAAAGGCGTTAGTAGTTTCATCAGTTTTAAACCGCTGATTATTTGAGTATTGAAGGTTGTCCTATCAGAATCATACATTACGGTTGGTTGAAACTAAAGATGGCAGAAGAAAGGCAAAGGAGCCAAGCCTCACAATGCCCAAGTGATGCTGTTTGTCTTCTGTGTGAGTGTATTTTGTGTCAACCACCATTTCAGGCATTCAGTGACTGGAAAGGAACAGGAGTCAGTGATGGAGCATCCCGGAGTAATAAGGATCCTGGGGCACTATTGCATCTGGGGCTCACTTTCCCTGTTTGCGCCACAGCACACCTTCAAACAGGTGCACCATGCACAAACAGGGAAAGTGCTCCCTATGAGGTTGAATATACTCCCCTCAGGGCAGCTGCAAACTCGTGCTACCCTCCGGGCAGCACATTCAAGTGAAATATGGAGCAGCTGCTTCAAAGCCGCTCCATGTTTCAATGTGGAGGTGGCACCCGTCTGCACTTTAAAGAGGGGAGAGAGATCCCCTTGCAGGAGGGTGAGGTCAGTGACTGCACACAACTGAAAGGGGATGTCTGGGGTCCATAGTACCCCCTACAGAGGGCTGCCATCAGGGGCGCACTTGACAGTGTGCCACCTTTTTGTGTCAGTGCCAGCAGCAATAATACAGCGCGGGCGCAGAGGCAAAGAGAATCCCTCATTTGCATGGGGCCACTCCCCCATGCGAATAAGGGAACTCCCTCTTGAGATAGTGCCATCTCAACATGTGAGCAAGCACTATCTGTATTACAGAAGGGGCCGCACAAGCGTCTGCAAAACCTTCTGTAATACCAAAGTGCCCTGGGGCCACACAAAGTGGGAGTTAAAGCCTGTTGCGCCCCTGGGACACTTCTGTAATACAGGCCCTGGCATGCACTAAGGACTGTGGTATCGGAGCCCTTTTGGGGCCCGATTACAGATAGGGCACACTTTTCCTGTTTACGCCACTGCGCACCTTTAAGCAGGTGTGCTGAGTGCAGACAGGGAAAGTGCGCCATATTATGTTGAACGCAGTGCCCTCAGGGCAGCCACGAACTCGAGCTGCCCCCAGGGTAGCGCATTTAAGAAAAATACAGAACGGCTCTTTGAAAGCTGGTCCGTGTTTCTCTGTGCAGGCAGCAACCCATCTGCTCTTTTATGAGGAATTAGAGACCCATTGCAGACAGGTGCAGTGAGTCACTTCACCCACCTGCAAGGGGATGCCTGGAGGGTCCTTAGAACTCCCTTTCATCCCTCCAGAGGGCTGCCTTTAGGAGGCGCACTGAAAGTGTGCCACCTTTTTGTGGTGCACTTTCAGTGCGCCTCCTAAAGGCATGTCTGCCTCTGCGCCCATGTCGGTAATACAGCACAGACACAACGGCAGGAAGATTCCCTCTTTTGCATGGGGCCACACCCCTATGCACATGAGGGAACGCTCTCTAATGACAGCATGGCGCTAAATATGCACCAGTGCGATCTGCATTACAGAAGGGGCTGCACAAGAGTTTGTGACCGCTTCTGTAATACTAAAGTGCCTCTAGGGCGCACACAGAGGGTGCAAACACCTGGCACTTCTGTAAGATGGCCCCAGATGTTTTAGTTTGCAGCTTTTGATTATTTCTCAAAGCTGTCTTTGACACACATTAAACAGAAGATGGGAACACAACAGTCAAAAGGTCAGGTCTTCAAATCACTAGAGCACCCGGAAATCCGTGGCCAAAGGTAGGCAGGGTTCTCTACATATAAGCACTGTGTACTGTTAACGTCCTAATCACTGCAGTGTGTGGGCAGAAAACCATTTTATCTCCCTTACAATGCTGGAGATTCCACCATTATGGCGGAATTTACAGTTTCGTAAATGTGTCCCGTAACTGCATAGTTTCCACTCCTGTAGGTGCTCAGATGCTTAGCTTTACTGATATTGTGGGGAATTTTGCAAAAAAAGTTGTAATATTACAAGCAGGAGCTCTACACCTCATAGAGACCAAAAATAATATTACGGCAAAGGCAGCAAGGGTGAAGGGTGGATTTTATGAACTACATTATGAGACTGGTTAATGTCAACGAGAATGTGTTGAGTGACCACAAGCGCAATCTCAGATTCAAAAGGTTTTATGGTACATTCCATGCTGACTGGCTTTCAATAACATCTGCTCTTGATTTCCCAGAGGGGAGTAGATTATCCTGGGCACGGTTTAACTGCCAACATTAATTTATAAATGAAGAAACTTTAGGGCACAGACTGTGTTGGTTATTGGCATTCAGCTTGTACCTGCTTTTGAACTGCTGTCTGGTAGCTGATTCTTAACCTTCTCTCTTTCTCTCCAGGGCATTGGTGAGCCGGCTTTGTTCCTGGGTTCTTCAGTCTACTTTGCTCTAAAAGATGCTGTGGTGGCTGCACGAAAAGAAAGGGGGCTAAGCCCGGCTCTCACACTCAACAGCCCACTGACCCCAGAGCGAGTTCGGATGGCTTGCGGAGATCACCTCACAGCTATGGTACCTAATGCAATGATAATGCATGCATTTAACATACCCCATTAATAGCCTCTATTCTCCTGAGGGAAATGGTTCAAACCTTGAAGTAAATCTAGATATTGCAATATTATTATGCATGGACTGGCACTACTGAACGCAGCTAAGTCAGGCTTTTGAAGTTTCCTTTTGTTGCTTTGTTGAACCACCGCTGGAAACAGCTTGGCCTCTGGCTTTCTATGCACACGCGAAAAGATCCTCCAACCACCACCCTTGGCATCCCAGAGATCTCAGGGTGGTGTCAGAGTGGCCAGCACATGTCCATGGCACTCCCAATAAGGCTAATGGTTAGAGAAGTGACGTGATTAACCCAAATAATACCCATACTGTGAAAGAGGAGGTGGGGGAGAGCTTCAAGGGAGGTCAGATACGTTTCTTAAGTTGGATAATAAGCTGCAGATTAGTGATGATGTTGTATCTTATGTCTTCCTGCTGCTCTGCTAGAATGCATGTGATGTGGAATGTCGGATGAATGAAAGTAACTTGTTAATAAGATAAAACGATAACCCCATCAGGAGCATCTGTCCTGCTGCTCAGCCCTCACCCAACTGACATTCACAATCCTCTAACATTCCATTCATCCGACATTCCACATCACATGCATTCTAGTTGAGCAGCAGGAAGACATAAGATACAACAGATGACTGCATAAGAGATCATAATTCCTGGGAATGGAGAGTGAAGGGACTGTGGAGAGATTGAGAGGACTCTGGCAGGAGAATATGTACATTTTGTAGTATATTAACCCCCAGTTGCCAACTGGTGCTGAATGCTCCTCACAGACAGGCCCAGCAGATGGATCAGCTGTAAGGATGGAGGTGCCTAAAGAGGCGGAGTCAAGCACAACATATGGTGGTGAATAGCTGAAGCATTCCAAGAGCAGGTTTTTGTCACAGTCAACTTGATCTCTGGGAAATGTGATCCGCACAGTCACTATCCACGTATTTAAGTAATCTATGTGAAAATGTAACCTTACTCAAAGGGAGGTGAAGGACTTCCATGTTTTTCCACTGATATGTGGTGATACCAGAATAAACATTGTGCCCAACTGTAGCATTTCCCTACACTGAGTACTGATCGTATGCGTTTCCTCGCTATAAATCTTACTTTTCATAACTCTTTAGGTAAAGTTTTAGGCAAACAAAGCACGTACAAAACACATAAGCTTCATTATGACATGCCTCATACTGACTCATAATGTACAGTATAGCAGCAATAGTGTTGTGTTTTAAAGTTACACCATAAAGTACTATATCGGGAAGTACATTTTGGAAGTTGCACCACCATGGTTCCAAGATCTTCTGATACTTTCTGTCTTGCCTATTGCGTTGTACACCATCTCTTCCACTTTTGCAGAGTAGTTTACGCCTCTCAGCAACTCTCCATATGGTAGGGCTACATCTCAAATTCCGTGGCGTGTAATGTGTCTTTGGGTGACCATCATTCCCATGACAGCCAGAGTGTAGGATCCACACGTAACCTCCCACTCCCCCCTTACAGCAAGGATCACTGCTTTGTGTAGAGTTGTCGATTGTCCCACTATCACTTCCAGTGTTTTGTGTATTTGGCTGCGGTATCATACCACTGTGGGGTATTCCCATAGCATATGAACAATGTTACCCACAGCAGAATTGCATTGTGGGAAGCTTGGATGACGATTTCTCCCCAAGTGCTAGAGTTTCTTGGGACCATAGTTGATTCTATGAAAATTCTTGAATTATATTATCTTGAGGAGCTAAGAAATTGCCAGACATCTTGAGGCCATTTTGACTTCTGTCCAGTCCTTTCTTCAAGGTTGCTTAGTTCATGTTTCTATCAGTTTCTCAGATCTTTTAGTGGCTCATTAGTGTTAATGATCAGTGACATGGATGCGCTGAAAATACCCTTTCTACCAAGTCTCAAGTGTATCTTTCAATGCACACAGAGCATTGCTCATTTGTAAATACTAATAACATTGGGACTTGTGCAGAGTGCATTTAGCTGACAGCTACTCCAAGGACTTCAAATAGTTGTTAGACCGTACATGCCCCAACTTTGAAATCCCTTGGAGCGTGCTCTTACCTTAAGGACCAAAATATATAACAAAAGGGAAGCAGGAAAACGTACCTTTTTGTGGCAGGCGTCGCACCAAGAGGCCCTGTAAATCAGGAACGGTTCTCAGTTCATGTTTACAAAGTCTTACTTTTACATACTTTGCATATCATTTGATGTACCTTGATGAGGTGCAACTGTGTGTTTTAGCTTTTTGAATCTTGAAGACACCCTACCATAGTCTAACATAATCTGTGCTGCATTATTCAATCAGTCAATCAGAGTACTTGTAAAGCACGCTACTTACCCATGAGGGTGCCAAGGCGCTGAGGGGAGGGGGGGTGCTGCTACTGCTCGAAGAGCCAGGTCTTGAGGAGTCTTCTGAAGGCGAGTAGGTCTTGGGTCTGCCGTATGTGGGTAGGGAGGGTGTTCCAGGACAGGTTATTGACATGCCTCATATTTTCAAGGCTCAGCTCATGTACAGGCTCAACTGTCCCTGTTAATTTATTGGTTCACCCACCTCTGCCTTGCGCCATAGTCAGGCCCGCTGGAATTATGTGTCAGGAGAGGACTAAATTATGCAGCAGGGTTGAATTATGCAACAAGAAAAGGCAAGTTATGAGGCATGAAGTTGCACATTTCGTTATAGTATTGCTTTATTATTTTGACATTTCACACATGCTAACACTATCTGGGCAAATGTTTCACCTCATTAGAACCAATTTACAGCCAAATGCAACAAAAAGCAACAGAAAGGTGACCAGTCAACCTGTCTGAAGGGTTTTCCACTTCGCAGCAATACAGATAGTCCCAGTTTTTGACATTGTTACTCAAAGTATTTAATGTTTTTTTTAATTATTTTTCAGATTCCTAAAGATGATCCTGGATCATGTATTCCTTGGGCCATAGATGTGTAAACGAAAATATGGAGTTGCGATAAAGTTTGAAACAAATGTCATCTCATGTGACAATCCATCACATTTGTATTCCAACACCATGCCACAATGATTGAGGCGACCATGATGACCCGTTATATCTTTAACACAATGTACCTTTAAGTAGTCTGAACATCTATGCATGTACCTTCTTTATCTAACAATCTTTCATAATCTGTAATCGCTTAAAATGTAGAAAATGTATCAACAAACTAAAGATGAGGAAAGAAAATGTGTAATTGTGTTTTCAACCATGTGTAGAAAATGCTTAGAAGTGACTGGCATTTAAAATAATGTGGTTTCCATAGAGCATCATGCTCCTGATTGGCTTTTATGGTGGTGCCATTGCCAGTCTCGCTTAGCAGGTAACTGCGTCTATGCCATTCAGGAGCATAAGTCTCAGGTAATATCCACAATTCGTCTGGTGCTGGTATACTTCTGGAACTGCTGAGCAAAAAGAAAATGTATTTCAAATATCTAGTACCTAAAAAAGTAGGAATTCAAATTTGAAACAGTGAATGTTAAGGACTACAATTTGAAATGACTGACCTGCAACCAATTAAAAGTTTTCTTTATACAGGAGTGCCCTATAATTATGCAAAAATGGATCAATAATTGTATACGGGCTATTTCTTTGTTGCATAATAGACCTTACACATGGATTAATTAAATAAACAATGAGCATTGAAGCAACACTACATGGCCTACATCCAAACAGCAGTGAAATAGGGCGTAAACACATTAACTAGTTGCGATATGAATGAAAATTATTTCCATGACTTAAAAAAATGGCAACATGTTGGTACGTGTGACGAGGTAATGTAGTTTTACGAAGAACAACACATTCATTAACCTTCAAATTACTAACCCCATGGAGGGCGAGTCAAACTAGGTCAGGCTATGGGATGGGCAACTGAAGGTAGCAGCATTAAAGGGAATCGTTAAATTGAGAGACTTTTTTTAAATGGAAAATATGCTAGATCTAATCATCTGGCACAAATTTAGCCTAACAGTGACTCAGCAATATCATCTTCAAAAAGTTTATTTCCGGAGTGGCCAAGATGGCGACCGAGACAGACGTGGGTCTGTGAAGCTCCCGGCCCGAGTCCTCGCCCAGACCTATTAACAGCACCTGAGATCCCCGAAACAGGGCCGGCGGGGCTACAGAGGTGTTGGACTCGCTGGCCTGCTCCGCAAACGCGGCGAGTGGAGGCACCTGAATTGCCGCGGGGTCCCGTCCGCCACGCAACGCGACCGGCCTGCAGTGTCATGGTGGCTGAGGTCGCGGATTGACGGGCGCGGTTCCCCGCCGGTGCAGCAGTTGCACGCAGAGGAGCCGAGGAGTGGTTGCCGGGAGCGGCTGCGGGGCAGTGAGGTGGAGGCAGCCCCAGGCGGCGACGGAGCGGAGCGGGCCACCCTCCGGTGAATCGAGAAGGCGCCCGCCCGGAGGGCGCGAAACTGGAACCCCCAGCCTACGGACCCACCATGGGAAGCCACTCTCACGCCAGGATTGGGAGGCTGCCCGAGAGGCAGCTGTATCACAGGCGACAGCCCCAGGAGCCCAGTGGAAGACGGGTGACGGTCGCAGTCACCCGCGGACCACTGAGACCAGGTCAGCCAGCACCGGGGCTAGTGCGCGAAAATTGAGCCCCAGGCTTTGGGGCGTAGCCGGCGGGGCCCGCTCTGCAGGCCAGGGACTTCCAGGGGTGCTATCAATGGGCCGCTTGACACCAGCGCACCAGCACGGGACCACACCTCAGGCCCGTGGATCCGACACTAGAGGCGGCCGCCTCGAGCAACGGCAGACATCTGCGGCGCGCTCCCCGGCGGGCTGCGTTGGAGCCCGGCTAGGGGCCGCGAAAATTGAGCCCCGGGTTTCGGGGCCTGCGGGTGAAGGTCGTGGGCGGGCCCAGGCTGAGAAAACCACACGAAGTGCACCAGAAGGGGGAATCAGGAACCACACCGGGCCTCACATCCCGGCGACAGCTGCCAATGGACAGTGCCTGAGGCGGGGCGGTCGGAGACACTAGCGGGCTGCGGCGAACGTGGCAGCAGACGCCGGCACAACAGCGCCAGGTTGCACACAAGACCTCTGGGCCTAGCGGGGGTGCCCGCTCCGCCCAAGATCATCTGCCGGCCCTGGCGAGGTGGGGCTCGACGAGTACACGACAGGGATCCATTGCCATTATCAGGGTCCCCAGATTTCCAGCTGCTATGAGTCCTAAGACGGGGAATGGCGAGGGGGCCCATTCCAACCGGGCCTTAGTGACGCCAATGAAGGCGTGTTGCCCTTGCTCAGCCAGGGTGTGAGCCAACGGTTCTGTCGGGTGTAGAGCGCGCCCACTCAGAGACAGCTTCTTTAGTGGTGGGGTGCAGTTCGCGGCCCCTCGGGCTGACTGACGCGGCTACCATGACGTTGGGGTCCCGCAGAGGAGGCCGCACGATCACGGACATGCTGGCTAAAGGAGCCCAGAAGGGAGAGATGAGCCCAACGACCCTGGTGGCGGCGAAGGGCGCGCCGGGGCAAGAGGAAGACGGGGCACCCATCACTAAATCGTTTCTGGAGACCCTTTTCAACACATTACACGAAGACTTCCAGACATTAAAGCAGGACATGGCTGGAGAGTTTCGGCGTGACGTGGATGGCCTGGGGGAGCGGGTGGCCGCAGTGGAAGACGCTGACCACACTAGAAGTGAGGCAGCTGCAACAAGAAGTGGTACGTCTCAGAGAACAGCAGGTAGACTTGTAAGCGCACACGGAGGACCTTGAGAACCACTCCCGCAGAAATAATATACAGGTCCGGGGCGTGCCACTTAAGGCGGAAGGGACTGATGTTTCCCTCTTCTTGCAGGGCCTGTTCAGGGATATCTTGGGCGAAGGGGAGGATTTTGATATCCGCATCGACTGGGCGCACAGGGTCGGATTGGCGCGCCGAGCACCCGCCCCCCCCTGGATATCCTGGCGTTTCTTCCTGACTTTCCATTAAAGGAACGCATCCTCCAGGTGGCCCGCACAAAACAACCCCTCCGCTTACCATGCCCATCCAGAAGCACTGTACCAAGATCTCTCGCCCATCACCCTGCAAAAGCACAAGGCCTTCAAACCAGCCACCACATTGCTGCGGGATAAGGGAATTCCTTACACATGGGGCCATCCCTTCTGATTAATCTTCAAGTGGAACGGAGTCCTACAACAACTTAGATCTCTGCGGGACAACTGCGCATTGCTGGGCATAGACAATGACGGCGACACGCATTCGGAAGGTCCCTCGGAACGACCCTGGCAAAGGAGTTCACCACGGCCCTCAAGAGACGGATGGCAGCGGGTGGAGCGCAGACACTCGCCGAACGTGCTCCACAAACCGGATCAAGCGACGGTGGCGCAGGAGCAGGCAGCCGCCATCGAGGAGGTATCCAAGGACACGGCGACGTCGGATTAAGCGCCTGGGACATGCACCTTGCCCTGGCGCACTGGCTTCTGCAGTAATCAGTAAGGGGGTTTCTTCTTTGCTTCAGGATCAGCAGGTCTGGGGGGATGGGGGGGCGAAGAGGTCGCCACCGCCACACACTCCTCCACGTAAAGACTCCATAGGCCTGAACTGTATACGGATAGGCCTGGGACTGTGACAATGTTGGGTTTTCAGTTGGGTTAGGGGAGGGGGACTGGGGGACTGGGGGTGGTGGAGGAGGGGGTCTATGGGTCGGGAGTTTCAGTTGGGGTTGGGGATGGGGGTTGCTGGGGGGTGGGCTGGGGGGGAGGAGGGTGTTCGGGGAGGGACAGTTCTGGGGAATGGGGGGAACTCCCCGTTTGGTACATCCGAGACAGGGTAACAATGGACTTGGAGTCCGGAGACCTCTTGACATACAGTGCAACCCTACAACTTCCACATATGGCGGACTCCACGTTAAGGGTTCTTACCTTGAATGTTAAGGGGCTTAACAACCCCATCAAACGCAGGGCCGTCTTGTCTTACCTAGAGAATTCTGCGGCAGAAGTGTGCCTACTTCAAGAAACTCACCTGCTCCCCAAAGACTGGCACAAGATGCGCTCCAGGGCCTTCCCGTTCCAATACAACTCTTCAACACCTGAGAAAAAGGCTGGGCTGGCCCTTCTAGTGGCGCGGCCTTTCAAAGGGCAGGTAGGAGACAAAGTTGCCAAAATTAAAGGGAGATTCCTAGCTTACAACATCCAGATAGGTGGGTTAGCGGTGGTCGTGGGGTCACTTTATGCTCCAAACTCTAAACAAGGACTATTTCTTAAAGGAGCTCTAGCAGATGCACTAGCATCCAATACCAAATCCATACTGGTGGGTGGAGACACTAACTTAGTGATGGACTCCAACAGGGACAGGTCGGGCCACTGATTTGGGTTTACAGGTGCGATCTCTGTTGAAGGGGGTCAGTTGCTAGCGGATAGGGGGTATGTAGATCTATGCAGAAGACATCACCCACCACTCCTGGATACACCTATTATTCACACTTACACCACACGTATGCTCGAATTGATCACTTCTTTGGGAACACAGAATTGGCCCCTCTGGTTGAAGACATCGAGGTTCTTCCGGCAGCA
Source organism: Lissotriton vulgaris (assembly GCF_964263255.1). Taxonomy (NCBI): domain Eukaryota; kingdom Metazoa; phylum Chordata; class Amphibia; order Caudata; family Salamandridae; genus Lissotriton; species Lissotriton vulgaris. The sequence goes on from NC_141687.1 coordinate 387,917,825, forward strand.
CTCTCCGATCACGACGCTCTCATGACACACATGCGAGTCCCACGAATCGCGATGCAGAAAGGCAGATGGCGCCTCAAGGAAACCCTCTTGCAGCGCAAAGGGGTCACACAACAGCTCCACGACCCCATCACAGAATACCTGCGCACGAACGATACCCCTGAGGTCCCACTGACAGCGATGTGGGGTGCACTTAAGGTGGTGGTGCAGGGAGACTTAATCGCAGTGGCCGCTACGGAAGCCAGGGAATGTAGAGACAAGCGACAGTCCCTTTCTGTGCAGGTGCTTGAGTTGGAACGGGCTCATAGCAGAACCGGGGCCCCCAGGATGTGGCGTCAGCTTAAAGCAGCTAGGGCCCAGTTGGCGAGCCTAGACCTGGACAGAGCAGAATTCGCGGCTCTACGCTTACGCCACACGTATTACGTAGGTGGCGACAGAACAGGTCGCTTGCTAGCGAGCCAACTCAAGGCTAAGACCCTACGTTCCAAAGTCTCTTCCATTCAGACTCAAGAGGGGCAAACAACCCAAGGGTCGACCAGATCGCGGAGGCGTTCTAGGCATTTTCTGCCTCCCTGTACGTGGCAGAGCCCCCCCCCCCGTACAGGGGGCTGTGGAGGCCTACCTAGAGGAGGCGGAAATCACACCTCTCAACGAGGCTAACCGGGGCTCTCTGGATGCGCCTATCAGAACGGAAGAAGTTATTGCAGCAATTGCGCGCCTTAAACCGCTCAAAGCTCCGGGACCTGATGGATTCTCGGCGGGCTTTTACAAAGCATTCTGCCCCCTATTGACACCGCTATTAGCCAGACTGTTTAACTACTTCCAAGGTAAAGGCTCTATTCCCCAGGACATGCTGGAGGCCAACATCGTGATCCTTCCCAAGCCGGGCAAGGACTCATCTCAATGCGGGGCCAATAGGCCCATTTCGCTCTTTAACCTGGACCTCAAACTATTCACTGGCATACTGGCGGCGCGACTGGGTCCCTGTCTGCAAGGCATCATCGAGCCAGACCAGGCCGGATTCATCCCGAACAGGCAATGTGCGGACAATACCAAACGCCTGTTCCACGTCAACGACTCGGATGCAACCCTCCTATCGGTCAACGCGGAAAAAGCGTTCGATAGGGTGGATTGGGGGTATCTTGACTCAGTCTTGGCGCGGTTCGGGTGGGGGACCGATTGGCCCCCCAGGCGGCGTTCAGAGTTAGCGCGGTGCGCTCCCAGCCATTTAACATCCAAAGGGGCACCAGGCAGGGGTGCCCACTCTCGCCCCTGCTGTTCGCGTTATACATCGAACCCTTCGCGCAGAAGGTTAGCGATAACCCGGCCATTGTCGGTATTCCGTTTGGCGGGGAACCGCAGACCATAAGTCATTACGCGGACGATATCCTCGCAGCTGTAGAAGATCCAACGAGGTTGGTATCAGCATTCCTGACGGAGATGGAGTCGTTTGGAAAAGTGTCGGGTTTCAAGATGAATGCCGAGAAATCCGTGATCTTACCTTTGGGCGGAACGCCCGCATGGCTAAGCGCGGTCGGCAGTGCTACGGAGGCCTATCATCCCGTATGTCGTTGCCATACCTGGGCATATCCCCGACACCAAGCACAGCCCAAACGGTCGAACAAAATTACACGACCCTGCTCACTCAACTGCAGGGTGATCTGACACGGTGGCGTCAGCAGCCACCCTCTTGGCTGGGGCGAGTAGCGGCAATCAAAATGTCATTGTTACCAAAAGTCTTATACTTGTTTCAAACCATCCCGGTGACACCGCCGATAGGACTACTCAAAAAACTACAAGACAGCATAAGGCAATTCGTCTGGGCTGGTAAAAGACCCCGACTTCGCAGGGACCTGACCACGCGCGCCACATCGGAGGGTGGCATAGGGGTTCTCGGCCTACTTCGGTACTTCCAAGCAACGCAACTCTGATACCTTCTGGAGTGGAGCCGACCTGAATCAGAAAAACGATGGCTATTTCAGGACCGAGCATTGGGCCAAATGTCCTTGTGGAAGGTTCCATTCTTGAAACACACCGACAGGCCCTCGTATCTCAAGAGATCGCCCATCACCCGAACAGTGATGCAAGTGTGGGACAAGGTAGCGGTTACACATGGCCTCACCACCTTTCCATCCCCGATGACGCCACTGTTTGATAACCCGGCCTTTAAGCCAGGAACGGTCCCTGGGTCGTTCCAACAATGGAGGTCATCGGAGTGCAAGTCGGCTGGTCATCTCTTCGACCTTGACGGCTTCATGCAAATAAACACCCTACAAGACTTCTACACGCTCCCCCAGATTCGGCGTTTCCAATACTTCCAGATCAGGCACTGGCTTACCGCAAGAGAGGTGTTGCCCCACGAGAGTAGACATCTCACAGCTTATGAAAAGGGCTCCACACGAAAAGGACGGATAAACAGGTGATCACGGACCTTTACAAATTGCTCCGCCCGCCCCCGTCAACCTCGCGCTCCGCGGGCCAAAAGCGATGGACATTTACTTCAGGGCCCACCACACTGCCCGAAACGTAGCTAGCAAAGAATCAGCAGTAAAGATAGCATATTACTGGCACCTGACACCTGCACGATTACACCAGAGAAATCCGCGCCGGGACCCGACATGCTGGAGAGGGTGCAGCCAAATAGGAACACTTACTCACATACTGTGGGAATGTGCGGACGTAAAGGAGTACTGGGAACAGGTGCTACGTGACATAGATAAGCACTTTGAGACAGAGATCCCCCGATTTCCAGCATATGCACTGTTAAGTCTCCCCAACGCAATCACATTCCCCGTCAAGTCACTCAGAGGGAAGCAGATGGGGGCAGCCACATAACATATCCTATCACTATGGGGCACCAAGAGATCACCCACACCCACGGGGTGGCTTCACAGGCTTTGGTACATAATGGGCATGGAGCGGATACAAGCCTCCCTTACTCAGACACGGGACACCTTCCTGGATACGTGGCAGCCCCTGGTCTCTCTCCTGTCGGATGAATTTAACGAACTCACATGCCCAAAATACCTCAGGGTACTTCGCCTGGCAGACAAATTCAGGAGGGACACAGAGACCTCAACCTAAAACTCACACTGTATATATACCTCATAACGATTGATAGCTACCTATTGACCATACCGCGGGGAGGGATACGGGAGGCAGGGGGCCGGGGAGGTTTGGGTAGGAGGGAAAGTTGGTTGTTGATGGGGTTGTTTGACTACATTGTCGGCCGGAACCGGGCTCTTAACCAACTTCATGGACACATTCTCTTACATCGACGTGAGGCTCGCCCTCGGGAAGGAAGGGAGGGAAGCCAGGTAGAAGCTTTGGGTGTCCTTTGCACTACTCATTTGCCGACTTGTCAATGTTTGATGCCAGAAAATTCTATAAAAATGATTTAAACAAAAAAAAAAAATTTTTACTTCCAATATCTTCAATTGATTACTTCATCAAGGCTTTATTATCAGCATATTTGCAGAGATATTATTAAGTGAAACTTTATGCCATTTCCAGAATTTTAGATTTAATTACTCAAGAATACAATATCACATATCCAATGCTTTCTCAACAGAATGGAAAATAAAATGAAACAAGAATGCTCGATCAGCAAATGCAAGAAATTGTAAAGATTTTATCACAGTAGCTACAGGTAGTTGTAACAAGTGTTTAATTTGCAAAAGAATAAGTGCAGAGGAACGCAGTTTTGCTCAGAAGCACACGGCTGGTACTATCAAATGTCAGGGTGCTGAATCTTTATTCCCTCCATCTTTATCTCACTCCACAGGTTCTTTTTAATTCCTGCATTCTAACTTAGTCACATTTTTCTGTCTTTCTCTTCCCCCATAATTCCCTGTTTTTTGTTTTTCTCCTCCTTGCTCTGGTCCAAAGTCTCTTGAAGAAAAATAAATACCGGTCCCCAAAAAAGAATATCAATGGGCCCACCGGCTAGCACCAGCTCAAATTAAGCACTAGTTATAACTCTGGCGGGCCCTGCCTTCACCTAGCTTGTGGAAAATCGCCTGCCCTATTTAGGTATGACCAATTGCTCTATGGCAAATTTCTGACAACTGTGCTCTGGCCAACATGGAGAGAGGAATTTTGTTATAAATTAAAGGTGTCATGTCGGCCCGCACATCATCAAAGGTTATTGATATGCAGGGAGTTAATTGCCAGCAGCTTGTGGACATTGTTTCTTTTTCCTACCTTGGTTGGCCATTTCTCGCTTTGTGGATCGAAAATCTGCATCAGGAGGCTAGACATAAATATTGTGAATCACCTGTTGCTCTATAGTGGCTAACCTGCTGCACACAGGCCTTTGCCAGTGCCCTCATACACATATCTTTTTGTTATTTGATTGCTGATATGCAAATAAAGGTAATTCTGGAAATAGTTCTCTGAAGTGGTCACCCACTTTAAATGTATTCCAGTACTTGTGATGTTACTTTGAGGGGAATATTGTGAAAGTTTTTTGTACTTTTTTCCACAGCTTTTTTAGTATTTGTTCCTAATACCCATGTTCAATACATTTGTGTTTCATATGGGACTCTAGTTCAGTTTTTGTGTTATTTGTAAGTCTCAATTTTTGACTGTACAAGAGACGTTCTTTAAGTGGCAGTGAATGAAAGCTAGTTGCAGGAAGTAAACTATTTTTATCTGTTTCCTTTACATATGATGTCATTGGGCAATTAGTTTTTAATATTTTCTAGACTTCTGTCCAAGGATCTAATTACAAGTAGCCAGACTCCTGGTGGCGGTCTTGCGACTGCCAAATTCCCACTCTAGTGGTCGTGCCGGCATGGGACTGCTGACTGCGCCAAGGAACCGCTGGTCCCTGGCGGTTGCGTGGCAGTCAAGAGGCATGTATATGCTTTGCAGAACCGATGCCGTCCCGCCAAGCATATTACGACTTTCATCTACGCCACTGATTTCAAGGAGGTCTTTCCTCCATGAAAATTGTGGCCAAGATGAACGAAAGGGGGCCTTGCAGGGCCCCATGGTGCCTCATGCCTTGTGGATACGCACAGAGTGGCACAATATGTACCCCCCTGAATCCATGCACAGAAGTTCCAGCACAGCAAACTCTTCCGAGTCCATGCCGTGCTGGAACTTTCATTGACGTCCCCATTGTGGTGCCTATTTTATAGGCAGCGCCATGGAAATGGCAAAGGAATCACCCGCCAATGGCAGACAGTAATTATTTGGCATGCAGTTCTCACGCGGATTGAGGGTCATGAGGTGGTCTAGTCTTATTAATGGATCTTCTAATTCTTATTCATGGAGGAGACTCATCTAGTGGGTACGCCAGCATCATTGTGCCCTTGTCTCTTGCTATTGATATTGGTTAACCCTGGTACACTGATACCTGAAGGGCTTAACATTCAGTGATTGCCCACTTAGACAGGTTTGTTTGAGAGAGTTCCCACCGCCTAACCAGTACCCACTCACTTTCCATCTTTAACAATGGAAAAATCATGTTCCATGCCAATTATTAAACACTGGGCACGCTCAACCATCTCATTCCCACTCTTAGACCTTTCTTGTCTGGCTCACACCCTGCCCCCTTTGGACAAAACTCTACAAACTCTGCTCATACCACCTCCCATTCCTACTCTAAGCAGCCTACTATCATATCACTTTACCCCAGAATCCTTCGCTCACTGCCACACCTTTACTAACAACAACCTCCTTCATTCAGAGTTCATCTACCCTAGCCATCCCTTCCACGCTTCCCTTCACAAGACCCTCAACATCTTACCTTCACTCCAACAACTTGTTCTCCTCCACATCTCTTATATAACACATGCCCTGCCTTTCCTCCACCCACCCCCTCCACCATTATATTCTATGGAACTTGTAATACGGCGGACCGGATATCCGTCACATTGAATCCCATCCACCAAGATTGTAATCAGGCCATAAGTGCTCTGGGGGATCAGTCAGCTTATTCTGGATCAAGGCTTAAAATCAGTTGTTCAGGCATTGGTTGTACTTGGACTAGACTCAATCAATCAATCAGGAGTTTGAGACCTGTGAGGGTCTCAAGGCGCTTGGGGGGGGAAAGGTAGGGCAGCTCCGGTAAGTCAAAAAGCCAGGTCTTGAGAGCCCGTCTGAAGGTGTGCAGGGTTGGTGAGCGTCTCATTTCTACTGGGAGAGTGTTTCATGCTAGGGCTGCGGTGTAGGAAAAGGCTCTCCCTCCAGATCTGCTTCGGCGGACACGGGGGACCTCTGCCAGAGCGAGGTCGGCCGAACGGAGGTTCCTTTTGGGTGAGTGGAAAGTCATTCTGTTGTTGAGGTATTTGGGTCCGATGTTGTTGAGTGATTTGTAGGTGTGCGTGAGTAGTTTGTAGGTGACCCTCTTCTCGGCGGGGAGCCAGTGGAGTTCTCGCAGGTGTGGGGTTGTTAGACCTGTCTGCCTTTGAGTAGCCCCTCCTATTAATTATTTATTTTGCCCCTTCTTGCTCCACATAACCTTTCATTCTTTTTATGTCCACTAGATTTTTGAGGTGTTGACCTAGGGGGCTAGATGCTCTTTCTGTCCTCATAGTCCTTTTCCCTGAGGCCTAGGTGCCTTCCCTGACTAAAAACCCTCAAGAACCACAAAATGGTGGACAGTAACTGCCACTAACTGCCACCTTTGGAGGAAGATCGATAGGCTAGAATAGGGACCTTCCAGAACCTTCTGGACTTTGCTGGATCTCTGGAGGGGAACCTATATAAGGCGGAATGCGAGGCAGCCATTTTGTTGTTGACCAGTGATTGCTAGAGAGTGGAACTGGTGAGGAGGGAGGCGACTCTGAGGAGGAGGACAGCGCTTTACCAGGAGTGGGATTGACCTGTGGGCCGACTGATCTCCTGTACTGACCTGTTCCCACTGGTGTTGACCAAACCCTACCAGGGTAGCCCATTCCTAAAATCCTTGAACGACCTCCACAAGACATTCCAAGGGCTCTGAGGTCTCTGAGAAGAGTCACGTTTGAAAGAAGGGAAGAAGTCTAACCCTGAAGGATCATTCTTATAAACTGCGGCGCTGAGTGCTTTTCCCCTAAGGCATTTAAGGAGCTAGCACTTCCTTCTTCAAGGACTCACCGTGCGTGAACCTGGTGTGTCCAGCTGACAACTCTGCGCGGGGTAAGGGCGCTCTGTCCGGCACAGACTTCCTCTGCGAGTTGGTGAAGTGCAGGGAGGCATTCGAGGAAGTGAGGCAGCGACGGTGGAGGCGAGTCGAGAGAGGCGGGGCCCCGGCGTGAGGAGACAGTGAAGAGGGAGCGGCCGGGTGAGTGCGCCGGAAGAAGTGCAGCAGCGTCGTCTTCTGTGCAAGCCCAGCAGTCTGTGAGGAAACGCCAGGGGTAGTGCCACAGCGTCGACGGCTGCGCAGACTAAGAGGTGCCGATCACTGAGGAGTGCACCGGGCGGTGAAGTCTGCTTCCATCGATCCTTACGAGGGAGGAACATCTCAACCCGGGACAGAGACAACAAGAACCCAGAGTGTCAGTAGGCGCCATTGTGTCCCCAGATATCGGCGTCATTGAAACTTAACCGGCCAACCTATTCTGAAACAAGTAAGCCGGGGCCGCATAACTGGAGGGAGGTGGGGACCGTCACGGAGAGTGTGACGAAACGACGAGGGAGTCTGTAAATTACTCCTCAGGTGGTGAACTGGCTCCCGAGTAAGGGTATAGAAGTAAAAACATTACCCATTGTGACCGGATTTTCCCTGCCCAAACGAGGCTAAATACTGTTATTCTGCCTAACCCGGAGACCCGGAAAAAGGGGGCCGAACTGGGGTTAAAAAAGGGTGTAGGAGCTGCATCTGTCCTAGAAGCACAACGCTTGTTGAAAGGGGCCACATAGCCTAAAGTGGGTCCAGGGGCAAGTTAAAGTAGCCCTGAATCAGAGAAAGTAACTACCTGTTTATGCCCTTTTAGGCTCCACGTAGTACTGAAGGACTGGGTTTTCTTAAGACCCAGCGGTGCCAGGGATAACACCTAAAACCTTCGTGGGTAACCTGTTCCGGCGTACAAATGACAGAGGCACAGGACACTTCCTTCGGCGTCAAAGATTCGAGGTTTATTACTGCAGGGAACACAGAAGTCTCAAGAAGTACAACATGTGTAGGTTCGAGGAGACTGCTTCAACTTGTATCTGTGGATCGCTCCTTTTATACAGTTTTCATGCATAAGATAACATAGTACACAAAGGTTTATAACTCGGTTCCCATCGTAAAGACCATAAGGGGTTGCTTCCATGTATTCAGGGCCCGGAACATAAGTACAGAAACGTTTGGTAGTTCCCAACTGTAAAAGCCCATCTTCCCACCATTAGTACATTCCAATCAGCAGTAAACAAATCGAAGAAGGGACAGAAACAGGTGCAAAGAAAGGCAGGAACAGCGAGGAGATCGGAAAGGGTGTAAAAGGGGTGGTATCGGGAAACACGAGCTGCAGGCATCAAACGGGACGTGTCTAATGAATGCACAACTAAGACAATAGACCGGCACGGCAAGATGAGCCTTAATCGGGGCCATCTGCCTTACAGTGCCATCCCCCTCAAGAGTTTGGGAATCCCAGGGTCGCGAAGCGGACAGCGTCCGTTCGCTGGCTACTTGAGGGCAAGAAACAAAATGGATGCCGTATCTAAGATGGAACCCGTGGGCTCGGATGAAGAAACCCACGAAACAAACAAACGGTTTAGGCTACCACAGCGAAAACGCGTACACCCACTAAACTCGTCATTTGCGGTTCATAGATACCAGACTCGACCATATTCGTGCGAGTCGAAAACATCACTTACGATCGTCACGGAACCTCAGTACAACAAGTCATTGGGTGACATTACCGAAGCTGGGATGTAAACCTGTACAAATTGTATGAAATACCCATGAGACTGTGGTGGTAAAGTTTAGCTTCTTTGTATTGCAAGAGAGTTTGACAATTGCAGAAACTTGATCTAGGATTGTAGTGTGTGGAAAACTTATTTAAATTACAGGATCATATCCTAGAAATGTTGGATGGGGAAGAAAGGTTGCTAATGTCATAAAAATGTAATGTAAAGTAATAATGACATGTGAGAATATATGATGTATTGAAACCTGATAATAAGTCGTAAATTCAACAAAGAGTTTTTATAAAGCAGACCGTATTCTTCTAAATTTGGTGTAGCGTCCTTATTTTTAAGTGGATGGATGTTATGTTACTGAAGGGTGTGACGCAAACTTAGCACATGTTCCTTGGAGTTAGGCCTTCCCACTTAGTGCCAAGCTACCTTATGTGACTGGGAGGTCCCAGGTCCAACAGGGGTCATGTGTTTGTGGCGCAGTATCCCTAAGATGAGCCGGTCGGCCACATTCTGGATGGTTTGGAGTTTGCGTAGTAGGGATTTGTTGATTCCTGCGTAGAGGGTGTTGCCGTAGTCGAGCCTGCTGGTGATGAGTGCGTCCACTTGAAAATCTTTGCTCTCGAGGCAGTTCAAAACAGGTGGAGGAGATATCATTGATTTGGCAGTTCATGGAGAGGGAGGAGTCCAGAATTATGCAGATGTTTCGAGCGTTGTCCATAGGGGTGGGTGGGGGTCCGAGGCAGGGAGGCCACCATGAGTGGGTCCAAAGATGAGAACCTCGGTCTTTTTGGAGTTGAGTTTGAGGCAGTTGTCCTTCATCCAGTTGGCCACGTTCCTCATTCCTTCCTGGAAACTGAGTCTGGTGTCTTCTGGGTTAGTGGTGAAGGAGAGGATGAGCTGGGTGTCATCAGCGTAGGACACAATGCTCAGTCCGTGCTGTCTGACGATGGCGGCGATCGGGGCCATGTAGATGTTGAATAGAGTAGGGCTCAGAGACAATCCTGGGGGAACTCCGCAGATTATGTTGGTGGGTTCGGAGAGAAAGGGGGGGAGCCTGATTCTCTGTGTTCGGTCGGAGAGGAAGGAGCAGATCCAGTTGAGGGCGTTTCCATGAATTCCTGCATTATGGAGTCTGGTGGTTAGTGTGCGGTGTGAGACGGTGTCGAAAGCTGCGGAGAGGTCCAGGAGGATGAGGGCTGCGGTATGGCCCTGGTCCAGCAGCATACGGATGTCGTCGGTGGCGGCGATCAGGGCTGTCTCGGTGCTGTGGTTGCTGCGGAAGCCGAATTGGGATGGGTCCAGGATGCCATTGTGTTCGATGAAAGTTGTCAGCTGGGAATTCACGAATGTTTCAGTGACTTTGGCAGCGAAGTGGAGGAGGGAGATGGGCCGGTAGTTCTTGAGGTCAGTTGGGTCGGCTGATGGTTTTTTGAGGAGGGGCATTACTTCTGCACGTTTCCAGTCCATGGGGCAGGTGCCCGAGGCCAGGGAGGAGTCGACGGTGCGGGCTAGCTCTGGAGCGATGGCCATGGAGGCTCTGTGGAAGATGTGAGGGGCAGGGGTCCGTGGGAGCTCCTGAGTAAGTTTTGTTCATGGTGGTGGCAATAAGTTCGATGGACGCGGGGGACGAGGTGGTGATGGTCAGCTTGGCGGAGGGAGTGGCCGTAGGGGTGTAAGCATTCATTGGTTTGTTGAAGTTGTCGTAAAGGGTCATGATCTTCTGGTGGAAGAAGGTGCTGAGCTTGTCGCAGAGATCTTGGGAGGGTGTGATGTCAGAGGCTTCGCAAGAGGGTTTGGTGAAATGCTTGATGACATTGAAGAGTTTGCTACTGTTGGCTGCATTGGCGTTGATTTTTTCCCTGATGAAGGTTCTTTTGGTGTCTCTTATCAGCTGGTGGTAATTCTTCATGGCGATCTTGTGGTCGGTGAGCGCTTCCGTGGTCTTCTGGTTCCTCCACGTTTTCTCGTGGCGCCTGCCTGCACGTCTGGCCTCTAGGAGTTCGGTGGTGAACCAGGCCGCTTTTGGAGGATGTTTAGTAGTGGTCTGCCGGAGAGGGGCTAGTTTGTCGGCGCAGCTGGTGATCCACCGGTGGAGTTCCTTTGAAGTGGCATCCATGTCTTCGGTGGCTGAGGGGGGCGTGAAGGAGGGTGGAGTTAAGGAGGTCCTCTGTGATTTTACTCCAGTTTTGTCGAGGCGGGCGCGGGGTTTGTTTGGGTGCGGTGCTGGATGTGAAAGTGAAATGGATGCAGTGGTGGTCTGTCCAGGAGTGCCGGGTGGTGTGGGTGAACCGGATGTTCGACCCTTCAGCGAAGATGGGGTCTAGAGTATGTCCTACAATGTGGGTGGGTGTGTTTACCAGTTGATTGAGTCCCAGGTTGGAGAGATTCTCAAGCAGCGCGTTGGAGTCGGGGTCCTGGCGGTTCTCGAGGTGGAAGTTTAGATCTCCGAGCAGAATGTAGTCCGTGGAGGCGATGGCGTTGGAAGCGGCGAGTTCTGTGATGACGGTAGTGGGTTTGGCGCGAGGTCCTGGTGGTCTGTAGATGAGCGTGCCCCGTAGCATTGTCCTGGGGTTGATGTGGATCTGGAAGTGGAGGTGTTCTAAGTTGGGAAGAGTGATATTGGGCTGGACGTTGAGAGTTGGAAGGATGTTTTGTGTGCGATGGCGAGGCCACCTCCCAGGCGGTTTGGGCAGTCTATCCTCTTGAGATTGTAGCCGTCTGGTATAGCTGTGGCGATGTCTGGTACGGAGCTTGCGTTAGTCCAGGTCTCAGTGAAGAAGGCGACGTCAGGGGCGAGAGTGTCGAGTAAGTCCCATATCTCTATGGCGTGCCGGTGAAGGGATCGCACGTTGAGAAGGATGCAATTGATGGTGTTGGCGGGTATGGCGGCAGGCGGAGCTTTACTGGCTGTGGGCGCGGCGTCCATGGAGAAGGTGCTTCAGCAGTGAGCGCATGAGAAGGCTCCTTGTGTGTTGTCGGGGACTACAGGAACTCATATTCTCAGGCCTTGCTACTCTGAATAGGAAATTTGATCGCATCACACCTATCTTGCTTTCTCTCCAGTGGCTTCTCATTGAGGCGAGAGCTCAATTTAAAACTGCCTGCACCACACACAACACCCGCATTCTTCTTAGCACGTCTGCCTAACTGGAAAACTGAACATTTCGGGTGCAAAAGAGGGTTTAAGAAATACACACTCCCTTCTCCTGGAGCACCCAACCTTCAAGCGAGAATGACACATGAACCAATCATTCTCCAGAAGTGCCACAAGAATCTAAACTACCTTCCTCCGAGTCTCTTTATGACCACATGCCATGCTACCTTTAAAAAGTAATGTAAGGCTCTTCTCTAAGGAAGACACTTGGGCTAAATCTGTGATCTCCCACTCACTCACTTTCAAATGTCTGTTTTTTGCTTCTTCTGTGCTTTATTCCAAATATATTCTTGTGCAGATTGTTGGTACCTGCAATATTATAAAGCGCTCAGATGTCCCTGGACCATGTCCACACTATATAAAATCACAAGAATTATTATTAAGAAAAATAAAATAGAGTGCCACATTAGGGCCTTACCTGCCTCAGTGCTCCGCAAGACAGATACCCTGTCTTTATAATAAAAATCAGGCCCACACTGCAAACCTTTATGGATGTTTCACTCCTTGATCCTGTCATACATTGTCCTGGTCTATAAACCTCTGCCCTGAATGTATTGTTAACACTGTATCTTATTATCAAGTTAGAAAATGCAACTCTCTGTGTTCCTTTTTGTGCATTTATCATCGATGGAGGAGTTCCTTTTCGGTAACACTGTGGGGGTGACCTACGCTTTATGCAATTATTTTAGGTGTACTGTCAGCACCTCCATGCTCCATTGCCTTCAGAGTAACACAATTCATTCTCTCTCTAGCAACTCATGCCTTGATTCCATGTTTTAGAAACTTCCCGACATGTACCCAAAATTCTATTCTGACTTCCTCAAAGGTTTTCCACTCCTTTACTTACATATATCACAATTCTTGTATATACATTTTCCTTTCCAATAATACCCATAAACATTTTTGGCTGGCCTTAGGAAGCTGCCACAGTAGTTAGGGTGCACCGGACTTAAAAGCTACATGGGGGGTCGTGGCTTGAGCGGCGATGTGAGCAGACGTGCTCTGGTGGGGCTCCCGCTGCCACCGGCCTATATTTGCCATTTAAGCGGATTAAGGGATATCTAACCTCTCCCTTAGGTGCCCTAGAGGTGCGAGCGCATTGCGGTCGAGCGTTCGGCAGCTGGTCCGCACGAGCAGCGGCTCCGAAGCGACACCCAGAGCAGACCGGCAGATCCTCAAGAAAGGCGCCCCCCATTTTGAGAGCCTGGAGGCGGCGGACCCGGCCTCTGCCGATCGACGGGTGAGCTCTGCAGTGCAGACGGAGCGGCTGGCCCCGAGACACCCTGAGTGACGACCGTTGCTGACAGGCACCGGAGACTCTCCCCCGAAGCCCTCCTGGCATACGGGCGCTGGGGGAGGCGAAAACCTGCTCCTGAGGCCTGAGACGGGAGCCCTCCATTTCTGACTGCCCGGAGGTTGGTGACGCTGATGGCCTGCCTCTCCTGTCCTGTCGGGGACGGAGCTCTGGTGCTCTTGGAGTACGGGTGCCTTGCGGTCTGAAGCCTCACCGACGGCCCGCACGGAGAGCGGACAGTGGGAGATCCGGCGGCGGTGGACGGACCACCGGGAGCGGCGCTCCACCGTCCCGGAGGCCTGGCGGGGGCGGCCCCTGCTCCTGCTGCACCGAGGGTGAGCCTAACGGGGGAGAGCGGCTACGAGCCCGGGCCGCACTGCATGGTGGCCCGTGCGGACGGGTGTCTGGAAACCCGCAACACGCCCCATTCTACACCCGGGAGACTTGCGGACTCCGGGAGGGGCCGGTGCTTGAAGACCCACCATTTTGCAGTGCCCAGAGCCCTGAAGCGACAACCTGGTTGCCTGACCCAGCTATAGACCTCAGCGGCGTGCACTCCGATGAGGAGGTGGAGAGGAAAGATGGCGGCCTGACGGGGGATCCCCGGCGGCGAACCCGGCCTGGCAGAAGGTGAGAAGCAGTGCGGTGAGGTCCTGTGGTGTGCTACGACCGCCATTTTGGGAGCTGATGAAGAGCGACTGGGACAGGCGGTGGACTTGCGGAGTGGCCCGTGGAGCGCGGGACTCCCTAAAGAGTGACAGGGCGATCGATTGGTGGCCCTACCTTCGGGGTCTGGGCGGACAACACTACGCCTCGGAGGAGTGACTGATTGGCGGACGTAAGGGGGTGAAGTGGACCTGCCAGTGGGCCGGTGCTGCCCGGGCGTGGTGAGCTACGGTGATCGGGAGCAGCCCCCGGGAGATCCTGCGAAGGCGGGCATGGTTGCAAAGCTGAGGTGAGCTGCACTGATTCAACGGGGGGGGGGGCGAGAAGGAGCCTACTGTTGTCCATCTGCAGCGGGGGTCTGAAACCCGACCGGGGGTCCCTCGGGGGGACTGGGTGATCCTGCCCCCTTTACTGCATTCTAGTCAGTGCGATAATCACGGTGGGCCTACTCCCCCCCTGACATTGCCTGGCTTTGGCCCGGAGGTCGTGTGAAGAGGCCTACGGTGGAGGTGCTGTGGTGTGCCTGACTCCTGCCTGCTGGAGGCCCGACCCGCTCCCTGAGCAGGGGCATGATTCTCCCCTGGTCTGCCCAGCCGAAGGGGCGATGACGCATTCTAATAAAGGCACCAAGGCCGACCCGGCGGCGACCCCCAAGGACAACACTGTGGTGGCCATGTGGGGTAAGGCGGGGCCGCCTGCGGCCGGAGAGGGCCCGTCCCGGGCTGACTCGGAGTCCCCGCCAGTTATGAAGGCCTTCATGACCGCCTTTATGACTGAGCTAAAAGTGGAGATAGGGTCCCTGCGGTCTGAGTGCATTCCTGTGTAACTGAACTCAGAAACTTGGGGACCGAGTCAATGGTCTGGAGAAAACAATGGACACGCGTACGGAGGATCAAGAGCACCTGTGGCAGCGTCTGCTGGCCCTTGTAGAGCAGAACATCGAACTACAGATCAAACAGGAGGACTTGGAGAACAGAAGCCGGCGCAACAACCACCGCATCCGGGGAGTTCCGCTCGGAGAGGAAGGGGAGGACATCATGGACTATGTGGCGCAGCTCCTCCATGAGGTCTGGGGGGATGAAGATGCGTCACCCCCCACTCTAGATCGGGCGCACCGGGTGGCGGCTCCGGTGGGGAGGCCGGGTCTCCTGCCAGACATCCTGACCAGGGTACATTTCTTTGTGGAGAAGGAGGCAATATGGAAGAGCGCATGTGATCAACCAGACCTGCGATAAAATGGCCACAAAATTCAAATCTTTCAGGACTTGGCGCCTAACACTCTGAAGAGAAGGCGAGCATTCCGTCCTGTGACTGAAAAACTGCGGAGCATGAACATCGCCTACCAATGGGGGCATCCATTTGCGCTCATCTTCCAATGGGAGGGCAAACGCAGAGTCCTGAGATCCTACACTGAGGCGGCACAACTTCTCCGCATGCCGACATCTTTCCCGGCGAGCCCAGCCCGCCCTCCCAGTCGAAAGAGGACGCCGGCTGGCCCGGACTGGACCACGGTACAGAGGCGCCGGCGCACTCTCCCTGCGGCGGAGGCCTCACACAGCCAGGCCAAACAGGACATTATAGCCCACATTCCGTCTCTCTAAGGCGACAAGACTGAGTCTGACGGGGGTTCTCTTACAACTTGAAGCGGGTTCTGGGGTGCTGCCTTCCTCTTGGTGTGATGGTCTCTCACCTCCCGTTGCCGACCTCCGAGTCATGTTGTGGGGAGTCTGCTCGCTGTGTGCCCAAATTCCGGTGACAGGGGTCGGGCGGTGGGAGCCCCATGTCCAACTGTACTTTGAGAACACCACGACCCCCCTGACCTGCCCCCTAGGGAGTGACATCCCGGAGAGCATCCAAACCTGCGGGTGTAGGATGCCCTGTAATGGGGTCGGAGAACTTCGGCCCTGTTGGCCGCAATTGTTTTGTTTGAGTGACCGGCCTTCTTGGCTGCAAGCTTCTTGTTTTTCTCTTCTTTCCTGTCTCTCTTTTCTTCTGACTGGGACCTGGGGAGGGGATGCTGGATTATGGTGGGGAGTGAATGGGTGTGGACTCGTGTCTGGGGTGTGAATGGTGCGAATGGATTAGCGGCGATGGGATTGACAGCAACTTTTGATGGTACCTAATGCAGCTGGGGGCGTGCATGGCCCCCTGAAGATCCTGTCCCTCAACGTCAAGGGCCTTAACTCGCCTAATAAGCGCAAGCAGGTGTGGCATTATCTTGCCCGTCAAAACCCGGACATTATATTCCTACAGGAGACTCACCTTTTACAAGCTGACACTGTGCGCATGGCTCACCCAAAGTACCCCCTCCAATTCTGGGCGGCCACAGACACAAAGACAGCGGGGGTGGCGATATTGTGCAGGGCTGGCATCAGGCAGGGGGAAGACAGGCCTTTCCGGAGTGGTGATGGGCGCTTTCTCAGGGTGGGTGTGGAGGTGGGACGGCGACACCTCACCCTGTATAACGTTTATGCTCCCAATCAGGCACAGGACCGCTACCTTAGAGATCTCCTGAGAGAACATGTGCCACAGAATGGTTCCTCGCTTATTATGGGGGGGGGGACCTGAACTTAGTTTGGGACCCGAGGCTAGATCCGAGTGAGGGCTCGTTTAGTGGAGCTGGGGCGATGTCCTCAGAACTGCGTAAGCAATTTACAGACCTTGGGCTTTTTGACTCATGGCGCTACTTCTCCCCGGATAAAAGAGAATACTCATACTATTCCCACGCTCATCGTTCCTACTCTCGCATCGACTTCCTGTTCATATCCCCTGATCTCTCTCGCGACGTCCTAGGGGTGGAGATGTCTGATATCTCGATCTCCGATCACGCTCACGTCGAATTGCTCATACAAGACTCGGCAGCCGGTCCTCCCAGGGAGCGGAAGTGGCCTCTCCCGCCGAGTGTCCTGCGGGATGCGGCGGATGTTGAGGACATCCGAGAGGCCATCATTTCTTACTTCGAGTATAACGACCTACCTGAGACGCCCTTCCAAGTGGTTTGGGACGCCTTCAAGGCAACGATACGGGGTCATATTACGTCCCTTTTGATAGCAAGGGTGCGAGAGGCGCGAGCATTGAAGGACAAGTTGATGGAGGATCTGAGGGGGGCTGAGGCGCAAGATCAGAGCGTCTCTACTCAGAAGTCGAGGAGACATCTGGCCAACCTTAGGGGTCAAGGACTACTACGAGGCCCTCTATACAGAGGAGAGGCCGCCCCCCGAGCTCATAGAGGAAGTGGTGGAGAGTTATAGCGGCGCAACGCTACATCCTCAGTTTGCCCAACTCTTGGAAGATGCGATCACGCAGGAGGAGATAACTTCCGCGGTGCAGGAGCTTCACCTGGGGAAGACACCCGGGCCTGACGGCCTCCCATTATCCTTCTATCGCGTATTTCAGGCGCAGTTGGGTCCTCATCTGCTCCGCTTGTTTAATTCCTTCACAGACGAACAGGGACCGTCCCTGGATATGGGGATGGCTGAAATTGCTTTGATACTGAAGACGGGGAAGGATCCGGCCATGTGCTTGTCGTACCGCCCGATTGCCTCATTAAACACCAACTTTAACATTTACACTAAAATACTGGCGAAACATCTGGACCCCCGCATGCCCGGCCTGATCGACCCCGACCAGGTGGGTTTTATCCAAGGAAGACAGGGGGCTGACAATGTACGAAAAGTGGAACATCTTGTGGGCAAGGCCCACCATTGGCAGATCCCGGCCTGCCTCCTCTCCTTAGACACCGAGAAGGCGTTCGACCCAGTGG
The DNA here is from genome assembly GCF_964263255.1 of Lissotriton vulgaris. Lineage (NCBI taxonomy): Eukaryota > Metazoa > Chordata > Amphibia > Caudata > Salamandridae > Lissotriton > Lissotriton vulgaris. The sequence goes on from NC_141687.1 coordinate 387,935,534, forward strand.
ACTGGTCCTTTCTCAGGGCAGTCCTCCATAAGATTGGACTCGGTCCAAAGATGGTCGCTAGAATTATGGACCCTTAATTGCGCCACGGGCTAGGATTAGAGTGAACGGACAACTCACAGAACCGTTCTCCATAGGAAGAGGAACCAGGCAAGGGTGCCCGCTCTCGCCTCTATTATTTGCCTTGGCAATAGAACTGTTGGCTGATATGATTCGGCGGGCCCCTGACATCCCTGACATCCCTGGTATCCCGATAGGAGGTCTTGATAATAAAGTAGCACTCTTTGCAGATGATCTCATCCTGACACTCACGAGGCCCCGAGAGTCCCTTCCAGCGCTACATTCCACGCTCGGCCTCTTCGAACACGTCTCAGGCTTGAAAATAAATCATGACAAGTCCTGGGCGCTTAACCTCACCATCCCGAAGACAGAAATTCCTCACTTGGACTAGATAGCACCCTACCGCTGGACAGCACAACACATCCGATACCTTGGCTTACAGTTGACTCTCTGGACGCACGCTAACTGGAGAGACTGCCGACGAGCGGTGCTGGAGGACCTGCGGAACTGGAAGCCACTTATACCATCTTGGCTGGGCAGAATCAATGCAATAAAGATGTCCATCCTACCCAAAATACTATACTTGTTTCAATGCCTACCTACTCCCATCCCGCTGCACAATATAAGAACCCTGCAAAGGGACTTAACCAATTTTGTCTGGGGGGGTAAGAGGCCCCGCTTTTCACAGGCACTCCTTCTAGCGCCCCGAGACCGGGGGGGACTGGCGTGTCCTAATCTGGTGGAGTACTATTGGGCTGCTCATCTCCGCTACATAGTCGATTGGGGTACTACAGAAAGCGAGAAGGGATGGCTTCACATGGATAGAGCCGTGACTGGACATACCATCTGGGATCTGGCGTGGAACCACAAGGCGGGGCACCCTCCGAGCGCCTACATAGCGGTGCCAACGAAAACGGTGTTGGAAGTTTGGGATCGGGTGGCAGTGCGTCAGGGCCTCACCACCTTTCCCTCACCGAATACTCCGATCGAGGGGAATCCGTGGTTCCCACCAGCCCTTCGCACCAGAGCCTTCCGCAGATGGTCCCAGGGCAATTACAGGGTGCTCGCGGACCTCTTTGATGGGGGCACCTTTAAATCCTTTGCGCACTGTAGGGAGGACTTCCGATTACCACCTGATGCCGAAATGCAGTATATTCAACTGAGACACTGGGTAATGGCGGATGAGACTTATCAGGCGGCCACTCGCACCTTCACCCCGTTCGAGAAGTTGGCTAGCTACTTCACTGACTCAAAAGGCTTGGTTTCGAAAATCTATCATATCTTGCAGCACCCCCAGACACCCCCTTCCATGGATACCAGAGTCGTTGGCAGTCCCTTTCGGGCACCGATATCACGCCAACGCAATGGCTGCGGCTATGGCGCGACATACCTAAAGTCTATCGTAGTATTCCACAGCAAGAAAACGCTTACAAAATGATGACCCAGTGGTACTATACGCCGTAGCGCCTCCACAAGATGAACCCGGCCTCTTCTCCTGAGTGCTGGAGGTGCCGGTCCGCGACTGGGGATTTCTTACACATCTGGTGGACGTGTCCATCGCTAACCCTCTTCTGGAAGGAGATCTTGAGCCATATCAGGGGGGTTCCGGGGTTTCCTCTGCCTGATGCCACTAGCACAATTTTACTGGGGGTCAAACCAAGAGGGCTTATGGTGCTCACCCGCAATGACTGGATGGTAGCGCTCCAAATGCTGGAGGCGGCCAGACAGCTCATTGCCCTTTAATGGAAAAAGGCAGAAGCACCACCTGTACGCCTCTGGCTGTTTTAACAATGGAGCTCCTAATGGCTAGACTACAGGCCCGCGACACACGCTTTGGCAAAGTGTGGCAGCCTCTGGTGAAATATTTATGCAAAGTAGAGCATGCGCGCCATATGCCCCCTTGGTTGCGGACACTGCATCTGGTAGAGGATGCACTGATCCCTTCATAGTGAACCCAGAGAGTGTGATGTGAGCGTGTTGGAGGCTGTAGATATACACTGCAATATAACGAGCCGACCTTGCCCCCCCTAGGCCCTACTACCTCTGCTCTCTTCTCACCCTTCGTTGTTCCCTTTTTACTTTCTTCCTCTCTCTGTCCTTTACTGCTGTTTCATCTATTGACTCTGCACTACTGTTGGGACCCGTTTGGTCCTAAGGATTCACCAGTTCTTGTTCCTAGGTTGTACGTGGCCCTTGGGGCTGAGCGATCGATGGCAGTGACTGTTAAAAGCGCAGACAGCGAAGAAGTGCGCGGCCAGCCCTTTTGGGTTGTAGGCATCCCACTATAATTGAGGGTTGCATTATTGTGCGTCCCTACTCTGTTTCTATGCATTTTATCTGACGCGGCCGGCCCTGGCAGGGTTGTAGGCTTACCGCTGTGTTTATGTCACTATCAAGATAACCCCGCTTGCGGGGCCATAATAAAAAGATTTGAACACAAAAGCTACATGGGTCCTATTCTGTCTCCTGCTGTGTATTTTTAATGCTCCCATCACAAATCTGCCACATTGGGGGTCTTCAATTTGTGCTCCATGAGCCCTTGCAGCAGATCTGCTGTCCTGAGGCGCGTCATGTCCATTAATAGGGGCTGCCCCCAATTCTGCTCCAGCCTCCTCTGCAATCCACTGCACCTCAATGTGTGAGATACAGAACATTTCTTACCATGTCAGGCAGACCTATGCTGCCTTTGATTTGTTCTGTGTCTTTAAGGGATCCTGGATTTTGATTCTAATCTCCACGACAGATTGTCTAGTTTGTGAGAGAGTAAAGCACCCAGAAAAAATGTGTATATTGTGAATTAGACAGTTCTTGTTTGTCAAGGTCAACAATATTGACCTGTACATACATCCAATCCACAACACTGAATACGATCTTTTCTATTTACCTTGATAATATGCTAGAAGTCGATATTGTAGAGTCGATATACGAGGAAGTAAAAATGTCAACTTTGATACTTTGGTTCTGATCAGCCTACAGTGCATGCTGGGTAAGTCCTCTGCAAAGAAACTAAAGCAACCTACTAGCCCTTCCAAAAGTCATTAACCCACACCGAGAGCCTTAGCGCTCTGCACCTTCTTCCCCCTTTGATGGCAGAGGGAACACTTGTCCTGCAGCTGCTGAAAAGGGTCTTCAAGGTTTGACTTTGCTTCCACGCTGGCCACGGATTTTGACCTGCAGGTCCTCCCACATGCGTGGTGGTGGACAGCATGGTTAAAACTTTGGCTCACAGCTCTTCCAATTTCAAATGTGCAAGTGAAGGTTTTCACCAAGACAAGCTTTGTGGGTCCCTGGTACTTCAGCAGTGTAACTGTTGGCACCCACTAACAATTGTTCATTATTCCTGGCACTATTAATGACCCTATTCACCGTAGTGTAACTATTGAGACACTACTCCTGTCTTTCGCTATCAAATATTTGTCAAATGACTCGTTGGTCAGAATGTTTCGATAGGTGGACAATGGCCCACGGTTCTGGGTTTCATATTGTGGCTTTATCACAAATGATTACTCTATTGTGTGTGTTCTGTGAGTTCGCTCAGGTCGAAGGTTGAAGTAAACGTGGGATAGTGCATGAAGTTAACCGCTAAGTCTCAACAGCCCACATTCCTTCCATTTGGCACCTTCCCTTCCTCTAGACACAATGACATCTGCGAAAGAGAGAAAGAACTTGAGAAGCAAGAGTAACAATGACCAACGCCGCAAACAGTACTCATTGGATAAGTCCAGTTCTGAAGACACATCTGGGGTGTTGTGCCCAGTTCTGGAAATCTCATGCGGATTACTTGTACTACTTTTACAGGTCAAGTTCAACATTGTTTGTCTATTTGCAGAGGCTACTGTGGCTCACTGAACCAAGGAATGCTGGGCCTATTTCTGGAGGCCACAACTGTTTTCCCTGTCTAGTTCTTGGACACCTCATTTAAGAGCATTCTATTAATTTTATTAGACCGCCTCTGGAGTATTATGTCTAGTTCTTATGACCTTAACTGCACTATTATTCCAAGTTATGGATGCCTCATTTGGATTTCCATGTTGGGTTTGTGGGGACATATTATGTCTATTTCTAGAGAACATCACTAGCATATAGTGCCCATTTCCTAAGGTCACATTTTGTCAACAGCTGGGCAGGGAACAAGTGCTTTTGGCCGTGACCGATAGCCACTTCATTTCACACTTGCAATATACGTGTGTTGGTAGCTGGTGTCTTATTTAAGGAATCCAATAAAGGAGAAAAAAGCCTCAAACTGAAGCCAAGTTCCAAGAGAAATGGCACAAAGAGCACTGGGCAAACATAGCTGGCCGAGCTGAAGATATCACCAATTTGAGCTTCAAATCAAAAAAATAAAAATAGATACTGTAATTGAAAACAAGGGGGCAACGAACTAACTGAAAAATATTCTTCAACTGCATTGCAACACAGGATGTAGACGTTCTTCTTGCCTTATATACTCTGGAACAGAAAATGACCAACCAGGATCAGGAAATGACAAAACAGGAACACAATCGTGGCTGCCATGATGGAATGGTAAATCCTAGTAATGGCAGTTAGCAGTCTCCATTTTTGAGTGGGATTACATGAAAGATTATAATCTTAACCAGGTGTTATTTTATCAGATGAACTGAGACAACGCCGCAATGCAGGACCAGGGACAGTGTTAACATCAAGAATAAATGAGGTAATGTTTCCATAATGGCACACAAACAGATATGAAATAATTAGCATTTCAAGGAAATCAGCCATCTGACATCAGCAGTAAATTGTAAACCCTGAAGGTTTCTTAAAATATTTATGAATGGAAAATTTTGTAACATTCATGACAGAGAATTTTCAATTATATTTGGGACACGGAGGTGAGGATTGTGCATTCTCTAGTGCGTTTTAATAAAAATAGCAGCCATGTAAACAAAACAGATATTACCATGTGCCACATAATCCATCATATGCTGCGTAATCTGCAGATTAAAAAACAAAAAAAGAGTTTGTTTCTAGATCAGTCGGATAAAAAGTTACTAAACAGCAGTGACTTGGGTTTGCACTCCGTATTAGGCTTTTGCAAAGGTTAACCAGTCATCTTTCTGTTCCCTTTTCCAATATTTGGTTGATAAACTGGTACTGAGGGGAAATCCTTGCTCAGACAGTATTTCGATGTGTAAGAATGACAAAATAATGACGTAGTAGTAGAAAACAATGTGCAGCATTATGCCTTTTTATAATTAGCTTTTTCTTGCTGCATAATTTGGTGCACTCCTGCTGCATAATTTAGAGCTCCCATGCTGCATAATTCCAATGGCCCGAGTATAAGAAAAAACAAGAACACCCATAACCCTAATATAAGGATAAACTACAAGCCCCATCATGAACGATCTTGCAAGATGGTATCTGTTGCCATTACCAAAGGATCCCGTCTCCAACTGTAAAACAACAGTATTTGGAAGGTTAGTAGAGATGCAAAGAGTTTCATTGGACATGGACCCCATTTCGACATTATCTTGGAGAATAAAGAAGGATCCAATTTGCATTTGCTGTTGTCTCTGGAGTGGTGAGAATTCCAGCCACAATGAGAGCCATTTGGCCTGGTGGGTGAAGGACTAATACTGAGATGTGAGTCAGACGGAAGTGCCAAAAATATTTGGCAATCTCTGCCAAAAGTTGGTATCTTGCACCTTCCAACTGGCTTACATACTGTGCGGCTCAGACATTGTCCATCTTGAGTCTGCAACAATGGGCTCGGAGAGATGTAAAGGAGCAGATTGCAAAGAAACTTGTTCTCCGCAGTTGATATGAAGAGAGAGTTCATCTTTTGACCCGCTGCCACAATGATTAGGTTGCTGCATCTTGCACTCCAACCCAGACAACTTGCGTCTCACTCTACCACCATGTCTGGAACCAGACCAAAGATGGCTCTCCCATTCCATACTTGCATGTGATTGAGCCGCCTTTGAAGTTCCTGACTACTTCCATTGGATAGAGTAACTTGGTAAGAGTACGACACGCGTTTCTTAAAGCGTTGAATTTTGACCCTTGCAGGGCTTAGTAGTAGAGCGGTCCCAGGAACATTGCTTGGGTGGAAGAAGCCAGGAGACCCACAGGTCAAATAAGCCAATGTAAGGTGATGGATTCCTTCTTCAGAACTCTGCAAATTTACCTCTGGATGTCTTAAATCTTCTGCCGGGGAAGAGATAGGGTAGTAGACTCTAAGTCAATGGCAAAACCTAAAAAGGTCATCTGTTTGAAGGGCTGTAATTCTGACATGGAGTAAGCCATGGCAAAACCCAATGAAAGTAAAAGATTGACAGTCAGCCGTAATTGATAATGTAGTTTTAAAGAGTCTTGAGCCATCAAAATGATGTCATCTAAATATACGATCAGGCGAATGCTTCTAGCTTGTAGGAGCTCCATCACAGATTTGAGAACCTTGACGACATGTGTAGGTGGTTTCCATTAGAATTGGAGGAAGCGAAGGTGAGGATCAGTTCTAGCCGGATCATGAAGTTGCCTTCTCTTAAAAGTTCTCTCAACATGCGGATTCCCCTCAATTTTGAAATGGCGATAGAGGATCCAAGGGTTGAATTCCCTTAGGTGGGTAACAGTATGTGAACCTTCTCCTTTGTTGTCCACCAAAAATATTTCCCTCAAGAAACGCATCAGTTGTGGGAAGCAGATGACAATGGCAAACGCAGAGCGGAGATCTCTTGATCTATGAATCGTTGTTTGAGGAAGCAATATTCCTGTGACCCCCGTCTACTACCAAGCCCTGCAGGGGCTCAAAACATGAAAAAAGACCTTTCGTACTCTTACCAAGTTCCTCTATCCACAGGAGGTAGTCAAGAACTACAAAGGTGGCTCGATCAAATGCAAGGATGGAATTGGAGAGCCATCTTCGGTGTTGTTCCAGACAACAAAGCATTTTGTTAGTGTTTTGCTAAATGCGATGAGAGAAGAAATGAAAACACATGCATCATGGCGTTGAACCTTCAACCCCTAGGTTGGTGTGTCATAATTAGTAATTTCCATTGGGGAGCATTTGAATGCTAAAAGTCATCGGCAAGGAAAGATGGGCTGTATGTATTATTGAAAAATGCCAATAAAAATGTTTTACCAAATAAAATAAAAAATTAAAACATGACTGCGTTGAAATTTAAGATGGAGTCAGGGCCTAGTTTCGGGCTTTATTTTTCCAAGCACAGAAAAGTGCAGTTTTATAAAGTGCAGTGTTTTTGTTTTCAATACAAAATGTTCACAAAGCTAAGCACACTTTATTTCGATATTAGAAATATCTCTAACATAGGCAAGGCCTTTGCACAGCTTTTCAGTTCCTGTTTACACTTTTCAAGGGAGCCTCCAAGCAGCCACCAACGGTACTTTGTCCTGCATCATCGCACCAAGAGAAACGCCAGGCCGAGGAAGAGAGAGGAGCGCAGCACATTTTTGGTGCTGTTGAAGTGTGTGTACATTAGTGTCTCTGTTTTTAAAGCAGATTGGCACCTTTCTCTCCAAGACCTGGTATAAGGGTGTTCTGTAACATGCACATGATGTTGCGAAAAAAGATTTGGTAGGAGAGTACTCTTTACTGTGCTGGGGCTGCAACAGTGGGCTCACAGGGAACAGGGGCTGCTCTGGGCTCATGGCGGCCCTGGGCAGGGAGCGTAGGTAGGGGACCCCAGAGGAGGGGGTCCGGGCAGGGCGGAGTGCAGAGGCCAGTGAAGGGGGGTCAGGGTGTTTGGAAGTGGAACAGAGCCAGAGGCCGCAAAATCCCTGCCAGGGGCCGCCACGCATATATGTATCCATCCTCAGAGGATTATTATATTAAGGATATATATTGGCGTGGTGGCCCCTGGGGTTTGGTGGCCCTGTGCAGGTGCACAGCTGGCACATGCCTAAGGCCGCCCCTGCAGGGAAAGTGCTAGACCTTAAGTCCCTGTAAAATTCCAGGAGAGGACAAAGACTAGGGGCCACATGCACGACCATCAGGTTTTGTGACTTGCAAATTATGATTTTTAGCGTCTCACAATATGCGAGTTGCAAAACCTGATGCACAACAGTGTCTCAGACACCGTTTGCAATTCCCAAATAGGTTGCAAGGGACCTGCCTCATTAATACTCATGAGGCAGGTTGCAATTTGTGACTCATTAGGAATGGCCGGCACTCACTGGGATGTTGGCCTGCTGGGGTCAGCAGACCACCATGTCTGTGAATGCTTTTTAAATGCAACCTGTTGTCCCGAAAGGAAAATAGGATGCATTTCCAAAGTAAAAATTAAAAGTTTTCTTTCCATCTTTTTACAGTGGGCAGTGGTCCTTCGGACCACTGCTTGATCTGAAATATAATAGGTTACAGACTCACAAAATAAGGTTAGTACATAGAAAAATGCATTTTACCGGTCGCAGATCTAGCCCTAGCTCTCCCAACACACTCATAGGTAGGGAGACTGTTAACCTCTTAGTGCAGCAAGTCAGTAACTTCACACCCAGAATGAGAAACTGGGGTGCAACCATTTTTACTCACAACCAGGGTTCCCACTTGGCTGGTTATTTTTAGACCTGCCCTGTATTTTTAAGTCCAAGCCAGTAAATAATTCTCAGAAAAATAGTGAATTCTGGTGTTTTATCCCTACAGCTACACGCGTTTAAAACCGCAATCACATGAAAGAGCTATGGAAATAGTTTCACAATGCTTATTAGTGTACAAAGAGAGCTAATTATTACAAAATGAAAGAATCTTGACAATTGTGCAGGACATTTTTACCCATTCAGGCTTTGGCTGGTTCAGAATAGAAAAAAGTGATCTAAAGGGCTGTATTTTTTTTCCAAGAAAGGTGGCAACCCTACTCACAACCTCCATTTCGAGATAGGGACTATATTTCGACCCGATGGTGAACCTGTATCATTCTTACTCATGAAAAAGACTTACCCTCATTTTGTTTCTCATTATCAACAACATAGAGGGAGACTGGCTGAAAGCCAACACTTCTCAGAGAGCTCAACCTTTCTCATGTACAAACCCCGAGGAAATTATGGGCGGGCCCTCTACCTGCACAGATAACACCTGTTCTGCTGGTCCTATTAGAGTTGTGTCTCTACCATACAGCACATTCCTGTTCTCATTTCTTAATGTACAGAACAGGCGTGAGAACATTCCTAAGCCCAGACATGTTGGCAGTGCATGTGGTGACAGCACAGCAGAAAATGGTAAACTCTGTACAGAGGTCCCTGTAGTTCCTTGATAAGCCGCCTACAAAACGTTTCACACTAATGAAGGGTCAGAATAACAATAAGACATACTCTTTTAGAAACTAATAATTCAGTAAGTCTCCTACAGAGAGTTCCCACCTGGGAGCTCACTGGATAAAAAAAAAAACAATCCAGGGTGAGGAGTGGACTCCATGATGAAGCATGCCACCTCGGTGGGTGAGGGTCAGCGTCCCTCAGTAGAAGAACTCGGGTTTAATTATAGAATCCTACAGTGTGTGAGCAATATTTATTGTTTCAGCTTTTCACATTTAAACCATATAATAAAACATCATTTAATACGAAAAGTTTAAAACTTAGGCTCGGGATTGTCATTAACGTGACCTATGGCCAACACATAACATGATTTAAACCACAGAAAGAGGGTCCCAGGGAATGTTTAACGACCTTCCAATACTACAGCCCTGACAATTACTTACATACCAACCTAAGAGTAGCATGGGGTCAAAAAAACTAGTGTGTGTATGCCTCGTCCGTTGAAGGTGTGGAAAATGAGCCCATAATCCTATCGATGCCCAGGCCGCTGGCGCAAACCGCCTCTTAGTTCCCATGTTGAATAATTACCAAATAAAGAGACGGGCGCTGGAAGCAGGAATCAAGAACAGAGTTTAATTCTCATGAGGAGAGCCAGTCATTTCGGACACGAAACACAGTGTCTTTCGGGAGGTGCTCTAACAAGTGAGCTGAGACTCTTGCTTTTATACCTTACAGAACACTTGATAACACAATCAGGACAGTATGACGCAAAAGAAAGACATCCCTATAATCCTCGTGGTGATCCTACCCCACATACATTCACAATGGGGACCCTTGACCTGCTGATAAGAGGGGAGGGCAATCACGCAGCTGAGTGTTTCGTAGGATGTGTACGCCTGATCATAGCCCAGGGGGTGGGGTGGCTAAGACCAATAGAGGATCCTTTGAAGAGGAGTGACTTCATACAATAAGGGCAGTAAATGGTATCTCCTGGCTTAGGCGATGGCCTCGGACATGTGTGGTCAGCCGGACTCGGGGGAAGGGGTCATCAAGGAGTGGTATTCATGCCGCGTGGACAATCGAGCGCGGAGGGAAGGCTTGTCAACAGAGGGGCATTCATGGAAGGGAAGGAGGTGTTGGTCAGGCGCGGCCGTGACTCTCAAGGACAGGGTCTTGCAGAAGAAGAGGGTTTATGACTTGCCCATGTGAGGAGAAGGGAGGGGTAGCCAGGGTGGACACAGGGACAGAGTCACACAGAGAGAGAGAGAGAGATCTTATGACCCGTACATGAGAGAGCGGGGGCAGCCAGGTGCAGCTGGGGAGGGCTACGTCAGCCAAGGCGAAGGAGGCCTCTTCAAGAGGGAATGGAGGGGGTTTTGTGCGGGTCAAGCAGGAGAGTTGCCTTTCACAGCAGGGTCGCGCAGAGGGAGAGGGTTTCATGGTCTATGCATGAGAGAGGGGGTGTAAGGTACGCGCAGGTGGGAAGCCGGGGATTCCAATGGGTAAAAGGCCATGGTGCCTAAACTGGCTGTACATATGCATAGGGGTATGGGCTCTTACTGGCAGAGTGATACGGTCAATAGTTTACGGTATTCATGGTGCTCACAGGGAGAGGAGTGGGAGAAGAAGGGGAATGAATGCTGTCTATGTACATCAATTTCTTCAACTTTCACAGTCGCCCCTTTTTACATAACAGCAGTCATTTTTGCAATTGATGGGTTTACAGGTAGACAGGCATCGTTGATGAATTAGCATTTTGTCGATACTAACATTTGGCGTACAATCATAGACAGTTAAGGTGATGGGCAGAATGCAGTACATAGAAAATTGCCTTTCGTTGAGTTCCTAACAATTAAACGCACTACATAGCAAGAAATCTTTCTGACTTAAAAAATGTGACCAATGAACAGTTTTGACCAGGTAGTTGAGAGCGGAATTCAGTTCAATACACAATATTTCTTCGTCACAGTGTCTTTTTGTCAGTGAGCCATCACTGGTAGGCTCTAGTCCGTGTACTTTCGTTGGCGCTGTTGAGCACCGGCGGTGGAGCTATAGGTCCAGCTCGGTTCTATCCTTACGGGTTGCAGGGTGCGGTCAGTCCTCTGCTGTTAGACCACAGTCCTGTTCCCTAAACAATCCGGTTGGTGGCGCCTTATGCTCGGCACCCATAGTTCTATGGCAGCACCCTATTCCCAGTGGAATGCGGTTCTTTCCCTTGGCAAAAAGTCACGTGGAAAAGAGGGTGAGTGTGGTTCAAATAGTCGATAGGTGAGAGGGCGGAGTTGGGTCAGAGTTCCTGGGACACGCAAAAGGGACCAAGGGAGCAAAGGATAACAAGCAGGCAGGCCCATCCATCGGGCCCAAAGAAGAGGGACGGAGACTCCAGGCACACGTGGGTTAGCAGGCGGGGGGCTTCGAGGCGGCCCATCGTTTTTCTTTTTCCACGTTGAAATTGCGGTCTCGTCCCGTATCCTGTTGCTCTGCGGCTCCACCTTTGGTCGAGGTCACACGAGTCCCAAGATCCGCAGTCAGGCTGTACGTCACATCTGACCCATCTCCTTCGGTGATCGTGAATCTTTGAATAGGTACAAGACAAGGTTTTAGAGAAATGGCAGAAGAAGATATCTACGCATGTGAATTCCTCCCTCAATTTTACGCATTTGGGAGATACGCTCATTGGTCACAGTCAGAGGTCCTATTACCAAGCAGTGCATGTGTCAGCATTCCTACTGAGTTTATGGCAGGTTTATTCATTGTCCTGTTTATAACTCAAGTGAGGATAAATGAGATTCCCATCAACTGCGCGTTACATCATATTCAACATTACGGAGCATTTCCCTTCAGAACTGGCTAACATTTTCAGACAGGGCGGGGGTGCCATCATCGACAGTCAGGTAAAACAAGATTTTCTCGAGGGTCAACAGCTACTCGTGGTCATCATGTTTATATCCGGGACAGCAACTGGGTTCTATCAAAATGGGGCGGGAATGCTTCGGGCGCTTACGCTTCGGTGCAAAAAGGGGGGGTGGGGCAATCTGGGCATTGGGGGTCAATCTAGACGTTGGCGTTCGTCTCTGAAGAACAGACATAAGGTGCCATTGACATACAGTTCCCCTATAAATGGCCAGATTTGGGGGACTTTAGTCGTCTTACCTGTCCTTTCCTTCTCAGCCAATTCAAGTTCATTCATTTTGCAGAAAGGAGAGGCAGTAATATGGCGAGATACAGTCATTTTAGTTTTCGGTCAATTTCGCTGAACACCTTCGCGTTCAATATGTATCAAATCAGACTGGTACCGGTGGGGTACAGTTTTACCAAAAAGAGGGAGAGAAAATAGGGAGACTCTCATAGAGAGTGAGAGTCGTCCGCAATCTAAACGAGCCATTCGGTACACGTATGACATGTAGAGAGAGAGAGATAAGGGGGTGGGGAGAGAGAGAGAGAGAGAGAGAGAGAGAGAGAGAGAGAGAGACGTGTACGAAAATAGGTCATTTAGTGCGCTCACAACACGGAACAGCAAAGGTCAGGTAACACGCAGATACAGACAGAGGGAAGACATAAATTCGTACATTACACACACACAAACTCAGACAGGGAAGACGGCACATGTATTACACATATACAAGACATTCACGACAAGACAGGAAACAATTGTTAGCCTACAAGATCTATTTTTATATATATCCTACGTATCTTTACTATCCTATTTATCTACGTGCTTAGCTCTTTCTACCCTTCCCCCCTTTCCCTTCTCGCTTGTCACGCCTGCGAGCGTTCCCAATTACCAATACTCACACCTCGGTTGGTCGATCAGTAATTAACCTGGTCGTGTTAGTTACCCATGGTTGGATCTTAAACCATTTTTCTGTTCCCTCCTTTGGTGGGAAGTTCTCCAGGCTGAGGCAACGGCAAGTATTGATCGGGAGAACAGTCGGACAGCTTGGTTATATCTATAAGAGTGTGAGAAAAGGGGGTAGTGCATTTTGAACATCAGCAACATTTCTAACTTCCTAGACGGGTGGTGCCGTGGCAACCCTTACCCGTATAATTTTTCTTTGTCCTTTCCCTACCTAGTCAAACGTCCAGTTACATTATTTAACACGTCATTTCTAGTCAATTTTTCGTCATTCAGTACCTGTCCATTTTCTATGTCAGTCCATCCTCTCAGTCGCTATGTCCTAAGGAGGAACAGTCATGTTAAGCCTACGTCTTTTAAAAACTTATCGTTATAACGACTACACACATATTCCCTCTTTCCCTTTTTCGTCGGTGGTCCGACCGTCGCTCTTCCACACTTCAGTCGACGTTCTGACGTGACCTGCAGAAGGGAGGGAAAAGAAGGGGTGGGGGGGGGGGCAGCATTCAAAGTACATCAGCATGTAGTAGTCCAAAAATGTTTTTACCTACCACCTACTCGACCTATCTCCGCGTACTGCATTTCTTTACCATCTCGGCGTTTAAGCCTAGAGGGACCAGTAATGTCAGATAGATGATCATTGACGATCTACATATCTACATGAGTTACTCGGTCGTAACCCTCTCTGTCGGGTGCAAGGGTGACGGCCAGGTGGCATTTCTGTGGTGTCGCTTTAAGGGTGTCTAAAACACTTTTCCTGGCTGCCTGCGATACATAATGTAGCTGCTAAATATCTGATCCCTTTTGATCTACATCCTTCATCATACTTATTCTTCGCCCACAGTAGTAGGGCATCCAAAACTCATTAATGCAACTGCTACAACCATGCTTTCTTTTTCAAAATACTTTTAATAAACGAAATTGGTGGCAGTTCATTGCATAAAGTGCAGCAGTGCAATAAAATCGTATTAAAATTTTCTTACAGAGCAAGCATGATACATGTCAAGAATTCAGTTTTAATTAATTCATAATTCATTATCCAATACTCATTCTTTATCTAAAATACACCAATTCATTTTCCAAATCATAATCAGTACCCACCCTAAGTCAGTTCATTATCCAAGCACATACTCAATATCCTTCGTATCTACTTTCATTATCCAAGAAAACTACATACATATCTCGGGGCAAAAAGCTGCGTGGTCAGGGTGCAATAAAGTTTATTCAAAACGTCTCATTTTGTGTCGGCGCCATTTTGGGAGGGGTCAGGCGAGTTCCAGCATAGTCAGAATGTCTCTAGTCTCGCATGGTTGGCCCAGAACCTTCCGTTAGCAGTTCAAAAAGTTTTGTGCTATGTGGTTAACAGTCTAACAATATGGACCATGAGTCAAAGAGTGGGAAGGGCGGCAACAATTTTCCTACCGGGTCATCCTGGTGTTCCTCCGGAACTGAACAAGTCTGTGCCGTGGCTGCATTTTAGCCATTTCCAATCCGAGGCTGGTGCCGGCAGGAGTTGCACCGATGTCGTGGTTCCCAGTGAGGGGGCGGGGGCGCCCATGAGGAGGGATCGGGGTGCCCCCCCGGCTCTCATAGAATCTTCAAGGTCGAGGAGAGAAGGCATGAAGCGTGTGCCCGTCCTGGGCAGAAGACCGCTTTTTGATGTTGACCCTCTTTAAGTAAGAGCATTGGGGTGTCGCTGGAAGCCTCCACCTGGAGGGAGGTGGGGGAGGCTCGTTCGCGTCACCTCCCCCTTCCAGCGACCCCGCGCCGTTCCTCGGCTCCGTCGCTTCGATATTGGCCGTGCTGGCTATTGAAGATGGGGGGGGTGGTCGGCGGCTGAGGCAAGACAGCCCCCCCTTTTCTCTTGACATGTGGCGGGACTACCTGGAACTGTCCAGGCGTCGACATGTGGCGGCACTACCTGTAACTATCCAGGAATTTGACATGTGGCGGGACTACTTGCAAGCACCGCCATTCTCGCTTTTGGCTTCGGCCTTCTTCGTGGGTCGGACCAGGCGAGAGACAGAAGGGGGGGGTGGTCGGTGGCTGAGGCAAGACAGCCCCCCCCCCGTGGCCTGCAGGGCAGCAGAAGAGGAGAGAAGGAGAGGTCTCTGTCATTCTTTGGACCGCCTGCCCAACATCATCTCCTCCTGACCGTGGCCAGGCGAGCCCCTCGTGCCTCGAGGCCTCGCCTTCCGGATGGGCGTAACCGCGGACCTGTTGCACTTCGGGAGCTTCCGGAATGGGGGTAGGTACCTATTGGATTGTTTCTATTTCATGTGACCGTTATTTGGGCGTGGCGGGCAATGAGGCAGGCATGTTGGGAGCAGGAACAGGCAGTGAAGCCTAGCTACCTCGTGGCTATTTTTGCTGCCAAACTTTTCGCCATTTTATATTTCTTATTATGAACTATTTCTAATGTTTCTTATTTTTAGTGAAGTCAAAAGTTCATCAGGGGGTTACTGACTTAGCCTGATTTCCTTTTCTATTTTTCTTTTTCTTCCTTAGCGTGTTTCGAGCTAAAGCTTTCTGTTAGTAGGGAACGGTGATCACTTCATTTTTTTATGTGTCCTTTTCACTAGGGGGTACTTCTGGACGGACCAGACGAGTTCCCTCCAATAAATGGTCCGGGGTGGAACGAGATTATCGATCAAAAGGGGAACATATATTCCTTCATTAGGGTATCATCCTGGACAGACCGAGCGATGTACTTCCATTTACTAGGGTAGCCTCCTGGACGGACCAGATGGTCTACTTCCACTAAATGGCCCATGAGCGGGGAGCATATGTCCTCCATAAGGGTAGTCTCCTGGGCGGACCATGCGAGCTACCCCCCAAATAACCAAACAGTGGGGAGTGGGTAGGACTGACGAATTCACAAAGGGGCATAACCTACCCTTTACTACTTGCAAAGACTAGATAGAATATTTCTATTCCACGTTGTTTGCAGGCAGAAAATACCTCAAACGAAACAATTCCTGGAACAACAATGTCCAGGCAACCAACCAATCAGTGGGGAGAAAAACAGGCATGACGGATTACAACGGGGACAAATGTCTGCATTACCTGCCCTTCGCTATCCAAAAAGGAAGACAGAATATTTCTACTCGTCTCAGTTTGTAGACAGGGAAGATCTCAAAGAGCAACAATCGATTATTAATCGACTTCAAACAATCCAGTGGGGAGAAAAGTAGGCATGACGAATTACAACGGGGACAAAAAGTCTGCATTACCTACCCTTCTCTATCTGCAAAGAGGGACGACGTTCCTATTCGCCGCTGTTTGCAAACAGAGAATGTCTCGTTCTCAGAAGAGAACCAATATGTCAAGTAGCCTTCAAAGCTAAATGAACCAATACCAACAATATCAGTATACAAATACCGATTCCAATACAAACAATCAATCAATCAGGTGGATAGAGCCACCCTACCAATCAGGCGTAAAAACACCCTACTTAATCTTACCCGGACCGGACCATACGGATAGTTCTTCGACTCCCTCCTCCAGCGCCCGATCGTTCTCTTACTCCATGTAGCATTCCTATGGGATTCCAGTCAGGACAATAGGTCACTCAAGAGAGGTCAGTTCAGAATTGGTGAAGTTCTTTCGATCGGCAGCCGGGCGAGGGCCCTCTCAAGGCAGGCATACCCCGATCATTTAGATGTTCACTTCTTCGTCTGGATCTCTCTTATCGGACCCTATGTCACTGATGGACCCCGCGTTGGGACGCCAATTGTGGAAAATGAGCCCATAATCCTATCGATGCCCAGGCCGCTGGCGCAAACCGCCTCTTAGTTCCCATGTTGAATAATTACCAAATAAAGAGACGGGCGCTGGAAGCAGGAATCAAGAACAGAGTTTAATTCTCATGAGGAGAGCCAGTCATTTCGGACACGAAACACAGTGTCTTTCGGGAGGTGCTCTAACAAGTGAGCTGAGACTCTTGCTTTTATACCTTACAGAACACTTTATAACACAATCAGGACAGTATGACGCAAAAGAAAGACATCCCTATAATCCTCGTGGTGATCCTACCCCACATACATTCACAATGGGGACCCTTGACCTGCTGATAAGAGGGGAGGGCAATCACGCAGCTGAGTGTTTCGTAGGATGTGTACGCCTGATCATAGCCCAGGGGGTGGGGTGGCTAAGACCAATAGAGGATCCTTTGAAGAGGAGTGACTTCATACAATAAGGGCAGTAAATGGTATCTCCTGGCTTAGGCGATGGCCTCGGACATGTGTGGTCAGCCGGACTCGGGGGAAGGGGTCATCAAGGAGTGGTATTCATGCCGCGTGGACAATCGAGCGCGGAGGGAAGGCTTGTCAACAGAGGGGCATTCATGGAAGGGAAGGAGGTGTTGGTCAGGCGCGGCCGTGACTCTCAAGGACAGGGTCTTGCAGAAGAAGAGGGTTTATGACTTGCCCATGTGAGGAGAAGGGAGGGGTAGCCAGGGTGGACACAGGGACAGAGTCACACAGAGAGAGAGAGAGAGATCTTATGACCCGTACATGAGAGAGCGGGGGCAGCCAGGTGCAGCTGGGGAGGGCTACGTCAGCCAAGGCGAAGGAGGCCTCTTCAAGAGGGAATGGAGGTGGTTTTGTGCGGGTCAAGCAGGAGAGTTGCCTTTCACAGCAGGGTCGCGCAGAGGGAGAGGGTTTCATGGTCTATGCATGAGAGAGGGGGTGTAAGGTACGCGCAGGTGGGAAGCCGGGGATTCCAATGGGTAAAAGGCCATGGTGCCTAAACTGGCTGTACATATGCATAGGGGTATGGGCTCTTACTGGCAGAGTGATACGGTCAATAGTTTACGGTATTCATGGTGCTCACAGGGAGAGGAGTGGGAGAAGAAGGGGAATGAATGCTGTCTATGTACATCAATTTCTTCAACTTTCACAAAGGTGTGTACTATAATCAAATAAACTATCGAAATCTATCAAAGGGTCTCTCCAAATGCTCAAAGAGATCCCATCAGACTTCCACCCTGTACCGCCCAACATCATTTGGGAACCTTCAAAGTGCACCTGGGAAATCGAGTACCCAGTGCAAGATTTGGCCAGACTCAATCAAATCCCTCACATCAATCCCAAACAGTCTATGATGTAATCAATAGTAGGTATCAGGAGGTAGTTGAAAAGCAGTGCTAAATAATTTAAACCAAAAAATATGTAAGGTGCTGTGGCTAAAAATGAGTAAAAGGAGGGAAATATGTTTAATGGATACCTCCCTGTTCTCAATATTAAAAACAGTGCAAATGGTAGCTTTAGCAAATAACTGCATGGATGAACAAAGTGGTCGACATGTTTCTGCAGACTTTCACTGGACCCATAGGTCACCTTGCTGCTTCATCAGGACCTATTTTTGCTACTGCTATGTGTGATAATGTGAATCAAACTAGAAATTAAAGTGACAATCAAAGTAAATATCACCTGAAAGTTCTCCCAATTTGTAGGAGAATGTCGCCCCCCCTCACCTGGCCACAACTCAGGTAACACCGAGCACCGCTCTGTCCGTTGGTACTCCAGACTTCCTTCTGGGCTGTCTGTTGGACCGGACTCTAAAAACTGCCGGTGCTCAGCACCGGCGAGACCCGGCCCACTTAAATCTTTGATTATACCTTTACCACGCATGCCATTACAACGCAAAGGAATGCGTGGTCAAGGTATACTCATGGAAAAAGTTTGAAAGGTAAGTGACTCTACCCTGCCCTACCCTAAACCCTAATTTAGTACCCCTGCTCGACCCTCACCCGACCCACAGTCCTCTCCCTACCTTTAGACTATCCTGCACGACCCCCAACAATACCCTAAACCCTAAAACACTACCCTACAATACACACACACCACAACATTACCCTAAAACACTACCCCCAGCAGGTCCCTGCCCCGACCCCCAGTCCGGTCCCTACACTCATACACTAGCCTGCATGAGCCCCCCAACACTACCGTAAACCCTAAAACACTACACTACACAAACACCACAACACTACCCTAGACCCTAAAACACTACCCCAGAACAACCCTCCCCCTACGCCCAGTTTGGTCCCTACACTCAAACACTACCCTGCACGACCCCCCGACACTACCCTAAACCTTAAAACACTACCCTACACTACACAAACACCACAACACTACCCTAAACCCTGAAACACTACCCCTAGCACGACCCTCCCCCACCCCCCAGTCCGATCCCTAAACTGAAACACTACCCTGCGCGACCCCAGACAGTACACGAAGACCCTAAAACACTACCCCACACGACACGAACACCACAACACTACCCTTAAACACTACCCCCAGCACGACTCTCCCCACCCCCAGTCCGGTCTCCACACTGAAACACTACCCTGCACGATCCCCCAACACTACCCTAAACCCTAAAACACTACCCTACAGTAACACCACAACACTACCTTAAACCCTAAACTCTAAAACCCTACCTCCCGCACGACCCTCCCCCACCCCCCAGTCCGGTCTCTACACTGAAACACTACCCTGCACGACCCCCCGACACTACCCTAAACACAAAAACACTACCCTACACTACAAGAACACCACAACACTACCCTAAACCCTAAAACACTACCCTCAGCACCACCCTCCCCTGCTCCCCAGTCCGGTCCCTACACTGAAACACCACCCCCAGCACGACCCTCCTACTACCTCCAATCCCCCTTACCTCTCTCTCCTCGTGGTTCCTCTCTCCTCTTTTCAGCATCGTCTGATGGGCGGTGCACGTCGTTGTGAGGAAACAGAAGAGCCTCAGTTTCCTCACAGCGATGTGGATAACCATTACATTACATGCGTTGTAAAAGCGCATGCGATGTATTAGTATACGTTGTAATGGTTACGCAGTGTTACATCGCATGCTTTGTAACGCATGCGATGTAATGACTTGCGGTGAAACAGCCGCGCTGTAAATGCTGTTCACCATTAGATATGTACTGGGTGATACATGTCATTGGTTTCTATGCAGTATAAATGTATGAGGCTCCTGGGGATTCAGAGTCTGCACGCAGAGGCGCGTTGCGGTGCCTGCCATGTATTGTGACTGATGACTTATGTATTAAATAGACTGATGACTGATGTATTAAATAGACTTTCCTAGCAGTCTTTCCTCGTTGGCAAGGATTTTGTGCAAAATATAAAGTGAAGCAAGGATTTGTCCCGCCTTGGTTGCAGTTGCAAGCTGCAGATGCCTTGCGGTTCTTTGACCAAGTTTTGGTATAAGTTTTGAATGGCAAAATGCCCAGTCTAAATCTAATGAACAAGGACCTTCTCACTGCGGGGAAGAGGCTATCCATGTAAGCTTCAAGCCATGTATTAGATTTAATTGCCAGAAACCGTGACGTCAGTTAACCCCCCTTTTCTGCTTTCAAATCAATCACTCAGGGAATTGGATGCGCGCTACTCACCCGTGAGGGTCTCAAGGCGCTGGGGGCCTGGTGGGACAGCAGTTCCATTTAGCCGAAGAGCCAGGTCTTGAGACCCTTCCTGAAGGTGTTAGGGAGGGGGAGCGTCTGATGTCGATCGGGAGTTCGTTCCAGGTCTTGGCCGCGATGTAGGAGAAGCCTCTTTCCCCTGCTTTGGCTTTACGGATGCGTGGGGTCTTGGTGAGGACGTGGTTGGCAGATCAGAGGTTTCTTTTGGGTACGTGGAGGGTGAGTCTATGGTTGAGGTATTGGGGTCCGGTGTTGTGTAGGCATTTGTAGGCATGGGTGAGTATCTTGAAGGTGACTCACTTCTTGACGGGGAGCCAGTGGAGCTTCTGTAGGTGTTGGGTGATGTGTTTGTGTCGAGGGATACCGAGGATGAGCCTAGCGGCCGTGTTCTGTAACGTCTGGAGCTTGCGGAGTAGAGACTTGTTTATGTCGGCGTAGAGGTCGTTTCCATAGTCCAGCCTGCTGGTGATGAGCGCATGGTGACTGTCTTTCTGGACTTGGTAGAGGGGGATCCATTTGAAATTCTTATCAATCAATCAAGAGTATTTGTAAAGCGCGCTACTCACCCGCTAGGGTCTCAAGGCGCTGGGGGGAGGGGGCTGCTACTGCTCGAAAAGCCAGGTCTTGAGTTGCTTACTGAAGGAGAGATGGTCCTGGGTGAGTGGTAGGTCGGTGGGGAGGGTGTTCCAGGTCTTGGCCGCCAGGTAGGTGAAGGATCTACCTCCGGTGGTGGTTCTGCGGATCCGTAGGATGGTGACGAGGGCGAGGCTGGCGGAGCGGAGCTGGCGGGTTGACGTGTAGAACGTGAGGCGGTTGTTGAGGTATTCGGGGCCCAAGTCCTGGAGAGCCTTGTGTGCGTGGGTGAGGAGTCTGAACGTGATCCTTTTGCTGACGGGGAGCCAGTGCAGGTCCCTCAGGTGGGCGGAGATGTGGCTGTGTCGGGGGATGTCCAAGACGAGTCGTGCTGAGGCGTTCTGGATGCGCTCGAGTCTTTTCTGTAGTTTGGCGGTGGTCCCAGCGTAGAGGGCATTCCTGTAGTCCAGACGGCTGGTGACGAGGACCTGGGTGACCGTTTTCCTGGTTCCAATGGGGATCCAGAGGAAGATCTTACGGAGCATGCGGAGAATGTTGAAGCAGGAGGAGGTAACGGCGTTAACTTGCTTGGCCATCGTGAGGGAGGAGTCAAGGTTGAAGCCCAGGTTGGGTGCGTGGTCCGTGGGCTTGGGTGGGGGTGCCCAGAGCAGGGGGCCACCAGGAGTCGTCCCAGGCGGAGATGGATGGGCCAAGGATGAGGACTTCCATCTTGTCTGAGTTCAGTTTCAGGTGGCTGAGCTTCATCCAGTCTGCGATGTCTTTCATTCCGTCCTAGAAGCTGGCTCTGGCGGAGGTGGGGTCATTGGTGAGGGAGAGGATCAGTTGGGTATCATCAGCGTAGGAGATGATGTTGAGGTTGTGCCTGCATGCGATGGCTGCGACGGGGCTCATGTAGACGTTGAAGAGGGTGGGGCTGAGCGAGGAGCCTTGAGGTACGCCGCAGATGTTCTTGGTGGCTTCTGCGATGAAGGGCAGGAGACGGACTCTTGGGTTCTGTCGGAGAGGAAGGAGGTGATCTGTTTCCAGGGCCTTTCCTTGGATCCCGGCGTGGCTGAGGTGGGTTGTCAGGGTGCGGTGGCAGACCGTGTCGAACGCAGCCGAAAGGTCGAGCAGGATGAGGGTGGCGGTTTCTCCGTTGTCCAGCAGGGTCCGGATGTCATCGGTGGCCGCAATGAGGGCGGTCTCAGTGCTGTGGTTCGCTTGGAATCCGGACTGCGATGGGGCGAGGGAGCCGTTCGTCTCCAGGAAGACTGTCAGCTGTTTGTTGACGGTTTTCTCGATGACTTTTGCAGGGAAGGGGAGGAGCGAGATGGGGCGGAAGTTATTGAGGTCTGAGGGGTCTGCGGTGGTTTTCTTCAGGAGGGCGCTGATCTCTGCGTGCTTCCAGCTCTCCGGGAAGGTGGTGGATATGAAGGAGTTGTTGATGATGTCCTGAAGTTTGGGTGCGATGATGGAGTCGGCTTTGTTGAAGATATGGTGTGGGCTGGGATTGGCTGGGGAGCCCGAGTGGATGGTGTTCATCGTGTGGGTGGTATCTTCCGTGCTGACCTGAGTCCAGGCGCACATGGTGGTGGTGGGTGTGTAGGTTCGGTGGTGGGGTACGTGTTCTGAGTGCTGAAGCTGTCGTGTATGTCGACGATCGTACGGTGAAAAAAGGTGGCCAGAGAGTTGCAGAGGTCTTGAGAAGGCGTGATGTTGTTGTTGCTGGCGTTGGCGATGTCGGGGGCTGAGGAGGCGTTCACCAAGGTTTCAGTGAAGAAGGTGACGTGTGGTGCCGTTTTGTCCAGGAGGTCCCATAGTTTGACGGCGTGCATGTGGATGGAGCGGGTGTTGAGGAGGATGCACTTGAGGTGGTTGTTGTTGGCGGCTGTTTTGGCTAGTGCGGTGCAGGACCGAGTGCAGGTGAAGTAGCAGGTGTGGCAGGTGAAGGCTCTGTGGGTGCGTTTCGGAGTGGCTTGGTAGCAGGCTGGATGTCGCCCGGTGTTGAGTGCATGTAGGATGCGAGAAGTTGGCCTGATATGTAGTGCTCACTATTCTAGTGATCACTGTGTATCATTCCAAACGACCCTTATTGATGATTGGTTGTAAGTCAACCGTTAGACCAGCTATCCTAGTAGCATGGACAAGAGCAGTCTTTAGGCTAAACTCTAGGGGGCGTGTTAAGCCAGCTGTTATACCATCACATATACCCCTTGAACACCAAGTGAAAGGACACCACACAAGTTGTTATGAAAATAAAGTATATTTATTTAGAACACAACAGCCCTGGACTCTTTATGAGGACAGGGCGCTAAGCACAATACAAAGCTCTTAAAGAAATACTGAAAGTCGCACAATTTACACAAATGCCCGAGGGGCTCGAAAAACCATATACTCTAAAAGTGGAATGCAAAATTACTAGCAGGTAAGTACTACTCTAATAGGCTTTAGGATCGCTAGGACTGGACTACTGAACCTTCAGATTACTAGCAGGAGGCCTAGGGAGATCTGGTGCAGAGTGTACACTCTCACGCGGGATGCGGGACAAAGTCTATGGATGCTAGATTTCGTAAAGTTAGTGTTATCGGACGAATCCGACTAGGTAGAGCTGAAACGAAAAAGGATCTGGACACTTAGATAGTTAAGCTATGCTGGAGCACCGAAATGCTCAGGTTACCTAGCCCAGGGGCTGCGGCTGCATAGGTCTGAAAAGACGTCGGGAATCCTCGTTGCAGTCTATGGAGCCTGAAAGAAGAAGTTGCTGGCAGGCGACCAGTGATGAAGTTCGAAGTGATCCAAGCCTGGATCGAATATGGAGGACACCTGTAAGCAGAGGGGACCAAGTTATGAATCACTAGCCAGTGATTAAGTGGGCACCAGGATGGCACCGGACGAAGTCACCTCGACCAGGTGAGTGGGCGACGCTGGGCTCTGCAGTCTCATGGACCAGGAGGCGTTGTCGGCGACCAGGATGGAGGTGCGAGCTGTCCCACGATGGTATCTGCTGTCGACGTCGCTGGACCCAGGATTGGGGCAACAAGTCTTGGCAAATGCAAGCCCACGCGGTGGACTCAAAATGGCGTCTGGAGTGGACCAGGAGGGTCCGGGGTGCTCCTCTGTTGGAGGGGAGCAAGGGCCAGTCCGGAGCAACCAGACCAGCAGTGTTGTCGCCGTGGTGCGTCGTCAAGAGGGCTACAAGCCAGCAGACGAGTAGCTGGACAACGCGGTGAGCAGCAAAGAGCAGAAGGGCCCCACGCAGATCTGGTGGATGCTGGGGGGCTGGTCTTCGGTGCTGGAGCTGCTCAGGGTTAGGGCTTCTCAAACCCCAAAGCACTCACTCGAGGATCCCTCGGCGGTCGTGCTGGATAAGAGTCGTGCAGTTCTTAAGATGGCCGGTCCCTCGAGGTCTCGTCACACCCACGGATCTCAGCTGAGCTGACGATGTAGGTAGAGGTCAGAGGTGCCAGGGAAGCCGGGTCTTGTCGTGCTGGTCGGTCAGATTCCTGAGGAAGGACGTGCAGCAAACCGCAGTGTTCTTAGTTGGTGCCCGCAGATGCAGGGTGACTACTCCTTAGTCACAAGGGAGAAATCTTAGGAAGAAGTCCTGAGTTCCTTTCGTAGAAAGTAGTTTCAGGATTCAAAGATGATCTAATTTGGAAGGGTCCCCGCTCCCACCTTTATACTAAAGAAAGGGGCTGGTACGGGACTAGGTCCTGCCCATGGGTGGGACCAGGAAGGGGGGTGGTTACACCCCTCTCCCATGCCGGACCTTCCCCAGCTCAGGGGCTGGTGTGCCCCTGGAACTGGTTCAAACTGGCAGATGCACAGTGAGCACCGGGGTGCCACTTGCAGTCACCTTCCTATTCAGCCCTGCCTACCTAGGATACACAAAACCCTGTCTGGGTCGGTGCTAGCACCGCCCCTGACAGGAAACCCTTTGTCCAAGCTCTCCTCGCTGGAAGGACTCCCAGCAGCAGGAGGTCAGACTTGTGTCTGTGGTGGCAGTATCCATATCGCGCCAGGACACTCTGGTAGTAACGGAGCGCGTTATAAAACAGCAAATAATAATAATAATAATTTTGTGATGCTGAGGCTCGAGTTAACTTTAACCGGAGTTCACAGTTACCTACATGTCGTGTCCCTCTAGAAGGGTGGAATGCTAACCCCGTCGCCAGAATTGGCGAGGGGTTAGTATTCCAATTCGTATGACACCTTAATCGACATGTTTTGATAAAGCGATACCAGAGTTGGCAAATAACCACGAGGATTATAAGGCACTTAAGAGTATATGGTACGCGTTATCATAGAACAGCTATTAGAATTTGGTTCCGAAAGCTGCAGACGGGCTCAGCTCATGCCAGAGCACCATCTCACATAATTCCAGGCACTCTGCCTTCAGGATTGTTAAGGCCTGCCATAGGAGAGACTGATAGGAATACATGTGTCTATTTTAGGGTTAGATATAGGTATACTATATCTCCAGCAAAGGGTGATTACACCACTTTGCCCCAGCTGTCGTGCAGCCAGTTGTGTCAGATTTAGATGGCCAGCCAGGGGTGGCATAATACATGCTGCAGCCCCTGGTAGGCCCTGGGTACACCTATGCCCTGAGTTACAGGGTCTGATAAGGTGGCCCAGTACCAATTGGTAAATGCACCTAAGGTACACGTGTCAATTTAGTGAGAGAACAGCAAGGCTGTGGATCTGACTAGCAGGCCCACAGCCAGAGAAGTCGTAAACCAGTGAAGCAAAAAGCAAAAATCTGGGGTGATCATAGGATTGCAGACCCTACTCTCCTACATGAGGGTGGTGGCGCCATAGCTCAGTCGGGTTGGCTGGCTCTGGTGGGGTCCAGGGGTTCTGGTGCTGGGCGTGGTCCAGGCACGGATGGGCGTAGACGGGCTTGACTTTGGCGCGCAATCGGTGCGCCCGCTGCGCGTGGCCGCTGCGCATACGTGCGGTCCCCTCCATTTATGGCGAAGTGGGAGGGAGGAGAAGCTGGGAGGCGGGAGCGGGACGGCGAATGGGGAGCGGGAGACAGTAGAAGGGGGCGGGCCGCAGGAGAGCAGCGGCGGGGAGCTGAGGGGGGTTTGAAAAGAGCGAGAAAGCGGAGCGGGGGAGAGCGAGGGCAAGCCTAGGCAAGCCTGGAGAGCGAGGGCAAGCCTGGGTAAGCCTGGGGAGGCAGGGCAAGCCTGGAGAGCAGGGGCCCTAAGGAGAGGCGGCAGCAGGAGGGCCAAGCAGGCAGTGGCAGCAGAATATGGGCACACAGGGATGTGCGGTAGTAGAGTGACCGGGTCAAGGGTCACCCTTGTTACAGAGGATGCGGAGGGTGTTGAAGCAGCTGGAGGTGATGGCATTGACCTGGCGGTGGAGAGGGAGGAGTCGAGCATGATGCAGAGGTTTCTGGTGTGATCTGTGGGGGTCGGAGGCTTACAAAGGCCACCAGGTGTTGTTCCATGCTGATGGGGGGGTCCTGATGACGAGGACTTCTGCCTTCTCTGAGTTGAGCTTTAGGCAGCTATTGCTCATCCAGGCTGCGACGTCCTGAATTCCTTACTGGAAGTTGAGTCTGGTGGTGGCGGGGTCCCAGGTGAGGGAGAGGATGAGCTGGGTGTCTTTGGCATAGGATACTATGCTGAGGCCGTGCTGTAGGATGATGGCGGCGAAGGGGGCCATGTAGATGTTGAAGAGGGTTGGGCTGAATGATGATCCCTGAGGGACTCCGCAGTTGATTTCCGTGGGTTCGGAGAGGAAGGATGGCAGCCTGATCCATTTTTTTTATTTTTTTTATTTTTATATATTTTTATTGCAGACTTATAATAATCACAGCTGCCTCATTCCATAATTCCAAAACTGGCAGTTGCATTGCACTAATCAGTTAAAATATCGCTACACGGCCCATAAGCCCACATCCCGGAGGCCGGGCGGCGCTAATCCTGAGGATAGTACAATCCTTACAGCAAGAAGCCACTGCAACTGTCCAGCAGGAAGTTCTTTAGTCCGCTTTTCCATTTTATTGTCTCCCCCATTCAACTCCCCCAACATCTTTCAACTTATTATTGCTGCTCCCCCCAACTACCCCCCCCCCACCTCCCATTGTGTCCCACCACCTCCACATGTAGCCGTGATCAGTCAGCGTGTTTTCGTGATACCAGGAGTGTTTAAGTGTTTAGTTATGTGATGTGCCTGGAGTGTCTCGAGGGTGCTCCCCTTCACTATCCTGCCCCTCCCCTTCCTCATGTGTCTCCCGGTCCCGCAGGGCTTGCAGTAATACTTCCCAAGTGGTTGCCGCTTCTTGTGCTTTGCCGTCTCGTCTTCTGCATGCCATCTGATATCTAAGTGTGCTTTCGCTGACAGCCCATTTCAGGAATTCGTTCACCCATCGTCTGTGTGAGGGAACAGCCCTTGCTTTCCAATGTCTAGTGATTTCACGTTTGGCTAATATGAGCCCCATGTCCACGAATTTGCTTGTGTTCTTGTTTTTAGGGGTGTGAGGGAACCAGTGTAGAATACAGATAGCCATATCAAATTGTAGGTTCCTCCCCGTCACGTTGTTCAATGTATCGCCTATTGCCTTCCAGTAGTCCCCTACCGCCTGGCAATCCCATAGCATATGGTCCAGTTCCACACCCTCCCTAGTGCACCTGGGGCACGCTGCCTCGTTCACTCCGAAATACTTACGAATTTTCCCTGGTGTCAAATATGCTTTATGGAGTATGAAGAAATGTATTAGCTGGAACGGTGCGTTCCTCGTGCTCTTACGGGCGCATCGCATTATTCGCGCCCAAGCTGTCTCAGGGATCTCCTTACCCAAGTCAGCTTCCGATTTGGTTTTCTGCGCTGTTAAAGGCGGCAAGTTTTCTCGAAGCATCCTGGCGTAGAGACATGTGACAGCCTTATAAGTGCCCACCGCCATCATGGTGTATTGGCAGGCCTAAGTTGTCGTAGGCTCTCCCAACCCTTCTCTCCAGTGCTTTTGGATGGCTCTAGTGACTGCTGCATGTAACAAATATCCCCCTCCTGGTAGGTCAAACCTCTCCCGGATCGTTTGGTAGGGCAATAACATCCCATCTTCATACAAATCTCCTATAACCTGCAGTCCTGCTTCTTCCCACACCTGCAGCTGCGACCAATTTCCCCCATGCGGCAACGCCGTCAACATCCCGAGAGAGATCTCTGGCGCATACGGGTGTAGAGCCCCAGCTTGGCGCTGGGATCGGTTCCAACAAAGGCGGAACGTCCTCTCCTCCATGGTAAGGTCTCGTAGGTCCAATTTCTGCTGTAAAGTTATGTAAGCTAGGACATGACGCTGCGTGCCTCGTTCCCTCTCATGTTCCGGGCCGCGAAACACTCTCGCTACTTCTTGTGTGAAGAGCTGTAACTGAGCTGCTAAATGGTAAAGTTCGAAATCCGGGACTGAAAGTCCCCCCTCATCTTTGGGCCGAACGAGCGTGTTCTGGGAAACACGGTACCTCCCCTTCCCCAAAGGAAAGAGGAAACGTGCGATCTCAATAATTTAAAAAAGAAGCCGGGTATCCATATGGGCAGCGTACGGAAGTAATACAGGAGACGCGGCAGTGCCACCATTTTCAAAAGGGATATTCGGCCCATCACTGACGGTGGCAGAGTGGCCCAAAAGGCCATACTACCCTTCAGTGCTCTTACGCATCGACCCAGGTTACCTTCTAGCATGTCTGCTGCCGCGTGGTATATATACACCCCAAGGTATTTCAAGCAGGTCGGCTCCCATTTTATCAATGGGTGCATGGTGGGTCTGGTTTCCCCCTGTCGCACCGGAAATATGCACATCTTGGACCAATTAACCCTTATGCCCGATAGCTCTCCGAATTGCCTTAGCAACCGCTCCACCCCCGTCAGAGCTGCTTCCGCATCTTCAAGAAAAAGCAATAAATCATCTGCGTAGAGGGATATAAGCTGCTGACCCTCCCTGCTACCCAACCCCTTATAATGTCTCCCCGTCCTAATCTCAATCGCCAATGGTTCTATCGCAAGGGCAAACAGAAGGGGGGACAGCGAACACCCTTGTCACGTCCCGCGTTCAACCCGGGTATTGGTGTGAAATCCGCTTCCCCACCCGTACTCTCGCCACCGCGGAGTTGTATAAAACTCTTGTCCACCTTATATATCCTTCTCCAAGCCCAAAGTGCTGCAGGACACTATATAAGTATTCCCATTCTAGACTATTAAGTGCTTTCTCTATATCGACGGATAGAATCAGGGGTGTGTGCGCTTCTAGATCGTCGTCATCTAACAGACTTATGAGCCTTCGAATATTAGAAGTAGTATTGCGCGTGGGAATGAATCCCAACTGATCCCTGTGGACCAGCGTGGTCATGTGTTGCAGCAGCCGTGACGCCAGGATGTTACTGAGAATGTTGTAGTCGGTTGTCAGCATAGACAACGGCCTATATGACCCTGCCTTGCTGCTCTCCCTCCCAGGTTTCAGCAACGGGATCACCAACAACTCTCGCATTGACTGGGGCAAGAGTCCAACCTCTTTGGCTTCTTTATAGACCTCCAGGAGTCTCGGGGCCAATAGGTCCATATATTTACTGTAGAATTCTATGGGCAGCCCATCTAGTCCCGGCGTTTTGTTGGGGGCCATACGCTTTATAGCGCTCCGAATTTCCCCTATCTCGATATCTTTCCCCAGGTCTTCTGCCTGTTCTTGGTCGACCTGTGGGAGTACCAGCTCGTCCAAGAACGAGTCAATCACAGGAGTCTCGGTCTCCAGTGCACTTTTGTAGAACGTCTCGTAATAATTTGTACAGCCCTGCAGAATTTCGGCCTGAGTGCATGTCGTATCCCCGTCTTCTCTCTCTAAAGTCAGAATAGGGGAGTGCCTCCGCATGGGGTTGGCCAGCCAGGCCAACATTGTGCTCGCCTTGTCTCCCTCTGCATGCGGTTTCACCGTATAGGCCTTGTCGTCAAAGCTACGGAGTTGTTCCACTTCGACCGCTACCACCTCTCTAGCCGTGTTGACGGACTCCTGCAATTCAGGGCAACCAGGCCTCGCAACTTCTGCCTCTCGCAGTTTCACCTCAGCCTTATCCAAGTCTCCTAGGAGTACCTTCCGGACTCCCGCCTGTCGTCCAATACAGAGCCCTCTGACGACTACCTTAAAGGCGTCCCATTTGGTTGCCCTGGATGCAGTTGTGCCGGCCTTGCTGGCAAAATACTGGGTGATCCCCTCCTCCACCGCGGTATGGAAGAGCGGGTCGTCTAACGCCTCCGGACCAGTTTCCAGGTTGGAACACATGGTACAGTGGCCATCCCATCGAGGGTGACTAGTAGGGGGTTGTGGTCCGAAATTGTTCTAGTGAGGTTTTCGGTGTGCACCACAGCCGGCATCACCAATGGGGAGCACAGCACTGTATCGAGCCGGACATGTAACTCGTGTAAGCTAGAGAAGTAGGAGTAATCTCGATCGGTCGGGTGCTGCACCCGCCAAGCATCATCCAGTCCCCAGCGCGCTTGCCAATCTAGCCTGCCTTTGGTCAGTCGGTGCATATGAGAATCCCCGAGCGGCGGGTGAGATCTGTCTAGTGAGACGTTCGCCACCGAGTTGAAGTCCCCCCCAATCATCACCGGGCCTGTCAAAAATTGCGCTAGTGTCCCTGACAATTTCATCAAGAAGGATAACTGTTCAGTGTTGGGTGCATATATACTGCATAATGCAATATCTCGGCCCCGATGTTTGCCTGCTCTACAAACCTTCCTTCAGGGTCTATCATCTGTCGGGCCATCTGAAACTGAACTCCCGCCCTAAACCAGATCAGTGTTCCTCTAGCAAATGCGGAGTAGGTAGTATTAAACACTTGGCCTCTCTACCTACGCTGCAGCGCTACCCCTTCAGCTTTCGTCAAGTGTGTTTCATGAAGTAGTGCAATATGGACCCCCCTTCGAACTAAATAAGAGTGGATTTTGTGTCTCCTTGTCATTGTGTGTAGCCCCCTCACATTCCAGGTCATACATTTCAAGGTATCAGAATTAGCCAGTGTCCCACTCCATTCCAAACCTTTCAAGGCCCGACATTGCTTCTGCATCAGTGGTGGGACCCACCCAACATTTCCCCAACTGCTGGCTCCCTACAACCCCCCAAAATCAACTGCCAACATTTGCAAATGTAGAGTATCCCCACAGATTTCCCCCCCCCCAGAACAGGACCCAATAGCAAGTTATCAGACCCTGCCCAAACTACCACCATTCAACTCAATCTCTCAACTATCCTACAGTCATCACAGTAGGTGCCTTAAGGGCCAATAGGGGATGGCCTCGGACCTAAGCATGGGTGGAAAATCCGTTACGCTCGCGGATTTTGCGGATTTTCGGTAAATTCGCAATACGCGAACGCTCGCGAATTTACCAAAAATCCGCAAATTCGCACGCAGCGGATTTTTTTTTCTTGGTGATACAATTTTGCGGCACGCGGCGTTTACTTACCGTCATTCAGCATTTGCCGAGTTGTTTTTCTTGATATTTTGCGAGTGCTGCGCCATTTTGGATCTTGCTGCGGGATCCAGCGGGAATTTGGCGAGCGCGATTACGTAATCGCGGCTTGCCAACTTGCACAGCGAGAGCTTGTCAACGCGAGTACGCCGTGATCACGTATCGCGGTACTTCTCAATTGCGAGCTTGTAGATGCGGCGAGCAGCAACAATCTTGCACTCGCGAAAATACAAAATTTGTAATTCTGCACAAGAAATCCACCAGCAACCAGCATAAACCTTCTGGAAATGATGATTTTTATCTGACTAACTCCTCAGGTTGACATTTGCCTTCACTTTTTTTGCGAGGAGTCCATTTTGGGGAGGGGGGGTGGGAGGAAGGAAGTGCCCCACAGTCTTCAACTTCCTGTTCCTGTCCAGCAGGCTCCTCCCAGTGCTTTGTCCATCTCCTGGTCACTTTTCATTTGGATCTGGAGCTGGAAGGATTACTTTTTGTGGATGCTGCTGGATATTTGGATTTGAGGCCTTTTTGACTTTCTTTGGATCACTTTTGGATTAGAAATTTCACAAGTAAGTTTGTTTGGGGCATTACAGTTGCTGCAACTACAATTTTGGAATTTTTGATTTTTGGGCTGTTTTGGGGCCTTTTGCCCAGGGGTACTCAGTGGTGGGTGCACTGAGTCTTTCTGTAGGGTGTTTTGAATTTAAACATCATGGAGGGGCTGGATGGCTTGGGATTGTGCTGATTTTTCTGTGATTTTCGTTTTTTTGGCCTGTTGTGGCCTTTTCACCAGGGGTAGTGAGTGTTGCATGGGCCTAGTCTTTCTGTGGGTTGTCTTGAATTTAAACATCATGGAGGGGCTGGATGGCTTGGGATTGTGCTGATTTTTCTGTGTTTTTTGATTTTTTGGGGTGTTCATGGGGACAGGCCATGTGGGTGGGGGCCATTTTGAGTGCTGCTACAGGCCCTGGCCATGTGCTGGGAGGGAGGGGGCCATTTTGAATGCAGGCAGTGTTGTTAGGCCTGCAACCATTTTGCCTAGTTTTCAACCTTTATGCCCAGGGGTAGTGAGTGTTGCATGGGCCTAGTCTTTCTGTGGGGTTTCTTGAATTTAAACATCATGGAGGGCCTGGATGGTTTGGGATTGTGCTGATTTTTCTGTGATTTTCGTTTTTTGGGCCTGTTGTTGTGGCCTTTTCACTAGGGGTAGTGAGTGTTGCATGGGCCTAGTCTTTCTGTGGGTTGTCTTGAATTTAAACATCATGGAGGGGCTGGATGGCTTGGGATTGTGCTGATTTTTCTGTGTTTTTCGATTTTTTGGGGTGTTCATGGGGACAGGCCATGTGGGTGGGGGCCATTTTGAGTGCTGCTACAGGCCCTAGCCATGTGCTGGTAGGGAGTGGGCCATTTTGAATGCAGGCAGTGTTGTTAGGCCTGCAACCATTTTGCCTAGTTTTCAACCTTTATGCCCAGGGGTAGTGAGTGTTGCATGGGCCTAGTCTTTCTGTGGGGTTTCTTGAATTTAAACATCATGGAGGGCCTGGATGGTTTGGGATTGTGCTGATTTTTCTGTGATTTTTGTTTTTTGGGCCTGTTGTTGTGGCCTTTTCACCAGGGGTAGTGAGTGTTGCATGGGCCTAGTTTTTCTGTGGGTTGTCTTGAATTTAAACATCATGGAGGGGCTGGATGGCTTGGGATTGTGCAGATATTTCTGTGATTTTCTTATTTTGGGGGTGTTCATGGGGACAGGCCATGTGGGTGGGGGCCATTTTGAGTGCTGCTACAGGCCCTGGCCATGTGCTGGGAGGGAGGGGGCCATTTTGAATGCAGGCAGTGTTGTTAGGCCTGCAACCATTATGCCTAGTTTTCAACCTTTATGCCCGGGGTAGTGAGTGTTGCATGGGCATAGTCTTTCTGGGGGGTGTCTTGAATTTAAACATCATGGTGGGCATGGGATTGTGCTGATTTTTCTGGTTTTTTCCATTTTTTTGGGGTGTATAACTGAACTGATGTTCCTCTGTCTTCCATTGCTTTTAGGTGCACAAGACTCAAGAGAACCACCAGTGCCAGGAAGAAGTCCTGCAGCGGTGTGTGTGTGCAGCATTACGTCACGCGACGTCACGTCTGGCCACAGACAACTCTGCAACTCGTGCAACTGCGGCTTGCTGTTCTGACCTGCTCTGAAGAAGATGGCCCCAAAAAGAGTTCCCCGTAGCTCCTCTAGCAAGAAAGTTGCCAGTAAGGAGCAGAAGAAGCAAGTTACCAAGGAGGCTGGCGTGCCGGCCGCCACGTTTTTTGGGAGTAAAAAAAATAAGTACGGCTGCAGCGGGATCTGCTGGAGACCAAGCTGGGAGCAGCACCCCCGCTCCATTGGGCTCAGTGCCGCCACCACCACCACGCCAACTTAAGTCCAAGCCCTTGAGTGCTGCAGAGGCAGTCAGTGTACTTCTTCAATCACCATCGACCAGTGATGTTGGCTCATCGCAAGAAAGTAGCAGCAATGTCCCTGAATCAACACAGGTTGTTGTAACTCATCTGACAAGTGTTGAACAACCACAGCCGCAACAACCACATGTGAAAGTACAAGCCCAAGTACATGTGGAAGGAGAGGCAGCGCAAGGAGATGCGCAAGCAGAGGTGCATGGAGGGTCACAAGTGCCCACAATAGTTGTTCCTCCCGAAGTAGGGGCACATCAGGAAATCGACAATTAAACCGAGGTATCATTTGAGGAAGCCACTCCTCCTGATGATCATTCATTGTCTTCCACATCCATAGCAAGGAAAAGATCAAGGGGGGTGTCTACATCTTCTTCAAGCCCACCTCCTTCTGATGATCTGGATGAAGATTGGGAACCATCACGGCCGTCTGAGAGTGAGGCACACCATGATCTGACAAAGGTACTTAAGCGTAAAAGGAAGGTCGTCGAAAAAATCATAGTTATGGAGTGTGATGAGGCTCAACAAGAAGTGGTGGATACTGCTGCTGATGAAGCCTCTCACGACGACGAGCCAGTCATCATAAAGGTCACTGCAGCCCCAGCGGGCATGCAGCAAAGAGACATTTTGACCCTAGCCCGAGAAGCTGCTGAGCGTGATGATGATGTCGACGAGGAGGCAATGGAAACACAACAATCATTGGAGTTAACTAGTACACCAACACCTACCACTTCCATATTTCTTCCTCGCAAGAAGGGACCTCCATCCACCTCGACCTCAATTAGTGGTGGTGAAAGTGCACAACGTACTAAAGTTCGGCAATCCACATCCTCCACTTCATCTGGTATTAGCAGCAAGACCACCGCCACCAGTATCGCCGCCTCCTCCGGCCCCCACCGACAAATCAAGTCCCCTGCTTGGGACTACTTTAGTGTTTGCCCAAAAAGGGAAAACTTTGCCATTTGTAGCATTTGTAAGGTTGCAGTTAGTCGTGGTAAATTTGGTACCAACTATGGTACCGGAGGCCAGAGAGGTCATCTTAAGAGACAGCACCCTGTCCAATGGTTTGCGCACCTACAGGCGATCAAGGAAGCCCTAATTGCACGTAATGAAAACGTTGATTTTTCATCTGATGATGACGAGGAGGAAGAAGACGTGTCAAACACTTCTCTTACACCCAGTACCCCTGTCAGCAGCACACCCCATGTGAGCCACACTAAGAGTGTGGGAGCGAGTGAGACACCAATGCGAAAAAGTTCATCAGCGAGCGTAACTGGGTCGAAGATATCATCATCATCATCATTATCCCGTAAATGCTTGATCCAGGGCAACATTAAAAAGATGTTGTTTACAGAAGCGCAATATGAACGCAACCACCCACTGACACGTCTGTATGACACTAAGCTGGCTAAAATGCTAGCTCTGGACCTTCTCCCTTTTTCTTTTGTAGAAGGGGTTGGTTTTCTAGAATTAGTGGCAGCGCTCTGCCCTAAATGGAAGGATCCTAGCCGGTTCTATTTTGCCCGAGTTGCGGTTCCAGCACTACATGAAGATGTTCTGGAGGTGATTGGGGCAGCTTTGCAGAAGAGTGCTGTTCACACTATACATCTGATAACAGACATGTGGACCAGTGGCGCAGGCGCTGATTACATGTGCATCACTGCACACTGGGTCTCTTTTTCAGGGGTTAAAGCAAAGCTAAACGCAGGTGTTGACCCGGACCAAGTTTTTAAAGCTGCTCGGAAACATGCAACACTAGCCATGTTTGGTTTGGAGAAACGTCACACAGCAGAAAACATTTTGGATGAGTTTAACACAAAGGTCCTTGACGCGCTGTCCCCAGAAAAACGACAGATTGGTTATGTTTCCACGGATAATGGCACCAATGTAGTTAAGGCCATGGAGCTGGGTGACTATTTCAGAGTGCCGTGTTTGGCGCACTGTATAAACCTGGTTGTCAAAACATTCTTGAGTGATAAAGACAGTGCAGCGTACAGGGTAGTGGACACCTGCCGAAAAATGTGCAAGCATTTCAGCCATTCTTTTAAGGCCCGGAAGCATCTGAGGAGCCTGCTATATGAACCTCGAATGCCAGTGAAAGCACTCATCCAGGAGGTGGCAACACGTTGGAACTCAACCTTCTACATGCTTGAGCGTCTGTATGAGCAGTATACGGTACTCGATCACTATTTCTTAACACAGGGTACAGCTCAGAAGGAGGACCTGAGGATGGGTGCGGCGCAATGGGACATAGTTAAAAGCCTGACACGCATGCTTCGTCCTTTTGAGGTCTTCACGCGTGCAGTCAGCAAGGAGGACTGTAATTTGGTAAAAGCTATCCCATTGTTGTACATGCTCGAGCACCAACTGAAGGAGGTGTGTTCTGTGTTTCAAAAAGATGAAAAAAACCAAGACCCTTTTGTTTTGGCGGAGAAATTATTAGAGCGCCTACAAGGTGATGAACGTCTTAAAATGATCCACTCAAACCAGCATTACATTTGTGCTACTATTCTGGATCCACGCTACAAAAAGGCGCTGGCAGGCCGAGCATTCTTTCCTTTTGCTGATGAAGATGTTACAAAGTACAAACAGTGGCTAGCCTCCTCAGCCAAGAGGTTTGAAAGAGAACGGCAGAAAATTGAAGGAAAAGGCAGTACATCAGCATCAGCAGGCCATCCCCAGTCAAAACAATCCACTTCTGCACCTGTGGCTGCGGCACAAGTGACCTCTCAGCCGTTAAAGACACCGGCAACCGGATCATCTGCACCACCAGACACAACAGTAACATTGGAGGTTGAAGAGGACTGGCTAGCTCGGCTTAGGTTTGGTTCTCAAAAGATCACCGCAACAGCTAAGCAAAGTGGAGGAACCTTGGAGGAGGACATTGAGTCGATGGTGAAGGACTATCTGAATGACTCAACAGAGCTCTATGTTAATGCTGACCCATTGGCGATTTGGCATGGGAAAAAAGAATTGTGGCCACAGCTCTCCAACCTGGCTTTAAACTACTTGTCTTGCCCACTCGCAAGCGTGTCTTCGGAACGTGTTTTCAGTCCTGCTGGTGGCATTGTAACTTCCAAACGGAGCCGCCTCTCGCCCAAAAATGTGGAGAGGTTAACAATGATCAAGATGAATCAGCACCTCATACCACCAGATTCCAGAGTACGAGAAAGCACGCCGGATGAAGACGAGGTGGACAGCAACATAGATGAGGGAATTTCGTCTCTGTCAGGTGACACTGAGCTCACCCTGCCTGAATTCGCCGAGTATGATGACGAAGCCTTATTCTTATTCGTGGACCATGACACGAGCCCTGAAAATGAGACAATGAATCAATAACTTTCTTTTTCGTCCTTATTCACTTTTATTCCTGTGTGTCTGTCTTTCTTTGTTGTGCACAGTTAATATAATTCAAACTTTAATCACCTAATCACAAAAACAAGCCCATCAGCAGAACTGTCTTCACTTGTTTGCTTATTGATTTGAAGGTGCCGCAGTCTGCATTCCTCAGGTTCACAAGTTCAGAAGAACATGCTCCTCTATCCTCCTCCTCCAGACTCCTATTTCCATCAAAGCAGAGGGCTGGTTTACGCCCAATGAAGAAAGACTCAGCACTTGTGGGGGTGTTCTACTTCTTTGCGGGTGAGTTGACGGCTCTGGGGCCATTGCTGGGAAGCTCTAATACCGGATAAAAGTGGTTTGCACCAAATCGGAGGCGGAATTTTCTTTGTGTTTTTGCTGACTTGCTTGCCTTTGAGGTGCTCTTTGGGGGGGTTCCGGCTGTTTGTGGGTGAGTTTCGGGGTCTGGGGGCATTGCTGGGACACTCTAATCTTGATTGCATTTGCTTTTCAGGAAATCCGTGGTGGTAAACTGGAGTTATGGCCTAGCTACACAGCGCGTTTGGACCGAAGGCCGAGAAATATTGTAAGTATGAGATTTTGCTTTAGGGCTGTTTGGGGGTGTTGTGCTTTTTGGCGGGTGGGTTGGCGGGTCTTGGGGCATTCCTGGGAAGGTCTAATACCAGATAGAAGTGGTTGGGACAAAATCCACGCTGATTTATTTTTTTGCTATATCTGACATTTTGCTCAATTTAGCGTTTTCGGGGGCCTGTTTGGGGGGCTTCCTGGTGTTTGTGGGTGGGTTTCGGGGTCTGGGAGCGCTGCTGGGTCACTCTAATCTTGATTGCATTTGCTTTTCAGGAAATCCGTGGTGGTAAACAGGAGTTATGGCCTAGCTGCACAGCGCGTTTGGACCGAAGGCCGAGAAATATTGTAAGTATGAGATTTTGCTTTTGGGCTGTTTGGGGGTGTTGTGCTTTTTGGCGGGTGGGTTGGCGGGTCTTGGGGCATTCCTGGGAAGGTCTAATACCGGATAGAAGTGGTTGGGACAAAATCCACGCTGATTATTTTTTTGCTGTTTCTGACATTTTGCTCAATGTAGTGTTTTCGAGGGCCTGTTTGGGGAGATTCCTGGTGTTAGTGGGTGAGTTTCGGGGTCTGGGAGCACTGCTGGCTATAGATACTTTACTTTGCAAGAGGTTTGAAGCAAATCCATGGTGTCAGAGGGGAGTTAGGGCCTAGCTGCAGAGCGCGCGCGGAGTGATTTGGGAAATTGGCAAAAAAATGACTAAGTCCCCATTTTTGTACTTTTGCTCTTTGGCTGTTTGGGGGTCTTCTACTCGTTTTCTCCTGGGTTGACGGCTCTGGGGCCATTGCTAGGAAGCTCTAATACCGGATAAAAGTGGTTTGGACCAAATCGGAGGCAGAATTTTTTTTGTGTTTTTGCTGACTTGCTTGCCTTTGAGGTGCTCTTTGGGGGAGTTCCGGCTGTTTGTGGGTGAGTTTCGGGGTCTGGGAGCACTGCTGGGACACTCTAATCTTGATTGCATTTGCTTTTCAGGAAATCCGTGGTGGTAAACTGGAGTTATGGCCTAGCTGCACAGCGCGTTTGGACCGAAGGCAGAGAAATATTGTAAGTATGAGATTTTGCTTTTGGGCTGTTTGGGGGTGTTGTGCTTTTTGGTGGGTGGGTTGGCGGGTCTTGGGGCATTCCTGGGAAGGTCTAATACCGGATAGAAGTGGTTGGGACAAAATCCACGCTGATTTTTTTTTTTCAATTTCTGACATTTTGCTCAATGTAGCGTTTTTGGGGGCCTGTTTGGGGGGCTTCCTGGTGTTTGTGGGTGGGTTTCGGGGTCTGGGGGCACTGCTGGCTATGGATATTTTAGTTTGCAAGAGGTTTGAAGCAAATCCATGGTGGCAGAAAGGAGTTAGGGCCTAGCTGCAGAGCGCGCGCGGAGTGATTTGGGAAATTGGCAAAAAAATGACTAAGTCCCCATTTTTGTACTTTTGCTCTTTGGCTGTTTGGGGGTCTTCTACTCGTTTTCTCCTGGGTTGACGGCTCTGGGGCCATTGCTGGGAAGCTCTAATACCGGATAAAAGTGGTTTGGACCAAATCGGAGGCGGAATTTTTTGTGTGTTTTTGCTGACTTGCTTGCCTTTGAGGTGCTCTTTGGGGGGGTTCCGGCTGTTTGTGGATGAGTTTCGGGGTCTGGGAGCACTGCTGGGACACTCTAATCTTGATTGCATTTGCTTTTCAGGAAATCCGTGGTGGTAAACTGGAGTTATGGCCTAGCTGCACAGCGCGTTTGGACCGAAGGCAGAGAAATATTGTAAGTATGAGATTTTGCTTTTGGGCTGTTTGGGGGTGTTGTGCTTTTTGGTGGGTGGGTTGGCGGGTCTTGGGGCATTCCTGGGAAGGTCTAATACCGGATAGAAGTGGTTGGGACAAAATCCACGCTGATTTTTTTTTTCAATTTCTGACATTTTGCTCAATGTAGCGTTTTCGGGGGCCTGTTTGGGGGGCTTCCTGGTGTTTGTGGGTGGGTTTCGGGGTCTGGGGGCACTGCTGGCTATGGATATTTTAGTTTGCAAGAGGTTTGAAGCAAATCCATGGTGGCAGAGGGGAGTTAGGGCCTAGCTGCAGAGCGCGCGCGGAGTGATTTGGGAAATTGGCAAAAAAATGACTAAGTCCCCATTTTTGTACTTTTGCTCTTTGGCTGTTTGGGGGTCTTCTACTCGTTTTCTCCTGGGTTGACGGCTCTGGGGCCATTGCTGGGAAGCTCTAATACCGGATAAAAGTGGTTTGGACCAAATCGGAGGCGGAATTTTTTGTGTGTTTTTGCTGACTTGCTTGCCTTTGAGGTGCTCTTTGGGGGGGTTCCGGCTGTTTGTGGGTGAGTTTCGGGGTCTGGGAGCACTGCTGGGACAGTCTAATCTTGATTGCATTTGTTTTTCAGGAAATCCGTGGTGGAAACTGGGGTTATGGCCTAGCTGCACAGCGCGTTTGGACCGAAGGCCGAGAAATATTGTAAGTATGAGATTTTGCTTTTGGGCTGTTTGGGGGTGTTGTGCTTTTTGGCGGGTGGGTTGGCGGGTCTTGGGGAATTCCTGGGAAGGTCTAATACTGGATAGAAGTGGTTGGGACAAAATCCATAAGGAAAAGCCTTTTGGCACTTTTTGTAACTTAGGGTTCGTTAGGGTTAGCCCTAACAGCAGGATTGCATGTGTTTTGGGGTGTTCTAGA
The DNA here is from genome assembly GCF_964263255.1 of Lissotriton vulgaris. Lineage (NCBI taxonomy): Eukaryota > Metazoa > Chordata > Amphibia > Caudata > Salamandridae > Lissotriton > Lissotriton vulgaris. The sequence continues at coordinate 387,976,181 of NC_141687.1, forward strand.
TTTTTGCAACTGAGTTCTGGGGTCTTAGAGCACTTGTGAGAATTTGTCATTTTGGTTGCAAGTAATTTGAAGAAAATCCATGGTGGGAAAGGGGGGATTTGGCATAGTTAAAGAACGCCTCTGCCACTATTCTTAACTTAGGGCTCGTTAGGGTTAGCAGTATTTCTATTGCATGTGTTTGGGTGGGGGGGTTTTCGAGTCTTGGAGCGATGCTGGCTATGGATACTTTTGCTTGCTTGCAAGTGGTTTGAATACAATCCACGGTGGGTAAGGGGGTATTTGGGCCTACTTTTACTTTCGAAGTACGTTTTGTCACCAGTTTTCTGCTAGGCCTCGTTTTTTGAGATCTGATTGGGGGTCTTCTACATTTTTGCAACTGGCTTTAGTAAGGGTCTGGGTGGAAGCACTGCTGGGAAGGTCTAATTTTGTTCTAAAACACAGTTTACAGTACACCTAGCTTGAGGGGAAAGATCCGCTAAATTAATTTGCCCATACTTATTTATCCTTGAAAAGGTGACTCAGACAGAGTACGCACTTTCAAAAATTTTGTACTGTTTATTAGGAAAATCAAAGTATGACTTTTTGCACTACACAGCGTACATACCTTATATTTATTTATCAGTGCTGTTTTTCGTTCAATAATTACAGGCCGTGTTTCAGTCTGCAATGGGGAAAAAAGGATGGAGTCAGGCTTCACATTAGCGAGCCACAATTCAGCATCCGCCAGGCAGGCAGTGGACAGGGTGTCTTCTGGTCACCAACATTGATGGACGAAGCGTCAGCTGGAATGGAGGAGTGCCGCTAATAAGAGGAATTGTTTGCTGCATGCAACTTACTTACCAAATTCAACAGGACAACTACAACAATACAGATACAGTATCCATTCTTTTATTCAATGAGTGTGTGTGACTGCATTTCTTGGATCTCTCTCTGCTTCTAAATTGATCCCTACAGCCATTCTATAGGTTTTACTTCAGTTATTTTTTAAACCTAATTTAATGTAGCCCTGTACTGTCACATTCTGTCATTCAAGGTTGTCGAAAGTACTACTTACTTTTCTGTAACAATGCATTCAGTAGTGCATGCACTTCCTTTATGTCACGTAAAAGATTTATGGTTAGCTTTGTACCCAAAAATTTCTTTATGTTCAATTATTGTTTGTCCATGCTGTGCTTTTTTTTTTTCTCTCAACAACACCTACCCAAAAAGAAACCCCCATTCCTATCCATTTTACAAACCCTAACCCTCTTCCCCCGGGTTGTGTGGTTTTGCTTGATGTGTGACTAAATGACATCAATAATTCCACACACTTGCTGGGGAGGATAAGGTCATAGCAACAGGCTGGTGAAGGAATCCGAGGATATATTCTAGACTTACTCAGCTTCAGTACTATTTCTTGTAGTAGTAGCCAATGTCAAAGAAATCCTACACAAGTACAAGTTATACTATCAATACTTTACCATTTGTTAGGCTACATTGTGGCACTGTTGTAGTCTAGTGTACTGTCACCTGCTATATTCTCTATCGTACATTTGTAATGCTACAGTAAGGACAAACCAGGTTTCATTTTCTTTTTTTCCATAGCCATGCAACTGCCACTGTGTCACACCACTAGTACCACCGCAATGAGGAGGAAATATCAGCCGCCCTGGATTGCAACCTTAATCGCCATTTCCCGTGGAGCCAGCCCTGGGCCTAGCCCTACTTTCAAACAGAAATTACAGGTAAGATAAGCGTTTGGTTGGAGGTAGTATAATGGAGTATTAGGAGAGATGAGAGATTGACGGTAGTACTACTAAAGTCCTAGGACTATTCAGGAAAACAAACTTACTGTTAAACCCCCACCCACCAGACTCAAAAGCAGTAAAAAACAGGTATGGTCAGATAAAGTTTCAAAAAGTATATTTTGATAGCCCTAACAAAATAATCTCCCGCAAGACCCTCCCTAACCCCAACGATTGTCCTTCAAAAGTCCCCAAAAAACCCAACTCCCAATTCCCACCCCCCAAAAGTCTCTAAAAAAGGGGCAAGGGACACTATGGCAGGGTGCTGTTGACTTTAGCAGCCAGGGCATCATGCTCCCTGCGGAGGGTGGCATGTTCGAAGCGGAGGCCCTTCACCAAGTTCTTATAGTTCAGGACCTCCTGCTCCAGGTAGGACAGTCTGAGGGATAAGCGGCGCCGGCATGCCTTGCAAATCCTGTGGGGGGCAGCTGCTGTCTTTGCTGCTCGGCGGTGGCGTTTGGCTTTGGTAGCCCGGCTCCGTACCGCTGGAGCACTGCGCTGGCTGGCAGCCCGCACGGAGGAGGATGCAGCTGTCCCAGTGGATGTTATTGTAGTACCAGACTGCATCTCCTCCTCCTCCAGGGCCACCAGCCGCCGATATTCAGCGACAGTGGCATCCAGCCTCCGTTGCCGGGCCATTCGAGCCAGCTCCTTCCTCCTTGATGGTCTCTTGGATTTGGAAGGAGCAACTATATGAAGAAAGAAAGACATAGTCTGTAACCAATGCTCCTTAAGATTAACACAAAATGATTGAGCAGAAAGTTGTCACAGTACAAGTAGCAAATTGAAAGCACAGTACATAACTATTGAGGACAGTATCTATGTAACCTCCGACTTCTCCATCCTTGCTCTAACATTAGTGGGAGTTTAAGGAACAAATTCTACGAGCACTATGGACTTCCATTACAGTCGACTATGACAGTACACCAGTCTTATTCTTCTTCTTCTCTCTTGTTTAGGAAAATTGGTACGTTATCTTATGCAAGCCGGCATAATGCCAGCGCAGTGAACTTGCACCCGAGAAAAACAGACGCACACCATGGTGAGTGAGACAGACTTGCGTTACTGTACCGGTCCAGTACATGCAGGTGGTGAAGCTCTTACTTTTCTATTACGGGTGGCACTGAGAATACTCTGTTAAAAGGGCTACTGCTTAATTAATTTAGCTTTCACCCTACAGTGCAAATGAGTATTAGAAAAGGAAAATGAAGAAGCTAAATAATCTGATTATCTATCACTTCACATGGGATGTATTTGATGACATATGGGATGACTTTAGGTGCTTTGCTTATTATTAAGTGAACAGTGATACACCCACACATGAATGACGTACTACTACTAAACTAAAGTTATAAAGAGAGGTAGGGAGTGTCCACCGTAATAACCGGATATATGCTGTGCTTGCAGTTGCAATACAAACTACTGCTACTATTCATGGTAGTATTTGGACAAAATTACAACTTCTTTTCCTTGCCTTTCCTACACTGGAACGGACGTGCGGGTGCGGTGTTACATGCTCTTCAAAGTAACACTTAGTTCATCCAGTGACCGTCTACTCTCTCTAGATACACATATGCTATCTAAGAGTCAGATAGTACCATGAATGATCCAGGCATCCATCCATTCAAAGTATATGCACACATACAGTTTCTGTTTCACCCACCCAGGCGGTTCTCCTTCCACCCATCCTTGCTTCATCATTCACCCAGCCATGCACCATACCATATTCTTTCCTTCCCAGCCACCTTGGGGACCAAGCAAACACATATCATTCTTCTTTGCCAGTCATCATTACATTTCTCGTCCTTCCACACTTACTTACACCCTTCTTTCGCTTTTCGTTCATCCCATCCATCAAGTTCATCTCAGATCTGATTGGGATTCTTCTCGCCAAAAACTTCACAGCTAAGTCGAAGTACATTTAGAGGAGGCTACTACCTGGTTTATTTATAATACACCCGTGCAGAAAGCACACTCTGCCGTCTTCAATCTCAATGAGTAAGGAATATATAGCTTACCTCTGCCCGCCACCACCGTGTTATCCCTCACAGGCATGTCCTTGTCCGGCACTTGCACCGCCTCCTCCCCAGAGTTGTCCTCCTCGTCCAATGCCGCCACCACCTCCGCGCTGGCCCGCCTCCAGATGTTCCACCTACAAAGTACATTTAATAATGTTAGAATACACCACTCACTATTATATAATATTTGGTCTAGGAGGAAGAAAGAAATGTGAAAAAAACAGTATACAATTTAATAATTTGTGACTGTCTACTCTAAAGTAAAAATGTCCCTTTTTCCAGGGAAGGCTGTTGTCTTGCTGCACTTTTTGGCACAACTGATGAATGCTTGCTTTTTATTTTTAACACGCACCACTTTTTCTCCTAACAGACAGAAGCTTGACTTCTAAGAACACGAGCAGGATCAAGTTCAAACCAGGTGAGAGCTCGGCTCGACCACAAGAAATGTGTCCAATTAATCGTCAGCACTAAGCACTTTTCCATTTTCAGTTAAACGTTTACTTTTATGACAAACTTGATTTTAATAAATGTGCTTACTTTTAATAAAGCTTTTACAATTAAATAGACTCTGTGGTTTTTGGTCCTCCAGACTAGAGTGGATGAGCTAAAGGTTTTGCAATTTTTGCAAGCATGAGTCCGTGCCTCTGACATCATTGGGGAATAATCATAATCATCGGTGACTTTGGGAGCTAAATGACTCTGCCACACTATCTAGTCAGTAAGGAGATTGGGGGTTCAACTACAAAGTCTGTTATCACTGAGGTATGTGGAAAGTCTAACAGCACCTATTATAATTGATAAGCTAAGCAATGCATTATTTAGTGTCCATAGTTCTGTTTGTGCAGATTTGTCCCTGCAACAGTAGTAGAATGGATTGTCCTCCTATCCAAACCAAAAGTAAAGTAGTATCTTGTTCTTTCTTGGTGGTCATTCACCTTTTTATTGTTGGCAATTGTCAAAGCATAAACATTTAGAAGACTTGAAAAGACATTATGGACAATCCCAGAGGACTGCACTCTGTGCATAGAGCTATTGCTGACTAGAATGGGAGTCCAATGGAATTGCCAAATGTGCAATCTTAGTTAGCTACACAGACAGACTAATAAGAATAATCTAGTAATACCACACGGAGTCATAGTCGAGGCAGGATAAGAATTTAGATCCAGTCTACAAGAATATCAAAGACGATTTAGAAAAAATCGAATGAGGAACGCTGGGAAAAAATAAGTACTCTATATTAAAATTAAAACATACTGGGGCCAGCAAAGGAGCCCTCGCCTGCCCGATCCTGGCCTGCATCCTCAACAGCACCCTCATCCTCCTCCTCCTCCTGTGTCCTCCTCTTGCCCCTGGGGGAAGCTGATGTACAACATGAAAGAAAGAAAAACAGAAAACATGGATGATATTTGTCAACCAAATCAAACATTTCAAAAGAACTAACAAAATATTTTGGCGAAGTAGCAAATAGACAACTATTCCACGGGATATATTATTGACCAATCTCATGTGGTCTACTACGTTATTAGTATTGCTTGTTTTGCGGACCGTCGAATTGGAAACTTCTTATGTAACTCACTACACAAAGTACTAAAAAGGTTTGCCTAGGATTGGCAGGCAGCAGTCCGCAGCACGCGAAGTGACAGCCAAAGTCCATCGTGATTGCAGATCAGCGACAACACTAAAGTTTCCTACTACATTAACCAGTCATTAAAATACTCAAACTATCAATCCACCACCACTATTTCTTCTTATCGCCATGTGTACAAAGGAAGGACTGGACTTGAGTCTGTAGGGGCTGATTTAGAAGCCCCTTGCGGCTCTTTTGCTCCATTGTTGCGTGACTTTTGTGACGCAGCGGCAGCACCAAAGAGGCGCAATGGTGCAGCGTATATTAACAACGTGACGCATATGGGAGATGCATCACGTTGTAAATCCCTGCGCCATCAGGGGGCGTTCCGGCGCAAGGGAGGGCGTTCCTGCGCAGGAACGCATCCTAAAAGTGGCTGAGGGAAATGTACAAGATTTCAATCACTCACTTTAACGACAATGATACGTGACTCAAACCCTGCGCCTGCTTGAAGCAGGCGTACGGCTTGACGCAGCATTGGGGAGATAGGGCACCCCAGAGCATTGATGGAGCTGCGCCATCGTTGCGACGCAACTCCAGCAATGCGCCGCCCTTACGACACAGATGCGTAACGCTTTGGTGACGTTTTGGGCCCATGGTGCACCGCATTGTAAATACGGCGCACCATGGGTGATAGTGGCGTGGCGCACAATTACTGGTGCATCCCTGCTACTTTGCAGGGATGCGCCGGTAATTAAACATCTGAACCTTAGTATGTAGCATTACGCAGTTCTTTAAACTACACTCATACATAATTTCACAGGCCAATGAAATGAACACAAAATCGAAAACAAATAAGCATAGTAGCAACACTACTGAGAAGGAGAGCAGTGCACCTGAAATGCACAGAAGATTTTGAAATATAATTTACCTACAATGTAATGAGCAGCATTATTGCTCTTGGTAAAAAAAAAAAATTGCAATATAATAACACAGCAGGAGAAAACAGAGTAGTAAAAAAATAGCTACTACTACTACTCACCAAGCCCGGGGATCTCGAGGCCAAGCAGGTCGAGCAGATCTCGTTCATGGGTCAGGACATCCGTCCAGCGGTGGGTGGCCTGGTTGTAGGTGCGCCGGACCCGAGAGTGGTGGTACATGGCCCGGCACACCTTATCCCACCGCTTCCGGCGATCCCGCATCCCGTACCCGCCTCCGATCTTGCCGCCTGCCATGATGGTCCTGGGGAGGTGGCGCTGTACATAGAACACTAGTGCGCCCACCTCCTCCGTGCTAAAGATCTCCCGTGGCATCACTAGCTCCCCCCTCAAACGCTCGCACGGGAGCCGGGCACGAGGTGCGGGACCCTTCCCCTTCTCTGGATGCTTCCCGGCTCCCTTCACCATGGTTTGGGCGGAAAGGAATAAAGAAAATAGAATAGGGAAGAGAAGAGAAGAAAAGAAAAGAGTTTAAAAAAGTAGTTTAAAATTAACAAAAAGTAGCAGTAAACACAAAAATATAGGGCTAGAAAAATAGAGGGATAGATAATAAGTAAAATAGATCAAAAAAAACTTCAAACAAGCAAAGGATGGCAGAGATTTAGAGAGGATACAAGAAGCATTCCCAGAACCATAGCAATGAATGAGAAACAAGATGGCCGCGCCCGTTCACGACCGCGCGGGTAAGTTCGCGCGAGATGTTCCTCGCGAACACTCGCGAAATTGAACTGGCGAGCCGCACACTTTGCGAGATTACACTTCGCGGCCGGAAACGGAAATACGTCATGCAAACAAGATGGCCGCGCCCTTGAACGACCGCGAGGGTAACTTCGCGCCTTGCTCTACAAGCGGCTCGCGAAAACGCACAAAACCTTGCGAACTAACACGCCGCACGAATTCGCGGCTTCCAAATCTGATCTTGCGCGTGTTCGCGCCCCGCGAATCCTGCGAAATTGCAGAAAAACGAGTTTTGCAAAACTGAAAGCACTCGGCAGGTGCAAGAGTTCAAACTCATCATTAGTAACCATTCCCTGTAGTGCTTCCTGACTGGGGCCCCTCCAGAGTTCAGTTGCTAGTTGCAACAATTGTATGACCCTGCTCTGACCCTCACAGCAGGCTCATAGAATAGCTACAAGTAGGCCACAAAGGTCATGGAAAAAAAAATTGCACTGCAACAGAAAGCAAATTACTGATAAGGAAGCAGGTGCCAGACCTGGAATTTTAAAACAGTGACACATTAATAAACTAACCCCAAATTAATTCATGTCAGTTGAAGCAGGGCAGGTGTGCTTGCTTTCCCCCCCCATAATCTACAATGATGATGAATCAGAGGGTGGCATTGATGTAACAGAGGGGGGCATGGGTGAAACAGAGGGTGGCAGTGGTAAAACAGAGGATGCTGGGAGGCTGTGATGATGAACCAGGCGTAGAAACAACATAGTCGCGACCGTTGCGAGCCAACAAGTAAGTTCGCAATTGCGAACTAGTACCAAAACCTCGCGAACTGGCAGAAACCCTTGCGAACACTAAAAAAAAAAATCCGCAAATTTGCGAGAATTCGCGGATTTTGCGGAATGTGAGTTCGCAAATTCGCATAATTTGCAAACGCCAGATTCGCAAAATTCGCCCATACCTACTCGGACCGACAGGCAGCTGCGCCAGCTCACCACCCTCGCCCCCTTGATCCCCCATGAAGGACTTATGGCAGACCACTTTACTGGACGTTCCCCTCTAGTCCCCAAATAACAGACCCCAGCAGTCACCGTAATAGTGGAGCTATGAGTTCTGTCACATCAGGCATCTAGGATTTCCTCCGCCGAGTTTGGTGTCACCTTCGGTCCCTTGGCGCCCTGTGTCTCTGATATGTCCGTTTCCGAGCCTGTGTTGTGGCCCTCAGAGTCCGTGCCCTGTTTCGATGGTGTCGGACTGGTTCTTGAGAGTGCCACCACCGCCTGTAATGCCGCCTTCCGTCTCTCTGTCGTTTGGGAGATCGAAGGCGTTCGGGTGCCTCGCTTCTTCCTCCGTAGTCTCTGGGATTTCCGCACCTGCAACAAACGTTGCATCTCCTCCTCTTGGTGTTTCATATGATCGGTGCCCGCTTTGTAGGTTTCGACCCATGCCCAGGCCTCCTCTGGTGTGTGGAAGAAATGCGTCGTGCCATCTAGCTCGACCCGCAATTTGGCCGGGAAGAGGAGGGAATATCGGATGCCTTCATTCCTAAGCTCCCGCTTAACGGAAAGGAAGGAGGCACTCAGCTGCTGCGTTTCATATGTATAGTTGGGAAACAGAGTCACCTTGCTGCTGTCTACTTGATATGGCCCCGTATCGCGGGCTTTCTGGAGCAACAAGTCTCTATCTTTGTAGTGGAGCAGCTTTGCTATGACCGGTCTAGGCGGTTGGCCTGGTCTTGGGGGTCTAGCGGACTCCCGTTGTGCCCGTTCGAGTGTGAAAAAAGGCGACAGAGTCCCGATCAGTGTGTGGCCGCCATTTTAGTTCTCACTCAGCTCCGGGCTTCTCGGTCGTCTCTCTCCCTCTGCGGAGCTTCCAGGGAGTTCTTCTTCGCTTCAGAGAGCGCTGCTACGGTTCCGATCCCCCCTGCTGCGGAGCCAGCCTTATCAGCTCCGTCTGCCGTTCGTTTTCATAGGATAACTCGGGGATCAGGCGCGGAGCTCCGAGCTTACGCCGCCATTCCCGTTGAAGTCCAAGCCACGCCCCTCGATGGCAGCCGGATCCATTGGCTTCTGCTGTTGAGGAATGATCGGGTCCAGTTGAGGTGGTTTCTTGTATGCCGGCGTCATGTAGTCTAGCGGAGAGTGTATGGTGGGAGACAGTGTTGAACGCAGCTGAGGTCGAGTCGAATCAGGGCTGTGGTGTGGCCTTCGTCGAGGAGGGTGCGGATGTCGCCTGTGGCAGCGAGTAGGGCGGTCTCGGTGCTGTGGTTGCTGCAGAATCTGGATTGTGAAGGGTCGAGGACGGCGTTGTCTTTGATGAACCTTGTCAGTTCTGCGTTGACGGTCTTCTTAGTGACTTTCACCGCGAAGAGGAGGAGCGAGATGGGCCGGTTGTTCTTGAGGTCCGTCGGATCTACAGAGGGCTTCTTGAGCAGGGGCCTGATTTCAGTGCGTTTCCAGTCAGCAGAAGGTTGTGCCAGTCTAGAAGGTTGTGTTGATGGTGCGTCGTAGTTCTGGTGTGATGACAGTGGCTGCTCTGTGGTAGATGTGAGGTGGATAGAGGTCAGTGGAGGCTCATAAGTGGATGCTTTCTATGGCCGAGGCGGTCTCTTTGGTGGTGATCAGTGTGCAGGAGGAGATGGTGGGCTAGCTGGCGTTGCCTGAGGGCGGGATGGCTGTGGAGTCAGGTGTATGGTCACTGAAGTTGATGTTTTTGTTCTTTAGGTGGAAGTAGGATCCGAGCTTGTAGCAGAGGTCCTGGGAGTGGGTGATGTCAGTAGCTTCGCTGAGGGACTTGGTGAATTCCTGGATGAGGCTGAAGAGTTCCTTGGAGCTGCTAGAATTGGTAAGGATTTTGTTGTGGATGAAGGTTCTTTTGGTGATTTTGATGCATTGGTAGTACTCCGTCATGGCGTCCTTACAGGTGGTGTAGTTTTCAGGTGTCTTGCTGTTTCTCCAGTTTTTTTCCATCCGTCTGCAGGTGTGTCTGGTTGCTTGGAGGTCGGTGGTGAACCAGGCGGCTTTCCTGGGGTGCTATCTGTCAGAGTTGCGTAGCGGGTGAGTTTTCTGCGCAGCTGGAGATCCATATGTGGAGTTCCATGGCCACGAGGTTGGCATTGGTAGAGGCAGTGGGGGTGGTGTGGCTGAGGGGGGAGTTGAGCTGCTCCTCTGTGTCTCTGCTCCAGTTCCTTTGCGGGACGTGGAGTGGATTTGGGTGGCTTAGGTTTGTCGACGAGGAAGTGTACGCAGTGGTGGTGGGTCCACGGGGGTTGCATGGTGTGACTGAAGTGGACGCTGTTTCCTCCTGCGAAGATGGGGTCGAGGGTGTGTCCTGCCTTGTGGGTCGGTGCTGTGACGAGTTGTTTCAGTCTGATGTTGGCAAAGTTGTCCCAGAGGGTGGTGGAGTTGGGGTTGCTGTGATTGTCAAGGTGGAAGTTTAGGTCTCTGATGCGTATGTAGTCCATTGCTGCGATGCCGTGGAGTGCAATGAGGTCAGTGATGGTGTCGGCGAAGAGGGCTTGTGCGCCGGGGGGGTCTGTAGGCGAGGGTGCCGTGGAGTGTGGAGTTGGGGCTGGTCTGGACCTGGAAATGCAGGTGTTCGGCGGCGGGGAAGGTGTCGCTGGAGGTGGAGAGGTGGCAGGAGTTTTTGTGCGCGATGGCGAGGCCTCCTCTCGGGTGGTTGGGGCGGTCCTTCCTCTGGATCTTGTATCTGTTCAGGATGCCAGGGAGGGAGGAGGCGTTGGTCCATGTATCTGTAAAGAAGGCGACGTTGGGCGAGATGGTGCCCAGGAGGTTCCAGATCTCCACTGCGTGTCTGTGCACGGAGCGAACATTGAGGAGGATGCATCTTAGGGCGTCAGCAGTGTTGGTGGCCGGGGTGCTGGTGAAGGTCTAACAGCAGTGGCGACAGGAGAACTGGCTGTGGGTCATGTTCGGTGTGGACTGTTGGTAGTTGTTGTTTCTTCCTGGGTTGAGTGCAAGGAGGGCGGCTGGGTCGTAGTTCTGGATAGTTCGATATCCAGGGTCCTTGGTGCTGGTAGCGATTGGGTCATGGACGGGCACAGACTGGCTAGCCTTTGGCGCGCCAGTGGCGCAACCGCACAGCAGCCACCAATAAATAGGGGGGAGGGACGATCAGCTGGGAGGTGGGAATGGGAACTGGCTGGGGGGAGGGGCGGAGAGGCAGCAGCGGCAGCGTGGAAAAAACGGACAGACTGAGCAGGGCACAAATTGGGTCAAACACGGAGAAACAAAGCACAATGAAAAAGAAAATGGCACAGTCAAACTACGCGAGGATCGGTACAAATATACTGGAATGGCACAATAAACACTACGTGATAAAACGGAAAAACAAGGCAAACAAGGCATAATTGTACTGAGATGGCACAAGTACACTATGTGATAAAATGAAAAAACAAGGCAAACAAGGCCAGAACTTGCCCTTTGCCAGTTGTGGGCTTGAAGAGGTCATTGACTCCAGATTATTTCAAAGTGTTCACGGTCAAGTGCCAGAAGGGTGCTTGATATGGGATGGAACCATGGCAGCTTTCTCGCTCTACGACTTGACCAGATTTCATTGATGGCTTTTAGACAGATGGCCACAGAAAAGCACTGTGGCTGAGTATGATGATAAACCAAGCCTGCTGTAGAAGAAAGAGGCGTAGCTGTTTGCTGAGCCAGATGATTGGTTGGGCGTTGCACGCACGTTGGATTTCATAAGGCATTAATTCCACTTTGATTGGTTCCACCTTCTTCTGAGGGTCTCCCGTCCCGACTCAAGGCTAGCTCCTGTGAGTTCAAATTAGTGTCACAGTGTAGGGTTGATGATGTGATATGCTCTAAGTTTGGCAGGGTGCCCTGCTATAGGTCCCCAGGTGGTTGGTAAGGTTGGGCTCTCGTTTTTGTTTGATGCCTGGTATTGCTCATTATTCCAGTGTGTGGGCAAGTCCTTGGGGTCTTGAAGGGATCTGTGATTACAACAGCTAGGAGGGGGCTGGAGCTGATAGAAGCCGTCTTTGCTGGGGTGCTGGTTAGCTGGCAGCCCTAGTTACCCAACTGGCCTACTGCTTCTACGCCTGCCCGGGCCCTCCACGAGAGGCGGTAGAGGGCACTATAGAAGATGAGTCCATAAGTGTGCGAATGGCAGGGCAAGGTGGTGGCTGGTTAGAGGAAATATGAGCTGGCTCCACGGGGGCACAAGCACTCCCTGTCATTATTCTGTTGTTCTCTGCAGAAGGGTTTCCACTAGGAGCTCTGGTGGTTGTAGCAGACAGGCACAGTAGTTAGTAGCATGGGAAGTAATGGCTATGATGGGGTTAAGCCTGGGCACCGTAAGGTTCCTCTTTCTGGAGGGGGTACTGCTGTAATAGCTTGTCCTTTGTAGCTGAGCAGTTGCGCCTGACACTCGCTGCTGGTCTCTCTGAACCCAGCCGTCCGGTCTCAATCTCTTTGGGCCTCTCTGTACTCACGAGAGGCTTTGAGTCAGAGATAAGTACATTACAACCTGAGAGGCAGGCAGAAAAATTGGTAGCAGGCAGAAATGCAGATGGCTGGCAGTAGCAGGCTAGTTGGCCGATGGATGAGGAGGTTCGGGAGAGCAGGAAAATGTCCTTGGAGCAAGCCTCACCTGTCACTATACTGGCCTTATCTGTGCCTCGCGAGTCTCAACCCGACACCACAGTTAATAGTTCCCCAAGGTGAACTGTAACTATCTGGAGAAAACATAGCTATGTAGTTTCCTGTTGGACACATATGTGCTTTATAACATGTAGCTCTTTTCCAGGCACACCCCAAACCTATCCAACACGTGTTGTGAGTGATGTGACCCTGTCAATAAAAGACCCCCAGTGCTTGTTCGTGGCCAGGTCAAGAACCGTTAATCTGGTGTATGTGTCCTTCATTTATCTAGCATGTGGACCTAGGGCCCTAGGAACTTTGAAATGGCGATGAGGGCTCTAACCCCACATGCCATGCTGCTCTTCTGCTCACTGCCATGAAGAAGGAGAATACATGATTAGCACTGCCACTACAGCCTGCCATGGAAAAAGTCACGTCCCCCCCAAAAAAGGGTGAACATTTTCCTCGACAGTGGGACGAATCAGAGCCACGTATGTGAACCCCCATTGAGGAGTGACTGCCACTTGCCGCCATCTGGCCTTGCAGGTCTGTAACCCCACCTCAAAGACCTGCTGTGCGCTGCGCAAATATGTTTGCTAAGGATGTAACAACAGCCTTTCACATTGTGCACCAGCGTCCTTAGTAGACCAAAAAAACAGCCCACCAACTAGCCTCAACCAGAGTCCCATAGGCTGATGGCCAATTGCCCACCTTGCCAATCCGAGGCTGGGCTTAATTTAGAGGCAATGTGGAAAGTATTTATGCAGCACACAAACAAAGTGAAAATGCAACGCAAGAAAAATCCCAAACCAATTGAGAACATTAGAGTAAATTTAATAAATTATTTGACACCAAAACAACAAAAATTAAATCAATAGAAACCAAGTAATGAATTTTTCAAGTTTTCAGTGAAAACAAGCACCTAAAAGATCAAAGCGCCAACCGCAGACATCTAGTTGCGCAAGACTGGACCAAAATTGAAATATATAGCCTACCGTGATAGAGCGCAGTACGGATACAGAAAGGGGATTGGGAATGGTCAGCACTTACCTTCGGACTTAGAAGAAATTCTGAGAAAACGTGTCTAAGAAGGTAAAGTTCAATGGGACAAAGCTGAAGGATATGTCAGTGGAGGGAGCATCATTGTCGGATAGCTTGGAGTCAAACCTGAGGTGAAGATTTCTACTTTCGGACTTAGTCACCGAAATGGAAGTCGAAAATCTCCAGAGGGATGAGGCAGAGGACTGTGGCCGAAGACAGTTCCTCGAGGTTAGATTCCCCTGTGGCGAAGGACCGCTTAAAAGGATTTGCTGCTGTGAAGAACAATGTAGAAGGAGAAGCAGCCAAGCCAATCGGACAGGCGATGCACCTCAGGCAGATAAGTGAACAGGTGGGTCTTCCTGGTTCTCAGAGCAGTTTGGGGCCAACATTTTTCTAAGTCTTCAGTTTTTGGGTTTGGCCATCTGGGCACCTTTAGCACCACAATCAGGGGCCAGGGCTGGTGAAACACCTCTTGAGGGTTGAGGACTCACTCAGGCCGGGTCCTGGTTCGGGTTGAAGATGGTGGGAGCCCTTTATGTCCTGGTGGCTCTGAAAAGAAGGGCAGCAAACTAGCCTTTGGAGTCACTCTTGTGGTCCTGTGTGCTGGTGAAGATGAATGGCTCATCAGCAGGGCTGGCCACTGAGGTTTAAATGGAGGTTTCAAGCAGCAAAGCAGTCCTTCCAGGTACAGCAGCAGTTTGGCAGAGTGCACAGCAGGTAATCATCAGGGAGTCCTTCCACACAGGTCCAGTAGTGACCTGAAGAGTGGGTTTGAAGGTCCTATTTTTATACCCTTGTGCACTGCTTCTGGAAGGTGGGAGAAGCTTCTGGAAAGGTTCTTGGAAGTGTATGAAATTTCTATGCCCTGGCTGCATTGACAATGCAGGGTCATTAGGCCCTTTGTGTGAAGGCAGAACACAAATATAAGTGGGGCTGTGCTCAGCTCCACCCCCTTATCCTGCCAGCAGATGACTCATTGAGGCACACCGAATCCCTCTATAATGTGACTGTCTGGTAGAAAACACAAAGTCTGTCAGCCACACCCAGTCATGTGCAGGCTAAGTAAAGGAAAATTTGAACTTTCTAAAAGTGCCATTTTCAAAATTGTAATGAAAAATCAGCCTATACCATTGAAGAGGGTTTATCATTACAATTTCTTAGATACCAAACATGACATGGCTACCAGCTCCCAAATGAAAGTTCCAGAGTACTAAATGTAAGAAGGAATCCCTAAAGTGATCCTGTGGGAGGAGTAGGCCTCACAGTAGTGAAAAACAAATGTAGGTGTTTTTCACTACCAGGACATGTAAAACTTAAAAGTAGATGTCCAACTTTTTAATTACACAGCACCTTGCCCTATGGGCTATCTGGAACCTACCTGAGGGGTGTCCTATATGTAATAAAAGGTGAATTTTAGGTTTGTCTACAAGGTTTTAAAACCAAGTTGACATGGCAGTTTAAAACTGCATTCAGGCTGCAATGGCAGGCTTGGCACGTTTTGAAGTGCTACTTAAGTGGGAGGCACAATAAGTGCTGCAGGCCAACTGGTAGCATTTAATTTATAGGCCCTGGGTATATAGTGTACCACTCTACAAGGGACTCACAAGTAAATTAAATGTGCCAATTAAGTGTATGTCAATAAAATATATTCAGGGGAGTGAGCACAAGCGCCTGAGCACTGGTTAGTAGTGATACAGTGCACAAAGTACTAAGGCCAACAAAACGAATACCATGCCTCATGATAAGCTCTTGGACAGGATCCAGGCTCTCGGTATCAGAGGCTCAGTTTTAAAATGGCTTGCCTCCTATTTGGAAGACAGGGATCAGGAGGTTTAGATACCTCCTTTTGCAGCTAGAATCCCGGGAATGGATGTCGGAGTCCCTCAGGACTCCATTCTGAGCCCCACATTATTCTATCTTTATATGTCCCCTTTGGCTGTCCTGCCGGAGACATTCAGTGCTAAAATTATTTCATATGCTGACAGCACACAGCTCCTTTTCACCTGCGACAAAGGGAGGAGTTTCGAGGGAACCAAGATCAAAATTTGCCTCTCAAAAGTGTTTGCGTGGCTAAGATTCAACCAGCTTAAATGCAAGCCGGAAAAGTCAGAAATTATCTTTTTTCGGCACCCAACCGCCAGACGACTGGAGACTCTGGTGGCCAGAAGATATGTCTCCACCGCTCGCCGCACAACAAAAGGTAAAGAACCTTGGTGTCTTGATAGATGATTGCTTATCTATGAAAGCCCAAGTCTAATCAGTGCTGGGAACGTGCCTTGGTCTACTGAGGATAATGCAGAAGATCCTTCCACTCTTGACTTTAGACTGCAGTAGGTCTGTGGTTCAGGCATTGATTACTTCAAAATCGGAATATGTGAATATTCTCTCCCTCGGCCTCCCAGAATATCTTGTCAATCGTCAGCAGGTGGCTCAAAATGCCGCCGCCAGAGCCATTCTCAGGCTTAACGCTAGAACGCACATGTCCCCCATCTCAGAGCGCTCCATTGGCTCCCAGTAAAGCATAGAATCAGACTTAAGGGCATGGTGTTTTTCTTTAAAGCCTTTCATGGAAAGGGGACTATGTACCTTTGCAGAAGGATTGCCCACTATGTTCCTTCCAGAACTCTGAGATCTTCCTCGATGAATCTGGCAATGGTCCCTAGAATTTCGATCGCCCGGTCAGAGGGATCCTCGCTTGGGTTCCTCGGTGGTCAGGCCTGGAATGCGCTTCCTGCTTCATTGAATTGAGAGCGGAGCCAGATTTAGCTACTTTTAGGAAGCTCCTCCTGTTTTCCTGTTTTTCTCTTTTCTTTCCTGAAATTGAAGTTGGCGTAGAGGATTTGCTCCAGGGGCCTTTGATGCGCCGGGACAGTCTTTTGATTAGCTGTGCCCTATATAAATGCCTTTATTCATTCATTCATTCACAAAAACACTGGATCTTGGTTACTTTTACTGATTCTGTGGAAATACTTATTGAGTACAGTATGCCTAATGGTACTAGTTTTCCTTATACTTTTCCGGGAAGTGAACTTTCTTATGGGTCAGAAAATAATATCTTACATGTTAAAAGGTCCAGTACATGATACTTCAGGAGCATTGCTTATAGATCCTTTCGTTCATCTCATGGATCACCAGAAAATCAAATTGCAGTCAAGCATAATTTGCATATTGCACATATTGTTGACTTTATAGCTTGAAAAAATAGTGTAATGGTTACTGGTCCTTGTTTCCAAGCTGTGTGCTGTATGATGTTCATTCAGTGACTCATAAGTTTCAGAGGTAGTCTGAGCAGGGCAGTAGCAGTAAATAGTACAACAGATGCAGCGGCACCGGGGCCCCTGAGATATGAAAGGGTCACAGCACCCACATTATAGTTGTCTTTTTATTTCCATCCTCCGTGATGGAGGGCATTTTCTTGTTTGCATTCCGGCCCAGGACACCTTTGCTATACTACCGAGTCTATGTGTGCTGCAGTCAACACAATGTGTAAAACTATACTCCGGCTGGAGAAAAGTACTGATCAGAAATACAATTAATTGATGGTTCATTTTCTGGTTGAAGACAATGAACATAGTTTGCTTTCTTTTTCTCCCATTCACGATCTTTCCCAGTACTTGAGACTGAGGCCCAGTGAAAGACAAGATTTTCTCCTATTAGCCTCCTACTGGACGTCTGAGTCTTCCATTCATCAGAGATCTGCTGAGGTCCTTTGAAAAACAGATGATAAAAAGTTGCAATTGCCTCCCTTGTTACAGGGCAGATGCAAAGCTTTTTGCAGTGTTCCCTGAATGACCACAGAAGAGGTTCCTAGTCATACACATGTCAACCAGATCTGCCCAGGTGGCAACGGAAAAGAGGAGTAGTATTGTCAAGCAGATGCAGTAATGTATTATTACCTGCACGCCCCTACCTTCTCATATGTGGCCCTCCTCCGCGGGTCACTGGCTCGGGCAGTCTGTATAGCTGTTTTCCGTGACCCAGAAGCTAGGCAGTCTTGCCTGACCCTGCCATTGCAGATTCTCTAGGTGACAGTGCTGGATGTTTGAAGATTTTCAAGTATAATGCTGTCAGCCATATACTTTCTACCTTGGACATGGGCAAACGTAATGGGTTGAGTAGGTATGAATGACGATGTTAATATAGCACCTATCATGCTCAGCCTGTAGTGTCTTTGAGTCAGTCTTTAATCTGTGCCAGGCCTTTGCTCCCTTCATTATCCTTAGGGGGTAAGCACGTCTCAAGCTGGCCCGGACCAAGTCAGAGATCTATTTTGCAGTATATTTATCTTCTGTTTGAGTTCTTGAGTTCTGTCTGAAACATTCCAACTTCTCTCCACGCTTTCTGTACGTGCAGAAGGTTCGTTTGCTCATCCCAGCGGTGACAAGAATTGAACATGAGTCTCATCTCGTGATTCTTCCTGAAGTGATGGGCCCAGGGAGGAGATATTAGCCAGAATTTCTAAGCAGACATAGATGTGGAATGAACGCCAGTATGTGAATGCTCACCCACTTTGATATGAAACACACATGCCCAACTAAATGGCCCAGGTAGTGCTGATGAGTACAAATAGCTAGGGGGGCGTGGCCTGATGCCGATGGAGTCGGGAGCCTGAATCGGAACTCCCGTCGGTGATCCCCTCTCTGGCACCATCCTGCCCTCTAAAGAGGAGCCCCGAGCAAGGAGACCGGCCCTTTGGGTGTCGGAATCATGGGGGCATCAGGGGCACTTGCCACGGGGGGTCGATAGCCCTCCCCCGGAGAAATAAGGCGGAAGAACTGGTGTGGCCGTGGACCACGCAAGATGGCGGCTGCGCAACAATAACGGCTTCTGGAGTGCCGAGGAGCTGTGGGCCTGCTTCGGGGTTGCCCTGCACTGTTGCCTTCGATGCTGGAACGGTGACCAGGGCAGAGGCGGGGACCGGGACATCCGCTGGTGAGGAGGTGGCGGGAGGCAGAGCTTTGGGGGAACCAACGATCTCAGGCCGCGGGCTGCGCAAAATGGCGGCCATGCGGCACGAACGGCTCCTGATGGAAAGAGGAGCGGGGGACCTGCCGGACGATTGCCCTGCGTTGCTGCTTTAGGTGCGGGACGAGTGACACCGGCGGAGGTGGGAGCCGGGTTTCACGCTAGTATGGAGGAGGTGCGGGGAGGAGCTGCAGCGGACCCCGGGACCTGGTGAGTGCCCAAACGTGGTAGAGGGGCCTCGAAGACAGAGGCCGAGGCAGGGACTCGGATCCCCAGTACGGCTAGTGCGACCTTGGACGCACGTCGACCGGTGCCCCCTTCTCATGGTGGTGGGGTAGGGGGGAGGACTGACGGCCATGTGGAGCAAGAGAAGAGGAGACAGAGCTGTGGAGAGGAAGATATAGGGCCCCCGCAGCGGGAAACAGCGGAGCGCGAGGTGCGAGTGACTGTTGCCTCTGGGGGGTCTCTGGAGTTGGCCACGGGCTGCGACCTGCCCGGCATGGCGGCAACAGCCCCTGGATGTTAGCCCTACAGGAGGGGCAGTGAGACGGACTTGGGGCTGCCTAGCGTGGCCCCCTCAACTGACTGCACCAGGGGCACAGCATAGGGACAGCGCTGCGAGGGACATTCGAGCAGGCCATTGCTGAGGCCAAAGGAGGACTTACAGCGGAGCACGGCGGGGAAGGCCTGGTGACCCGGGGCGATCCCGGACGCTCAGGGACGGAGCAGAGTGGCGCCTGATAAGTGGAGCGGTGGGACGCGCCGAGCAGGTGATGTGCCCTGAACACAGCCTCCACTGCTGAAAACGCTGCATAGTGGCTGCAGAGAGCACAGGGGCCAGCCCAGGGACGCCGGCGGCATAGCCTCTTGGACTTTGTACAGTGGAGCTAGTGATGCAGGCAGTGGCCCCAAAGTGATGGACAGCAGCCCGAACAGTCGCAGTGGATGATGTGGCTGCCGTGATTGCTGACACTTGTCGGGAGGCTCGCAACGGGGCTGGGACAGCATGAGTGGGTGATCTGAACCACTGGGCCGCTGTTTACAGACCAACTGAACCACTGGTTAATATGCAGTGGTGGCTGGAACTTCACGTCGGTCGGGACGCAGCAAGGGCAGCTTTGGAGGTGATGGGCCCAAAAGCAGAGGGGTCTGGGGCGATAGAGGAGTACGACCTCTACCATCGCAACGGAACTGGAGCCCACTGAGGGCGGGACTAAAGCTTGAAAATCGCATAACGACAGGAGTGATACACAGGGCAGCCAGCCCCCACTCGCCCTGCAGAGAGAACAAGTAGGACTGCAACCAGCTCCACCCTGTCATAGCCCACGGTGGGGGTAGGAGCTACTGACCTTGAAGGCGTCATGGACCGGAACACCAAGAGGCGGAATACCGAGCAGCAAGAGGGGACGAACGAGGAACGCGGAGACACTGATTCATTCCCGGGGGCCAGGAAAGATGGGGGGATGCCCCAAGAAGACCTCTCAGTCCATTATATTCTACAGGCCATAGAACGATCATGGATGGCGGTGGAATCTAAGATTGACAATATAAGGGTAGACCTAGACCTCCTCCGGGCGGACCATAGAAAGCTGGCGGATCATGTCACGACCGCTGAAGCGGGGATAGAAAGCTTGTGGCCACCAGTCACGGCGACGACAAGAAAACTCACAGGCATAGAAAAAAGAGTGCTGATACTGGAGCAACGAGTAGAGGATGCCGAAAATAGAGCCCGCTGGAATAACATCAGAATCACGGGCCTTCCCGAGAAAGTCAAAAGGAACAACATGGTGGCATACCTTGAGCGCTGGCTGCGCACAGAAGTTGCAGAGGAGGGTGTGTCCACATTCTTTGCCCTGGAACGGGCGCACAGAGTTCCAGCTCGAGCCCCGCAACTTGGCAGGCCACCGAGGCCTGTGGTGGCCCGCCTCCTGTTCTACAAAGATAGAGACCATGTGCTAGGGCAGGCGCGCCTTTAAAGGCAACTTAAGATAGACAACAGTGTCTGCGCCAGATGGGGGTGTCCTACTCCATGGTTTTCCCAGCCAAACTACGCATAATGCGTAATGGAGGCACTCTATTCTTCACCACCCCCCAGGACGTATGGCGCTGGATTGAGGAACAGGATTCCTGTGGACCGCAACGAGGAGGAAACAGCCCTGCTGAAAAGATTTTGACACGCTCCCCAGACAGAGGGACAACTTCGAAGAACCACCCGTTGATGGAGGAGGCGAACCGAGCTCGGGCCAGTGTGATCGCATCGGTGGCAGGGCTCGACAAATCCACTCGCCCGCTCACATTTGCGAGGGAGAATGGATGAGGACGAGCTATTTTTAGCTCCTACTCGCCCTTTCTGGCGAGTAGGAAACAAACTAACTTTTGTCCTCTGCCTTTGAAAACGGACCAAAAGTGACAAGATAACAAGATTTAAAGGCATTTTTATTGCTCACAAAGGAACTAAGCAATAAAGATGCCTTTAAATCTTATTAACTTGTCACTTTTGCTCTGTTTTCAAAGACAGAGGTCAAGTAGGTTGCAGTTGGGTCGAGGGGATTTTCCAAGTTACTAGACCTGCAGGACTAGTAGAATTTTTCAGATTTGTCGGGCCCTGGGTGGCCTAGCTGAGTGCGGCAGACACCCGGGAACCACTACCGGACTCCGAGGAGGAGCAGAGGTACTCAGACTCAGAAACCAGCTCGGGCTGTGTAGGGGACGCTAGCCAGACCTTGCCGCATGTAACTCCCAGATAAGCAGATGACCTGATGTGAGATGGGCCGCATGAGCAAGTATACCAAGGACTATGCTTGGGGGCTAGCGATGGGGTTGTCGGTAATATAGCCCTACACCTCAGTTGGGGGTGTTCCCAGATGCCTACCTGAGATATGTATGCTGGGGGTGGAGGATCCGGAGGGGCGGAGAGGAAGGCAGTCCTCCAGGCGGACATTGGCCTAACCACCACCTCTGAACTCTGACTGTTTGGGCACGGGCGTGCAAAGTTTGGATGGGGGAGATGTTCTCACTTGTCCTGGGGAGGGGGAGTTGGGATGGTTCTTTTAGTTTTAGGAAGGGTCTGGTTTTATGGTTAACAGGGAGGGTTGCTGCTGTCGACGGGGTGGAAGGTCAAGACATGCCATTCTGTAGGAGATGCTTGCGTGTTACGCAAAGAGGATCTGGGTCTCGGGACATGCAAGGGGGTAAACCTGAGCACTCATGCAGCAGACACAGGCCACCTATAACATAATGTCGTGGAATGTTAGGGGCATGCACATCATGAGTAAAAGGGACAAAATATTCTCACAACTAAATAGGAGAGTGATGCAGATAGCGATGCTCCAAGAGACTCACACACTGGACAAGGAGGGTGAGGCGCTGCGCACACGATGGATAGGGCAGGCGTTTTACTCGTCATACTCAGCATTTGCCTGGGGAGTCCTGATCTGGGTGCGGGCGGAAGTCCCCTTCCAACCCATTGAGCACAAAATTGATCCGGAGGGATGGTATGTGATTGTCTCCGGAAGGCTTGATGGGCAGGATGTCATATTGGTCAATGTGTATGGCCCGAATGTAGATCACATTAGGTTTCTGGAGCAGCTGTCGGGGACTGGGGCGGTCTTAATAGTGGGGCATTTTAATTGTATTGCAGATCCCAAACTGGACCGATCACACCCGCCTGTTTGAGACTCTCCAGTACACGCTGTGGCTCGGGCTTTTAGGGACAGGCAAGCTCGCTGGGGGCTTGTGGATGCCTGGTGCAGCGCACACCCGACTGATAGGGAATTCTCGCACTTATCCCACACTCACGATTTACACGTCTGACTGGACACCTTTTTAAGAACACCTGACCTCTACACCCAGCTGGGGGGGACAGAGTACCTGACCAGAACGGTCTTGGACCATAACCCACTCATGCTTAGGTGCTTAGGTACAAGGGGGGGGAAGTTATCGCAGCCCACCCCGACATGGCGCCTCAAACTGGAAGCACTGGTAGACCAGGTCTTTCAACAGGAGACTAGGGAACACATCATACAATATTTTGCTGAAAATGCGGGCACCACTGATTCTAGAATTACAGAATGGGAGACCTTCAAGTCTGTAATCAGGTGGAGGTGCATGGTTACATCAATTGGGGTCCCTAGGACACTTACAGCAGACATAGAGAGAGCAGATAGGGGACTTAGGAACTTAGAGCGGAGACGACCAGAATGCCTGGAATTGAGGCAGGAACTCCTAGAGGCCAAGGAGGAGGTTGCTGTGCAGGAAGAGCGTCTACAATGCTTTGATTACCAGACATATATGGATAGGACACATGCTGAGCGGGATAAAGCAGGGAGATTGCTGGCATAGCTCACTAACCCGACTTGGTGGGGCAGTGCTATACTGACGATTCATGACCAGGGGGAGCGCCCTTTACATAAGCAAGAGTAGATAAGTAACCGATTCCGGGAGTACTATGCCCGCTTATACAAAAGCACTGGCAACCGCGACATAGTTAGAATCACAATACTTGGCACCCCTCCCGCTCCATACCCTTGAAGCAGAGGAGGCAGAGTTGTTAGGGGCTGCAATCACACTACAGGTGATGAGGGGAGCAGTCAAAGCTATGGCACGAGGGAAAACTCCGGGCACAGACGGACTACCCCAGGAATTCTATGCCACATACATGGTGGAGCTGGCACCCAGATTAGTGGAACTATACTCGGAAGCGTGGGAGAGTGAGAGATTACCACACACAACGAGGGAGGCAGTAATGATTCCCCTGCTCAAGCCTGACAAGAACCCAGCAGAGTGCTCAGCGTACCAACCCCTATCGATGCTAAATCTCGATTTTAAAATTCTCATTAAGATATTGGCTACCAGACTGCTACCACATATGACCTCCTTGGTACATTCCGACCAAGCAGGATTTATCCCTAGCAGAAACACAACCCTGAACATTAGGCGACTGTTCGCAGTGCCCAAAAATGAGATCCCCTTTGGGTAATTTACAAACACTCAATCCACAACATCAAGGGATCAGAATTCACAAAGTGTAATGAACAAAGAGGAAATGTAAATAAAAAATGTATACAATTTATTCAAGCAAGATTTAAAAACATTAAAGGCTATCTAACAGTACATAATCAAAGCCTATCATCAAATATACAGTATAAAATACATTCACATACAGCAATACAGAATAAAATAAAATAAAGCAGGAATGGGAATATCACTTAAGGAAAAATTATTCCTATTGCACAAAGGGAAATACAGAAGTCAAAAAGAGATCTACCCTGATCGACATTTCAATTCCCTGTCAGAAATATTGTCTCCACGGACTTTATGTAATTATCCCTTGCTTGAGCATCGACGCGTTTCGGTGAGCAATATGATAAGCAGCCAACACCTTCTTCAGGAAAATGCTATCTGGGAATAAATTCCTGTTTTATTTTATTTTATTCTGTATTGCGAAGAGCGCAAGCAGAGGGGGGACTAGCAGTGCCGGATACGGAGAATTACTATCTGGTGGGACAGCTCCAATGCTTTACACAGTGGGTGGCAGGAAGTCTAGATCCGGACAGGCGGATGCCCCCATTCACCCCGAATAGGGCAGATGTCATGAGTACGCTTATGGGCGCCATTAAACAGCGCACAATAAACTCTTCGGAGGATAGGGAATAAGAAATTGCTGGGTCAGATGTCTTCAGAAGACTAAAACCAAACGCCCCTACTCCGCAGAAATGTCTGTGGTGTTATTGGAGGCGCTCCCACACGGGGGTCTTTGAAGGGGGCTAGAGGAATGGGCACCAGTGGGAGTCACTAATATAGGAGACTTATACAGAGATGGAGAGCTTCTCACATTCGCAGCCTTCCAAGCCAATTGGGATATTCCACAGGGACACTTTCTAATATATGGGGTGGTCACTGGAGCTATGCGCAGGCACTGGGGTCAGGGGACACTAGAACCACCTACACACTCTACATGCGAATACATAAGTCTAGCAGGAGTTTTCATTAAGGCGGTCTCATGCCTCTATCGAGCCATTCGGCGGGACTCCGTGGGGCCGCTGGAGAACCTGAAAAATAAATGGGAGGCAGACATTGGGAGTCCTATACCGGATTAGGATTGGGAAAATATGCTGCTTCGAGCCACCAAGGTATCCCGCAACGCACAATTCCAACTAATTAGTTTTTATACTCTGCATAGGGCCTATATTACACCTGACAGAATTAATCGCTATTTTCATCGGGTGGATGCGAGTTCCCCCGCTGCCAGGAGATAGGGGCTAGTTACATTCACATGATGTGGAGCTGCCTGCAGATAGAGGGGTACTGGCAAGAAGTGGTTAGGGAGACAGGGCGCGTCACTGAGAAGGAGATCCCTTGCACCCCCAGTCATCTGCTGCTCAACCTATTCCCCCTCTCCGCTAAAACCAAGGTCACGGCCAGGTTCCAAGACCTAGCATATATACTAGCAAAACGTGAACTCACCAGCAAGTGGAAGGCCCCGGCAGGTCTGGGGATAGGCTATTGGAAACGGGAACTATTGAAGTGGGCAAGCTGCAAACATAGAATACTGCTTCGGAATGCAAAGAGAGGCATAGGGCGACTGGAGAGGGTGCAGGCCTGGGGGGGGTTGGTGGACGACCTGAAGAATGTGGACCAGGAGTCTGCATCTAGCACGCCACAGGCTGGATCTCAACCGGCCAGCCCTGGGGGCCAGGACCAAGGAGGGGCATGCAGGGAGGCATGAGTGGGCCTTAGCATCCTAACATCTACGAACATGGTGGGTTATATGAGCAAGACACACGGCTCAGACGGAAGTAAGTGAGATCCAGAACATGTTTACAGTGAGAGGCATATTGGCGGGTTGGTCGACAGCAGCAGGAGAAGGGGGTGGAGGGCAGGATAGTAGAGGGGGAATTGTTTGAATGTTATTATGGATGGAATCAATTACAGTTAGCAATGCATAGTGCGGCAGGAAACCACAGGGTAAGAAAAAACATGGAGGAGAGATCGGATGCCCGGATCGGCAGGACATTCTGGAGGGCAATGCGGAAGGTACAGGAATAAGTAATAATGTGTATGTGCACTGCTGAGTAATAAATGCCTATAAAATTTGTTTAAAAAAATAAATAAAAAATTAGTAAAAAAAACTAGGGACCTACACAGGGTGCTGGAAAGATGCTAACTACTGCATAAGGCATATCTCACAAAATAGTTAATAAATAGTGCAACTAACTGCACCAAGTTCACTTTCAATGTGGACTTTCTAATAAGAAATGGAAGATGGAGGTAGATGGCACAGGAGTGATACGGGGGAGAAGTCCTTTGGCAAGGAATAGAGACTTGGAGACTATTTTACCCAGTAGATCAGTGGCTCTTGACCTTTTGACTTTGGTCGATCCCCACTTAATTACAACTGGAATCCGGGACCCCTACATGATCATTATTGAAATCCGTGGACCTCCACTGAGTCACTACTGGAAGCGGGGGACCTCAGTTCAAGCAATTCTATTGATTTGAACCTCAAAACAATGCACATAAATACAGAAAAAAAGCATTAATCAAACAAATTCACAATGGAATATTTAATTTAATTCACAAACAAATATAAAAAGAATTGAAATGTTCATTATAATAAAAAGGTCAAGGCTTTTCTAAATTTAACAGAGAACATTCATCATCCATACTCTTTTTTTGTTTGAAATATTTGCACTGCTCCCAGGAACCAATATGAGAACAACAATTTCATTTTTAGACTCCAATTTCAAATACCTTTATATTGATGGAACAATTGAAAAAGTTCAATTTTACATTTTGCTTCTTTATTTATAATATTTAATAGCCTAAGCAGTCGCTGACCCCACGAGGAGCTATTGTGGACCCCACAGGATCTTCGGGCCACAAATTAAGAACTGCTGCAGTAGATATCAGGTCATCTAAACTGGCAACATCCCTTGTCTTTTATATCTGTTGAAGCAAATAACTTACACTCTTCTGTGAAGGAGGCATTGTAATCTAGGTATGTGTTATATTCTGGATATCCTCCCCTGATTTCAATTGCAGGTTTAGAATACTCTAGCTGTCTCTTGTCAACTTGCATCAGCTGCCCTTCACTAAACCCAATATTGGAAAATCATATTTTGAGGATGGGGGTCTTAATCTCAGTGGTTTTTTTTAACTTGCGAACGTACAGCACCATTGGGTAACATTTTTTCTACAATGTACAGTATGTAGACTTGGGCATCATGAATGAGGATAGTAAGCTGATGTGTAATCTGGATAGATCTGGAGACATTGAAGAAAGTCTGCCCACAGCTTCTTGGTTACTTTAGAAAGTAAAGTAGAACCATGGCTAAGGACAGTGGAAATATAAATTAGACTGTGTTGTTTGTGGATATACTGTATCCTGAGTGATGTAATCCAGGAGACAGAAGAGATTGTAGATAGGAGATTTATAGGAGAAGAACAGCTTGTACATTCACAATCATCAAGAGACAGACTCCCACTCCCCAACTCCCACATATGGAATGTAGAAGCATGTAAGAACCATAACAATTCTAATGGAACCAGGAAGGAGGAATACTACACATCTTTCTCCTTTTTGAGAAAAAAATAAAAAAATAATAAAAGAGAAGAAATAAGACAAACAAGTTAGTGAATGTAATCACGCAATTTGACAGGAGACTGTTTAACACGAGAACTTCTCCTTAATGCAGCATCAACAGATTGTTCAACAACATGCCCAGCAACTTCATTATCAACATTTACATTAGGGGCATCATCTTGAGTACTACTATCATTAATGGGCATGTTAACGTTTCCAATTTGTGACTCAACATTCTCAGTTTGTGGCTCAAACCCAAACCCAAAAGTGTCTAACATGGCTGAAAAAGTTACATCATCTTCACTTTTCGAGCTTAATTGCAAAGTAACTTTAGAATCCATAGCTTTACAAAGAGAAACCCTTCTAAAATTCCAGATCTTACCTCCTTCAACTCTTACAGCCTTAGTAAAAACCTCAGTTACTTTGCACGGATCAGACCATTTATTCCACTTATTGCCAAATATTCTACCAAATTTTACTCGCACATAATCACCCACTTTAATTTTCCAACTGTGATTGACCTAACCTAAAGAGCTTCTCCTCATCCTCTCCTGGTATGCCAACACCTTGTCTTCAACCTTAGAAAGATCAAATGAAAACTCACAAGGAATTTTATTCTTCATCCACCATGGTAACAGTTTTGAGCCTGGTTTCCTACCTCTTAACATCTCAAATGGAGACAAACCCGTAACGGAATTAAGAGAAACATGATATGACAATAAAGACACACGTAGTGCTTCTCTCCAGCTTAGATTGCTTTTAACAGCAAGTTGGATGGACTCTTTAATCACTCTATTAAAGCGTTCTGTTTGACCATTGGCCTCGGGATTATAATTTGATACTTTTTTGTGTACAATACCACACCTTTCAAGAAATTAACCAAATTCTTTGCTAATGAACTGTGGACCATTATCCAAAACAATTTCAGCAGGAATGCCTTCTCTACAAAATACTTCATCCAAAAATTCCACAACTCGAGCTGATCCTATTTTATTCACTACTTTTAATTCTGGCCATTTCGAGAAGTAATCAATCAAAACCAAAATAAAAACATCTTTGTTGGCTGACAAATCAAGTGGGCCAATAATATCCACTCCCAATTTTTTCCAAGGAGACGTAACAAATTCGATAGGCGAAACACCAACAGCTAATGGATTAACCGACTTGTCGCTCAGAGTACAAGGAGAACAAGAAGTGACCTGTTTGTCGACCATACTATCAATGCCTGACCACCAGTAAAATTCACGAATACGCCTTTTGGTACTAGACATTCCCATGTGACCTTCATGAGCGACTTGAAATAATTTTCTTCCTCAAATCAAAAGGAAGAACTATTTTATCTCCTCTAATTATAAAACCCTGGTCAAACATGATTTCATCTTTTATCTTACAAAATGACAAAACATCACCAGACAATTTGCGTTCCTCAGGCCAACAATGTTGTATGTAGGTCACTACATTTGATAGGCTAGTATCTTTGTACATCGCATCTCTCCATTCTGTTTCTGAAATAGTATCAGACAATTTGTTGTTGCTCTCACCATTAACATCCTCAATAGTAAACACAACATCAAAATCACCATTGACATTGGAAATTTGCAATGAGTCATGGGCAATCTAGACATGCAGTCAGCATGTACATTCAGGTGACCAGGAACATATTCCACTACACACTGGAATTCTTGCAGTTTTACAGCTAAACGCGCCGTTAAGGTCCTACCACCACCAGCCGCCAACATGTTAATTAAAGGCTTGTGGTAGGTTCGTAAACGGAATTTTGTTCCCCAAAGAAATTGTCTGAAATGTTCAACAGCCCAAGTGCAAGCCAACAGTTCTTTCTCGATAGTAGAATAGTTGTGCTCGGCACCACGGAGAGTCCTAGAGGCATAGGAAACTACATACTCTTCACCCATGTTCTTTGGCATCTTTTTTTAACAGTAATCTTAACGAATGTACTTTTGATGAATAATCTTGTACAAATTTACTGTAAAAATTCTGTGAGTCCTAAGAATGACACAAGTTGTTTTTTACTAGATAGTGCTGGAGCCTTGAGTATACTTTGGATGTGATTAACTTTTGGTGTAATACCTTGGGAAGAGATCTCGTGTCCAAGATATTCCACTTTGCTCTGCCTGAATTTGCACTTTGAAAATTTCAAAGTTAAACCTTTGTCTTGTACACGTTTTAATACAATATCTAGATTCTTGTCACGGTCTTCAAAACTTTTTCCAAAAATTAAAATGTCGTCCTGAAAAGCTATGGCACCCTCACAACCCTCCAGAACTTCTTTCATGAGTCTTTGAAAGACCGATGCTGCACTGGCTAAACCAAAAGGCATACAACAGAACTGAAACATACCCTCCGGTGTTATAAAAGTAGATAAAAACTCAGGGCCCGAAGTAGGTGGGCCAATACCGATCGGTAACGGCCGAAAATACCGATTTTCGGCCGTTACCGAGCGGTATCGAGCCATCGGGATATAGGAGTCAGAAAATCGTCCGAATCGGTAATTTCACCGAATCGGTAAAGATACCGAATTGGTAAAATACCAAATCGGAAGTACACCGAATCGGTAAATTAACTAATCGCTAACATACCGAATCGGTAAATATACCGATTCTGACCATTTACTGAATCGGTAGAGTTACCGAATCGGTAAATATACCAATTCGGACCATCTACCGATTCGGTAGAGTTACCGAATCGGTAAATAACTGATTCGGACAGGCAAAAACTCAGATAGAGATGTAGGGAAGCACAGAAATACCGATTTCTGCTCAAAATCGCTATTTGAAAATCGGTATTTACCATGGATTGGAATCAGGTGGTAACCAACTGCTACCTATAAAATTAGACCCAAAATGCATTGCAACTTGCAGGATGGCGGCGTTTTATGTCATTGCAAGACGGCTACGGCTACAGCAGGAAGGAGAGAGGGAATGGCAAAGAGAGGAGCAGGTCTACAGACAGAGGATCACCCTGTTCATGCTCAGAGAGGCAGAGATCCTACAGAGGTACAGGCTGGACTCAGACACCATTCTGGAGCTCATCAGGGACCTACAACCACTGTTGGACCACCCCACCCCAAGGGCACACGCCATCCCAACGCACGTGCAGGTGCTATGCAGCCTACACCTGCTTGCGTCTGGCAGCTATCAAAGTACAGTTGCTGCGGTAGGAGGGGTGACCCAGAGCAGCCTGTCAAGGTTCTTCCACAAATTCCTTGACGCCATGATACAGAGGATGGACCAATACATTTCTTTCCCTGCAACCCATGCGGAACTGGTACAAACAAAAGCAGACTTTTACCAGATGGCACGATTTCCCCACATCATTGGCTGCATTGATGGCACGCACATTCTGATTTGCCCCCCTGCTGACACAGAATACATATACCGCAATAGGAAGTCTACGCACACCATCAATGTGCAGGTGATTTGCAATGCAAAGTGCGCCATCACAGACCTGGTGGCAAAATTCCCAGGGAGTACCCACGACTCCTACATATTTCAAAACAGCGGCATCTATGCCGGCTGACGGCAGGGGAATTTGGTGAAGGATACCTCCTAGGTGAGACACATCATCATAACAAAAATAGCACTGTGAAGTACATGTATGCATGTGAGTAATGTTACCCCGTTTCCTTCTGGGCGACAGTGCATATGCCCTCCGCTCATTCATACTCACCCCCTACCTCAACCCCTCTACACCCAGCCAAAGGAGGTATAACCGGGCCCACAAAAGCACAAGGAATGTAGTAGAAAGGACCTTTGGCATATGGAAAAGCAGGTTCAGACGCTTGCACAAGAGTGGAGGTGCAAGGCAGTATACCCCCATCACCTGCTGTAAGATAATTGCTGTCTGTGCAATGTTGCACAACCTTGCGGTGAAGAAGGGCACTGAGGTGGAGTTGTCAGACTACGAGGACCATGATGACGACATTGCTGTGCCACAAACACAACCTGCTGGGGTGTCTACACCAAGTGATGGCAGATACAGACGTGAGGAGATTACAGAAAACTATTTCTGAGTGAGGACAGATGCACAGACAGGTTATGGATGTGAAAAAAATAATTTATTAATGTTGGCACAACGTTAAAGCACTGATGTGCAACAAATTAAATTATGAAATGTAAGGTGGGGACTGGAAATGCCCCGGGTTGCCTCACCCACACTGGCAGAGTCATTTCCTGCTGCGCTTTGCAGAGCCACTGGGATGCTGCTCACCCCCTTCAGCATGCCCTGCTGCCTCTGCGGAGTGCCTGCTGCTCCTGCGCGGCTCTGACACTGCGCTAGCCGGGCTGCTGCGGCTGCTGCTGTCCCCAGCCTCACCCACGTCCAGGGCAGGATTGGCCAGTGTATTAGAAATGATGAGGGCCTCCATGGCACTGGTGATCCTGGCCATGCCCCGGGTCACCTTCGCAGTGTTCTGTGTCAGGCTCTCCTGCATATTAGCCCCTCAGCAGCATAGCTGGGACGTCGCGGCGGCAAGCCGGTTAATTGCCCTGTTTTGGACACGGGCATCCCTTCGCCTTGTGTGCTAATTATTATCCATCTTGGCACACAGCTGTGTGATGGCAGTCGTCATTCGTCCCAGTCCTGTGGCAATGTCTCTGTTTGTTTGTGCCACCTCCTTGTTGCTTGCCACCTACTCACCAAAGCCCTTTGCCATTTCTACCATATGCAGGTTGTGTGCACGCAATTGGCGGTGGCATGCCTGGATGGATTTTGCCTGCATGCGCTGGATTCGCACCATGCTCCCCTCAAGGCCTTGGAAGACTGTGCCCTCTCGTGATGGACATGCACTGCTGGGAGTGCGTGGGCGGCGGCGATTGTTGCTGGCCTGCTGGGTGGACTCCTGTGCTACAGATGTTGATGGTGTGGGGGCTGGTGCCTGACCCGCAGCTCCCGGCATGATTGTCATTGGGGCCACAATACTCCTCCTGGCGGGGGATGTGGCAGGTGCTGGCTGGGACCGTGAGGGGGATTTCTCAGGTGAGAACTGCAATGGGGGGGATTGGGATAGTTGGGGGGAGTGGGGAAATAAGAGGGCATGTACTGGGTCGTCCTCATTGACCATGGCACTGCTGTCCTCCTCCTCCTGCGAGGCATCCATGGTGCTTGACCCTGCCACCACACTCTCCGCCGTCGCTGGAGCTGTCGCTTGTGCAGCTGCTGCTCCACTGCCTGATGGCGCCCCTAGATATAAAGAAGCATTTGTGAACTGAGTGCAAATGTCTTACAGTCACTACAATAAATTCATTGCACGTCACTTTCATTACTCTGATTATTTTTTAGAGTTCCTTGCAAATTAATGTGCACTGACAAATGTTCATACATTAGCTGATTACTTTTCCCATAATGCATTGCTCATGCATGGTGCTAGCAGTACTGGACTGGGGTTTGGCTGTACATTGAGGCTAAAGGGGAGGTGTCTGGTTGGGTGTGTCATGCTGCGCATGCTTCTTACCTTTTGCTGTAGCTCTGGCTGAGCTGTCAATGTCCCCAACTCCCACCACACTCTCCGTCTCAATGGTTGTGGCCACCAGTTCCTCTAGGTCAGTAAGGGGGGCCGCGGGGTTCCTGCCTCCACCGGTCAGACCTGCCTGCTTGTGGAGCTCTGACAATTTCCTCTTGGTGAGGCTACGGATGTCATAAAACCTCTTCTTGAGGTCCTCCAGGCTCCTGGGGGTCACACACACAGCATTGACCCTCTCACTGATGGCACTCCACAGTTTCCTCTTGGTAGACTCTGGGACTGTGAGGGACAGCCTCCCAAAGAGCTGCCTGTGGACCCTCACTACCTCCTCCACCAGTACTTGCAGCTCCATGCTGCTGAACTTCACTTTGCTCTTGCTCTCAGCCTTCTGGCTCTCTGAGCTGCTTGCCATTTCCAATGTCTGCAAAATCAGCTACCACTCTCTCTGCTGCTCCCTCTCACTGCTCAGCTCTGGCTGCCTCTCCAGAAAGTTCTAATGAGTTGCACCTGCCTGGGTAGCCACTCCCTGATAGGGTGGGGGAGGGAGGTTCCACCTCATTGGCTGTTTTCATTGGTTTCACTTTTACTTGCTTGCCGATTCTGTATTTACCGATTCGGTATTTACCGATTCGGTATTTGCCGAATCTGTATTTTCCGAATCGGTAAATACCGATTCGGTTTCTCAAATGCATTCCTATGGGCCTTTTGGCCAATAGGGTTGTATTGACATTACCGATTCGGTATCTACCGATTCGGTAATTACCGATTCGGTAAGTATCGAAACACGATACCGATTTTTACCGATTCGGTATTTTACCAATTTATTTTCTCTACATCTCATTTTCCGATTTCAGAATACCGATTCGGTAAAAATCGGTATTTTAAAATCGGTAAATGACTTTTACCTACATCGGGCCCCTAGACTCTTCATGCAATAGTACCTGATGATAAGCACTTGTCAAGTCTACCTTGGAGAATACACAAGCACCTGAAAGTGTAGAAATTAACTCATGTATATTGTGTAAAGGGTGCCTATCAACCCAAATCTCTTTATTTAGACTCCGAAGGTCCACACATAGCCGAAGTTCGCCATTGCTCTTAATAGATAAAACCACTGGCGAAACCCATGGAGAAGATTCAACAGGTTCCACTATTTTCCTGGCTACAAGATCAGACAAAATTACCTTTAATTTATCACGATATGCTAATGGCACAATCCTGACCTTATGTCGTACAGGTATAGCCCCTTCCTTGAGAATGATGCGATGTTTAACATTTTCAAATTTACCTAATTTGTCAGTAAAAATAGCAGAAAATTTGCTTTTTATTTGAATGGTAAACTTATCAACCTCAGGAGATATGACGTACACAGGTGGTGATGCATTGGGGTCAAGTTTAATACCCAATTCATGTTGGTGAGGCCAACTAAGAATCGATGCACCTTTAGTAGCAACATAAACCTTACCCTTAATTCTCCTACCTTTAAATGTGATGTCAGCCCACATAAAACCAACCAGATCAATCTTATGACCTGAGTAACCACCTGGTTGTACATCTGGTGGTGATAATTTCAATGAACCCCAAAATTCGTAAAAAAATTTCTTGCCTATAATACTGTACCATGCGCAAGAGTCAATGAGTATGGAAATTTCTTCCCCATTAATCAAGATTATATCGCTTGGAAAACCTTTACATTTGGTGTCACCAACACACAATAGACTATTAATTCCAGGACCTCCAACAGAATCTGATTCTTCATCAGTCAGTAAATTCACTTTTTGAGAAGACTTGCACATTTTATTAAAGTGACCTGGTCGTTTGCATTTAATGCATATTTTGTTCCATGCGGGACAACCTCTGTAGCTCCCTACATGATCGACACCTCCACACCTGTAACAAATTACTTGGTTTCTTCTTTCAAAAGATTAAATATCCCTCCTAAAATTCTCTTTTTTGGTAGGAACAAACTGAGGTTTTCTTTAAATTAGAAGATTCCTAAACTATTGAGACTTCAGGAATCACCACCTTGTTTTTTGCCTCTTGGCCTCTGATCTCACTTACAAACAATTTGGATTGTTCGATACCTTTTGCAATATTTAACACAGCCTTAAGAGTAGTTTCAGTTCCCATCCACATATACGTTGCTGAATTTTCTTACTCTTAGTTCTCATCATAATTTGATCCCTAAGAACTTGTTCGAAATTTATCGTCTCAAAGGCACAAGAGCCAGCTAGAGTTTGCAAGGCAGCTACATTGTTCTCAGTTGACTCATCCTCTTTTTGTGCACTCGAATAGAATTTAAAGCGTTCCATTACAGTATTTATCTTCCTTCCAAACCTAGTGCTCATTTGTTTAACTACCACATCAAACACGTTTATATCACCTGCACCCTCAATAGGAGGTACATTTTCTAATTCTTTAAGTCCTGCACCACCCAAACAATTTTTTAGCAGCGCTAACTTCCTTTTGGAAGAACACCCGTCCTCTTCTACTACATCAACATAAGCCAAAAATGTTGGAAACCATAGATCCCATTCCATTTTGGGATCACCAGCTATTGGTAGAAAATGCGCGGGAAAAGCAATATTATTGGACATTATAAAATATCCTGTAAAATATTAGTACTAGTATAAATTAAAAAAAGAACCCTAATATGTATAAGGTATCAATAAAACAGCCTTAATGTACAGAGGATATCAATATCTTAAACAGAAACTGCATAGCACATATGAGCAAACAAAATAATAAACTAAAATAATAGAGGTAGTCACAGTTGTCTATTGTCAAAGGACTGAAGGAAACAGTGTTCAACAGTAGTAGGAGAAAATGATGTTCCACTTCAAAATACTGTAATGTTCTTCATTTTCAAAACGCCGTGTAAATTGACCCCGGATACATCCTTCGTGAAAACAGTCAAAATGGCCACCGTACGTTGCACGTCGTTTCTGACCTTTGCGCAGCATAGTGACAAAACGTAAGACGCAGCCTAAGCTTCCGAAGAGATGAGGACGTGTTCGGAGCTCGCACAAGAGAGGACGCGTTCCAGGCTCGCAGTGGAACTCCGACAGGTATTTCAAAGATGCATTTAACAGTAAGCAGGCAATTTCAACAAGCGTTGAATGAATATAACTCCAAATGTTAAATTATAAATGCATGAGTGTCACAGGAAGGCGTATTCAGGTAGCAGGCTGATGTTCCCTCAAATAAAACGCAAAGTTCAAATTCCGCTCAACAAACACTTTCCAATTTCATAAACAGAACAGTAAATATCTCCCGCTGGTGCAATCAAAGCACGTCCATTAAAGAAAAGCAGGCGCTGGTGCAATCGATATACACTTAACATAAACAAATACCTTTTGGTATGCGTGAACGCTGTCTTCAACACTTCCTCCAAGTTTTCTCTTCTTTCTATAAAAAAAATAAGCACTTCCAGCAGATGATGTTCTTAAAGATAGATCCCAAAACGTCGCCAAAATTATGATGTAATCCAGGAGACAGAAGAGATTATAGATAGGAGATTTATTGGAGAAGAACAGCTTGTAAATCCACAATCATCAAGAGACAGACTCCCACTCTCCAACTCCCACATATGGAATGTAGAAGCATGTAAGAACCATGACAATTCTAATGGAACCAGGAAGGAGGAATACTACACTGAGCTCATGTGTGTAGCATCATCCCCAGCCTGCGTACCTGTCAATGACTACGCCACACATGGAGCTCAGTATTACATCTCCCCCTATGTTAAATAAAAAAAAAACAATTTTATAATATATTTATCTATATGTATTCACACCAAGACTGCTTCCGCGAAGAAGAAATCGGAGGACACAGCGGGGATTCCAGGAAGATTATGTTTATTGTCACAACGTCGGCATGCCGTGTTTTGCTGGTAATGCCTTACTCATACACCCATAATCACCAAACAACTGCATCAGTCCAATATTTGAACAGTTAATCTTGCTCCCATTGGTAGGAGCCCAGCTCAGGCAATCAGTCACTTGAAACGTCAGCGTAGTCCTCTCCACTAGACTACGGTTCCCAGAGTGCACCATCTCGGCAAAACGGGAAAGCGCATTTGATCAGCCACATTGAATCTCATAGTGAGTGATGGTATGTTCAAAATGACCGTAAATGCGTGCAAATAAACATCTCATGGTGTCGCTGTAGCAAAAATGAATCTCCCTGGCCCTCAGACACCATACTGCATATGCCTAACACCACTGTAATAAGATGTTCTCTCCATGCAGTCACGGTCTGTGTGTCACACAGCAGGAGATTGCTGTCCTTAGAGGCGGGGGCCAAAGCAAATCCAATCCCTTGGAGCCACAGAAGAGAGCCAAAGCCCTTGCCCATAGAGCTCTGGCCACTTGACAGGCGGGTCTCCCCAATGCGTCAGGGGCTAACGTGCACAATATTCACACCAAGACTGCCTTCACATATATATAATTCTCGTGGGAATTCCACCACAAAGAGAAAGACGGCACTGCAAGGATCTTAATCACCGCTTAGTTTATTTTGACGGCTGAGGTGTTTCGACCGTACCGTTTTTGTCAAAGCCTCAATCAACAGTGAATGGTGGCAAATTTCTTTAAAAACAGTGTAAGTTGGTTTTAGCGTATAGACATGGTAAAAAGACTATGTAATTGTTGTTACATAAATTCTTTGTAAAAACAGATGTCATTTCAAAGAATCAAAGTGTAAATATTATATATGCAATTCCCTCTTAATAGGAAAAATCACAAAATAGCAAATGATGCAAGAAATATCGCAAAAAATCGTCACTGCCTGTCACAAAACCACAATCAATTCATTGTTGCTATTTCATATCACAAACATTTTTGAAACAGCAGGCAAAAGTTACTCTATATTAAAACACTTAAATATATGTAAATCGGTATTCCTTTACATGTAATCCACATTGTATCTACTACCAAGCCAAGTGGCTAACGATAATAAATATATAGTAATGAAAAATGGTGTTGCTCATTTCGGCCAAGTGGCCCTTAATAATCCTTGCCTGCTTACTGCATCCAAGCCCCATTAGGAATGACTAAAGAATAAATACCACTATCCAATGATCTCACATTTTCAAGAATTTTGGTTTATATTGTTGTTTGTCTCTATACCAAGCTACCACTAATAAAAAAGTGTCACTCAAGTAAAAAAAGTGAAGTGAATAAAAACAGAGAAGCCCTCACCACCCTAATTTGAACTTGTGAGCTGTTCAAGCTTAACAATTCCTGTCCAAAATACATAAATCCACATTGGATCAAACTCAAATATTCTTGCAGGTAGCCCCCGACCCTTTAAATTGAGTTTTTGACAGGTAGTGATGAAAATATTAATAACTATCAAGGGAGGGACAGGGGACAATCCAAAATTGGATTTAGTAGAATATAATCTCACCCATCCCCTCTTATCTTACTACCAATGAGAAGAGAAAAGTGACAAAGAAAAGGAAAGAAAAGATAAGAATGAAAGAAAAAGTACTACATAAACAGACCCCGTATTTTGGTTAGATAAAAAGTATGTATGTATTATTAATACAAACTTTGTATCCAGACCAGAAAGATCCACTCCTCAGATAAGGTCAAGCCAGATGTACGTGCAGCTCCTCATCCTGAATGAGTCCAGTGGAATGAATACTGTTTAACAAAATTATATATTTAGATTCCAGTTTTTGCAAGGCTCTTTCTCTTTCAATGATACGTTGAATGACGTCTTGAAAATGTTCCGCTGCCAATGACACACCGAAACATTTTTTTTTGTTTCAGAACGGCACAACATGTGTAGACAAAGTTGTACTAAACCTGCAATTTTCTTTGAGTTCCAACTGATGATAACTGTTATTCAAATCAAGGTGAGAGAACAGTTTTGCACCATTTAATTGCATTATCATGTTAGCAATATGTGGACCTGTAAGTTGTTCTCGTAGGTCAACAATATGCGTACAGCTCCTTCACTGTCCTTTTTTGGCTATGGGAGAAAACCATGGTGTGGAACTAATAGGTCACTCAATGATATCTGCTTAAGTAATGATTCTCATTCTTTTTCAACAGTGTCTTGTATGTGTAACGCAATTCACCTATGTCTTTGAGCAACAGAGCATACGTCTTCTTTAATATGCAGCTTTACTTTCATAGTCTGAGGCTTTCGTAAGCCATGAAATAATTAAGGGAATTGACTTACTATTTTGTGGTGAGCATTCATGTTGTAGTTTACGGAAATCAGTCCCATATCAGCAGCTGTGCTGAAACTGAGTAGGCAAGCACTTGACACTGCAGCACATGGATGTGTGGTTGTAGCTTGGTTTTCTTAAGTTTCATTTTCCCTTCAAATGAACCTTGAATTTTTAAGGGCGTCGATGCAGCCCATGATTACATTTTAGTTTTCGATTGCGTCAGTTGCGGTTATGGAGACAATTCAATTAATTTCTCCTCAGGCATAATGTGTATCGAAGCAGCACTGTCGATAAAAGATATCAAACACCTGTTTACTTTTAGTGTAATCTTCGGACAATGATTGAATTACTTTGGTGCCTTAGCATGTTGCTTTTTCTTTGATTTATATTTTTTTTCACATGTAGCAAGTCCAGCATGCTTTTCTGAGGTACACATTAACATGGAACAACCATCTTCCTCACTTTCACTTGAAACTGAAATAGAAGAACTGTTTGACTGATTTAGATGACAATCGATTTTGTTCAGTGTCGATTTATTTTAACTGATTTCACCGCCTAACCTTGTGGGTGTGTATCAAACATTGCTTCTGGAGCATTCCAATGGCCATTTCGTTGTTATGCCATGATGTACTTGCTTTTTTCTTTGCTTTGCAAACTGTCACAAAATAGTTCCCCTTCCCACAGCCTTTACATATCTGTCCAATGGCGGTACATTTACCTTCGTGTTGAAATGAAAATCCACACCTAAAACGCAACTTCTTTTTACGTGAAGACATCACATTGTGTCCTTCGGTCTTTGGCTTTGGCTTACTTTTGATACTCATACTGTCAAAGGCCCCCTTAAAATCAACAAAACAAGTAATGCATGGTTTTGGAGGCAAAGACTAATCTCATACAGACATTAAGGGCAGTTAGGTTTGACAACGTGCCCTGCCACATGCGAAAACCTGACTGATTCCACAAAATAGGGTCTAGAAATTTGGCCCATGCTGCTAGGTCTTGCAGGACTAGACTTGCAAAATATTTAGAACCAAGGTAAAGTAGGGCTATTAATCGGTAGT
The DNA here is from genome assembly GCF_964263255.1 of Lissotriton vulgaris. NCBI lineage: Eukaryota > Metazoa > Chordata > Amphibia > Caudata > Salamandridae > Lissotriton > Lissotriton vulgaris. Next base: position 388,016,149 of record NC_141687.1, read on the forward strand.
TGCCGGGATTGCTCCTTCTCCGCATTTGTAGATCGGGTGTATTATTGATCCATGCTACAGCTCCGGAGTGAGCTGGTTTTCAAACACTGAATTATATAAAAGATTAAGGGGTTTTGCCAAGAATATTCTGTTAGACTTAAAAAGTGCAGTGAGCAAACTGTTGGAACTCAAGACCAGTCTTCCTAACAATGTGTTATTTGATCCCTAGATTCTGGTCAGTGAGCTCCAGAGGTCCAGTGTCAGAATTGGCCAATTCTGGGAGATTATTTGTTAGACTTGCACTTCCTGGGTACACTCTTTTTGCATCAGCGGGGTAAGCTTTTTTAGGTTTCTTATGATACTATATGATTTAATGTCAAGGGACCTTATTGTTCTATTATGTTGGGTCCATGGTGGGATTGTGGTTCCACAGATGCTGAACCTATAATTCTTCAGTGATATTTGTATTGCAGGAGGATGTTGGATCCTTGTAAAATTCATTAATAATGTCCAAAAAAGCTTTGGGTTCATTTCCTTTATCCGCTATAATTTGGCACATGATTCTTGTTTTTTCTTGCTGAGTTGTGTTAATGATGTTCTTTTATAATTTACGATATTCTCTTTTAAGTGATTTCTTTGCTGTGATGAGCTGTATGGTTGTCTAAGGACGAGATTTCTTTTTGATAGTCACCCCGTGTGTCGAAACCTGACTCTGACAGAACTTCTTTAACAACATTTTGCAATATCATATCCACATTATTATCGGATTATGTAGCGCAATGCATATTTGCCCAAGTTGTTCATGCACATTCCCCTGACAATTTAGCCGCCTCCGATTTTATGATGGGGTGAACGCGGGCCTGAGTTTCAGCGTTAATATCTGGATGTTATGGTCACTGTCCTTGCGTTCCTCAATATGAAAGCTGCTGATGCATTTAATGGAAGATAAGGCTATGGTCGAATAGTCTATTATGGACACTGGCTTATGCAAAATGTGTGTCCAGGATCGGGGGCTGGTCCTCTGTATATCTTCCATTCAAATGTGAAACCCATAGCTGTCAAACAAATGTGCAGGCTGCAGGCCCCAAGGATACTTTCTTTGTGATGCAGGTTTTGTCTGTTTTGGGATGCTCCAGACTAAGGGGCATATCTACAAGAAACTAACATGGCGCAGTGCCGCAAGTAATTTTGCTGCGCTGCGTTAGTTTTGAAGCTCAGGGGTGCGACATATTTACAACAATATGTTGCATCTCTGTGCTTCCCCCTGTGCTGGCGCACAAACGGTTGCCATGCTCTGGTGCAGGCACCCATGCACCATGGTGCAAGGATGCCTGCGTCAAGGGGAGATTATTGTTTTTGTGCAGGAAGGGCCACCTCCCTGCACAAAAACAAACAATTGAGGTGATTTTCTCTTCCAATGTGTGCTGTAGAAAGCAGCACGCATTGAAAGAGGAAAAGAACGAGGATACATGAATTCATTTCTCCTCGTTGCACCTCGCAACGCCACCCTTAGGGTGGCGTAGCATTCTGATGCATTTCCAGATTTACTATTTCTCTTAAATCTGGAAATGCATCAGTGGACATGGGAGTAGCGTGGGAACACCCTCAGCAACACCCATGTCATGCCCCTAACATGCAAAGTGTTGCGTGAACAGGGGTGATATCTAGATGACTGGTACCAACAACATTCTGGTGTTGCTATGGGAGCTAAATTTTCACCCTCCTTCGCAAACATATACATGGGTTTTTATGAGGAACACCATATATGGAAAAAAGGCCCATCAACCCTAACTGAACATATTGTTTATTGGGGTCGATTTATCGATGATGTGTTTATGATATGGGGGGGAGGGGACGAACTATTGAATGAGTTCATAACGTACCTGAATGACAACGAATATAACCTTAAATTCACCTATGAATTTAGCAATAACAGTATTTCCTTCTTGGATGTCACCCTGTTCATCTCTAACAGCAGAATTGAATCGAAACTTTATAGGAAAAGTACCTCCTGTAACTCAGTCCTGCACGCTAGTAGTGCCCACCCTGTCTCCCAAATTGGGGCAATTCCATATGGTGAAATGACTAGACTGCGACGAAACTGTAGTACAGATGATATTTTTGCAGCAGAAATTGAGATTCTAAAGAAAAGGTTCTTGATAAGAGGATATGACAATCAACTATTGAACAATGCACAGGAAAAAATACACAAAATCTCTAGAGAGTCTACTTTAAAAAAAAAACCAAAAGGGCCTAAACACTGTGCTGATAATAAGATTGCTATTATAACCAAATACAGTGCTAACAGCTCCAAAATCTTTAATGCTTTCAGGAAACACTGGCACCTATTACAACTTGATAAAGATTTGGAAAAATATGTAGGCAAGAAACCCCGCATTGTTTACAAAAAAGCCAAAACACTGAGAAACTGGCTGAGTCCTTCGATCATTAGAAACCCTGTATCCAACAATCATGTGTTGACTGGTACTAACAAATGGATGCCCATTAAACCTTGTGGTTTTTACAAATGCACCATGTGCAACATTTGTCAATTTGCTCTAGATAAAAAAAAGACTTTTTCATACAACACCAAGCAAACTTACCACATTAGACACTTTATCAACTGTAATTCGAAGTTGGTAGTATATTGCATCATATGTCATTGTGGATTGATTTATGTGGGAAGTACCATTCGCCCTCTAAAACGTGACAGGAACACGTCAGAGCTATTCGTAACAATGATGCCAGATACCCATTAGCAGCACATTACAACAAGGAACACTTAGAATTAGAGGTACTGGGCATTCGCTTCCATGGCATGGATATGATCAGACCAGACCCAAGAGGAGGTGATAACACTCTGGCCCTCCGCAAACTTGAATCCCAATGGCTAATCAAGCTCGGTGCGGTTGATTTGGGACTTAACATTGACAGAGAACTACATGTTTTCCTTAAAGAATAGTTTGATTTTTCTGTAATAAATGGGACTCAACTGTAATTCTACTGAATTTTTCTGTGGTTCACTTATTATTATGCTAAAACATAGGTTAATAAGTTGATCTCTTATTTTCTGTATGTAGCTATACTCTGCTTATTGTATAGTTTGAGCAACTCTAATTATCATGTTTAAACTAGGTTTGACACTCTGTGAAGACAAAATATAATTTTTGTCTTTTATATTCCTTATTGTTTACGTTACACATCCTTTGTATGACATATAGTCTTTTGCTACCAGGGTTTCCATGTACACGAGGATATTTTCCTTCTATTCTGATTCCTATCTAACATGGCTACTCTTGTTTAGTGTTTTTGTTGAACCCTCTCCTTATAACAAAAGAGATTGATACCAAGGGCTCAATGTACACGCCGCTAGTCTCTTTTTTACTCATCCCGTTCCAAGATGGCGGCCACTATTGACGCCTCTTGGATGTATGTCACGCTATTAGTGGATGATATGACTATGGCTAATAAATGTTTATTTCAACACTTTACTTGTCATCAAACCTTACAAACTTTAATAAACTTGTTGTTAGATAATACGCTGGCCATATTTCTACGCTGACGGACACTCTAGTATCGACACTTTTTCATTAGATTTAGTTTCTAAATGGTTGAGTCCTGCCTTGGATTCACCTGTAGACATATCGGGGTATTCACTTTGCCCTTTCTCACTATTAAGGCACACACTTTACCACACTTCTTGCCATTATAAGATGGCCGACACACTTGTTGGTTAAATACCGTCTCGGATATTGGGTCGGCTTTGGCATCCTTCCCGCGCAAACAATCCCATTGCGTCTATCTTTCATTTAAATAGAACGCAGGTAATCCGTCTGGTTAGCGCCTAGCGGTGGAGATTCGCCCTCGATGCTGACATCTACAAGGTAAGAGGAGGGTTATGACATGGAGGGAGTACGCTATGCTAGACAAATTTTTCATGGGTTATACGATCATAGATTCCCCTTTTCTTGTGACATCCTAAAACTTCCTTTTAGCGTTTGCCGGCTTAGAATGGGTGCCCCCTTTGCCTCAGTCTTATATGTGTGCAAATTCGAACAATAATGGAGGAACAATGTTTCCTACTTTATAGTATTATATAAAATTGTCTTGAGCCACCTTACCGTGGGACCTTGAAATCTACATCCCGCTTTCTGTGTTATTCCAGTGCGTTTGCCGCTCAAGGTCACTTATGTGCATGCTCCTAATAAGAGTAACTAGTCACAGAGTCCAATATGACTATCTTTCCAGTATTTGACTTTAAAACCACATGCACTAAATCCATATATACCTTATTACTTCACAGACTTATTAAGGTCCATGAATATGACTATGTGAACATGTGATTAATCTCCACGCAGCAAGTCGCACTATTTAACGAAGTGAGTAGTTAAAGGATGAACTTATATGATTGATATTGTTATGCATACTGTACCATGACTTTTGGACGCTAGGGCGTGTTTCTTTGATATTAACATTGAGAACTAGCCACTAAATCAGGGCATGGCCCGCGCTAGAAGTAAATTTTAGGAAGTGTAGTTCTTGCACGCCCCGGCTTGCCTGTCTGGCACCTCCTAACTTCTGCCTTCTGTATCTGTTGACCGAACTAGGTGGCTATACAATGAAGATTGAGTGATGACAACAAACAAATTAATTAAAAATGGATGTCGGCACTTCTGACTTTTAATATAAATTCCGTGCAATAGGTCTACCGATTTCCAAGCAATTTACCTTTCTGTAACTAATGTATATTAGTGTGGAATAACATAACTAGGTCGTGTTACATCACCATTCCTGATCTGTCCACGCTTATATTGTTTCCTTGAATATTATGTTAGATGATCAAAACTAGCATGTTTCCGTTCTCTGACTTACAGGACATATTTTTATGACTGTCCACATTATAAGAAAATACAACGTGGGGCTATACATTACGAAGTTACAAAGGTGACTCTAATCCTAGGAACACTCCATCGTGATCACTACACGTAATAGGTAGGCCACAACAATTGTTTTATAGCTTTAACTTACTTTCTCTATATTTACGACCTAATTATTTCGAAAAGTGCCCTTCTTTCTACATATTTCCATTCCACTAGGATTCCTATTTTCAACACCACAAATTTGCATCCTTGGCTAAATAAGATCATCCCGACCATCACACCTGACAAGAAATATTATTGGTAGGTCGATATTTGGATAGTGTTCATATCTTGGAATTATAGGTTTGTGAGTCATCCTCCCAAGGCGGGTTTGGATCAAGATATCTACTCTCCTAGGGGAACTGACTGCGAATAAGGGCAGTGAAATAATGAATGAAATTATTGTATTGCATAATTTTTAAACTAGAAGTTATCAGGGGACTGTAATCATGAATGTCTGAATCTCTTTAAAAAAAAAAATTTTGAAATGTACTGTACCGTATAACTTTTGAACTAGGTAACATCATGTCATGACTCCTTGGCAATGTCAGCACTACTATAATGAGTTTATATGTAGTATGAGTTGTTCTTTCTTTAGTGGTTTTTCTTAGGACAGACTGTTGAAGGTTCTTGTAAATTTTGTAAATATGAGACCATATAATTTTTATTGTATAAAATTAGGGAATTTGTATATTGTTAGCTCACATCTATTAGAAATACTTATTGTAATTTTTATGCTTCCAGCCTTGAAAAAGCCTCTGAGTAGGTGAAACACGTGTCGGCGGTGCAAAGCTGGAAAACTCTTAATGTGTTTTGAAAATAAAGATTTTGAACTACAACGACTGTTTTGGATCCATATTTTGAAGCCCTCTAACTACAAATGAACTTATTGTTGATGTTGGTGTAAAAACCTTGAAAATCAATACTTCACGGAAAATTTCCAGATAATCAATTTCTTAGAGAGTGCTTGAGTAACTTGGTTTTCCCTGTTTCTTGATACTAGCATTTAGTTGCTTTGTTCAACACCCTTGGTGGTGGGTGTTTTATCAGGTTCTCAGTGCACCTCTTCATATATTTCGCGTACAACTTGTTCATTGGGGATAGATATTAACGGAAGGTGCGGACGTTTTCTCTTTTTGAGAAACACTACCACCAATATTGTTGTTTAAATGTTTGCATTGAAGTTGGTTGTGAACTGGGTAAGGATGTGGGTCCTGGTGCCCCGTGGTATGGAATACCGTCCCCTGTTCTTGAATCCCTGTTATTTATCAGGGACTGGGGAAGCCAGGACCAATCATATTTTGCAAGAAGCATGGGTAGATATGGCCCTCCAGTTGCCAGTGGCTCGTCCGATGATGAGCCTAGGCTTGATTGATCCTTATTGATCTGGCCTTCAGGCCCATAGGTGTTTTGTTGTACTGAAAAGGTACAAGGGTAATCCAGGCCTACTTTGATGGTTCAGGAGTTTGCAAAATTGTTCTCTTTATTTTTCTCTTGCATACAGGGACAGCCCTCCTCAATATTTTTATTTGGTGCATCTGGTGCCCATGAATCTTGCGGTGGTGATGCAGAGCTACTCCGGAAATATCTCCTAAAACCTCATCACCTTTCCCTGAAGTTTCAAATCACTCATTTTACTCATCACTCATACACACTTTTCTCTACTTCATGGATTGGTGAGACTCAAAGGAGAGCAGCTGAATCATAGCGAAGTGTCTAAATTCGGCTAAATATTTATAATATGTACATCTGCAGTTTAAATTGTTTAACCATGGTTTTATCAAAGAGACAATTTATTCAGACACACCACCATTTATAGGTCTATGGATCTGCTAGTAAAAAATTAGGCTAAGGATAAACAAGACCAGTTTAATTCTTCCTTTATCTAATTTTTATTTAAAGAAAAATCTTCTAGCATGACCTTTATTTATTCACTTATAAATTCGTTTAATGCAATTAGATTTTAAGAGAAAGAAAGTATTTTTTGATTCATCCATTTATATTTAATTTCATTCAAAGCTCAGAAAATAAGCACATTGTTATTGGGATTATAGGACATGAATATTAGCAGAAGACATAATAGTTCCCAAAGTTCCTCTCCCTATTCTCTCTAGCTATTAACGTCATCTAAAGTTCATTCAAGTAAAGTTATAGTTCAGAAAAATTCAAAGTCCTTACGCCTCATGAAAATTCAGCATTCTGGCAGCATGTCAGGATAACTGGAAGCTTGTTATCCTGGTGCACTCTGTAGTGGTAAAGTTTTATGAACATGTATTGTAGTAGTTCTTAGTTAGCACAACTCATGTCACAAGGCGTCCTAGCCTTTGTCTTGCAATAACAGGATACGTGGTGTGGCAGGGAGACTCTCTCCTACAAATGAGTGCGCTGTTTTTCAATGAAACACAACGGTTTCTTCTCCACTTTTTTCAAAATATCATATTCGAATTATTCCATATATAATCGATCAATAATCCATGCTAGATCTGTATTTGATTTGTAGTTTTATTTCACAATTTCATGTAAGATAATTTGCCAATCATCAAAACATCTTATGTTCCCAATGCATTTCGGGTCTCATACATTGGACCCTTCATCAGGAGGCTAAGGATTGAAAGGAAACAGGACCAATTAATTCACTGTCCAATGTATACATAATCAATATAACGATATATGTACTAACTTTGATTCTCAAACCTGGAATCTATGTCTGACTTCTCAATATTAATACATGAAAGCAATACAGTTGCACTTTCCTAAATTCGGACTAGTAGGTATATCGCTATGGTATAAAAACACATGAACTGGTAGTACACGATCTCTTAACTGTGCTAGACATCAAAAACATCCGCTCGTTTTTCAGTTCAACTTGCATTCGACTGTCCGGTCTGTAGCGCAGAGTATACTGGTGTCTCGGCGTTCACAATTTTGCGTGCCAAAAGTCAAGAGATGACTATCGAGTAAAGTTTCACGCACGTGATCGGAAGGTCTTCCAATCACGGCAGAGTATTACTCCGGTCATGTGACAGGGTCCGTGTTGGCTTCACGGAAGTGAAAATAGGTGTAACAACAAGTTGCTTATGCGTATTGCGGTAGGTATGCAATCTATACTAATAGTTACAAAATGCTTTACCATGACAATATGAATATTCAAAAGAAATAAACACTGATAAACAAAATATAATGAATAATGAAGTTCAAATAACACTTCAAGGTTCACGGATATAGTTCAAACCCATAGTTGCCAATTTTACAAAAAACACGAATGTTCAATTCTATCATTGAGCCCAATGGGGTGGGCCGTATTAAGTTTTTTGATCCAGTGGTATTCGCATCTAAGTCTTTGCTTAGAAGGATCCAGGTCGCTGCGTGGAAAGATTCTCTCTAAGACCATATATCTGAGTTGGGAAATTTGATGTCGTGCTTCAAGCCAGTGGCATGCAATGGTAGATTTAGAGTTCATGAGTCTAATATTGCTCTTATGTTCAGTTATGCGTGTTTTTACTTTTCTTTCCGTCTGTCCTACATAGGTTTTGCCACACGGGCATTTGATGGCATACACGCAGTTCATCGTATCACATGTACTATTGTGTTTCAATTCAATTAGATGCCCTTTAGTGGGGTGAGTAAATTGGTTTCCGGTAATCACATTTCCACAATGGATGCAGTTTTGGCATTTTTGCATGCCTTTAAAGGTCATGGTAGTTTTCTTGGGGGTATTCAACATTTCTTTTATGTTTTTCGATCTTTGAAATGCAAAAGTTATTCTTTCATTGTATAGGTCTTTTAAATCAGGCTCTTGCAGGATGAGTCTCCAATGTCTATTCACAATTTTCTTAATTTTTGGTGCATCTGTAGAGAATTTTAGTACACAAACAGTTTTAGTCTCTTGAATTTTAGCTGTTTCCTTTAACATGCTGGTTCGAGATTGATTTGCCACTCTATCAAATGATGTTTGCAGTACATCATTAGGATATCCTCTTGCTTGATATTTCTTCATTTGTTCTTGCAAAATTTTTGACAGCTCTACTTCATTTGAGGTTATTCTTTTCATTCTTATGAATTGAGAAGTAGGTACGTGCTTTTTCAACGCCATAGGATGAAAACTTTGAAACAGTAGAGATGAATTTTTATCTGTTTTCTTAATGTGTACATTAGTCTCAATTCTGTTGTTGGTAATTGTCACTTTCACGTCAAGAAATGCAATGCTTTGTTCATCTATGGTATGGGTGAATTTTATTCGTTCATTACACGCATTGAGTGCAATAATGTTGTTTTCCAGGTCTTCTTTTGCACCTCTCCATATTATAAATAGATCATCAATGTACCTTTTGTACATAATCAAATGTTCTGTCCATAGCGGATTTGTCAGAATATGGTCAGTTTCAAATTTGTTCATAAAGATATTCGTGTATGAGGGCGCCCCCCCAAAACCCATAGATGTTCCACTACTTTGATTGTAGTATTTTCCATCCCATTCAAAATAACTACAAAACAATGCGAATTGCATGAGTTGTATAATTAGCAGTTTCTGTTCTTCTTGTAGGTCACTGTTTATGAGACTCCATTCTAATGCCTCTATACCCTCATTGTGGGGGATGGAGGTGTAGAGGGCGGTTACATCAATGGTACACAGTAGGTATGTTTCATCCATCTTCAGTTCAATATTTTTCAACAAGTTCAAAAAAGCTGTTGTGTCTTTGATGTATGTGACTGAGTTTTGTACAATCAGTTGCAAGAACCTATCAATGAATTTTCCTATGGGCTCAGAGATTGACCCACACGCAGAGACGATGGGTCTAAATGGCGGATTTTGCAGATTTTTGTGTATTTTTGGTGTCATATACAACTTAGGACGTCTAGGGTATTTCATCTCAAAAAACTGTTTGGTTTTGTCATTAATCCACTTCATCTCATGGGCGTGATTGATGATTTTTTGTAAACTTTGCTGGTATTCTTGAGTCGGGTCCGATTCTAGTGGAAGATATATATCAGGATTATTCACGTGATCATTGACATTTTTAATGTAAAAATCCGTGTCCATGACTACAAGGGCCCCTCCCTTGTCTGCCTTTTGAAACGTCAATTGTTCATTGTTGGTTAGATTTTTCAAGGTATTCCATTCACTGGATGTGAGGTTACTTTTTTTAGGTTTGCTGTATGTTATTTTTTGCACATCTGTCAATACGGATCTCTCGAACGCTTCGATGGTTTTGTGGGTAAATGGAGCACAAAATGAACTTTTTGGTCGAAATTCTTTCTCCCAAGTTTTTTCAGCTTGAACTTCAATCGAATCTTTAAAGAAGTATCTTAGTTTCAAAGATCTGAAGAATTTAAATAGTGCGATATCTGTTTCTGCTGTATTGGAGGAGTATGTGGGTACAAATGTCATTCCTTTGTTAAGGATCTTAGTTTCAGCTTGTGTGAGTTGTTTAGATGAAATATTCACAATTAGGTTATTTTCGCTTTCTGGCTCCTGGTCCTCTCTGCTATGCTTTTTTCTGTTTCTGCATCCTCGTCTAGTGGGTCTGTAGTTGTTGGTGGAGCGTTTGCCGCAGGACTGATCTCTAAAAAACTCACTTGCGGGGTCACATTACTAGTAGATGGTTTTTCAGTGGGAATTGTAATTTTAGTGATGGGTCTCCTCGTGGATGCTATGTCTGAATCAGATACTACACTTTCTTGAGATGAAGATGTGGTGGTTTTTTTCGATTGTTGCTGTTGGGTTTGCCATTTCTTTTGGTTGTAAATATCGGCCCAAGTATAAACTTCTTCCAATTTATAGTCCAAAGTGTCTCTGCGATATTTACGCACTTTTCGTTCATTTACTTCTTTCGCGTACTTGTCTAATTTACTATTCACATCTTCTAAGGTTATTTGTAAATCTGCAATTGTACTGATTTGTGTTTTCAGAGATTTGATTTCTTCTTCAATTTCTATTAGTGCTTTTGAAAGTTCTTCCACTATGAGCAGGATCAAATCCAACGAGCATTTGTTTAAAATTTGATACCAGCGTTCAATAAATTTCTTGCTATTTTTACACAACATGGGCTTGAGGGCTATCCGGAGGCCTCTAGGTATTCGTTGATTTTTATGATAATGGATGAGCATGGTGGCATGCATCCTCTGGTTTATGTCTTTTATACTCAAATATTCAAATTGACGTATTAGCTGTGCTGTAGTAGTTTTCTGGGGAGTGAATTGTCTGGTCTCCTGAATCAGATCATAAATTTCTTTAGCTGTTTCAGCAGTGAAAGCTAACGTTTCCGCTTTATTGGTGGTGATTAATGCAATCTCGTCTAGTTGCATATTTATGGGTTGGTGCTACCAAGGATCGGTAGGGCAGAAAATGAATAACTGGAAGCTTGTTATCCTGGTGCACTCTGTAGTGGTAAAGTTTTATGAACATGTATTGTAGTAGTTCTTAGTTAGCGCAACTCATGTCACAAGGCGTCCTAGCCCTTGTCTTGCAATAACAGGATACGTGGTGTGGCAGGGAGACTCCCTCCTACAAATGAGTGCGCTGTTATTCAATGAAACACAACGGTTTCTTCTCCACTTTTTTCAAAATATCATATTCAAATTATTCCATATATAATCGATCAATAATCCATGCTAGATCTGTATTTGATTTGTAGTTTTATTTCACAATTTCATGTAAGATAATTTGCCAATCATCAAAACATCTTATGTTCCCAATGCATTTCGGGTCTCATACATTGGACCCTTCATCAGGGGACTAAGGAATGAAAGGAAACAGGACCAATTAATTCACTGTCCAATGTATACATAATCAATATAACGATATATGTACTAACTTTGATTCTCAAACCTGGAATCTATGTCTGACTTCTCAATATTAATACATGAAAGCAATACAGTTGCACTTTCCTAAATTCGGACTAGTAGGTATATCGCTATGGTATAAAAACACATGAACTGGTAGTACACGATCTCTTAACTGTGCTAGACATCAAAAACATCCGCTCCTTTTTCAGTTCAACTTACATTCGACTGTCCGGTCTGTAGCGCAGAGTATACTGGTGTCTCGACGTTCACAATTTTGCGCGCCAAAAGTCAAGAGATGACTATCGAGTAAAGTTTCACGCACGTGATCGGAAGGTCTTCCAATCACGGCAGAGTATTACTCCGGTCATGTGACAGGGTCCGTGTTGGCTTCACGGAAGTGAAAATAGGTGTAACAACAAGTTGCTTATGCGTATTGCGGTAGGTATGCAATCTATACTAATAGTTACAAAATGCTTTACCATGACAATATGAATATCCAAAAGAAATAAACACTGATAAACAAAATATAATGAATAATGAAGTTCAAATAACACTTCAAGGTTCACGGATATAGTTCAAACCCATAGTTGCCAATTTTACAAAAAACACGAATGTTCAATTCTATCATTGAGCCCAATGGGGTGGGCAGTATTAAGTTTTTTGATCCAGTGGTATTCGCATCTAAGTCTTTGCTTAGAAGGATCCAGGTCGCTGCGTGGAATGATTCTCTCTAAGACCATATATCTGAGTTGGGAAATTTGATGTCGTGCTTCAAGCCAGTGGCATGCAATGGTAGATTTAGAGTTCATGAGTCTAATATTGCTCTTATGTTCAGTTATGCGTGTTTTTACTTTTCTTTCCGTCTGTCCTACATAGGTTTTGCCACACGGGCATTTGATGGCATACACGCAGTTCATCGTATCACATGTACTATTGTGTTTCAATTCAATTAGATGCCCTTTAGTGGGGTGAGTAAATTGGTTTCCGGTAATCACATTTCCACAATGGATGCAGTTTTGGCATTTTTGCATGCCTTTAAAGGTCATGGTAGTTTTCTTGGGGTATTCAAAATTTCATTAATGTTTTTCGATCTTTGAAATGCAAAAGTTATTCTTTCATTGTATAGGTCTTTTAAATCAGGCTCTTGCAGGATGAGTCTCTAATGTCTATTCACAATTTTCTTAATTTTTGGTGCATCTGTAGAGAATTTTAGTACACAAACAGTTTTAGTCTCTTGAATTTTAGCTGTTTCCTTTAACATGCTGGTTCGAGATTGATTTGCCACTCTATCAAATGATGTTTGCAGTACATCATTAGGATATCCTCTTGCTTGATATTTCTTCATTTGTTCTTGCAAAATTTTTGACAGCTCTTCTTCATTTGAGGTTATTCTTTTCATTCTTATGAATTGAGAAGTAGGAAAGTGCTTTTTCAACGCCATAGGATGAAAACTTTGAAACAGTAGAGATGAATTTTTATCTGTTTTCTTAATGTGTACATTAGTCTCAATTCTGTTGTTGGTAATTGTCACTTTCACGTCAAGAAATGCAATGCTTTGTTCATCTATGGTATGGGTGAATTTTATTCGTTCATTACACGCATTGAGTGCAATAATGTTGTTTTCCAGGTCTTCTTTTGCACCTCTCCATATTATAAATAGATCATCAATGTACCTTTTGTACATAATCAAATGTTCTGTCCATAGCGGATTTGTCAGAATATGGTCAGTTTCAAATTTGTTCATAAAGATATTCGCGTATGAGGGCGCCCCCCCAAAACCCATAGATGTTCCACTACTTTGATTGTAGTATTTTCCATCCCATTCAAAATAACTACAAAACAATGCGAATTGCATGAGTTGTATAATTAGCAGTTTCTGTTCTTCTTGTAGGTCACTGTTTATGAGACTCCATTCTAATGCCTCTATACCCTCATTGTGGGGGATGGAGGTGTAGAGGGCGGTTACATCAATGGTACACAGTAGGTATGTTTCATCCATCTTCAGTTCAATATTTTTCAACAAGTTCAAAAAAGCTGTTGTGTCTTTGATGTATGTGACTGAGTTTTGTACAATCGGTTGCAAGAACCTATCAATGAATTTTCCTATGGGCTCAGAGATTGACCCACACGCAGAGACGATGGGTCTAAATGGCGGATTTTGCAGATTTTTGTGTATTTTTGGTGTCATATACAACTTAGGACGTCTAGGGTATTTCATCTCAAAAAACTGTTTGGTTTTGTCATTAATCCACTTCATCTCATGGGCGTGATTGATGATTTTTTGTAAACTTTGCTGGTATTCTTGAGTCGGGTCCGATTCTAGTGGAAGATGTATATCAGGATTATTCACGTGATCATTGACATTTTTAATGTAAAAATCCGTGTCCATGACTACAAGGGCCCCTCCCTTGTCTGCCTTTTGAAACGTCAATTGTTCATTGTTGGTTAGATTTTTCAAGGTATTCCATTCACTGGATGTGAGGTTACTTTTTTTAGGTTTGCTGTATGTTATTTTTTGCACATCTGTCAATACGGATCTCTCGAACGCTTCGATGGTTTTGTGGGTAAATGGAGCACAAAATGAACTTTTTGGTCGAAATTCTTTCTCCCAAGTTTTTTCAGCTTGAACTTCAATCGAATCTTTAAAGAAGTATCTTAGTTTCAAAGATCTGAAGAATTTAAATAGTGCGATATCTGTTTCTGCTGTATTGGAGGAGTATGTGGGTACAAATGTCATTCCTTTGTTAAGGATCTTAGTTTCAGCTTGTGTGAGTTGTTTAGATGAAATATTCACAATTAGGTTATTTTCGCTTTCTGGCTCCTGGTCCTCTCTGCTATGCTTTTTTCTGTTTCTGCATCCTCGTCTAGTGGGTCTGTAGTTGTTGGTGGAGCGTTTGCCGCAGGACTGATCTCTAAAAAACTCACTTGCGGGGTCACATTACTAGTAGATGGTTTTTCAGTGGGAATTGTAGTTTTAGTGATGGGTCTCCTCGTGGATGCTATGTCTGAATCAGATACTACACTTTCTTGAGATGAAGATGTGGTGGTTTTTTTCGATTGTTGCTGTTGGGTTTGCCATTTCTTTTGGTTGTAAATATCGGCCCAAGTATAAACTTCTTCCAATTTATAGTCCAAAGTGTCTCTGCGATATTTCCGCACTTTTCGTTCATTTACTTCTTTCGCGTACTTGTCTAATTTACTATTCACATCTTCTAAGGTTATTTGTAAATCTGCAATTGTACTGATTTGTGTTTTCAGAGATTTGATTTCTTCTTCAATTTCTATTAGTGCTTTTGAAAGTTCTTCCACTATGAGCAGGATCAAATCCAACGAGCATTTGTTTAAAATTTGATACCAGCGTTCAATAAATTTCTTGCTATTTTTACACAACATGGGCTTGAGGGCTATCCGGAGGCCTCTAGGTATTCGTTGATTTTTATGATAATGGATGAGCGTGGTGGCATGCATCCTCTGGTTTATTTCTTTTTTACTCAAATATTCAAATTGACGTATTAGCTGTGCTGTAGTAGTTTTCTGGGGAGTGAATTGTCTGGTCTCCTGAATCAGATCATAAATTTCTTTAGCTGTTTCAGCAGTGAAAGCTAACGTTTCCGCTTTATTGGTGGTGATTAATGCGTAATGCGTAAATATCGCAGAGACACTTTGGACTATAAATTGGAAGAAGTTTATACTTGGGCCGATATTTACAACCAAAAGAAATGGCAAACCCAACAGCAACAATCGAAAAAAACCACCACATCTTCATCTCAAGAAAGTGTAGTATCTGATTCAGACATAGCATCCACGAGGAGACCCATCACTAAAACTACAATTCCCACTGAAAAACCATCTACTAGTAATGTGACCCCGCAAGTGAGTTTTTTAGAGATCAGTCCTGCAGCAAACGCTCTACCAACAACTACTGGAAAGGGGCGACCATTCGGTCCCCCCGAACGTATGGTGGAGTACCACGATCCCCCCGGGAAGCCATCTTGGGCGGGAGGCGAGCCTCGGCTGGTATGCCCGAAGCGGCGTAGCCGGGGCGCGCCTTTTCCCGCCCTGGAGTGGGCTGGCCTAGACACTGACGCGGCCGGCCACGCCCTTTTGGGCAGGCAGGGGCGGGAGTACGCCCGCCCTGAAGACGGATAAAAGGAGCAACAAGCTAAGAAAGCATCCTCTTGTTCCTGTGCTCTGAAGCTGCACCTCCTCGCTGCACGTGAGCTCGAGACGGAACGAAGAGCCAATTTTGAGCGTTGTAATCTTTTTTGTTGTCTTGCAGATACTCTGTCGGAGAATGCCCAAGAAAGCGGGAAAGCGAATGACTACCGACCAGATGCTGCGTGTCCTTATGAAGGAGGTGACCGACCTAAAGAGGCGAATGGCGGATAAAGACGAGGAAGGGGGGCCAAAACGTCCTTTGGCGGGAGCAGCTCCAGGAGGAAAAGCCAAGAGGCCCAGAAGGGGAGCAGCCGGGGGAGACATCCCGGTCCCCTGTACCCCACTCGAAGCACCAACTCCCGTGCCGGAGGAAGGGAACCCAATTCCCGTGGTGGTCACCCCCGTGTCCGGGGAGGATATGCCGCCCGAGCTGGCAGCACAATTAGCAGCGTGGTTGGGTAAAGGTAGCAAGGGCGCCACGGCTGACGACGCGCAGGAGTTGATGAAGCAACTGCGTGAAACAAGGGAAGCGACGAAGGCACCACCGCCGGCTGCGGCAGTCGAGAAGCCATCTGGGTCAGGTCCAGTCGCAGATACAGCTTCCGGTTCAGGTAAGCGGCCATTGCCGATTGCGAGGGATGAGTCTGCACCCTCTCGAAGGGAAAAGTTGGGTCAGCATGTCCCTCTGGCTATCAAAGAGAAGATATGGGCAGAGGAATATATAAACATCTTCTCGTTGCTTACCGATCATTATGAGATGGAGCATGTTAAGAGCCAGAAAGAGCTCATGCATCCGAGTGTTTGGCGCGCTAAGATGGCCGCCTTTAAGGTGAATGAAAACATTGGCAATTGGGGCAAAGCTTGGGGGATTTTTACATCCATTATGGGTGAACGTAGGCCCGAATTGCTGTCCGAGTTCCCGATTTATCAGTCGCGGATCATGGGGTATTCTGTGTCACACGAGGGCAATCAATGGTTCTGTTACGATAATATTTTCAGGAAAGCGAAAGAACATGATAAAAATTTAACTTGGGATTGTTATGATTCTGTGTCTTGGTCCAAAATGGAAGATACTGGTATGTTGAAATTGCCATTGGTAGGGAGTAGCGTGAGTGAATCCTCCCGCCAATATGCTGGAACGCCCTTTCGATCAGGTACGAGTAATGACAGCCATTCGAGGCCGAACAACAACGCAGGAAAAAGGGGGATTTGTTGGAACTTTAACAGGGGTAAATGTACCAGGCCCCAGGGGTCCTGCAAATTTAGGCACGAATGTGGTGGGTGTGGGCAAGCGTCCCATCCTGAGTCCATGTGCAGAGCCAAGACGGGTGATAACGGGGGTAGAGGAGGCGCCAAACAGGTCTGATATAGTCCGAGGGGCGCCTTTACCTACCCCGATTGATACCATGGCGATGATTCCTTGGCTCAGCGAATACCCAGATCACGCTTCCGCTGGGGTGTTGCGGGACGGGTTTTCTTATGGTTTCCGCATCCCAGTGGGAGAATTTCGGGGTGTAACGAAATGTAAAAACCAAATATCGGTCTTGCAGCATACGACCGTAGTACAGGAAAAGATCCGGAAAGAGGTTGCTCGAAGTCGAGTCGCCGGTCCATTTAATGTACCACCAGTTGCTAACTTTGTTTGTTCCCCTTTGGGGGTGGTCCCCAAGAAGGACCCGGGTGAGTTTCGGCTGATACATAATTTGTCAGCCCCACGTGGTCTTTCCGTAAACGATGCGATAGACCCGGAAGTATGCTCGGTGCGGTACGCATCCTTCGATGAGGCCGTAGCCATATTGAATCGCCTGGGGCCTGGCTGCTCCCGGTACATCCTGACGATCAGCGTCTCCTTGGTTTTATGTTTCAGGGTCAATATTACATGGATCGTTGTATGCCAATGGGGTGCTCTATATCTTGTGCCTATTTTGAAAAGTTCAGTTGTTTTCTGCAATGGGTCTTTACAAAAAAGACGGGGTTTCGACATGTTATGCATTATCTCGATGACTTTTTGTTTCTGGGGGCAGCCGGGGATCCGGAATGTGGACAGGCATTGTCCAAATTTTGTGTCTTGATGAATCAGTTTGGTGTGCCATTTGCACCAGGTAAGACTGTGGGTCCCTCGACTTGCCTCGAGTTTCTGGGGATCGAGCTTGACTCTGGAGAAGGTTGTTTTCGTTTACCAGGAGACAAAGTGTTAAGATTCAGGGCATGCCTGCAAACGTGTTTAAGCGAGTCTAAGGTTAAGTTGCATCAATTACAACAATTGGTGGGACAGTTGAATTTTGCCCTAAGAGTAATACCGATGGCCCGCCCCTTTTCCCGCTCGATCGCTCAAGCCATGGTCGGCCTGAAGGAGGGGCACCACCGCACGAGGCTCTCGGCAGAGGTTCGCCAGGACATGCGCATTTGGTTGGCATTTCTGGCGGATTTCAATGGTCGAGTTGTATGGAACAAACCGGCGGTGTCCTCGGATGAGCTGGGACTGTGGACAGATTCGGCAGGGAGCATTGGTTTTGGTGCCATATTCGGCACTCAGTGGTCGGCACAAAGATGGCCGGCATGGTGGCATGATAATGGACTGACAAGTAATATTGCCTTTTTGGAACTTTTCCCCATTCTGGTGGCCCTGAGAACTTGGCCCGAGGGGTTCAGAGATCATTCTGTGGTATTCTGGTCTGATAACATGACCGTGGTTGAGTGTATCAATAGCCAGGCGGCACGATGCAAATGGATCCTGAGATTGCTCAAGGAAATAGTATTGTTGTGTATGCAATTGAATGTGCTATTTAGAGCACGACATGTGCCGGGGGTGATGAATCAAGCGGCTGATGCGCTTTCTCGTTTTCGTATGCAGGCCTTCTGGGGTTTTCTGCCCACAGCGGACCCGGTGGCGGCACCCTTTCCCGAAGCTCTCTGGTCTCTCGGTGCCCCGAACTACAAAACCTCGTGGGAGAGAGTTTAGCACCCAGGACGAAGAAGGCATATGAAGGGGCGTTCCGATCCTATTGGGCCTTTTTGGGGGCTGCTAGGGAGGAGCTTTGGGGCCAGGAGGAGTCTGTAGTAAACTTTCTGCTGTCTTTACATCAGGCAGGCAAATCAGTGGCTACGGCCCAGAGGCATCGGGCCGCCATTTCCTTTGTGGCTAGGGCTCATGGGATCCAGGACCCGACAGCGTCTTTCGTGGTGCAAAAAGCGCTACGTGGGTGGCAACGCCTTGAGGGTCGCAGAGTAGACGAAAGGCGCCCGATAGGTCTGGATAGGTTGGCCCTTTTGTTATCCATACTCCCTGCAACATGTTCATCCCGGTATGAGACAGTATTATTCCGAGCCGCCTTTACGCTGGCATTCCATGGGGCTATGCGGGTAAGCGAATTGGTGGCGAGAAACAAGCA
The DNA here is from genome assembly GCF_964263255.1 of Lissotriton vulgaris. Classification (NCBI taxonomy): domain Eukaryota; kingdom Metazoa; phylum Chordata; class Amphibia; order Caudata; family Salamandridae; genus Lissotriton; species Lissotriton vulgaris. Next base: position 388,035,383 of record NC_141687.1, read on the forward strand.
GGATGTGATGGGGGGACTGTGCCGAGAGCACGTTCAGGTCAGAGGGGGGACAATGTCTGTCTCGTTCGTCAGGTCCAAGACCGATCAGGGTGCATTGGGCGATTGCATAATCATACAAAGGATTCCCGGGTCCTCCATGTGCCCGGTGAGTTGTGTAGAGGAATATTTAGCACAAAGGGTGGCATCATGGGGGGGGACCTTGTTGAGACACGCTGACGCCACCCCACTGACGAGGTTTCAGTTTCAGCGGGTGCTTGCGATGTCTATTTCCGCTGCAGGCTTGAACCCGGGCGAGTTTGGGACCCATTCCTTTCGGATAGGGGCCGCTACAGAGGCTACGGCCAGGGGTCAGACTGTTGAACAAGTGAAACGTGTGGGGCGTTGGTCCTCCAACTGTTATAAAAGGTATGTGCGGTTGCACATGTTGTGAAGCTGTAACGATGTACTCACGCTTCTTGTTTTGTTTGGTTTCAGTTGCGCAAGCCTACGAGGCGGGGCGGACTATGCAGTCGACCCAACACCGGGCCAGCGGTCAGACATCACCGGCTGTGAAAAAGGAGGTGTGGGTCGTGGGCCACTCATACGTGAGGCGTGCCGCGGACGTATTCAAAGCAGGTGACATGATTCACGTGGCTGGGGAATACGGGTACAGTGTGTCCTTCTACGGAAGGGGCGGACTCTGTATTGACCAGTTTCAATCATTCTTCGAGGGTTTGTTAGGGCGGGCAAGGTCACCGCCGTCTATAGTCATAGTACACCTTGGGGGCAATGATTTGGTCACCACTGGTAGACGACTTCTCCTTGAGGCGATGCTTTCCACTGTAAGTTGGTTAGCAAGGAGAGTTCCAGGGTGCACGATTGCATGGTCCCATATGATCCCACGAAGAGTATGGCGGGGGGCTATGTCTGTGTCTGCTTTGAATCATTCAGTAAGGAAGATTAATAACAAAGTGGGTAGATTGTTCCGTTCCAATACATTGCATTCGATTTCGCATGGTTGTATTACTGGTGACAGTATGTATTTGGGGGATGGTGTTCACTTGTCCCGGGTGGGGAACGAGATACTCATAGGAGACTTGATAGCTTGGCTAAAGACTTTAAGACATGACCTTTAGGTAGGAGTGTTGTGGGGGGTCCGGATAGCCGGTCAACTATCCGGCCTGTGGCGGTAAGGTCATGATCGGTGAGCACTAATTGGTAGATCCCTATGAGTGGGCGTCACCCATTACGGATGGGAGCGCTCGAGGGAGGTGGCCATTGGCCCCTCAACGGGGAGGCGGTCCCTTCTAAGGATGGGCCGCCGAAAGGAAAGGAAAGGCGGTCAAGGCCCCTTCCTGGGTAGGAGGGGTTACAGCCCCCTCCTGGAGAATTTCCCGGGGCCATGACATCTGCGACGGCAGATGTGGTAAGTTGTGTGGGGTTTGGGGGGGGTCTACGCTACCTTCTAGATACCTCACACGAGTCCTCGGACGACCTTTAAGTGGCGTCGAGTTTATTGGGGCCCCCGTCAAGTCAAGGGAAATTGGTAGTTGCACTTGAGGTACACCTCTGTGCGGTCGCCCCTCACAAGTGAGGGGGACACTTCTGGTTTAGGGATCTTGACACTGGTTACGACCTTGCCGTTGGCCCTTAAACGTTAGGATGTACAATTTCAAATTGCAAGTTAATATTTTGTAGGATGTTAGTTCGGCTAGGAGAACCTTTGTATTAGAGAATATGTTAAGGTTAGCCAAACATCGCAAATGTGGTCATGAAATTGTACATAATATGAAACTGTTATTTTAATGTTTTAATTTTGTTTCATATTTTAATAAATACGGCCGGGAGGGTCACTCCCTCCCGTCTTCCAAAAGTTCAGAACTGTTTCCGGTTTCCCATCCTTGGGGAGTGTGTTGAGAGGGGGTGGCGGGTATCTCAGCCATAAGACCCACTAGACGAGGATGCAGAAACAGAAAAAAGCATAGCAGAGAGGACCAGGAGCCAGAAAGCGAAAATAACCTAATTGTGAATATTTCATCTAAACAACTCACACAAGCTGAAACTAAGATCCTTAACAAAGGAATGACATTTGTACCCACATACTCCTCCAATACAGCAGAAACAGATATCGCACTATTTAAATTCTTCAGATCTTTGAAACTAAGATACTTCTTTAAAGATTCGATTGAAGTTCAAGCTGAAAAAACTTGGGAGAAAGAATTTCGACCAAAAAGTTCATTTTGTGCTCCATTTACCCACAAAACCATCGAAGCGTTCGAGAGATCCGTATTGACAGATGTGCAAAAAATAACATACAGCAAACCTAAAAAAAGTAACCTCACATCCAGTGAATGGAATACCTTGAAAAATCTAACCAACAATGAACAATTGACGTTTCAAAAGGCAGACAAGGGAGGGGCCCTTGTAGTCATGGACACGGATTTTTACATTAAAAATGTCAATGATCACGTGAATAATCCTGATATATATCTTCCACTAGAATCGGACCCGACTCAAGAATACCAGCAAAGTTTACAAAAAATCATCAATCACGCCCATGAGATGAAGTGGATTAATGACAAAACCAAACAGTTTTTTGAGATGAAATACCCTAGACGTCCTAAGTTGTATATGACACCAAAAATACACAAAAATCTGCAAAATCCGCCATTTAGACCCATCGTCTCTGCGTGTGGGTCAATCTCTGAGCCCATAGGAAAATTCATTGATAGGTTCTTGCAACCGATTGTACAAAACTCAGTCACATACATCAAAGACACAACAGCTTTTTTGAACTTGTTGAAAAATATTGAACTGAAGATGGATGAAACATACCTACTGTGTACCATTGATGTAACCGCCCTCTACACCTCCATCCCCCACAATGAGGGTATAGAGGCATTAGAATGGAGTCTCATAAACAGTGACCTACAAGAAGAACAGAAACTGCTAATTATACAACTCATGCAATTCGCATTGTTTTGTAGTTATTTTGAATGGGATGGAAAATACTACAATCAAAGTAGTGGAACATCTATGGGTTTTGGGGGGGCGCCCTCATACGCGAATATCTTTATGAACAAATTTGAAACTGACCATATTCTGACAAATCTGCTATGGACAGAACATTTGATTATGTACAAAAGGTACATTGATGATCTATTTATAATATGGAGAGGTGCAAAAGAAGACCTGGAAAACAACATTATTGCACTCAATGCGTGTAATGAACGAATAAAATTCACCCATACCATAGATGAACAAAGCATTGCATTTCTTGACGTGAAAGTGACAATTACCAACAACAGAATTGAGACTAATGTACACATTCAGAAAACAGATAAAAATTCATCTCTACTGTTTCAAAGTTTTCATCCTATGGTGTTGAAAAAGCACTTACCTACTTCTCAATTCATAAGAATGAAAAGAATAACCTCAAATGAAGAAGAGCTGTCAAAAATTTTGCAAGAACAAATGAAGAAATATCAAGCAAGAGGATATCCTAATGATGTACTGCAAACATCATTTGATAGAGTGGCAAATCAATCTCGAACCAGCATGTTAAAGGAAACAGCTAAAATTCAAGAGACTAAAACTGTTTGTGTACTAAAATTCTCTACAGATGCACCAAAAATTAAGAAAATTGTGAATAGACATTGGAGACTCATCCTGCAAGAGCCTGATTTAAAAGACCTATACAATGAAAGAATAACTTTTGCATTTCAAAGATCGAAAAACATAAAAGAAATGTTGAATACCCCCAAGAAAACTACCATGACCTTTAAAGGCATGCAAAAATGCCAAAACTGCATCCATTGTGGAAATGTGATTACCGGAAACCAATTTACTCACCCCACTAAAGGGCATCTAATTGAATTGAAACACAATAGTACATGTGATACGATGAACTGCGTGTATGCCATCAAATGCCTGTGTGGCAAAACCTATGTAGGACAGACGGAAAGAAAAGTAAAAACACGCATAACTGAACATAAGAGCAATATTAGACTCATGAACTCTAAATCTACCATTGCATGCCACTGGCTTAAAGCACGACATCAAATTTCCCAACTCAGATATATGGTCTTAGAGAGAATCTTTCCACGCAGCGACCTGGATCCTTCTAAGCAAAGACTTACATGCGAATACCACTGGATCAAAAAACTTAATACGGCCCACCCCATTGGGCTCAATGATAGAATTGAACATTCGTGTTTTTTGTAAAATTGGCAACTATGGGTTTGAACTATATCCGTGAACCTTGAAGTGTTATTTGAACTTCATTATTCATTCATTCATCACAACGCGGCGGAGGGGCACGCCCCACCACCGAAAGTACAAGATGGCGGGGAGGGAGTCGGGCCCCGCCATACATGCGGGGGGCGAGCGCCCCCCCCCCTTTCCAATCGACCTCTATCTCACGTTTTGAGGAGTGGGAGTTCATAGATTCAACAGTGGCTTCTAGCGTGCCTAGCAGGGGTTCAAAGTATTTGTGGGTATTGATGTGGTCACTCTTGACTGAGCTTTTCACACCCTGGTCGTGTATCTCCTTTACTCCTCCACTCCTTCGTACTGTTGTGCAGAGGTGATACGCAGTAAGGGGTCACGGCTGTCCTGGTAAAGCGGGCTGGGGTGATGACTTTGGATTCTGGGTCATGCGTGCACTGAGTACTAAGCGAGCGGTTGCTATAGATTGAGCAGTTTGCATTTTTTGCTGCCTCGTTTACAATCCCCCCCCCCCCCTTCACTGCTTGTAAGATGGTGTACTTGGAACCTGTGTGCTTGTGTCTCAATGTCACCCTTGAAGCCCATATCTGGACTTACATCCTCACTCAACATCAAAGGTTCAAGAGTATCAGCATTTGTGTTTCAAGGGAGGAACATTGATCTAAAATGAGGAAGGAAGCGTTTGCCCCTGAAATCAAATTGGAGATCTAACTTTTCGTAGGGGTCATGTTCAGTCCATTTGTTGATGGACTTGCGCCAAGAATGTAATACTTTGTTGTTCATTTTTCTTTGCTTGTGGACTGAATATACTGGTCTGTTTTCCATGTGAGTCTAATATTTGCTGGGTATTGTAGTGATTTATTGAGGCTGCATTAACTAGGTTTGTTGTTGATCTTGAAGTTTGGTGATTGTAAAAGGGCTGGATAATTTAAAATGTGTGGGTGGCTCTTCGCCGGGTCAGACTGGGATAGCAAACCAGCCCTGGCAATTCCATCTGAATGACTGGGGTGGAGATGCTGGAAGGACACTGCTGCTCTGCTTTTGTTACAAGGGGCCGATTTTGCACTGCTGGCAATACCGGCCCCCAGTAACATAAACGCTCAGTTGAAAACCGGCCCCCCCTTCCGGCACACCGGGGAAATGCCCGGTGCCTGATGCGGAGTAGAGACGGGGGCGGTTCATGTGCCCCTGTTTTGATTTCAATGTTGTTCTTGAAATAGATGGACCGGACTTAAATAGTTTCTCCCTTTTCTCCTCTTGGTGGATTACATTTTTGGGGTGGATCTGAGTCTTTCGGATCTCATACGCAACTCTCCAAATAGGTCTGGGGTCTGTTCCACACTTCCCCAATGGATGTTATGGTCTTTTTAACGTTGATGCCTAGTTATCTTTGGCAGTCTCTTACACAACATCGCAACACTGCAGCAGCGGTAGTGGGTCCTTGCCAGATTGCAAAAGATGTTTTCCTGAAAAGCCGCAGATAAAGGTGCGTAGGTGGATGGGGAGGGTGCGCAGAGGAGCAGGGTGTGTGAAAGCCGCACCCAGTGCTAAGCGGGCAGCCGCACCCAGTGCTAAGCGGGCAGCTTCCTTGCTCTACTCTCCTTGTTGAACCGCCTCCTGTGTTTTTCAGGGCTTCTGTGCAGAGCTGATCTGTTTGTTTGTCTGGCACAGTGGCGTCACTAGGGGGGTGCGGACCGCACCGGGTGCTGTCACCCCATCTGGGGGGTGGGGGGGGGGGGACACCAATCTACACTGACGAGTCTACCTGCGTCCTGCCTTTAGTGCAAGAAGCGCGCCACCACCGCACCCCGGCCTGCCGTAGCTACGGGCACCACCCGCCATCTGCATTCTGCACGTGCACGGAATGGATGGGTCACAGAAGTCAAGTAGTCAAGGGTTTGGGTTTGCATTGTTGTTCTGTGACGAAAGTCGAAACGAAATCGAAGCCAAACCAAACCCAGTTATGCATATACCAGGCAGGCATGCAATGGCATCGTTGACTTGCAGTTTGGTTTCACTGACACTTGCCCAGCAGTTTGGGTCCCAGGGCCGTCAATCTTATCCCTACTACCAATGACGTGACGGCCCTGGGACAGCCCCAGCGCTCTGTGCGCAGTGCGCAACTGCACCTGCTGCTCTTAGCCTCTGACGCATCACGGCGGTCACGCGCCCGCCAGCGCCAGGGAGAGTGCGTCGTGAGAGTAAACTTAAAAAGAACGACGACGACACCGGTCCGAGGTCCGAGCCGAGGCGAGTCCGACTCCGGCACTATCTTCTCTCCCCTTCAAATTTGGAACGGTGAGAGACTGCTGACTGTCACTAGTAGTAGAGACAGTAGAGAATAGTATAATTTTAATGTATAATATATCATTATCATAAATACTGACTCCATGACATGAGACTGTCGTAGTAGTAAAGCAGTGCATTGGCACACACATGAAAACATGGCCTCTTCGGCGGGTGCAAGCTGGCTTTCTAAATTCTTCCTATCCCCCACACATGCCCTTTTCGTCGAGGTAGCCTGCCCAGCCCATCCCCCACCCTCCACCGCTTCCAGGGCCTTTATTGCATTGCCAAATATGCCATACATTGCAAAATTGCTGCATTATATCAGAAAGCGTGCGGCTGGTTTCGAGGATTTCTAACCCTCAAAGGCAGCAGGGAATCGATGGGTTTTTAATGAGCTGCTGCGTGTCTATTAAGCTCTCGGCCGGGGAAAGGTTGCTTTGTTCATTGAAGCCAGCGGACTGTATGCAGGTGTGTTAATAGAGATAGAGATTCAATCTTTGAATATTATGTGACAGGCACTGTTGCAATCATGTGCAGGTCTCGAGTGGGAACCTAACATTTCATGTCTTTTTTGGATATACCAACTTAGGCCAAGAGCTCTCTCTGCCTGTTCCTCATGCTGTTCACACTCGCCAGCGTCTCGCAGGAGATCTGCAATGCTTGACTGCAATTTTATTTGCTCACAAGGCAACTCTATAGCAGCCTAGCTCATCTGAGGGTGCATGGTTTCCTATTTTTCAGTATCTTGCACAGTCTTCAGTTTTCCAGCGAACCAGTTCCAAATTTCAGCTTGCTCTTCACTACAGTGCCACCTGTTGCTCTCACTCTTGTTTATCCAAATCCAGGGAAGACAGATGGAGTAAGAGTGAGAGGGAGACAGAGGGAGCTAGAGGGGGTAAGACAGAGAGAGAGGGAGCTAGACAGAGAGAGGGGGCTAGAGGGAGTAAGACAGAGAGAGAGGGAGCTAGAGGGAGCAAGACAGAGAGAGAGGGCGCTAGAGGGAGTAAGAGAGAGAGGGAGCTAGACAGAGAGAGGGTACTAGAGGGACTAAGACGGAGAAAGAGGGAGCTAAAGGGAGTAAGACAGAGAGAGGGAGCTAGACGGAGCAAGACAGAGAGAGAGGGAGCAAGACGGAGAGGGAGCTAGAGGGAGTAAGAGAGAGGGAGCTAGAGGGAGTACGACAGAGAGAGAGGGAGTAAGACAGAGAGAGAGGGAGCTAGAGGAAGTAAGACAGAGAGAGAGGGAGACGGAGGGAGCAAGAGAGAGTGAGCTAGAAGGAGTTAGCCAGAGAGAGGGAGCTAGAGGGAGTAAGACAGAGAGAGAGGGAGTTAGAGAGAGTAAGACAGAGAGAGAGGGAGACAGAGGGAGCTAGAGGGAGTAAGAAAGTGAGAGAGGGAGCTAGACAGAGAGAGGGAGCTAGAGGGAGTAAGATAGAGAGAGGGAGCTAGAACGAGCAAGACAGAGAGAGAGGGAGCTAGAGGGAGTAAGAGAGAGAGAGGGAGCTAGAGGAGCAAGACAGAGAGAGGGAGCTAGAGGGTGTAAGAGAGAGGGATCTAGAGGGACTAAGACGGAGAGAGAGGGAGCTAAAGGGAGTAAGACAGAGAGAGAGGGAGCTAGACGGAGCAAGACAGAGAGAGGAAGCTAGAGGGAGCAAGACAGAGAGGGAGTTAGAGGGAGTAAGAGAGAGGGAGATAGAGGGAGTAAGACAGAGAGAGAGGAAGCTAGAGGGAGTAAGACAGAGAGAGGGAGCTAGAGGGAGCAAGACAGAGAGAGAGAGAGAGGGAGCTAGAGGGAGTAAAACAGAGAGATAGGGCGCTAGAGGGAGCAAGACAGAGAGAGAGAGGGGGCTAGAGGGAGTAAGAGAGAGAGAGGGAGTAAGAGAGAGAGCGGGAGCTAGAGGTAGTAAGACAGAGAGAGGGAGCTAGAGGGAGTAGGAGAGAAGGGGCTAGAGGGAGTAAGACAGAGAGAGAGGAAGCTAGAGGGAGTAAGACAGAGAGAGGGAGCAAGACAGAGAGAGAGGGGGGGACCTAGAGGGAGTAAAACAGAGAGAGAGGGAGCTAGAGGGAGCAAGACAGAGAGAAAGGGAGATAGAGGGAGTAAGAGAGAGAGAGGGAGCTAGAGGGAGTAAGAGAGAGAGCGGGAGCTAGAGGGAGTAAGACACAGAGAGAGGGAGCTAGAGGGAGCAAGACAGAGAGAGAGGGAGCTAGAGGGAGTAAGAGAGAGGGAGCTAGACAGAGAGAGGGTGCTAGAGGGACTAAGACTGAGAGAGAGGGAGCTAAAGGGAGTAAGACAGAGAGATGGAGCTAGACGGAGCAAAACAGAGAGAGAGGGAGCAAGACTGAGAGGGAGCTAGAGGGAGTAAGAGAGAGGGAGCTAGAGGGAGTACGACAGAGAGAGAGGGAGTAAGACAGAGACAGAGGGAGCTAGAGGGAGCAAGAGAGAGAGGGAGCTAGAAGGAGCTAGACAGAGAGAGGGAGCTAGAGGGAGTAAGACAGAGAGAGAGGGAGTTAGAGAGAGTAAGACAGAAGAGAGGGAGACAGAGGGAGCTAGAGGGAGTAAGACAGCGAGAGAGGGAGCTAGACAGAGAGAGGGAGCTAGAGGGAGTAAGATAGAGAGAGGGAGCTAGACGGAGCTAGAACGAGCAAGACAGAGAGAGAGGGAGCTAGAGGGAGTAATGTAAATGTAAATGTAGGTGTATTTATATAGCGCAACCTGTCACCCAAGGGCATCCTGGCGCTTGCCTAGGGAACCCGTCCTGGTATTCCCCTGTGAGAGGCCCCGGCAGGGTGTCCACAGGGTGAAAGCCAGGCATCCCGCCGCGAGGGGCCGTCGTGGAGATTAAGCAAGCTATTGTCCAGAGTTGCAGAGTGAGACCCCGTGAGTCGAGTAGGCACCGGAGCGAGAATTGTCGAGGCCGTGGAATTTTGAGCCCGAGACCCCCTGAGGCGGGGAATCGAACCCTGGTCCACAGTCGATCCCAGCTTCCGGGTCTGCCACCTCTAACCACTGAGCCACACTTCCACAGTAAGAGAGAGAGAGGGAGCTAGAGGAGCAAGACAGAGAGAGGGTGGTAGAGGGACTTAGACGAAGAGAGAGGGAGCTAAAGGGAGTAAGACAGAGAGAGGGAGCTAGACGGAGCAACACAGAGAGAGGGAGCTAGAGGGAGCAAGACAGAGAGGAAGTTAGAGGGAGTAAGAGAGAGGGAGCTAGAGGGAGTAAGACAGAGAGAGAGGAAGCTAGAGGGAGTAAGACAGAGAGAGGGAGCTAGAGGGAGCAAGACAGAGTGAGAGGGAGGGAGCTAGAGGGAGTAAAACAGAGAGAGGGAGCTAGAGGGAGCAAGACAGAGAGAGAGGGAGCTAGAGGGAGTAAGAGAGAGAGAGGGAGTAAGAGAGAGAGCGGGAGCTAGAGGGAGTAAGACAGAGAGGGAGCTAGAGGGAGTAAGAGAGAATGGGCTAGAGGGAGTAAGACAGAGAGAGAGGAAGCTAGAGGGAGTAAGACAGAGAGAGGGAGCAAGACCGAGAGAGAGAGAGAGGGAGCTAGAGGGAGTAAAACAGAGAGAGGGAGCTAGAGGGAGCAAGACAGAGAGAAAGGGAGCTAGAGGGAGTAAGAGAGAGAGGGAGCTAGAGGGAGCAAGACAGAGAGGGAGTTAGAGGGAGTAAGAGAGAGGGAGCTAGAGGGAGTAAGACAGAGAGAGGGAGCTGGAGGGAGCAAGACAGAGAGAGAGAGAGGGGGAGCTAGAGGGAGTAAAACAGAGAGATAGGGCGCTATAGGGAGCAAGACAGAGAGAGAGAGGGAGCTAGAGGGAGTAAGAGAGAGAGAGGGAGTAAGAGAGAGAGAGGGAGCTAGAGGAAGTAAGACAGAGAGAGGGAGCTAGAGGGAGTAGGAGAGAAGGTGCTAGAGGGAGTAAGACAGAGAGAGAGGAAGCTAGAGGGAGTAAGACAGAGAGAGGGAGCAAGACAGAGAGAGAGAGAGGGGGACCTAGAGGGAGTAAAACAGAGAGAGAGGGAGCTAGAGGGAGCAAGACAGAGAGAAAGGGATCTAGAGGGAGTAAGAGAGAGAGAGGGAGCTAGAGGGAGTAAGAGAGAGAGCGGGAGCTAGAGGGAGTAAGACACAGAGAGAGGGAGCTAGAGGGAGCAAGACAGAGAGAGAGGGAGCTAGAGGGAGTAAGAGAGAGAGAGGGAGCTAGACAGAGAGAGGGTGCTAGAGGGACTACGACGGAGAGAGAGGGAGCTAAAGGGAGTAAGACAGAGAGAGGGAGCTAGACGGAGCAAGACAGAGAGAGAGGGTGCAAGACGGAGAGGGAGCTAGAGGGAGTAAGAGAGAGGGAGCTAGAGGGAGTACGACAGAGAGAGAGGGAGTAAGACAGAGACAGAGGGAGCTAGAGGGGGGAAGAGAGAGGGAGCTAGAAGGAGCTAGACAGAGAGAGGGAGCTAGAGGGAGTAAGATAGAGAGAGAGGGAGTTAGAGAGAGTAAGACAGAGAGAGAGGGAGACAGAGGGAGCTAGAGGGAGTAAGACAGCGAGAGAGGGAGCTAGACAGAGAGAGGGAGCTAGAGGGAGTAAGATAGAGAGAGGGAGCTAGATGGAGCTAGAACGAGCAAGACAGAGAGAGAGGGGGCTAGAGGGAGTAAGAGAGAGAGAGGGAGGGAGCTAGAGGAGCAAGACAGAGAGAGGGTGCTAGAGGGACTAAGACGAAGAGAGAGGGAGCTAAAGGGAGTAAGACAGAGAGAGGGAGCTAGACGGAGCAAGACAGAGAGAGGGAGCTAGAGGGAGCAAGACAGAGAGGGAGTTAGAGGGAGTAACAGAGAGGGAGCTAGAGGGAATTGAATTTGAATTTTAAAATATTTATAGAGCGCTCTTATACCGAAATCGGTTTCATGGCGCTAAAGGCAGAAGACCAGTGGGTGCAGAGGAGAGGGTTATACGGCTACAGGTCTGGAGAACAGGAGGGTTTTCAGATGTCTGCGAAATTCCAGGTAGGATGATGACGACCTAAGAGAAAAAGGGAGTGAGTTCCAGAAGGAAGGAGCCAGCACTGCAAATCTGGCCCCACCGGACTTCTGTTTCCTAAAAACAGTAAGACAGAGAGAGAGGAAGCTAGAGGGAGTAAGACAGAGAGAGTGAGCTAGAGGGAGCAAGACAGAGTGAAAGGGCGGGAGCTAGAGGGAGTAAAACAGAGAGAGGGAGCTAGAGGGAGCAAGACAGAGAGAGAGGGAGCTAGAGGGAGTAAGAGAGAGAGAGAGAGTAAGCGAGAGAGCGGGAGCTAGAGGGAGTAAGACAGAGAGGGAGCTAGAGGGAGTAAGAGAGAAGGGGCTAGAGGGAGTAAGACAGAGAGAGAGGAAGCTAGAGGGAGTAAGACAGAGAGAGGGAGCAAGACAGAGAGAGAGAGGGAGCTAGAGGGAGTAAAACAGAGAGAGGGAGCTAGAGGGAGCAAGACAGAGAGAAAGGGAGCTAGAGGGAGTAAGAGAGAGAGGGAGCTAGAGGGAGTAAGAGAGAGAGCGGGAGCTAGAGGGAGTAAGACAGAGAGAGGGAGCTAGAGGGAGTAAGACAGAGAGAGAGGGAGCTAGAGGGAGTAATACAGAGAGAGAGGGAGTTAGAAGGAGTAAGAGAGGGAGAGAGGGAGCTAGAGGGAGCAAGACAGAGAGAGGGAGCTAGAGGGAGTAAGACAGAGGGAGAGGGAGCTAGAGGGAGTAAGACAGAGAGAGAGAGGGAGCTAGAGGGAGTAAGACAGAGAGAGAGTGTGACAGAGGGAGCTAGAGGGAGTAAGACAGAGAGAGGGAGCTAGACAGAGAGAGGGAGCTAGAGGGAGTAAGAAGTACCTAGCGCCGTACATTTCCGACAGAGGTGGTCCATGCGGAAAGTCGTGAGGGTGTGACACCATGACACCATGAGTTACCCGCACCGGGTGACACCAGCCCTCATGGCATGCAACACCCAACTTGGTTTTCAAGATTTTCAGAGTCGACTCCCCAGGTGCGAAGAGTGGGAAGCCGACAGGGTGACAGGGAATAGGGAACAGGGAATAGGGAGCAGGAGCCATGCAGGGGGCATGGCGACGGGCAAGTGCGAATTACAGCCGGTTAGAGTGGCAAAAGCGGCAGGGGCCACAGACCTCCCCTGCAATGTCGGCATCTGCCGCAACCACAGCAGCTAAGGAGCTCTCCCCCATCTCCGCTCTGTAAGGCTCCTCTCTCCTGCAGCAACGTGGTCTTGGAGTTTCCCTCACTCCACAGCTCTGTAAACACTGGACTGGCCCCTGGACCGCATCGGGGCCCACCTGTCACTTGCTCAAGGGTCTCTGGGCTCTCCCGATGCCGCATCCTCACACCTCGGTTCACCTCAACTCGGAAATCAGAATTACTTGTTTGACATTCAGTCTTTGATCTCTGTGGTACTGGAGGCAGACTACTTATGGAATTGTATCGTGGAGCATGTTATTCATTTTTTTCGTGTAATGGAGTTTGTCTTTGTTGTGTTTGAATGGTAGTGTTTTATATAGCTCTAGTGTTTGATTGCTGTTTTGTCTCAATGATTTTCCAGTATGTGTGTGTCTACTGAAGGCTGTCATCATTGTCTTCGGAAGACGCCTTGACTGTTTCTGGTGCCATTTCCAGAGGGCATGATAGTAGGTGCAGATTAAGTACTTTCTTTGTGCTGGCACCTGGTCATGTTTATGTCTCGTGGAGTGCGCTGTACTTGTGAGATGGGGATGGGGGTGTGATGCTTGTGGAAGACGGAGAAAGTGTGAGAGTGGGTAGTGTCAGTGTCAAATGTGCGGTTTAGAAAGTCTGGGGGCTTTGAGTAGAAGTGTTGTTGTGAGGACAGTTTTTGTTTTAGAGTCTGGTCAAGTGAGTTTAGAGTTAAGGTGATTTTTGGTTGAACTTACAGTTTTTGTTTGTTTGTGCCTTGTGTAGACTTAGGGAGGTCTCTAATCTCTGTGTGTTTTTAATTTGCCCAAGAGCAACACCATGGATTATACCTACTTCTAAAATATAGAGTGTGTAGACTAGGGCATCATGTGTGTATGTCTGGTGGAGGGCGCTGTTATTCTTGTGTGTGTGTGATACCCTTTGGCAAAGGAAGTTGTAGTGATAGAGCGCGGTCTCTCCTGCCCGGTATTTTTTTTACCATATTCACCTGGGCCCATAAATCAACATACACACACTTTGAACAAGTAAACCAATGCTCGATCAAGATTTTGTTTAACCATTCAGGTCCGATACCATTTGACTTACCAATCCTAGTCACCGGTACCTAGAAACCTATTGGATCAGGGAGATAGCAAGAAAATAGGTAGGGAAAAAAGTAACATTGCACTCATATAATAACCACAAACTCGGGACCTGTTTAAATTCTTTATCTAAAATTCTTTAAATGTCATAATCCAAACATGTGTCACCAGAAATCTTTCAATTAAGAAAATAACGATTAGAATGAAAATATGCAGAGATTTTATAAGGTTGTCTTTACTTATTTGACATTAGGGTGGGAAGAGAGAAGGAAACAGTACAATGACATACCCACATAGATTATTTACTTAGAATGGTGTGAAGAATTAACCCTGGCCACGGGTCAGTTAGAGGATAAAACCTCAAAAGTGCAAGGGCCAGCAAGACAACAGGTGCCGACCAGAAATCAGGACAGGTGCAGCCAAATTTGGATCAGGACAGGGCAACCATAGGCTAAGACCGGCACCCACAGTTAAAGTTGCTACCCCAGTGCTACAACCCTCTCTGCAGCTAACAGCCTAACCCCGATTGGGTTATCGAACCTTCCGTCAGAGTGCTCCGCCAGCACCCTTGCTCCCGAACCCCGATCGGGTTATCAAATCTTCTGACTGAGTGCTCCGCCAGCACCTCTGCTCTCGATCACCTATTGAGTGCGTTGGCTCAGTGACAGGTCAGCTATTCGGACAAGTCGGACAAATCAGCTAACTAAGCCTACCCTAGTTATACTATTTTCCAGGTCAGTGTACCACCCCCCAATGTTGAAAGTGTAAGGATCCCTAATTTCGATTGGACAAGAAGAGAGGAGAGTAAGGTCATCACACCATACCAAAAATGAAACTTTTCTTGATGATATTAAAATTAACGTTCCCGCCCATAACTTTATTTTCCCATGCACTTTTATTCCACCCGGCAATGGATGTATCAATCAGTAACAACAGCGTTCAGTATTGTACAGTCCAGCTTCCTCTCCTGGGGTTGAAAGTTCACGCTCCCAGGCACATCTCCTCGCAAGTTTGGACTTGGCTTCCATTCAATGCCAATGACTTGAGCTTTTGGAGTCTTGTGGGCATGTTCAAAATGGGTGCAGTGGGGTTTCATCAGACCCGAAATGTTACATGTAAAGACAAACAGTTTTAGAACAAAGAATAAATGAATGTTCTGTATATCACTTATCACTAGTCTATTCCCGTTATTTTATTTCAACTATTGCATTAGAAATTAGGCAGAACGAACAGCTTAGCAAAAGCAGCTATGCAAGCTTCTTGCACGTTAATAACACATAGCAGCCATATTAGTTCTAGTGCGCAGAAGCAAAAGTTTCCCTCCAAGTGAAAGATACGTCATGTCACGTGAGTATGACAGGCGCATGCACAGTAAGAAATCCCGCGTAGCAGCAGCCATTTCAGTGCAAGCAGATTAAGGTTAGTAAAAGCACATAGACAAGCTGCCTCTAGATACATAATATTTTGTGTATTGCAATATTAATAAGACAAAACATGTTAGTACATTATGAGTTATTAAAGAGGGTTGAAAACAAGCAAGTCGCTTTACATGCGCAACCTTGCTCCATCAATCCCCTCTTTGATGATATTTTATATCATCACTAATTAATGAAACAGATGCCAACTTTCACATTTCTCCCACCTCAATTTCTTCAAACTTTATGTTTTGCTTCTTTTCATTATTCATGTGAAAGTTTTTCACTTTCTTGTATATGTTTCCATTCAGTTCTTCTAACTCAAGTTCATCAATATTTCTCTTTTTTTCCCTCTCTTATTTACTGTATATGTCTTTTTGTGCTTACGACATTTGCAACAAAACTTTTTCCTACATTAGAAAGCCAACTACCTATAGAGGAGAGACCATCGATAAGTCTCTTCTATGCACTATCAACCTCCAGTGGTTTAAGCTCTTTTCCAAATTAGTAATATTTCTTACATACCTCTTATTTTCAACTCTTTTGTCAGGTATGTTAGTGCAACAAAGTTGCGCTTTCAACATTCTACAGACTCCGCCCTCTTTTGCTAATAATGTATCAAGAGCAAGTTGATTTTATAAAACCATTGATCTAATCGCAACCAATTTGGTATTGACCATTAAGAACCCTCCAGCAGTATCAGTCGATAAACGATCCACTGCTGTAGACAATTTTTAAATTCTATGCATATTCAGAGCCACTCCCACTGTAGGTATCAATGCACTAAATATATCACCTACTATTTCTCCAAAACTAGCTCTTTTGCTACATATTAATCCATTAGTTTCTTCATTGTTGCCAGTGATTTTGCTGACATGATATATCTTTGGGAATACTATTCCAAAATAACGGCTCCCATACCAATGATCTGGCAGTTTGTAATAAGCCTTGTTTCCGCATATAAAATAAATTCCAGGAAACACAGGTTCAGTTCCATCTTTGAAATCCCAACCCCCAATTACCTTATAATTGTGTTCATATTCACTGGAACCAATGAATATATTGTTATAATAACTTGTTCTTTCTCTATTGAGACAGAGTTTCTCTTTCTTTTCAAAATCCAGCAACATAGCAGCATGAGTCTTGCCATTTGGGGTGAACCCTATATTTTCAGCCCATTTAGGAATTTTATTGTTCTTATCATTTGCCTTTCTTTGGAATTTCTCTCTCCTTTTCTCAACAATATTCAAAAATATTTCTCTTTTTCACGTAATAAGCATGTTAAATTATTCTTGTGTGCTTCAGCTATATCTATTGTACCTATAGTTAGAAAGTATTCACCCATATAACGTGTTACATCACTCTTAGTATGTACAGGATTCAGGTTACTTCGTATAGGAAGTTCAGAAAACATCACATCTGAATTAGAATAGTAATATTGCAAAGGTCCTTACTTATAGAATAAACTAGCTTAAATACTACATGAAATACCATATTTTAGGGGTAAATGATGATACGTAACCCCCTCAGCAACTGATGTAGGTAATTTCATACACACACAGCAATCTTCTATTTCCATAGCTACTACATAGTGTACTAATAGATTTGCAAATACATTTAAGTGAGTTCTGTTTTTAATTCTAGTATAATGTAATCCTTCCTCATCTTATGCTTCTAAATCTACCTTCTGTTGTTTAATGCTAAGTGCTTTTTCTTGTGTATCTATTCTTCTAGGTGTATCTATAGTTTCAAGCTCATTAGTGTTATTCTTTATGTTTCTACTTATTATGTATGGAATAGCTATTGTCAGTCCTAACCATACTATGAGTACTATCACTATACTACATGTGCATATTCTACAACATGTTTTTAAACAGTTATTTTTCGGTTTACCATTAACCACATCGCTGCTTGACAAATTCCTCTGCTGTGCTGGACAGCAATGAAAACGGGTGTGGTCATGACGAGCTCAGCTCGTCATGAGCACAGGAGCACTACTGCATGACGAGCTGAGCTCGTCATGAGCATGGAAGGGGTTAACAGTATGATCAGCCTTTTCTGACCAAGGAGACTTAACCCCTCTTTGTAGCTTTTACACAGTCTTTTAACCTGTGAAATATTTCAAGTGGGTCTCACTTCTCCGTCAGTCTGATCAGCAATTAATTTGTCATCACTTTCGTCACTTATTTCTTAATTCTCGAAATCTTCAAGGATGACGTAAGTCCATTCAGGGCCTTTGAATTTGCTATTCAGTCTTTTCAGTCATGGACTTCTCCTTCTTGGTTGTACTGTAGATTGTTCAGCTTGACTTGTTATTTCATTTACTTGTTCTGGTTCTTCATTTATTGTCTTTAGACGAAATCTCAGTCTTTTGACAAACCTAGGCCACATGTCTCCTTTTCTGAGTCTTTGAGCTGGCACTGTGCTCTGGCCTTCTTCCAGTGTTCTCTGGTTTTCATTCAGTTGTGGCACATCTATTTCAATGTTATCCTCTGTATCCCTCTCTGTCTGACTTGGTCCAGGTCTTATTTCAGTTTCTTTTGCCTGGTCACTAATCTGTCCTTGTTCAGATGTTTGCTGAATTTGACTTTGATTTGATTCACCTTCTTCTTCCTGAACACATTTTTCTACTCCTATCTGGCCCTGCTCAAGCTCTTCGAACCCTTGATTTTCTTCTGCCTGAGCTTCCGACCTAATACCTATCTGTCCCTCTTTAGACTTTGGAGTTCTTGGTGGGGTGTTGATTGTCTGGATATCTTTATCTTTCCCTATCTGGTCCTCCACAGAATTACTGTTATCTTGGATTTCTGTAATCTGAGTACGTTCTTCAAGACCTATCTCATCCTCACTATCACTCTGACTGTCTAGATAAGTTTGACTTCTGGTTCTCACGTATTCTGCAGGTATCTCAACTACTGGAATCCAATCATCTTGACTGGTGCTTGGTTGTTCCTCTTCAGCTACTCCAGGATCGATATCTTAAGACCCCCTCAGCTTCTCAACCTTCATCTTCAATTTCATCAGGTTCAGTCACTCTTTTTGTGTGACTGGCATGGATCCAGTGTGGAACTCCTTCGCACTTTACAGCTGTGGTGGTAACCAAAATTACTTGACGTGGTTTTTCCCACGTAGGTGCAAGGCAAAATTTTGTAGTGTGTTTCTTTAACACTACCCAATCACCTGGGTTCGGGTCATGTGCTGGAGTTGCTTGTCTGGCGACAGCGTCTTCGCCAACCTGGTGAGAGATAGAACGCACTTGGTCAGCCAGTTCTTTGCAGTACTCTAGTACTAAATCATCAGATATATTTATCAGCTTGTGTCCTGGCACCCATGCTTGCCTCATTGCTTTTCCCATTAGTATTTCATGAGGACTCAAGCCTGTGTTCCGGTCTGCAATACCTCTGAGTCCCATCAGAACAAGAGGTAAAGCATCTGGCCACTCCAATTGGGTAGACTCATACATCTTTCCCAATCTTGACTTGATTGTGCCATTCAGTTGTTCTACCACTCCAGAAGCCTCTGGGCAGTATGCACAGTGCAGCTTTTGCTTAACGTTGAATGCTTCACAGATTAGGCCAATTATTTCATTATTAAAATGACGGCCGCGGTCTGATTCAATTGTTCCGCGAAAACCGAACCTAGGTATGAGTTCTCTGAGTAGGAGTTTGGCTACAGTGATGCTATCATTCCTACGTGTGGGGTAAGCTTCCACCCATTTTGAGAACAAACAGACAATGACAAGAATATATTTTAGTCCTCAACAAGGGGGTAACTGGATGAAATCAATCCGTAGTCTTATAAATGGGCCTTCTGCCTTGCCAATCTTTCCTGGCAACACTACAGTTTTCTTTCCAGGATTCATTTGCTGGCAAACTAGACACTTCTGGCAAAGACTTTCTGCTACATTCCTGAACCTCGCATTGAATCAACTCTGTCTGAACAACCTGATCATTGCATCCCGCCCTAGGTAGTAATCTCAGTGGAACATCCTAGCCATAGGAGCAAGCATACAGTCTGGTAACACAGGCCTACCATCAAGGTAAACAATGACGCCATCTTCAACCCTTCTCTGACAGCCTATCTTTCTCCAATCTTCCCTTTCTTTCGGATCTGCTTCATTTTGCAAATTTCTCACTTCATCCCACGTTCCCACACCTTCAAGCAACATAAGTTGGCAGCTGTTTCCACATGCATCAATTTTCTTATTTACAGCCATTTTATATTTGGCACAATGTTGGGCCAATTGGTCAGAATATCTGTTACCAGCTGTCACTTTGTCATTTCCGGATTGGTGAGCAGCACACTTGACCACAGCCACTTCTTTTGGCAATTGAATTGCTTCCAGCAAATCTTTTACATAATGACCATTTTTAATGGGAGAACCTGAAGAAGTCAGAAACTCCCTTTTCATCCAGAGTTGGCCAAAGTCGTGCACAACCCCATAACCATACTGGCTATCAGTGTAAATGGCTACTTTCCAATTTTTCCCAAATTTGCAGGCTTTTGTTAATGCAACCAATTTGGCTACTTGTGCAGACTTGACTCAAGATAAATAGGATGCTTCAACTGGACCCCCCAATGTGCACACTGCATAGGCAGCACTCAAACCTCCATCCTCATGTCTCATTTATGAGCCATCTACAAATAGCTCATATTCAGAATTTATTAATGGCTCTTCTCTTATGTCTGGACATGGTTTTGTACTGTATTCAGTCAGGTCGATACAATCATGTTCGACTTCTCCCTTCACTTGTTGGACAGGCCACATGAAAGGCCGCTCTCCCCCGGCCCGACCCGGCCTGAGCCCGGTCCCGCAGGTACCACACACCACCCTTGCACGTCCTCCGTCCCCTCAGGGACCCCTGCCCTCGAGCATGTCAACCTCGTGGGTCCGATCCACTGCCAGCCTACGCGCCCATCCTGGGGCGCCATCTTGGACACTCCACCACGTGGCCACCTGGCCCCCGGCCGACCTCAACCCTGGGCCTGGCCAGGCCTCAGACATCCCGGCACCACCATCCACCCAGGAGGTGAGCGGGCTACTTGGCAAGTCAATGGGAGAAAGAGGTGTCGATGGCTCTCCCCCGCCAAGTGCCGCCCGCCCATCACCTCCCATACTTAGTCAGCCGACTAGGAATTAGGCACTGAGTCTTGGTCCTTGTTAATAAAATCACAACTGCGTGTGGAACATACACTGTCACTGTATGTCCCATAATAATGGACCCACTTTGCTCAAGGCTCATGCAGGTTGCAGCTACTGCTTTCAGGCATCCTGGCAATGCAGATGCCACTGGATCCAATGTAGAAAAATATGCCACAGGAGTCTCATTAGACCGCGAGTTTGGGACAGAACTGAAAGTGCACAATTATCTTGTGTATCACACAATAGTGCAAAGTCTTTTGAATAGTCAGGCATCCCTAATGCTGGAGCTGTACACAGACATTCTCGTAATTTCAAGAAAGCAGTCATGCTTTTGTCATCCCATTCTACTGGGTCTTTTGCTCTTTTCTTTGTCATTTGTATCACTGGTTTTGCTAGGACTGCAAATCCCACAATCCATTTCTTGCAGAACCCTACAACTCCAAGAAACATTCTGATCTCTTTCTGAGTTTGAGGTAGATTCATGTTTTTGATTATTCTTATCCTTTCTGATGTAACCCTTCTAACACCTCTTTCTATCTGGTGCCCCAGATATTTCACTGATGTGGTGAAAAATTGCAACTTTTCAGATGACACTTTATGTCCTCCTTCACCCAAATGATTCAGTAAAGCAATGGTATCAACAACACAGTAATTTCTAGTTTTAGACGCCACCAATAGGTCGTCTATATACTGGACCAGGACTGACTGTCCGGGCAGTACCAGAGATTTAAGGCACTTTTGCAATATCTGATTAAAAATCGATGGACTCTCTGTATACCACTGAGGAACGCGGTTCCAGACGTACACATGACTGTCGCATTCAAAAGAAAAAAGAAATTTGCTATCCAGGTGTAATGGAATCGAGAAAAATGCGTGACATAAATCTATTACGGTAAACCATCCAGCTTGCCATGGTATCTGATACAGAATTACTGCAGGATTTGGCACAACTGGACAGCATGGAACAACAATCTTATTAATTTTGCGGAGAACCTGTACGACCCTGTACTTTCCGCTCGGTTTCTTTATGCCAATTATGGGTGAATTACATGAACTGCTCATTATTTCTTGTAAAATGCCTGTTTCAACCAAGCGCTTTATTTCTGCTGCATCACCTGCTTTCATTTCTGGGCTCATTTTGTACTGTTGAATTTTTGGGTAAACTGCACCTTCTTTTACTGTCACTTTTATCTGATCGACATTTGCCATTAATCCTACATCTTTGCCTGTAAAATCCCACACATTAGGATTCACGGTATGCTGTACTTCTTCTGGTAAGTCTTCTACAGTTAAATTTTTATTCTCTGTTTCTTGTTTTGCTAACATTAAATTATAGATCTATCTTCATCTGGGGTTTGAATTTCAACACCACTCGGGGTACAAAAGATGGTGCAATTCATTTGTTTTACTTCGAAGGAATGACTGTGAGTGGTTCATCGTTTATGTTATTTGCATGTACTCACTACACGACTTAACCTCATCGCTGCTACACATATTCCCCTCCTGTGCTGAAAAATCATTATCATTATAGTTTCATGACAGAACGGTTCCGTCATCAGCACAGCTCCACTGTGCCTCATGACGGAACCGTTCCGTCATCAGCATCGAAGGGGTTAATAATGCCGTAGTTAGTCACCTCCCTTAAACTCAGGCAACCTGCGAACTCTTTGACTTATACCCACTCGGATGTTATCAGGTTCATTTTCCCTTTTACTGCACGTAACACACGTGTTTGCACCACTTTTGAAAACTTGTTTTACATAAGCCACTTGGGAACCTCTGTCACCAATATGAACGTTACTATTGAGCACCACTTTTTATTAACATCACACGGCGATGCATGACATTTAATGCATTACCCGGCCGAGCAATCTTCTGATAACTATGTACTTTCTACATCTACTCGTCCCATTCATTATATCTTCTTCGTTTCTTATAGCACTCCTTGATAAAGGGCATCCTGGCCCGAAATGCATTGGAGTTGGAAGTAAAATTATGAATAATGAGACGGTTATCATTACATGGAACGATTGTAAACATTGAATTTGAATGAAACTGAAAATCATACATAAACTTTGAACATATAACTAACCTGCAATGGAGTCTTTTTGAACCCTATGGAGTGCCTTAATACAGGGATGCATTCAGCTGTATGTATGCACATTTGAACTATATTTGCGAGCGTTTTGGACGGAAACGCTACCTGTGAGAGCAACCTATCCTTCTTAATCCTAGGCATAACATCAACTACCATATGCTGTGCATCTGGAAAGGGGCGACCGCTCGGTCCCCCCGAACGTATGGTGGAGTACCCCGATCCCCCCGGGAAACCATTTTGGGCAGGAGGCGAGTCTCAGCTGGTATGCCCAGAGCGGCGTAGCCGGGGCGTGCCTTTTCCCGCCCAAGAGGGGTTGTCCTAGACACCTACACCGTTGGCCACGCCCCGTAGGCGGATTGGAGGAGGGTCCACGCCTGCTCAAAGAAGGATAAAAGGAGCAACAATCCAAGGAAGCATCCTCTTGTTCCTGTGCTCAGAAGCTGCACCTCCCCGTTGCACGTGAGCTCGAGACGGAACAAAGAGCCAATTTTGAGAATTAGTAATTTTGTGTTTCTCTCTTTTAGCGCTTCGAACTTTGGTTCCAGGACCTTTCGGTCGACTATCGTGAGAATATGCCGGGCAAAAGGGTCGGAAAGAAGGTTAGCACCGACCAAATGCTTCGTATGCTGGTGAAGGACATGGCGAACATGAAGAAGCAGATGGCGGCCATGAACGGTACGGGCCGGCCTAAGAAAGTCATCGGACCAGCATTGCCGGGAGTAGTCCCTGCCGGGAGAGGTAAAAGGACCAGGAACAGGGCGGCAGGGGGTGAGGCTCCGGTTCCCGAGTCACCTCCGGCGAGCCCGGTCAGGCCAGTAGAGGCCCCAGTTCCGATTCCGGACGCAGGACAGCCGATCCCTGTCGTATTTACACCTGTGAACGAGGGGGATATGCCACCCGAGTTGGCCGCCCAGTTGGCGGCGTGGTTGGGCAAGAATAATGAGGGCGCCATAGCTCCAGGGGATACGGCCGAAGAGGCCAAACTAATAATGAAGCAGTTGCGGCAATCGCGAGATGCTGCGAAGGCACCTTGTCCTTTTGTTCCCCCTCAGGTTCCCGCGGAACAACCGTCTTCGGGCGTTGGAACAGCCGCAGCAGCGAGTTCAGCTACTGATTCGGGTAAGAAGCCGTTGCCAATGGCTGGGGAGGGGTCGTTACCCTCAAGGAGGGAAAAGGTGGTGCAACATATCCCGTTGGCCACAAAGGAGATGATATGGGCGGATAAATACGTGAACATGTTTTCGCTATTGACTGATCATTATGAAATAGAACACGTTAGAAATCAGAAAGAATTGTTGCATCCAAGTGTATGGCGAGCAAAGATGGCGGGTTTCAGAGTTGATGAGACAATCGCTAATTGGGCCAGGGCTTTTGGGATGTTCACTGCAATCATGGGGGAACCTAGGCCCGAGGTGTTACAGGAATTGGCTTGTTACCAGACACGAATAATGGAGTTTTATGAATCATACGATGGTGATCAATGGTTGGGTTATGATAACAAATTTCGTAAGGCCAAGGAGCACGACTCATCCCTGACGTGGGATTGTTTCGACTCCATTTCCTGGCAGAAACAGGTCAGGTCAAACCCGACAAAGACATCTTCGTTTGGCGGGAATGGGGCAGAGCCTTCCCGCCATTCCCCGTCGGTGCCCTTTCGAGTGTGCGCCGGTAGTGATCAGCACACAAAGAGTAATGGGAACTCGGGCAAGAAAGGGGTCTGTTGGAGCTTCAACAGGGGCAAGTGCACTAGACCACAGGGGACGTGCAAGTTCAGGCATGAGTGTGCAGGGTGCGGACAGTCTTCACACCCCGAGAGTTCATGCAGAGCCAAGAATGGCGATACGGGGGGCAGAGGCGGCGCCAAACAGGTCTAATGACGGCCGAGGGGCGCTGCTACCTACTCCCATCGACATCATGGCAATGATCCCCTGGCTGAACTAATACCCTGATCATGTCTCCGCCGGGGTGTTGAGGGACGGTTTCTCATGTGGTTTCCGCATGCCGGCGGGGGATTTTCGGGGGGAAGCACTGTGTAAAAACCAACTGTCGGTTCAACAGAATACGGTTGTAGTACAGGCAAAGATTGCAAAGGAGGTGGCCCGAGGTCGGGTTGCGGGTCCATATGCGAACCCGCCTGTTCCTAATTTTGTTTGTTCACCATTGGGAGTAGTCCCCAAGAAGGACCCAGGTGAGTTTCGGTTAATACATAATTTGTCCGCTCCTAAGGGTCTTTCCGTGAATGATGCGATTGACCCGGGAGTTTGTTCGGTGCGGTATGCATCCTTTGATGAGGCCGTCGCCATGTTGAATCGCCTGGGGCCCGGAGCGCTGATGGCCAAATCTGATATCGAGTCAGCGTTCCGGTTACTCCCGGTACACCAACAAGATCAGCGTCTGTTAGGTTTTGTGTTCCAGGGACGCTATTACATGGATAAATGTATGCCAATGGGTTGCTCCATCTCTTGTGCGTATTTTGAAAAATTCAGTAGTTTTTTACAATGGGCGTTCACCAGAGCCACAGGCTTTACGCAGGTTATGCATTACCTTGATGATTTTCTGTTTCTGGGGGCAGCCGGGGACACGGAATGTGCGCAGGCTTTGAGTAAATTTTGTGATCTCATGAGAAGATTTGGCGTGCCACTGGCACCAGGCAAGACTGTGGGGCCGTCTACTTCACTCGAGTTTCTGGGAATAGAGCTCGATTCTGAAGAGGGGTGCTTCTGTTTGCCTAAGGAGAAGGTATTGAAATTTAAGGCCTCGCTCGAGACATGTATTGGCGAGACGAAAGTAACATTGCATCAGTTGCAGCAGGCTGTGGGTCAGCTTAATTTTGCCCTGAGAGTGATACCAATGGCTCGTCCCTTTTCTCGCTCTATTGCTCAAGCCATGGTTGGCCTTAAGGAAGGGCATCACCACACAAGACTCTCGGCAGAGGTTCGCCAGGACATGCGCATATGGTTGGCATTCCTGGCGGATTTCAACGGTCGTGTCCTGTGGAACAAACCAGCGGTTTCCTCTGAGGAGCTGGGATTGTGGACCGACTCGGCAGGGAGTGTGGGTTTTGGCGCCATCTTTGGTAATCATTGGTCGGCACGAACATGGCCGGCATGGTGGCACGAGAGTGGGCTCACAGGTAACATTGGGTTTCTTGAACTGTTCCCTATTCTAGTGGCCTTAAAGACATGGCCGGAGGGGTTTCGTGATCACACTGTGGTGTTCTGGTCGGATAATATGACCGTGGTAGAATGTGTCAATAATCAGGCAGCACGCTGCAAATTGATCTTGAGATTAATGAAAGAAATTGTCTTGCTGTGTATGAAATTGAACGTTCACTTTAGAGCAAAACACGTGCCTGGGGTACTGAACCAGGCGGCTGATGCACTCTCTCTTTCCCACATGCAGGCCTTCCGGGGCCATCTGCCCTCTGCGGACTTGGTGGCGGCACCATTTCCCGAAGTTCTCTGGTCTCTCGGTGCCCCGGATTACAATACCTCGTGGGAGAGAGTCTAGCCCCCAGGACAAGGAAGGCATATGAAGGGGCGTTCTGTTCCTATTGGGCATTTTTGGGTCCAGCTAGGGGGGAGCATTGGGGGCAGGAAGAGTATGTTCTGAAATTCCTAGTATCATTGCATCAGGCAGGCCGATCAGTGGCAACAGCCAATAGACACCGAGCCGCCATTGCGTTCATGGCGCAGGCTCATGGCATTCAGGACCCCACAGCGTCCTTTCTAGTAAAGAAGGCGCTGCGCGGGTGGCAACGCCTTGAGGGTCGTAGAGAGGACGAGAGGTGCCCGATAGGGCTAGCAAGGTTGTCCCAGTTAATATCCGTACTCCCTGCGACTTGTTCATCTCAGTCAGAGACAGTGCTGTCCGGGCCGCCTTTGCATTAGCATACCATGGGGCTATGCGGATAAGCGAGCTGGTAGCAAGGAACAAGCAGGATACGGGGGGAGGTCTGTGTCGTGAACACATCCAGATCATAGGTGACACAATGGTAGTCACGATAGCCAAGTCCAAAACCGATCAGGGAGCGATCGGAGACAGTGTGGTTGTTCAGCGCATGCTAGGGTCCCACATGTGCCCAGTGAAATGCGTAGAGGATTATTTAGCGCAAAGGGCGGCATCATGGGGAGGGAGCTTGCTGAGACATACCGACGCCACCCCACTGACCAGGTTTCAGTGGGTGTTGACAATGGCAATCGCGGCAGTGGGCTTGAACCCGGGCGATTTTGGGACCCACTCATTCCGGATAGGTGCTGCTACAGAGGCTACAGCCAGGGGGATGAGTGTGGATAAAGTGAAACAGTTGGGGCGTTGGTCCTCGAAGTGTTATAAAAGGTATGTGCGGTTGCACATGTTGTGAAGCTAATGTCATGCACTCACGCTTCTTGTTTTCTGTTTGGTTTTCAGTTTCGCGAGCAGGCTTTGCGGGGCGGACTGTGCAGTTGACCCGACACCTGGGGACCAGCGGTCAAAGATCACCGGCTGAGGGAAGAGTGGTGTGGGTCGTCGGCCACTCATACGTGAGGCGCGCCGCAGACGTATTCAAAGCAGGTGACATGATTCACATGGCTGGGGAATACGGGTACAGGGTGACCTTCTACGGAAGGGGCGGGCTCTGTATTGACCAGTTTCAAAATTTTATGGAGGGATTGTTAGGGCGGACAAGGTCACCGCCATCTGTAATCATAGTGCATCTTGGGGGCAATGATTTGGTGACCACTGGTCGACGAGTACTTCTCAAATTAATTCTATCCACAGTAAGTTGGTTGGCGAGAAGGGTTCCGGGGTGCACGATTGCATGGTCACACATGATTCCGCGGAAGGTGTGGCGGGGGGCCATTTCTGTGTCAGCTTTGAATCAGTCGGTGAAGAAAGTTAATAACAAACTTGGTAGGTTGTTTCGTACAGGTAAATTGCATTGTATTCCTCATGGATGTATCCGGGGGGACCATATGTATCTGGAGGATGGGGTCCATTTGTCCCGGGTGGGGAATACCTTACTCATAGGAGACTTCGTAGCTTGGTTAAAGAGTTTGTGCAGCCATGACCTTTAAGTAGGAGTTTTTGTGGAGGGTCCGGATAGCCGGTCAACTATCCGGCCTGTGGCGGTAAGGTCATGATCGGTGAGCAGTAATTGGAAGATCCCTAGAGGTGGGGCGTCACCCATTATGGATGGGAGCGCCCGGGGGGAGGCGGCCATTGGCCCCTCAAACGGGGAGGCGGTCCCCTCTAAGGATGGGGCCGCCGAAAGGGAAGGCGGTCATAGGCCCCTCCCTGGGGAGGAGGGGCTACGGGCCCCTCCTGGGAATTTCCCGGGGCCAGGACATCTGCGACGGCAGATGTGGTAAGCAGTGTGGGGTGGAAGGGGGGTCTACGCTACCTTCTAGACACCTCACACGAGTCCTCGGACGACCACTAAGATGGCGTCGAGTAAACAGGGGCCCCCGTTAAGACAAGGGAAATTGGAAGTTGGCACAGAGGGACAGTCCTCTGTGCGCCCGCCCCTCACAAGTGAGGGGGGAGTTCTGGTATTAGGGATCTGACACCGGTTACGACCTTGCCGTTGGCCCGTAATGTTAGGATGTACAATTTGAATTTTGAGAAATGCATTTACAGGATGTTTTAGAATCGGCTA
This sequence comes from Lissotriton vulgaris, assembly GCF_964263255.1. Lineage (NCBI taxonomy): Eukaryota > Metazoa > Chordata > Amphibia > Caudata > Salamandridae > Lissotriton > Lissotriton vulgaris. Next base: position 388,063,401 of record NC_141687.1, read on the forward strand.
GGAGAACCTTTGTATTAGAGATGTGTTAAGGTTAGCCAAGAAACATCGTAATGTGTAAATGAAATTGTACATGATATGAAACTGTTATTTTAATGTTTTAATTTTGTTTCATATTTTAATAAATACGGCCGGGAGGGTAACTCCCTCCCGCCTTCTAAAAGTTCAGAACCGTTTCCGTCTTCCCATTCTTGGGGATTGTGTTGGGAGGGGGTGATGGGTATCCCAACCATATGGAAAGGGACGACCGCTCGGTCCCCCCGAACGTATGGTGAAGTACCCCGATCCCCCCGGGAAACCATTTTGGGCGGGAGGCGAGTCTCGGCTGGTATGCCCAGAGCGGCGTAGCCGGGGCGCGCCTTTTCCCCGCCCAAGAGGGGTTGTCCTAGACACCTACACCGTTGGCCACGCCTGGTAGGCGGATTGGAGGAGGGTCCACGCCCGCTCAAAGAAGGATAAAAGGAGCAACAATCCAAGGAAGCATCCTCTTGTTCCTGTGCTCAGAAGCTGCACCTCCCCGTTGCACGTGAGCTCGAGACGGAACAAAGAGCCAATTTTGACCCACCCACCAGCCCCTGATGACAGCGATTTGTTTTGGAATAAAGTCGAGTGACATGATACTGTTTCTTTTCCAGGTTGTTTGCGAATAAAGTTGGTAATTTTGGTATGTAATAAAGTGGTTGCTCTTTCAGCATGTATTTCGGCAAAGTAGTTGCAGCAGAGTTAAATGTAGTGCTTAGTAGAAGTTTATACTTTGAATCGCTCAGTATAACTGTCTTTTCCATCCTCTTTAGTTTAAAAATGTCGTATTTATTCTGGTCGGGCGGTAAGGTCATGATCGGTGAGCAGTAATTGGAAGATCCCTAGAGGTGGGGCGTCACCCATTATGGATGGGAGCGCCCGGGGGGAGGCGGCCATTGGCCCCTCAAACGGGGAGGCGGTCCCCTCTAAGGATGGGGCCGCCGAAAGGGAAGGCGGTCATAGGCCCCTCCCTGGGGAGGAGGGGCTACGGGCCCCTCCTGGGAATTTCCCGGGGCCAGGACATCTGCGACGGCAGATGTGGTAAGCAGTGTGGGGTGGGAGGGGGGTCTACGCTACCTTCTAGACACCTCACACGAGTCCTCGGACGACCACTAAGATGGTGTCGAGTAAACAGGGGGCCCCCGTTAAGACAAGGGAAATTGGAAGTTGGCACAGAGGGACAGTCCTCTGTGCGCCCGCCCCTCACAAGTGAGGGGGGAGTTCTGGTATTAGGGATCTGACACCGGTTACGACCTTGCCGTTGGCCCGTAATGTTAGGATGTACAATTTGAATTTTGAGAAATGCATTTACAGGATGTTTTAGAATCGGCTAGGAGAACCTTTGTATTAGAGATGTGTTAAGGTTAGCCAAGAAACATCGTAATGTGTAAATGAAATTGTACATGATATGAAACTGTTATTTTAATGTTTTAATTTTGTTTCATATTTTAATAAATACGGCCGGGAGGGTAACTCCCTCCCGCCTTCCAAAAGTTCAGAACCGTTTCCGTCTTCCCATTCTTGGGGATTGTGTTGGGAGGGGGTGACGGGTATCCCAACCATATTCGACTTATTTGTTTTGAATACACTTCACCACCTATTGAAGATAGCACGTAACAAACTACTAAAATGCAATTCGATGAAATCACTAAATCAACCGAAGCCAGAGCGGGCATTCTGGCCTTTAGTGATGATGAAAAGGCACGTATTTATTTGTTAATTGAAGAAGATATTACTCAAGCTAGCACAAGTCGCAATAAAGACCAATGTGTCAGACAACTCCTATATCTGTCTAAACGGCAAATTAATCAAAAATTACATGCCAGCACACTCCTGAAATACCACAGAGCCTACAGAATCCCCCGTGGACTACGGATTGCCCTAAAACCTTCTTTATGTAAAAACTCAAAAACCTTTAAAGACAAATGGAATGCTATCTTAAATAAATGTAGCCTCGACTTAATACTCCTGATTGTTGAAGAGTTATCACAGATTTTGACGGATCTTGAAAAAGAAATAAAGGAAATTCATACAGAACTAGAGGACTCGATAACCACTGAGAATTGGTCCACGATCGTATTTGACATTAACCTACAACTAGAAAAGCACTCTAAGGAAATTAATGAGAGGAAAATTAGAAAGTATAGAAGAGACACTCTCAACTATAAACTTGACGTAATATACACGTGGGCGGAAATATACGCCCAAAAACGCAGAAACAAACCTTACAAGGATCAGACTGACACTTCATCTTCCGGTGGCGATCCGTCTACTAGAACCTATAGAAAAACTTCTACTACAGTCAGACAACAACCTCAACAATCGACCACTGAAACAGCTGAAACTTCCGCATCTTGTGATGACTTAACATCCTCGGTTCATTTTTTAGAACCTGGCCAGGAAGAAAGAGAAAACTCAGGAGGAGTAAAAACAAAAGAAAAAGAGAAGGGGCCCCCACAAATACGAAGTACGATACAAAAGAAGGACAACAAACCAAAGAAGAACACCTAGTCATCAATATCTCAGATGCTCACCTGTCCCCATACGAAATTAAACTTCTTGAGAAGGGCACGTCTTTTATTCCAACTACGACGACTAACTTGCTTGAACTCGAAGTGAGCACTTTCAAGTTTACAAGGAAACTCAGACGACGTCATTTTTTTGACAACGTTCTAACACCGAGTATTCAGATGAGACCGGATCAACTCCTGGGACTACGTCCCCATAGTACATTTCAAGCCCCGAGCAGTCATAAATGTATTGACCTCTTTGAGAGCTTAGTGAAAAGAGATCTCACAAAGTTGAACTTCAACAAAAAAGTCTCTAAAAACATTACACAGAAAGATCAGGATACTTTCAATAAGATCGCTTCCAACAAAGACATAAAATGCTTGAAAGCAGATAAAGGTGGCACTCTAGTTATTGTCAACACTACCATGTACAACCATAAAGTTCTCGAACACATCTGTGATTATAAAACACACATGAAATTGCCTAACAATCCGACTAATGAATTCAAACAGATTCTTTCCGACATTTTTACTAAAGCTCATGAATTGGGAACTATTGATGATCGCACCAAAAAATTTCTACTCCGAGAAAACCCGAAGAGTCCTACAATTCATATGACTCCCAAAATACACGAAAACTTGAGTGATCCGCCATTCAGACCTATAGTATCCACTAAAGGATCTATACATGAACCTGTTGGAAAATGTATAGATAAATATCTTCAACCCACCGTCAGACAGATGAAAAGTTATGTGAAAGACACAACTGAATTTCTAAAAAAGCTCTCGGAAGTTCTTATAGAACCTGATGAAGAACTCATGCTATGTACGGCAGATGTCAGTGCATTATACACTTCTATCCCGCATGATGGCGGCATAGAAGCGATAGAGAAAAACATCTTAGACTGTAACCTGGATACACCCATGAAAGAATTTTTGATGCAACTTATGTTGTTTACACTATACCATAGCTATTTCGAATATGATCAAAACTGGTATCTCCAAATGTCTGGAATGTCCATGGGGAACTGTGCGGCTCCTACATACGCCAATATATATATGAAAGAGTATGAGGATCTCCACATTTACAGCAACGCCAATTTCCACAAACACATAAAGTTATTTACATGCTATATCGATGACTTATTCATTTTATTGAAAGACTCAGAGGTGAACTTGCACAACGCGCTGACAGAACTGAACAGAAAAAATGAAAGAATCCAACTAACATGGCAAACAAGTAAAGACACCATGCATTTCTTGGATGTGGCCATCACTAGGGTGGTGAACGGATTCAAAACAGATTTGTACCGAAAACCTACAGATCGCAACAACACCCTTCACTATTCTAGCTTCCACCAGGGAACTCTTAAGAAACATTTACCATTCTCGCAAATGTTACGAGTGAGACGAATAACATCTGATGATCTTCTCTCAGAAACACGCATGAGCGAAATGAGTGAGAGATTCACACAAAGAGGATATTCCAAACCACTAGTAGAACAAGCGAAAACTAAAGCTTTATCTACCAACAGATTGGAAGCTTTAACGTCCACGATGAAACAACCGGACAATAGAATGGTTCTGGTGTCAAAATTCTCTACCATGAGCCCTGTGTACAAGAAGATAATTCTAAAGCACTGGTCGGATTTGGAATTGGAGCCTGATTTTAAAGACATGTTAAAAAAACCACCCATGTTTGCCTACACTAGAAGTCAAAACATCAAAGAAATATTGGAAAAACCGTCTGTTACCACCACCAATTTTAAAGGCACGCGCCCATGCATGAACTGCAGTAACTGTAACAATATCATTAAAGGCAGCTCAATCACTCATCCCATGAAAGGCAACAACATTAAACTTCACGTCAATGCTACCTGTGATACAATGAACCTTATCTACTCTATAAATTGCCCATGTGGAAAACTCTATGTGGGAAAGACAGAGAGAAAAATCAAAGTGCGGATAAATGAGCACAAATCTAACATAAGAACTAAAAATGAAAAGTCTGCTGTAGCTGTTCACTTTAACAACAATAGACACACTGTTGCCCAAATTAAATTTATGATTTTGGAAACCATCAATAAAGTGGAAGGCAGAGACAATTGTAAATATCTACTGCAACGGGAAATGGCATGGATTTACCGTCTACAAAGCATGAAACCCTTCGGGTTAAATGACAGAACAGAATTTAGTTGTTTCTTATAAACCACATAACGTGGCTTACTGACACTGACACTTTGCTGCAGCTTGTGCTTCACTAAATGGTGATATGAAGATGCATATCATCTTACTTATCAGATGTGCTCCTATTTTTTGTCAACTTTCAGTTAAATTTATAACAATTGCTTTTGTGTATATACGTTTACCAGCACATATGCCTATTCGCTATAGGTTACCAACGTTTTACTTTGTAATCCCTTTTTCCACTTTGTTCTATTTGACATTACTTATCTGTGACTTTCCCCTAATATGGCCGCGCATGAAAGTACCTTTTTTATGTTTGTGACCGTCTCCAGATCACGTTACTAACCTCTCGCCCTATCTTTATCGTTCACGCGCTCACTTCCGCGTTTGTGGTTGCTGAACCAACATCGAGCTTTCTGGACTCCGTGCGGCGTCCACTTTACCTACCCAACCATGTAAGTTACCATATACGCGCCCTGATATGCTAGTGAGGCTTTATGCCATGTTAATAGGGTACCTAATACCCTGTCACCTTTCCCCCGTAGCTTGTTTTACTTCAAAGGAATGGTTCATCGTTTACGTTATTTGCATGTACTCACTACACGACTTAATAATGCCGTAGTTAGTCACTTCCCTTAAACTCAGGCAACCTGCGAACTCTTTGACTTATACCAACTCGGATGTTATCACGTTTATTTTCCCTTTTACTGTACGTAACACACGTGTTTGCACCACTTTTGAAAACTTGTTTTACATAAACCACTTGGGAACCTCTGTCACCAATACGAACGTTACTATTGAGCACCACTTTTTATTAACATCACACGGCGATGCATGACATTTAATGCATTACCCGGTCGAGCAATCTTCTGATAACTATGTACTTTCTACATCTACTCGTCCCATTCATTATATCTTCTTCGTTTCTTATAGCACTCCTTGATAAAGGGCATCCCGGCCCGAAATGCATTAGAGTTGGAAGTAAAATTATGAATAATGAGACGTTTATCATTACATGGAATGATTGTAAACATTGAATTTGAATGAAACTGAAAATCATACATAAACTTTGAATATATAACTAACCTGCAATGGAGTCTTTTTGAACCCTATGGAGTGCCTCAATACAGGGATGCATTCAGCTGTATGTATGCACATTTGAACTATATTTGCGAGCGTTTTGGACGGAAACGCTACCTGTGAGAGCAACCTACCCTTCTTAATCCTAGGCATAACATCAACTACCATATGCTGTGCTTCTTTGACTTATTTGTTTTGAATACACTTCACCGCCTATTGAAGATAGCACGCAACGAACTACTAAAATGCAATTCGATGAAATCACTAAATCAACCGAAGCCAGAGCGAGCACTCTGGCCTTTAGTGATGATGAAAAGGCAGGTATTTATTCGTTAATTGAAGAAGATATTACTCAAGCTAGCACAAGTCGCAATAAAGACCAATGTGTCAGACAACTCCTATATCTGTCTAAACGGCAAATTAATCAAAAATTACATGCCAGCACACTCTGAAATACCACAGAGCCTACAGAATCTCCCGTGGACTACGGATTGCCCTAAAACCTTCTTTATGTAAAAACTCAAAAACCTTTAAAGACAAATGGAATGCTATCTTAAATAAATGTAGCCTTGACTTAATACTCCTGATTGTTGAAGAGTTATCACAGATTTTGACGGATCTTGAAAAAGAAATAAAGGAAATTCATACAGAACTAGAGGACTCGATAACCACTGAGGAATGGTCCACGATCTTCACTAAATGGTGATATGAAGATGCATATCATCTTACTTATCAGATGTGCTCCTATTTTTTGTCAACTTTCAGTTAAATTTATAACAATTGCTTTTGTGTATATACGTTTACCAGCACATATGTTAATTGCCTATTCGCTATAGGTTACCAACGTTTTACTTTGTAATCCCTTTTTCCACTTTGTTCTATTTGACATTACTTATCTGTGACTTTCCCCTAATATGGCCGCGCATGAAAGTACCTCTTTTATGTTTGTGACTGTCTCCAGATCACGTTACTAACCTCTCGCCCTATCTTTATCGTTCACGCGCTCACTTCCGCGTTTGCGGTTGCTGAACCGACATCGAGCTTTCTGGACTCCTTGCGGCGTCCACTTTACCTATCCAACCATGTAAGTTACCATATACGCGCCCTGATATGCTAGTGAGGCTTTATGCCATGTTAATAGGGAAATGTTAGAACCGGCTGTCTCTAGTTGGCAGAGGTATGCACTTCTGACAAATAGGGACACTCCTTTTCTAGTCAGGGCAAGGGGATCACACCCTTCGATAACCCCTGCTCACCCCCTTGGTAGCTTGGCAGAGCAGAACAGGCTTATCTCAGAGGCTGTGTGTTAAGCAATTATGACCACATACAGTAATACAGTGAATACACTACAAATGGACACGACACAGTAGTATTATAAAAATAAGTATTTTTATATAAGGCTTAGCACAAGACCAAATAACGAAAAACTGTACACAATCGTAATAAATACTCTGGGAAGGGAAAAAGGATAGTTCAAAGGTAGTTTCTTCTTTAGCACAAAAAGTCTTTAGTATCAAGCAATCTTCTTCTTGGCAATACAGTTCTTAGCAACAGGGTAACCCACACGGGGCTACACGACGTCGAGGCAAAGTTAATCCAAAGGTTCGGCGTCGACCGCGAGGAGCGCTACGTCGAGCCCGGAGTCACACGGACCCCCAACAGCACAGTACCTTTAGGAAAATGAAGCACACGATGATCAGCGGCGTCGAGCAATCCGGCATCGCGTCTTCGGTGTCGATCAGGCCCCAGTAGGCGTCGTCGTTGATGATGCGGTTGCACAGAGTGAGCAGCGCTCACGGCGTTGAAGGGCACACAGGTGATGCATCAGCAGCGGTGCAGACGAGGTCCTCTGGAGCTAGAGCCGTACTCCCACTCACTGGCGTTGCTGCTGGCGTCGGTCGGGCCCGGCGTCCGGTCGTCGAGGAAGCGGGACACTGTGGCCGTTACCCACTATGTCGAGCTGGATTCGGCGACGTCCGTCGGCGTCGAGATTGCTGACTCTTTCAGAGGTGCTGGATTCACAGGTTCCAGCAAATAGCACTTGTAAGCAGATGAAGTCCTTTAGCCCTGTGACTTCAGCAGGAGACTGGCACTCTTCCAGTCCTTGGAGATTTTCTTAGCAAGCGTGAGAGTACACACACAGTTCCTCTCTCCTGGTTCCTTGGCAAAAATAAAGAAGCACTGCAGGATTCCCCCAACAACAGCACACTGGCAGAAGGGGTAGGCAAGTCCTTAGATCAGCAGGCCTCTTGTCCTTGGTTACAGGGTTCCTTGTCAGAAGTGATCTAAATTCTTGGTTCAGGGGTCCTTCTCTTATACTTCTTTCTGGCTTTGATCCCTTTGTCCATGCAGGGGAATTTCCCAACATCCTGGGTCTGTTGTGGGCGGTGCCAGGCAGTAGCACCTGGCCTATTCATTGAGCAGGGCTGGGTCCTAAGACGCCCAGCAGGAGGTGGAGCCAGCATTGACACTGGCAGGAGCAGAGCTATCGGCCTCCTGGCAGGAGGTGGGGCTAGGATCGTCCATGGCAGGCACAGAGCCATCAGCCGCTTGGCAGGAGGTGGAGCCAGCATTGTATCAGGCAAGGCAGGCTATCGACAACTACTCTCCCCCTACTCTCAACGTAAATGTCCCACTCATCCCACCCTGACTCATCCAGACCTGTGGAGCCACCCAGCTCCTGTCACACACACGCAAGACCAGCAGAAACCAGATATGGTTAGACAAGAAAATAGACACTTTCTAAAAGTGCTATTTTCAAACCCAGAGTCCAAAAACCATCCATACCAACGGATGCGTATTTAAACCCCGAGTTCAGGGATACCAAACTCGACATTGCACCATGCTCCCCGAGCCAGCTAGGATCATAGCATTAATAATCCCGGCGGCCCATTCTAATCAATGGAGAGCAGGCTACCTCGCAATAGTGAAGAACAAAGATGGCGGTAATTCACTATTAGGACATGCCAACTTGGTCAGGCGTGTCCTACCTTAGACTTACAATGCACCCTGCCCGCGGGCCTACCATAGGGGTGACTAACATGAAGCCAAGGGAAGGTTTGGGGGGCTGGCAAGTAGGTATACTTGCGCAGCCGGCGTGACAGCACGAGGCTGCACGTGGGTCTCGCAATGACCGACCCATAGACATTCTTTTACGAGGCTGCTCCTGTGGGTGGCACAACACGTGCTGCAAGCCCACGAGCGTCATTTGTATTTACAAGCCCCGGCACTCCTGGTGCACTAGACGAGGGACTGACAGTAAACCAAATAAGCCAAACATGGATACAATAGATACATTAATTTAACATAGGGAGCACTTGCGCTATGGCACTGATCAGCAGTGACACGGCGCCCAAAGCATGTACCAGCAAAAACATCGTAAAATAGTAGAGGCAAAACAGAACGAATGGAGGAGAGACTCAAGCCAATGATGTCAGGTCTAACACGTGTCCCCTCCAGCTGAAATGTGGGGAGAACTACTCTTGACCTAGGGAGTTCTCATCACTAAGGCGGAAAAATCTGGACAGACCATCAGCATTGGCGTGATCTGTACCAGGGCGGTGTTCCACCGTAAAGTCCATCCCCTGTAGGGAAATGGACCACCTCAACAGTTTTGGATTCTCACCCCTCATTTGCATCAACCATCTGAGGGGCCTGTGGTCTGTCTGAACCCGGAAGTGAGTCCCAAACAGTTAGGGTCTTAGCTTCTTCAGCGCCCAGACCACAGCAAATGCTTCTCTCTCTATCGCACTCCACCTCGTTTCCCTGGGAAGTAACCTCCTACTGATGAAGGCTACAGGCAAGTCTCGGCCCTCTTCATTCACCTGAGCTAGGACAGCCCCCACGCCATGCTCTGAAGCGTCCGTCTGAACAATGAATTCTTTCGAAAAGTCGGGTGCCTGGAGTATAGGTGCTGTGCACATTGCAGTTTTCAGGGTGTCAAAGGCCGTTTGACAGGCATCAGTCCAGATCACGTTTCGTGGCTGCTTCCTGGAAGTCAGCGACGTCAAGGGGTGCACAATGTTGCCGTAATCCTTGACAAACCTCCTGTAATAACCCGTGAGTCCTAAGAAGGCTCTCACCTGCGTTTGGGTTTTGGGCGGCGCCCAAGCCAGGATGGTATCAATCTCGGGTTGCAGGGGGGCAACCTTGCCGCTCCCTACTTGGTGCCCCAAGTACACCACAGAACCCTGCCCAATCTGGCACTTACTGGCTTTGATTGTGAGGCCTGCTCCGCGCAGGGCCAACAACACTTCCTGGAGGTGGCGCAAGTGTTCCTCCCAGCTGGCGCTGAACACTGCGATGTCGTCCAGGTAGGCGGCACTGAAATCCTCCAGTCCAGCCAAGACCTGGTTGACCAACCTCTGGAAGGTGGCAGGGGCATTCTTCATCCCAAAGGGCATCACCCGGAACTGGTATAGCCCATCTGGTGTGGAGAATGCTGACCTCTCCTTTGCCCCATCAGTCAAGGCGATCTGCCAGTACCCAGACGTTAAATCAAACGTGCTAAGGTACCGGGCAGCCCCCAACCGATCGATGAGCTCATCAGCTCTGGGGATGGGGTGCGCGTCAGTCTTCGTGACCGAATTGAGCCCTCGGTAATCCACGCAGAACCGGAGTTCCGGTGAAGCACCAGGCGCTGCAGCCTTCGGGACCAAGACCACTGGGCTGGCCCAAGGACTGCTAGAGGACTCAATCACCCCTAACGCGAACATTTTGGAGACCTCCTCCTTAATGTACGCTCTGACCTTGTCAGTCACCCTGTAAGCCTTGTGCTTCACCGGAGGGATGTCTCCGGTGTCAACGTCATGGACACACCAATGCGTGACACCCGGAACCAAGGAAAACAGATCCGGGAATTGTCCCAACAGTTGGCGACAATCCTGTTTCTGCTCAAGGGTCAGTGTGTCAGAGAGGACCATACCATCCACTGACCCGTCTTGCTCTTTAGCACACAGGAGGTCAGGAAGAGGCTCACTCTCCTCCTCCATTCCATCATCTGTAGCTAGGAGCATGCCCACTTCGGACCTTTCTAAGTGGGCTTCAAACGGTTGACATGCAGGACTCGCAAGGGGTTCCTGGGAGATTTCAAGTCCACCAGGTAGGTGACATCGCTCTTCTTCTCCACAACCTTAAACGGTCCAGTCCACCTGTCCTTGAGCGCACAAGGTTCCACAGGGGACATGACCCACACTTACTGACCAGGCTGAAGCTCTACCAGAGTGGCATTCCGGTCGTACCAACGCTTCATCTCCTCCTGGCTGGCCTCCAGATTTGCCTGAGCAAGTTCTCTGAAGCGCCGAGTCTGGTTCCGAAAGGCCAGCATGTAGCTGTATACATCCTGGGGAGGTTTCCTGGGAGATTGCTCCCAGCCTTCCTTGACCAGACTCAAAGGCCCTCTTACCGGGTGACCGTATAAGAGCTCAAAGGGGCTGAACCCTAGAGACTTCTGCGGCACCTCACGGTAAGCAAACAACAGGCATGGTAAGAGGATGTCCCATTTCCGCCTCATTGGTTCTTCAAGACCCATAATCATGCCTTTCAGGGTCCGGTTGAATCTCTCAACCAGCCCATTTCCTTGAGGGTGGTAAGGAGTGGTGAACTTGTAGGTTACCCCACACTCCTTCCACAGAGACTTCATATAGTTCGAAATGAAGTTGGTGCCTCGGTCCGACACCGCCTCTCTGGGGAACCCCATCCGGGAGAAAACACCCATCAGTGCCCGTCCCACCACGGGGGCCGTCACTGTTCTGAGAGGGATGGCTTCCGGGTACCTTGTGGCATGGTCCACCAAGACCAGGATGAACCTATTGCCCAGGGCTGTCTTGGGGTCCAGGGGCCCAACAATGTCAATACCCACCCGGTCAAAGGGGGTGCTGACCACTGGAAAAGGTTGGAGGGGAGCCTTCTGCTTCCTTCCGCTTTTCCCACTTGCCTGGAAAGTGTGACAAGTCTTGCAATGGATGTCTACATCCCTACGCATCTGAGGCCAATAAAAATGGGTGACAAGCCTGTCATAGGTCTTGTCCTGCCCCAGATGTCCAGCTAACGGAACGTCATGAGCCAAACCCAGTAGGAAGGGTCTGAAGCGCTGGGGTACCACCACCACACGGGCTGACCCAGGTTCAGCAGCATTAGGCTCGCTATACAGGAGGTCGTTCTCCCAGTACACAAAATGTGACCCTGACTGATCACCTGCGGATTGGGCTGAGGCCTGCTGCCTCATGCCCACAAGAGAAGGGCACACTTTCTGTTCAGCACAGAATTCCTCCCTGGAGGGACCACCATCCTGCTGCCAATGGGTCAGCTCGGGCAGATCTCCCAGTTCGGCAATTTGTTCCCCTGTGGGCTCCAGGGCATCCCCCTCAGGGTCTACCTCCTCCTGGACCACGGGAACTACGGAGGCCGGTTTCCCGCGCCTCCTGCCTCTTCTCTTCACAGCTGGGTCCTGGGCCGTACTTTCAGGCTCCGGGACCCCATCAACACCCTTACTCGCTGTCATGGATCGAGTGGTTGCACACACCCACTCTTGCACACCCAACATTTTCAAGTGCGCCGCTCTCTCCACCTTAGCCCAAGGGGAGTCTTCTAAATCATTGCCCAGGAGACAATCGACAGGCATGGCGGGCCTCACAGCAACCTGAAGAGTACCTGAAACTCCCCCCCATTCAAAGGAAACCTGAGCCACCTCACACTCTTTCTGGGAGTTGTCGGCAGCTATCACGGGGTAGAATGCGTGGGGAACCACCTGCTCTCTGGACACCAAGTGACACTTGACAGCTGTCACACTCGCTCCGGTGTCTCTGAGAGCTTCCACTCTATGGCCATTAATGGTCACCCACTGCCTATATTTACTAGTGTTACTAGGCAGAGGGGGTGGAGGGACCATTTGCATGTCTCCTAGCGAGACCAGGGACATTTCTGCGGGACCCCTCCCACCATGGACAACCATCTCCTCCCCTCCCAAGGCTACACTCGCCAACTGACGGGGGGTGCACGCGGCGGTGCATTCGAATCCTTTTTGGGACACTGGGGGTCATAAAACCGGTGTCCCACCTGCCCACAACCATGGCAGGTTAGGGGGCCCCTATGAACAGGTTTACCCGTCGGGGCCCCTGGCTTCTTCTCAGGGAGAGGCTGGGAACCTTTCCCTTGGTTCCCTTGGGGATTATTTGGGGCCCTTTCTGAGACTCCTTCTGTTTACCCTTGTCCCCCCCACTCTTCTGCTGGGGACCCTGCCCACCTTTGGCTGAGTCTCCCACTGGACCCTTGTGGACCCTGGTACTGACCCAGCGGTCCGCCTCCTCAGCAAGTTTTCTAGGGTTAGATATCTTGCTATCAATCAGGTGCTGGCGCAGCTCTGGAAAACAGTTATTAGACAAGTGCTCCCAAGCAAACAAATCATAAAGAGCTTCATAACTTTCCACTTTGCTGCCCTTCACCCAACCATCCATGGCTCTGCAATAATAAGACACATATTCAACCCACGTCGTACCAGGCAATTTCTTACATTCTCTAAAAGCTTGTCGGTACTTCTCGGGGGTTAGGCCATACCGCAACATTAAAGCATCTTTCATATGAGCATACGACATCCTATCCGCAACAGGCATGTCTAACAGGGTATCTCTTCCCTCATTCACAAAGCGACCCCACAACCCCGCTCCCCAATTCTTCTCAGGGACCTGGTGGGCCAACAATGCTAACTCATATGCTTTAAACCATTGACCAATATCTTCATTCCTATTGTAATCTTTTATCACATCTTTCTGAAAGTAAAACTTACTTTCTGCAGGCTCAGATGGGATGCTGCCACCAGAGGGGTTCAACTCTAACTTCTTAGCTTGGATATCCAGCTCCCTCAACCTGGCTGCTCGCTCCAACGCTAACTTTTCTCGTTCAAACTCTAACTTTTTGATCTCCAACTCAGCTTCCCTTCTACCTCTTGCATTTTCTAACTCCCACTGCCCATTTATCTTTAGCCTTGCCATTTCCATGTTGTAAGCTCGCTCTTTCGCCCTTTCTTCTCTTTCTTCAGGGGAAAGACCTCTGGAGGAAACACTGCTACCGGGAGAGGACACAGGCCCATTCACTGGAACCTCCTTATCCCCTTCCCCTGTGGGTACCACCACCACATCAGAGGGATCTCTGGACTCCAACCAGGCCTCCAAAGCTTTGAAATACTCAAGTTTCCTGGAGAGGCCTTTGGTAGGAACTTTAAACTGCTTGCAAAAGTGTTGCAGCTGCTTCTTCTCGTATGTCTTCATCTTCTCTCTATCAAATTCCTCCACAACAACAACAGGGGTAGTGACTCCGGTGTCACTCATGGTCAAAACTGGCAGTGTTCAAAAAATCAAGCTTCAGAAAAGCGGAGAACAAAAATAGAATCCTTCCAAATTAGATTGTGACTGCGTTATGGTCTGCTTTTACTATGTAGCGCACACTAATCACTGTACATGGGTCATAAATGCAAGGTCCAAATCCTCACCGCTGCATCCAATGTTAGAACCGGCTGTCTCTAGTTGGCAGAGGTATGCACTTCTGACAAATAGGGACACTCCTTTTCTAGTCAGGGCAAGGGGATCACACCCTTCGATAACCCCTGCTCACCCCCTTGGTAGCTTGGCAGAACAGAACAGGCTTATCTCAGAGGCTGTGTGTTAAGCAATTATGACCACATACAGTAATACAGTGAATACACTACAAATGGACACGACACAGTAGTATTATAAAAATAAGTATTTTTATATAAGGCTTAGCACAAGACCAAATACCGAAAAACTGTACACAATCGTAATAAATACTCTGGGAAGGGAAAAAGGATAGTTCAAAGGTAGTTTCTTCTTTAGCACAAAAAGTCTTTAGTATCAAGCAATCTTCTTCTTGGCAATACAGTTCTTAGCAACAGGGTAACCCACACGGGGCTACACGACGTCGAGGCAAAGTTAATCCAAAGGTTCGGCGTCGACCGCGAGGAGCGCTACGTCGAGCCCGGAGTCACACGGACCCCCAACAGCACAGTACCTTTAGGAAAATGAAGCACACGATGATCAGCGGCGTCGAGCAACCCGGCGTCGCGTCTTCGGTGTCGATCAGGCCCCAGTAGGCGTCGTCGTTGATGATGCGGTTGCACAGAGTGAGCAGCGCTCACGGCGTCGAAGGGCACACAGGTGATGCGATCAGCAGCGGTGCAGACGAGGTCCTCTGGAGCTAGAGCCGTACTCCCACTCACTGGCGGTGCTGCTGGCGTCGGTCGGTCGGGCCCGGCGTCCCGTCGTCGAGGAAGCGGGACACTGGGGCCGTTACCCACTATGTCGAGCTGGATTCGGCGACGTCCGTCGGCGTCGAGATTGCTGACTCTTTCAGAGGTGCTGGATTCACAGGTTCCAGCAAATAGCACTTGTAAGCAGATGAAGTCCTTTAGCCCTGTGACTTCAGCAGGAGACTGGCACTCTTCCAGTCCTTGGAGATTTTCTTAGCAAGCGTGAGAGTACACACACAGTTCCTCTCTCCTGGTTCCTTGGCAAAAATAAAGAAGCACTGCAGGATTCCCCCAACAACAGCACACTGGCAGAAGGGGTAGGCAAGTCCTTAGATCAGCAGGCCTCTTGTCCTTGGTTACAGGGTTCCTTGTCAGAAGTGATCTAAATTCTTGGTTCAGGGGTCCTTCTCTTATACCCCTTTCTGGCTTTGATCCCTTTGTCCATGCAGGGGAATTTCCCAACATCCTGGGTCTGTTGTGGGCGGAGCCAGGCAGTAGCACCTGGCCTATTCATTGAGCAGGGCTGGGTCCTCAGACGCCCAGCAGAAGGTGGAGCTAGCATTGACACTGGCAGGAGCAGAGCTATCGGCCTCCTGGCAGGAGGTGGGGCTAGGATCGTCCATGGCAGGCACAGAGCCATCAGCCGCTTGGCAGGAGGTGGAGCTAGCATTGTATCAGGCAAGGCAGGCTATCGACAACTACTCTCTCCCTACTCTCAACGTAAATGTCCCACTCATCCCACCCTGACTCATCCAGACCTGTGGAGCCACCCAGCTCCTGTCACACACACGCAAGACCAGCAGAAACCATATATGGTTAGACAAGAAAATAGACACTTTCTAAAAGTGCTATTTTCAAACCCAGAGTCCAAAAACCATCCATACCAACGGATGCGTAATTAAACCCCGAGTTCAGGGATACCAAACTCGACATTGCACCATGCTCCCCTAGCCAGCTAGGATCATAGCATTAATAATCCCGGCGGCCCATTCTAATCAATGGAGAGCAGGCTACCTCGCAATAGTGAAGAACAAAGATGGCGGTAATTCACTATTAGGACATGCCAACTTGGTCAGGCGTGTCCTACCTTAGACTTACAATGCACCCTGCCCGCGGGCCTACCATAGGGGTGACTAACATGAAGCCAAGGGAAGGTTTGGGGGGCTGGCAAGTAGGTATACTTGCGCAGCCGGCGTGACAGCACAAGGCTGCACGTGGGTCTCGCAATGACCGACCCGTAGACATTCTTTTACGAGGCCGCTCCTGTGGGTGGCACAACACGTGCTGCAAGCCCACGAGCGGCATTTGTATTTACAAGCCCCGGCACTCCTGGTGCACTAGACGAGGGACTGACAGTAAACCAAATAAGCCCAACATGGATACAATAGATACATCAATTTAACATAGGGAGCACTTGCGCTATGGCACTGATCAGCAGTGACACAGCGCCCAAAGCATGTACCAGCAAAAACATCGTAAAATAGTAGAGGCAAAACAGAACGAATGGAGGAGAGACTCAAGCCAATGATGTCAGGTCTAACAGGAACCTAATACCCTGTCACCTTTCCCCCGTAGCTTGTTTTACTACGAAGCAATGACTGTGAGTGGTTCATCGTTTACGTTATTTGCATGTACTCACTACACGACTTAATAATGCCGTAGTTAGTCACTTCCCTTAAACTCAGGCAACCTGCGAACTCTTTGACTTATACCCACTCGGATGTTATCACGTTTATTTTCCCTTTTACTGTACGTAACACACGTGTTTGCACCACTTTTGAAAACTTGTTTTACATAAGCCACTTGGGAACCTCTGTCACCAATACGAACGTTACTATTGAGCACCACTTTTTATTAACATCACACGGCGATGCATGACATTTAATGCATTACCCAGTCGAGCAATCTTCTGATAACTATGTACTTTCTACATCTACTCGTCCCATTCATTATATCTTCTTCGTTTCTTATAGCACTCCTTGATAAAGGGCATCCTGGCCCTAAATGCATTAGAGTTGGAAGTAAAATTATGAATAATGAGACGTTTATCATTGCATGGAACGATTGTAAACATTGAATTTGAATGAAACTGAAAATCATACATAATCTTTGAACATATAACTAACCTGCAATGGAGTCTTTTTGAACCCTATGGAGCGCCTCAATACAGGGATGCATTCAGCTGTATGTATGCACATTTGAACTATATTTGCGAGCGTTTTGGACGGAAACGCTACCTGTGAGAGCAACCTACCCTTCTTAATCCTAGGCGTAACATCAACTACCATATGCTGTGCATCTTCAACTTATTTGTTTTGAATGCAATTCATTTTGCACAACACGTCTCTGCCTAACGGGTTTACTGGGCTAGAATCGCAAACAACACATTTATGCATTTCCTTAAAATTACCTATTCTAACTTCCATTGGTTCAGTGACTGGGGTATTAATTTGTTTATTAGAAACGCCCACTACTTGGATCGCTTCTCCCGAGAGGGGTAGGTTTGAAACGTCTGTGGTTCTCACAGTAGAACAGGTAGCACAAGTGTCCATTAGAAAAGTGACATCATTTCCCTCAACCTTTCCTTCAATATATGGACCTGACTGATCTACTGGCACGGAGGTGCCAAGTACGCACTCCTCGTCCTCCCCTCTCAGGCACCGTCAGTATGTCTCCTCCTCGAAAAATGTGTCACTCAATAAAAACTGTGATGTCACTGCATCTCTATTACCACTTCCCTCCCAATTTGTGGTGTCCACACTATGGTGTGCTTTGCTCCTAAAATTTGTCATAGGTGCAAGGGGTAACTGGTTTTGTATTACATGCTGATGTTGCTTCCGTGGCACTTCATTCTTTGTCTTTGGATTCAAATCATTAGTTTGAACAGTGTTATGTTGCACAGCCTTACACTTGTTCTTCCAGTGCCCCAACTTGTCGTACTCGTGACAAGGGAACTTCTTTTTGGCTTCCTCTCTATTGAATTTTCCCCTTGGCTTACCCCCATTACCATCTCCTTGAGTCTGGTTATTATTCATTTGACTTAATTGAAGTTCTTGTTGCTCTGCTAATTTTACTTGTGCCCACATTACTTTTTCTTTTAATTCTTTTCGTTTATTATCAAGTTCATTTTCACAATACTTTGCATATTTATGTATTTTTACCTATCGGCTTGGCCTGCCAACAAATTTTATGATCTTTAATCCGTTGTGAAATTTCTGGTCTTAATCCTGACACAAACCGATAGATAAAATGTGTCCTATCTTTCATGCCAATATTTTCCAAACCACTGTACTGTTTAAATACTTGTAACAGGCGTTCATAATATGCATGCACAGATTCATCTTTATACTGGGTAGTTCCATATATTCTAGTCCAATCCGTTTCTTTTGCAGGTACTTTCCCCTTGAGGTACAGTATTACTTGATTGTACTTTTTCATCACCTCATCAGAAGGTGCTCCTGTCTTTGGATCGCTAGGATACTCATCACTAGGCCAATTAACAGCAATTTTGCATTCTGTCCACAAATCTACAGGAACAACAATGTCAAACAACCCATCCAATTATTTTAATAAACATTTTGAAACCTTCACAAACCTCTTTGCTTGTCTGTAACATTCTACAGGCTTCTCTCAAAATTTTGGGAAATCATTTGTGAATGACAAAATATCCTGTCGGGACCATGGGACATGTACATAACCTCCACCTGCCACTTCTCTCATGGGACACAACCTTCCCACCTTTTCTGTTTCTTTTAATACATATTCGGATGCAGTTTGTTTTGTTCGAGTCTCTTCTTTTTTCTTTGCCCATCTACTTTTCCATTTTTTATGTCACCTGATTTCTGCAATAATGACATAAGCTCCTTAATTTGTGCTTTTCTACCCGACACATTTATTTTTTCCAAGTCTTTGTCAGAAAATTCAGCTCTATATGGTTTCTGTAACACTTTAGATTTGCTAATGTCAATTCCCATATTAGCTGCCATATCCATTAATTTTTCATGAAACACTCTTGTATTTCTAGTAATACTTTTGCATATGAACAGCAACTCGTCCTCACTGAATGTATTTAACCTATCTAACCCCACATTTCCAGCCATCATTTCTTCTAATTCAACTCTCAATTTGAACATTTCCAATATCTTTGGCTGTGACTTTGGTTTTTCTATTTCTCTGGACCATCTTTCTATTTCTTCTGGAGTTACTATTGTGGCACTTCCTGTACCTGAGGATGTCTCCATCTGCACTTCTCTAGAACTTATAGGAGTGGTTTTCCTGACCGAGTCACTCACTGGTTCTCTTATTGATAAATCCATCAGGGAAATCACTGACTCACATTCACTTGCTTGATCATCAATTATTAAGGTTTTTTTCTTGGTTGTACTACAGGTGTAGTTAGTATGGTATTTTTAGGACTAGGTTGTTAATCTCCATACAGAGGAACAACTGGGCCAATAGTTACCGGAATTGTCAGGGCTTCAGGACTCGTTTTCAATTGGGAAATTTTCTGAATTAACTCACTTCTTTGTTTATTTAATGTGTCTCATTCTCTTTCCTGAAGTACGTTTTCTATTGAAGTCTTATGTACCACTTGCGGAATCAGAGGTGGTTTCAGGAACGGAGCACTTGGATTAACACCATCGCTACTGCTGATATCCCCCTCCTGTGCTGGGCCATAATGTTAATCAGTGTAGTCATGACGAGCTCAGCTCGTCATGAGCACACGAGAGGTGTATGCCATGACGAGCTGAGCTCGTCATGAGCATGGAAGGGGTTAACTGTGCTTGGCTCTTCATTATAAGGTGGTGGATTTTTCATTAATAAATCCTTTAAATAATCATCATCTGATTCACCACTAGTCATTAAATGTTTCGTTTTCTCAGTCCTTTTACTTCCTGTAGGATCTTCTAAAGTTTGTCTCTTGTCTCTTTTGGAAATCGGGGATAAAACTTACTCCATTTCCTGTTACTTCTGGGTCTGTCTCACTCAAAAGCCTCAGTTTCCCATTCCTCTAATGCCTCATATTGTGTTAATCTAGGTCTGGGATCAAATTCATTCATACGAGTTCTCAAATTGTACATAACTCTGCCATTAAATGTAATTTTCTGGAAATGCTAAAATACCATCATCTTTTTTTTTTAAAAATCTTTATTTTTAGTTTTTAGAAGGAACAAAGAGAGAAAAAATAGCGGCAATCCCGCACATCGTCCCACGCAGGGGGCATGATTATAGGCATTGTGCAATGATATTAAGCAACCTCTGGCTGCCATCGAGCAGAACAGAGGGGCAGAACCCCAGGACCAGGAAGCAAGTTAGGTTCGAGCACAGTTCAAAGTGTCCATCGAGCCAGCCAAACAGCTACAGGAATGGCAGCCGTCTGTCCACATATCCCATCATGTCCAGCTGAGGTAGGCCGTAGTATCTGTGTGGGTGCCTCAAACAATAAAATAACAAAAGACAACAACCTAATCCCCCACACCTCCCACCCCCCCTTACCCCCCCGCCGGGGTGGTGACAACTTCATTCATAAAGCATGCAATGTGTTTGCACTATTAGACCTGAAACAAATGGAGCGTGCGTATGGAGGATGGGCAAACTGCGGATGGTAAACCTTTGGAAAGAAAACGGACCAAGGGGCCGCCGCGGAATTGGAAGTTTTTGAAATTACCCAGGAAGATGTCCGCCACTCGTTCCATGCTAAGAAGTCTCCACAGTTTTGCGTGCCAGAGGGAAATCGCCGGAGCCTACGGTATTTTCCAGGCTGAGGCCAAAGTTAGTTTGGCGGCTCCAAGACATAGCCATAGGATTTGTTTATCCGCACGTGTTTGATGTTCGAGAATGGGGTCTCGGAGGCCCAATAGGACATATGCTATAGAGTCCTCCACCGGGTAGCCGAGTATTTCCTTGATATGGGAGAGAATCTCCCCCCAGTATGGTCTAATGATCGGGCAATCCCACCAAATATGGCGGAAGTCCCCAAGCAAACCACAGCCCCTCCAGCATCTATCAGAAGTCGTCGGGAATATTCGATGGAGCTTGGCCGGGTGTAGGTACCAGTCCATGAGCGTCTTAAGGTGGGCCTCTCTCAAGTCCAATGAGTGGTTATGTGCAGCAATATCATGCCATAGGGCCGACCACTCCTTGTCCGAGATGTCCCGTCCCAGAAGCTCCTCCCATTGCCCCATATAGCGGGGACGAGGCGATACTGCTGAAGTAAGCAGTAGCTGATAAAGAAAGTAGGCCGCTCCCTTCGTAGCCGAGGTCCGGAGAATGAACGCCTCAAAGGGCGAGGGAGGTCTTGTGGCTGCATCGAGAACCCTAGGTGACGTGGCCCAATGAAGCATCTGAACATGGTGGTATCGTTCTGACGAAGGAACTCCATAATCCCTCATGCAATTATCGAAGGTGAGTGGAGTATCGCCATGGAAGAGATGGGTTAAAGCTCAACAACCCCCCTCTCTCCATACTTTAAAGGGGCCCTCCTGTAGCGCTGGTGGAAATTCCGGGTTAAAATGTATAGGCGTGAATGGTGACGGGAAGGTTGTCCAGCGGTCATCATTGGCTAGCGTGCCCCAAACCTTCAAGGTGGTACTGGTGTGGGTACTAATGTAGGCGTTCTGGGGCCTGTCAGTTTTAGGCTTCCAGGCCAGATCCCAGATCGATCTGCCAGCGACACTCCTATCCATGTGTAGCCAGTGTTTTTCCGAGGTCTGTTGAGACCATTCCACCAGCACCCGTAGTTGTGCCGCCTTGTAGTACAAATGCATGTCAGGGAGACCCACTCCCCCCACACCCGCGGCCGCCGCAGTATTGCGAAGGAGAACCGCGCCCAACCCCCCTGCCAGATGAACCGAAGCACCTGGGTTTTAAGGCATCGGAAAAAGTCTATGTCCAGAGGAATGGGGAGCGCCTGAAAGAGATACAAGTATTTGGGGAGGAGGACCATCTTGACGGCGTGAATTCTGCCCAGCCACGAGATGTACTTAGGCTTCCATCTATCTAAGTCCGCCCGGGTCTTTGCCAGCAGTGGTGGAAAGTTCGTAGCGTACAATTTACCTATTGTGGGGGTCAAGCGGACTCCCAGATACACTATGGAGCTGGAGGCCCAGGCCAACGGGGTGAGAGACGGCACTTGTTCCACCTCTGCAGGAGAAAGCGTGAGGTTTAGGACATATGATTTGTCGTAGTTGACCTTAAATCCCGCCACCTCCTCAAAGCACGAAAGCACCTCCTGGACATATGGGAGGGAATGTGCCGGATCCTGGATAGAGAGTAGCACATCATCAGCAAATAAGGAGATTTTGTGCTGCTCCCCAGTGAAGGGAAGGCCCCTTATCTCCTCATGTTCCCGCACTGCTAACGCTAACGGTTCAATGCTCCTGTAATGCAATCGGTGCATTACAGGCGAAAAAAGTGAAATGGGTGCAGGTTACAAAAATTTACAAAATACAAGTAGAAGTATAATACTGCACTAAAAGGCAGACGCTCTAACACAAGAAGGTGTATATACAAAGCTATGTAAGGTGCGCAGTAGTTGAGATTAGTCTTAAATGACAAGTTCTTAGGGTATGATCAAATAATGAAAATGACTAGTCCAAGATGGCCGCCAAAGAGAGAGACTAGTCTAAAATGGCCGCCAAATAGGGGGGTTAGAGACATTAGTCCTCTGTTAGTTGTTGTTGCTTTGAGAGCAGGGAAGGGCAGTTTCACTTTCTATTCGAGCTAGCCCAGTTTCTAGCTTGCTGGGAGGGAGTCTTATCTCTATTTTGGTGATCTTATGTGGAGTTGTTGAGGAGCCTCGTGGGCATCTGGAGGTACAGGAGGGGATTTATTGCTTCAGTTTATGACCCCAGCCATTTTGAACAAAGGAGGTTTAGAATGTGAACAAGCGAGTGGGGTGAAGTAAATACCTTTTTGAGATTTCTGCTCAGTAGATACGCTGATGTTGACAGCAGAGTTTTGCAGACATCGAGGGTCTAGCCAGAATGTGCACAGCTGCGGTGTGTATCGATTTCTGGCAAGTTGAAACCAGCGTTTGCAGGTCTGCTCCCAGGGTCTCGGTAGCAGCAGGGGGGACCGCAGGGAGTCCCAGCCGCAGGGGGAAGAGAAGAGGGAAAGGAAGGAATCCTTGCGGTCCGAGTGAGTGGGCAGATTCGCGCCGTCAGGGTCTGGGGCTTCTCGCGGCAGCGGGCAGCAGCGGGCAGATCCTCATTGAGTCAATACGGATTGTAGCAGCGGGCAGCCGTGAGCCATGATGAGGGCAAACATCCTCGCTGGTGCCCGTGCAGCGGCCAGAGCTACTCTACTGCCTCGAAGCCTCGAAGATTCCGGAAGGAAAAAACTTATAAACGCTCGTTCTCACGAATGGCACCCAGGATCTGGAACTCACTCCCTCCTGAAACCAGGCTCATCTCCTCCACTACACTTTTTAAGAAAGAAGTAAAAGCTATCCTCATGGCTAAATACACTTGAACTATTATTTCGGACTCTTTAAAGACTCTGCACCGATCTGTACTACTTGTTCGATCCCTTTGCTTATTTGTATTACTTGTATTATCGACTTACATGATTGTCTATGCTCCCACCTATTTGTACTGTTAGCTTTATTGACTTACCTGTTTGACTATGCTGCCTCATGTACCTACCCCACCCCACTTATTACCTACTACTACGCTACGCCTAATGGCCTGTTATTCACTCTCCTGTTCGTACCCCTTCTTTGTAAAGTGCTCTGATATCTGCAAAGATCTTGTTCGCGCTATATAAAACTTTCAAAATAAAAATAAAATAAAATAAATGCTCAGGGCGAAGAGCAGGGGGGAAAGAGGACAGCCTGCCTTGTGCCACATGAATGCGAGAAAAAAGCAGAGAGATGGCCGTTCACCGACACTCTAGAGCAGGGGTTGCTGTAATTGGCTTGCACCATTGAGAGGAACTTATCTGAAAAATCAAAAGCAGCTAAAGTATGGAATAAAATGCCCCAGTTCACCCGGTCGAAAGCTTTCTCAGCATCGAGGCCTACTAGAACTGCCGGGATCCGGAATCTATTGGCTTTTTCTATTAAGTGGACAACTCGCCTAGTGTTGTCATGAGTTTGACAGCCTTTAATTAATCCAGATTGATCCGGATGTATAAGAGCTGGCATCAGGTCTTGGAGCCTATTAGCAATAATTGAGGAGTATAGCTTGGCGTCGATGTTGAGAAGAGCTATTGGGCGGTACGAAGAACACTGAGTACGGTCTTTCCCGGGTTTGGGTATAATTGAAATGACGGCCTCAGCCAGCGAGCCAGAGGTGGAGCCGGCTTCAGCCATGTCATTGAAAAGGGAGATCAGAAAATCGCACACTTCAGTGGCAAAAGTCTTATAGAAGAGGGCAGTGTAGCCATCCGGCCCCGAGGCTTTATGCAATTTCAGAAGTTTAATGGCATCTAGCACTTCGTCGCGGGTGAATGGGGCAGCCAAGAGTTCGTTCCATTATCTATAAACCTGCGGTATGGGCAGACCCAGTAGATATTCCCGCTGAGTGTCAGAGTCAAGCGCATCTCCTGTATAGAGGTCTGCGTAGAAGCGGCCAAATAAGTCCGCATTAATCTCATCTCGATGTTGCTGTTCTCCCATCAAGTCCTGGATCCCTCCTCTGTAATCCCTTTCCCTCTTTTCTCTAAGTTGTCGAGCCAGGTGTCTCCCCAATTTATTCTCTTGGGAATATGAAAGGTGTCTCAGTCTCAGTAGGGTGAACTCCGCTCTGTTGTTGTAATGGGCCCTCAATTTCCCCCTAACCGCCGTCAAGGGGCGGAGGGTCAAACTAGATGGATTGTTTTTATGCGCCTGCTCGAGAGCTGCCAATTCCGATTGCAACTCCTCTCGTTCCTTTCGGCGCATTTTATTGAGATTAGAATTGAGGGCCAAGCAGGTGCCTCTAATGGACGCTTTGAAAGCGTCCCACGTGGTGGATATGGACGTGTCGGATACAGGGCTGAGCTAAAAAAAACTCCCTGATAGCCTTGCGTAGTTCTTTGCATGATGTATCATCCCTAACTACGGCTGCCGGAAAGTACCACTTACGAAGTCCGTCCCCCATCGGGGACCAGCGGGTCCAATCACAAGCAAACTATGGTCAGACACGGATAGTGGAAATATACTAGAGTCGCGGACATCTCCCCTGAGGGCCTGGCTCAAAAAAATGTAGTCCAGGTGTGAATAGGATTGGTGGACGTGGGAGAAAAAGGTGTAATCTCGGGACAGGGGGTGCGTGGAGCGCCAACCGCCAATTAAGCCCAGGTCGCCAATAAGCCGCTGCGTCTCAGCAAAGAACAACCCTGCATCAGCCCTGTGGGTGCTAGAGCTATCCATCTCCCTACTCCAAACCAAGTTAAAGTCCCCCAGCAGAAACAAGTGCCCATCCACAAAGTCATCTATCTTGCGCAGCAGGCCCTGGAAAAAGCTGTTTTGTCCCGCATTGGGAGCATACACCACCCCAAAAGTGATGCCATGGACCAGACCATTCACCATCGGCCTACGGCCCTCCTTGTCGCTGCTCACGTCCACAGGCTGAAAATGAAGGGCCGTCCGGAAGAGAAGAGGCACCCCCCTGTGCTTTGTGGAGGCAGAAGATCTGTAAATAAGAGGAAAAAGCTCATGCCGGAGGCGCAACTCGTCTTTACGCGCCAGGTGTGTCTCCTGGAGACCCACTATATCGAGCTGGTGATCATTCACATACTTCCACACCTTCTGACGTTTTTGCGGGGAATTCAGGCCTTTGACATTCTATGTCCCAATACTAATGGGCATCATTAGGTAACAATCCCGCCACCGCTATTTCCGCGTCACCCCATCTCGCCTCACCACATCCATCCCCGGTGGCAGTAGGTAATACAGTAAGGAAGTGTTAGACCTGGCACCTTGGCGTGAGTCTCCCTTCCACTTTTTGCTGATGTGCCTCCGATGTTTTGCTGGTTTTCCGATACTCAGGGCACTGCGCCACGGCTGACCCGTGCCGCAGTGCCAGTGCTCCCTACTGTAAATTGTACATGCGATTGGTATCCATGATTGGTTCATTGGATTTACTGTTAGTCCCTAGTAAAGTGCACTAGAGAGTGCCGGGGCTTGTAGATGCCAATACTGCTGGTGGGCCTGCAGCGCTGGTTGCGCCACCCACCGAAGCAGCCGGAAAGATGTGTCTGGGAACTGCGACCGCAGAACCCGCGTGCGGTCTCGTACTGTCACGCTAGCTGGGCAAGTGCACCCACTTGCCAGCCCCGAACCTTCCCTTGACTACATATTAGTCACCCCTATGGTAGGCCTGCGGGCAGGGTGCGTTGTAGGTGTAAGGTAGGACAAGCCCTGATGTGTGGGGCATGTCCTAGTAGTGACTTACAACCAAACCCGTATTTCACTATTGAAGGCTACCTGCTCCATTAGGCCAGACTGAGCTGCTGGAATTGTTACGCCCTATAATCCTAGCAGGCTCAAGGAGCATGGTAGCGAGTCGTGTTTAGTATGCCTGAACTCAGGATGATAAAATATTTCTTTTAGTAAAGTTTATTTTAGTATCCTGGGTTTCCAAATGCTACTTTTAGAAAGTTAGCATTTGCTTGCCTAACCATTTCAGCCCGCCTCTGCTGGTATGTGTATCTGACTGTCTGGGACGTGTGAGTGACAGGGCTGGGGGGATGACAGGTGGTGAATGCGCAGATTACACCTTAGTGGGAGGTAGGAGTGCCTCTTGACTCGAACTGTAGCTGTGCTCTGCCACCACAATGCTGGCTCCACCCTCCTGGGGAGCGACTGATGACTCAGCCGGCACCTGGCCCAGGAAGGGCGAAGCCCCCATCAACAAGGTACTCTGGCCGCCCCTGTCCGCACAATGCTGGCTCCACCTCCTGTGGGGCGTCTGATGCGCCTGCCCCTCACACTGAAAGCAGAAGCCGGAGTACACCCACCAGGGTACTCAAGGACTGAGAGTGGCTATGCAAAGGCCCCCCTGGCCTGCGAGAACAAAAGAAATGGCCTATAAAAGAAGGAGCCGTGCTCCTTGAAAATTAGATCCTGTTTGGGCTACAGAAGGAACTCTGCCCGACGAGAAGGACCGTGAGAGACAAGGAAGGGTGCTGACTCTTGCCTGTGTCTGGTGCCTTGCTGCCGAAGGAGAGGAAGAAGGAAAGACTGCGAGACGACTTTCGCTTTACTTTGTGCCAAACTCTGCTAAAAGATCTCCAAGGGCTTGCAAACTGAACTTGCCCCCTGACCAGCGCCCCGGGACCAGTGGGCGCTACACCCTGAAGAAAGCGACTGTGTGTGCTGCTTATCGCTGCAGTACCGACGGAGGAATCTCCTCCAAGGCAACGACATCCACTTGACCACCGTGACCGGGGCCCAAAGCAACAGCGAAAGCAAAGTAAGGACCAGCCGCCGCTGGCCCGAACACCGTGACCGCAACTGCACCGGGAGCCCGAGAGCAAAGCGAAGGAGGACCCGTCCGGTCCAAGCTCTCGAGTTGACTGCGCCACGAGCAGCCAATCCACTTGCAGAGACGGACAGTTGCCCTGTGAGAATCCACTAGGTCGGTATCTTGCCCGACAGCTCAGCTGTGAGCGCACAGCTGCACCGGCACTTGGCTGGGTACGTCCTGCACTTGGGGACCGTACTGCAACTTGCCGCCACCACACAGCCGCCGCCTCCAGGGTCGGAGCGGACGACGAGGAGAGGACCCTGCCGCCACAGAACACCGCTGCCCCGGACGACCCGTGAACTGCTCGGCTGAGAGCCGCAACGAACAGCGACCCCGGGAAGGCAACGCGACGTGGGACAGATCCCCTGGAAGCCGCCGGCTCCACAAGAACTTTGGTGACACCGGCCTGAGGGCCCTAAGAGAACGCTTATTGCTAGAAAGAACTGTGGCAACTTGAACTAAGTAATTTGAAACCGATACCGTAAAGTACGTTGACTGTATTCACAAGCCGGCTCAAAATCTATATAAAGATATATATTTTTACAGAATACAGTCTGGTCTTGTTGTGTGGTGGGTTGGTTGTGAAGGTGTAATATTGCAAGTGTTTAACCCTATGTGCCCCAAGGATTAGCCTACGACTGCTTAAGCCACACTACCTAGAGGGTAAGCAGAGGTTGTCTGGAAGGTAACCCTCAGCCCTGACGCGGAAGAGGGAGTCCCTGCTTGTCGCTAGTGTTGCACTGCGCCAATTAGAGCCTCCCCCTTCCTACATTGGACGCAGCGGTGAGGATTTTCGAATTTACACTTGCGATATCTATACCTGAGCTTCTGACCACTACACAGGGATTACGGTCCAGTTACTTAGCCACAGACTTTGCTTTTTGAATTTTGCCGAAAGAAGATTCCGAGTGCGAAAACCATGCCGGGCACAAAGAGCCTGGATGGAGCGGAGTCCACGACCTCGGAGGTGTTTGAGGTCGAGTGGGACGCCGCGAAGCTGGATAAATACTCAAAGACCGAGCTGAAGTTTTTCTGTAAGAAACTCAAGGTTCCGCACGCTGTTTGCAAGAATAAGCCAGAATTCTACAAGGCCCTGAAAGCCTGGGTAGAGTCCAGAAAGGCCCCGGAGGATCAAGATGCCCTCGCGGAGCATGATGCAACGGAGGAGCAGAATGCACTTGGGGATCTGGTGGATCTCGAACGACAAGACAGCGTGCACAGCTTTGGTAAAGGCCTGTCGCCAGAGGAGCTGGCAGACAGGAAGGAAACAAGGAATCATGAGAGGAAGCTGGCAGAATTGAAAATCCAACTGGAGCTTGAAACCAAAAGAATGGCGCTGGAAGAGCGAAAGCACCAAATGGATTATGAAGTGAAAATGAGGGAGATAAGTCTCAAGGAGAGAGATTTGGATCGTCCTCCCTCTGGTGGCAGCACATCGCCAGTGCAGGTAGAGTCAAGAGTGCACATCCCGAAGGACGTAGTTAAAGAGTTCTTTAAGGGGGATGACGTAGGACAGTGGTTTAGGGCATACGAGGTAGCCATGTCCTCCCACCGGGTCCCTGACAAGGATTGGGGAGCGGGGTTGTGGGGAAGGTTCCTTAGCGAAGGGAGAGATACCTTGCTAGATTTGCCCGTTGAGAATCAGAGATCCTATTCCCACATGAAAGAAGCTTTGATGAACAGGTACGGGCTCACCCCTGAAATGTATAGACAGAAGTTTAGGGGATGTACTAAGCGGCCTGGGAATACGTATGTGGAGTATGTGACTTACTTTTGCAGAGCACTGGAAGGTTGGGTGAAGGGTAGCAAAGTGAATGATTTTCAAGGTCTCTTTGATTTGATTGCATGGGAGCACTTGTCTGATCAATGTTTTCCTGAGTTACGCCAACACCTGATCGATAGCAAGCAGTCCAACCGGAAGAAGCTTGCTGAGGAGGCGGACCGCTGGCTCAGCACCAGGGTCCACAAGGGTCCCGTGGGAGACTCCGCCAAGAGTGGGCAGGGTCCCCAGCAGAAGAGTGGGGGGGACAAGGGGGGAAAACAGAAAGGGTTCCAAAAAGGCCCCCAAAGTAGTTCCCAGGGGAGCCCGCAGCAGGGTTCTCAGCCTCCCCCACCCCCGAAGCAGAATGGGGCCCGACAGGTAAACCTGTTCCAAAGGGGCCCTTCAATTGTTTCAAATGTGGCGAGCCTGGGCACATATCCAGTGACCCCAAGTGTCGCCTGTTTGGAAAACCCGCACCCACTGGTGCTCCGCCCCGTCAAGTGACTAGTGTTCACTTAGGAGAAGAAGTGATGATCCCGGGGGGTGGAGATCCCGTTCACATGACCCTAGTCTCGCTGGGAGACAGTGAGATGATCCCTACGAACTACCTGCCCTCTAACACTAAGAAATATGGACAGGTGGTGATCATCAATGGTAAGGAAGCTGAGGCTCTTAGAGACACAGGAGCCAGTGTGACTACAGTGAGGCAGCACCTGGTGTCTCAAGAGCAGGTTGTACCCCATGCCTACTGTAGGGTTATCAACGCTGATAATTCTGAGAGTCAGTGTCCGATGGCTCAAGTTCCCTTCGAGTGGGGGGGTCTCTGGTACTCTGCAGGTCTGTGTAAGGAAAACCATGCCTGTTGACTGTTTGCTAGGGAATGACTTGGAGCACTCCCCTTGGGAAAAGGTGGAGAAGACGACTCACCTACGGATGGTGGGTCTGCCTGACTGGGCGTGCGTGACCACCCGGTCGATGGCAGCCAGTAGGGGTGATCAAGAGGTCCTGGGGCCTGAAGGAGAGGCCCAGGAACCGGCCTTAGGGAGAAGGCGCAGGGGGCGCGGGAAACCGGCCCCTGAAGTTCCCACGGTCCAGGAGGAAGCAGACCTTGAGGGGGATGCCCTGGAGCCTACAGGGGAACAGATCGCCGAACTGGGGGACCTGCCTGAGCTGACCCATTGGCAGCAAGAAGGAGGATCCTCCAGGGAGGAATTCTGCAAGGAGCAGAAAGAATGCCCTTCTCTCGTGGGTATGCGGCAGCAGGCTGCAGACCAGGCCAATGGTGTTCAGGCCAAAACACATTATGTGTACTGGGAGAAATACCTCCTGTATTCAGAGCCTAAGGCTGCTGAACCTGGGTCAGCCCGTGTGCTGGTGGTACCCCAGAAGTTCAGAGCCTTCCTACTGGGTCTGGCTCACGATGTGCCTTTAGCAGGACATTTGGGGATGGACAAGACCTATGACAGGCTTGTCACCCACTTTTACTGGCCCCAAATGCATAAGAGTTCAGATGCTCATTGCAGAACCTGTCCGACTTGCCAGGCAAGTGGGAAGACGGGAGGGAAGAACAAGGCTCCCCTCCAACCCTTCCCTGTGGTCGGTACGCCATTCCAGCGAGTGGGTATTGACATCGTTGGGCCTCTGGACCCCAAGACAGCCATGGGCAACAGGTTCATCCTGGTCTTGGTGGATCATGCCACCCGGTACCCTGAAGCCATCCCTCTGAGGACAGTGACGGCCCCCGTGGTGGGACGTGCACTGATGGGAATTTTCTCACGAGTGGGATTCCCTCTAGAGGTGGTGAGCGACAGGGGGACCAATTTCATATCCAAGTATATGAAGTCCCTTTGGCAAGAGTGTGGCGTAACGTATAAGTTCACCACGCCTTACCATCCCCAAGGTAACGGGTTGGTTGAGAGATTCAACCGAACCCTGAAAGGCATTATCATGGGCCTAGAAGGTCCGATGAGGCGTAAGTGGGACGTCCTCTTACCATGCCTACTCTTTGCATATCGCGAGGTGCCACAGAAGTCCCTAGGGTTTAGCCCCTTTGAGCTGCTGTACGGTCACCCCGTGAGAGGACCGCTGAGTTTGGTAAAGGAAGGCTGGGAGCAATCTCCCAGGAAACCTCCCCAGAATGTATATAGCTACATGCTGGCCTTCAGAAACCAGACCAGACGCTTCAGACAACTTGCCGAGGCAAATCTGGAAGCGAGCCAGGAGGAAATGAAGCGGTGGTACGACCAGAATGCCACTCTGGTCGAGCTTCAGCCTGGACAAGAGGTGTATGTCCTGGCCCCAGTGGAGCCCTGTGCCCTTCAAGATAAGTGGACAGGCCCATTTGAGGTTGTGGAGCGCAAGAGCCCCGTGACATACTTGGTGGACATGAAGACGCCCAGGAACCCTTTGCGGGTCCTACATGTCAACCGCCTCAAGCCCCACTTGCGAAGGTCCGAAGTGGGCATGTTGTTGGCAACTGATGACGGAATGGAGGAGGAGTCGGAGCCTCTTCCTGACCTCTTGGTGGCCTGTGAGAAAGATGGGTCAGTGGATGGAGTTAACCTCTCACCAAGCTAAAAGAGGAAGGGTTGGAGCAAAGTACCTGCACCTGTCGTAGTCCGTGACTTAGAATAATATGATGGTGCTTGAGAGACCTAGGAACACAACCCTATAAGTTTCTCTCAAGGACAAAAGTCCTAAACAAAACAGCAAACACTTTGGAATCAGCACCCATCAACAAAGTAGTTCTTGTAAAATACAAGTAATGTCCTTTAAGATAATAGGAAACATCCGTATCAAATGAACAGGACCGAGCTGGATAGACGTGTATTTTCAATCCTTTATTTTTTGTAGACAAATGATCAAATCACAATGAATTTTTCTTTTTTCTCTTTTCTAGCCAATGCGTTTCGTCTCTTTTGATGAGACTTCTTCAGGGCTAGAAAACATATGGAAAATTATTTTATAAAAAAACACACTAAATTATATTTACATAGTATTTACAAGACAAAATGACAAACATCTATATACATAAGAGATTTTTTACATTAAAAAAAAAAGATTTTACCAAGTTAGAAACAATTAAATGGTGGGCATTTCTTTTCTTCTACATGTTTTTATGGTTGAAGATAAGAAGAAACTAAATATGTACAGCTTGGGGACATGGAAATTTCTCTGCACAAAATTACCATGTCAATTCATATGTTTCACCCAAAAAAATTGGTTCATTTTTACCTGAATTTAAAAATCTTGTGACCATCATTTAGGCTGGCCTATCGAACACAACGAAAAGTTCATACATACATTTTATCCTTTGAATCATTTCAAAAAATAACTATGGAACCTCAAAGAAAAAGTATATTTGATTATAAAAACACATCACATCTAATTTGCAAAGTGTCACTTACAGATATCATGCCTCAAAACACCTGTCTTTATACTAAGAGGTAAAGAGTACATCTAATTATAAAAACACGTCTCATCCAATTTGAAAAGAGTCACTTGCAAAAATCATACCTCAAAACACCTGTCTTTATACTAAGCGGTATGGGCTGGAGAATTCTTGGTATTCACAAGAAACTTGTAGAATCTAGAAAATGCATATTAATATTTAGAATAATCCGCTCTTAAGAAGTTTTACAATAAAGAGAATGGCATTAAACAATCCATCAACTGCCCATATGACGGGAAAAATAATCTTCATTAAAACTGAGATTTATATCACCCATTTAATAAGTGTCAGTTATTCTAATCCTATCAGAGATCTGTTGAGATGTTTTTAAAAATCACAAAGGATGAAGGTCCATAGAATAGCCTATAGTTTGAAAACAGATTGCACTGAGAAACCAATTTAATATAGATTGAAAAAATGCAGCAAAGAAATTTTTTTTTTTACATTATTAAGATACAAAGCAAACCTAGATATTTTGGCAGTGCAATGAGACAACCAGTAATGCTATTAAGCTTCTTAACACATTGATTTTTACATTATTAAGATACAAAGCAAACCTAGATATTTTGGCAGTGCAATGAGACAACCAGTAATGCTATTAAGCTTTTTAACACAGTGATTGAGGTCAAAAGGTACCTGTCATGTCCTATGGGTATTCAGGAATGACTGTCAAAGAAAGAGAAAACTATTGTAATCAATGTAGTAAGGATTATTTCTCTATTTTGTATAATGCATGCTAATAAAAATGAATTAAATTATTCAAAATTACATCCTAAGGCTAAAGTACCATATCAGCCAAAAGAAGGTATATTATTGAAAGTGAGGTAAACTAGGAAAGCGCAAGCGAGCATAAGAGAAATGCTCTGTCAAGTATTCTCATAGGGACCTTAATGGTGAGAGCCGATGTGAAACACACAGACCTTGTCGGACATCTTGAAATGTCTAAACGTTACTTTAAAAAGATAGGGATAGTTGAATCATATACAGAGTACTAATAACTTTAAAGAATAACTGTTGCATGAATTAAAAAGTAAAATCGAACGCTCCCTACTAGAGTTACGCGAAGTATCTGAAGGCTTACCTCGAGACCGGCATGGTGACCTGCTAAACAGAAAGCGTGGATTCAAAGTAGTGAACAAAAAAGTCAAAAAGGAGCCGGTATATATACACGAAATAATTGGATAATTACCAACACTTGTGAAAATGTGAGTCGGCAAACTTCACGAGAAAAGCATGGTTCATAATGGGGAAAACAGGCTCAAAAATGGCGGCCATCTTATAATGACTATATATTGCGATTGAATTGCTGATTCCCTTGAGTATTATAATCAAACCAAATTCATGGGGGGAAAAGAATGTGTGAAAGAGATGCACTTGACTGGGTAAATGATTGAGAACCGGAATAGACGATTCTGGAAGGGAAATCGCCATGGTCCTATATTTTCAAGAGACGATTTAAATGTATTAAATAATCTCAAAAGATTACGAAATTAAGTAGAAACAGTAAAAAGAGTAGTAAGACAAAAATAGAAATATCTGAAAAACGGAGTAAGCTGGTTTAATAACGCCTTCGTTGTGCATGAAAAGGCACTATCGAACCAAGGTCTCGAGTAGGCTTATGTGTCGGCCATCTTAGAGCGTATAAAATACAAGGTATAGTACCTAATACCTTCTGTATTCCGTCCCGAAAAGGAAAAAAACGGGGACCCAGAAGGTTTTGGGAAAACATAAAAGTATACCAAGATTATATTGAAAGTAGGTATGTCTAAAAAACGGAATAAACCAATTTAAAAGTAAAAAGCAATCGTTCATTATGCATAGGAGGCCCTACCAAAACAATGGTCTCAAATGAGCTAATATATCGGCCATTTTGAACGTATAGAGCAAAGGATGTATATATTATATATTGTGTCCCAAAAAAGATAAAAAGGAGGGAACCAGACGGTTATAAAAGAGTTATACCAATTGAAGTAATTTAGTGAAAGAGTGAAAAACAAGAAGCAAGAGACAATAATCTATCAATTCCTAAATGGAGAAGATGTCCAATATAAATGTTTGGATAGCAATGTGTCAAAACATTTGCTGCATAAGCACTACAAATAGAAAGTTTCTCTCAAGATCTGTTCAACATGGGATAAATCAGAATAATGAATTTCATCATTTCTTGTGATATTCTGTTGTTAAACTATTAATGTAATGATTCATGCAGTTTCCACGTGGGCTACATCAAGAAGGATGAGTATTGTCAAGCATTATGTTGTTCTAATGTGGTTACAAAAATGCATGATTTATACAAATCTCTCTGTGCCCCATTGAATTGTGTTAGTGAACAAGCTTTAGTATATGATATAAATGTGCTACACTAACAGTATGTCAAATGTCTTATATTCACAATGTGCCCTTTTGCGTAGGTCTTTTGGTAGCAGGGATGACTGTCTTCTTGAGAGAAACTTTCTATTTGTAGTGCTTATGCAGCAAATGTTTTGACACATTGCTTGGTTCGATAGTGCCTTTTCATGCACAACGAAGGCGTTATTAAACCAGCTTACTCCGTTTTTCAGATATTTCTATTTTTGTCTTACTACTCTTTTTACCGTTTCTACTTAATTTCGTAATCTTTTGAGATTATTTAATACATTTAAATCGTCTCTTGAAAATATAGGACCATGGCGATTTCCCTTCCAGAATCGTCTATTCCGGTTCTCAATCATTTACCCAGTCAAGTGCATCTCTTTCACACATTCTTTTCCCCCCATGAATTTGGTTTGATTATAATACTCAAGGGAATCAGCAATTCAATCGCAATATATAGTCATTATAAGATGGCCGCCATTTTTGAGCCTGTTTTCCCCATTATGAACCATGCTTTTCTCGTGAAGTTTGCCGACTCACATTTTCACAAGTGTTGGTAATTATCCAATTATTTCGTGTATATATACCGGCTCCTTTTTGACTTTTTTGTTCACTACTTTGAATCCACGCTTTCTGTTTAGCAGGTCACCATGCCGGTCTCGAGGTAAGCCTTCAGATAATTCGCGTAACTCTAGTAGGGAGCGTTCGATTTTACTTTTTAATTCATGCAACAGTTATTCTTTAAAGTTATTAGTACTCTGTATATGATTCAACTATCCCTATCTTTTCAAAGTAACGTTTAGACATTTCAAGATGTCCGACAAGGTCTGTGTGTTTCACATCGGCTCTCACCATTAAGGTCCCTATGAGAATACTTGACAGAGCATTTCTCTTATGCTCGCTTGCGCTTTCCTAGTTTACCTCACTTTTAATAATATACCTTCTTTTGGCTGATATGGTACTTTAGCCTTATGATGTAATTTTGAATAATTTAATTCATTTTTATTAGCATGCATTATACAAAATAGAGAAATAATCCTTACTACATTGATTACAATAGTTTTCTCTTTCTTTGACAGTCATTCCTGAATACCCATAGGACATGACAGGTACCTTTTGACCTCAATCACTGTGTTAAAAAGCTTAATAGCATTACTGGTTGTCTCATTGCACTGCCAAAATATCTAGGTTTGCTTTGTATCTTAATAATGTAAAAATCAATGTGTTAAGAAGCTTAATAGCATTACTGGTTGTCTCATTGCACTGCCAAAATATCTAGGTTTGCTTTGTATCTTAATAATGTAAAAAAAAAAATTTCTTTGCTGCATTTTTTCAATCTATATTAAATTGGTTTCTCAGTGCAATCTGTTTTCAAACTATAGGCTATTCTATGGACCTTCATCCTTTGTGATTTTTAAAAACATCTCAACAGATCTCTGATAGGATTAGAATAACTGACACTTATTAAATGGGTGATATAAATCTCAGTTTTAATGAAGATTATTTTTCCTGTCATATGGGCAGTTGATGGATTGTTTAATGCCATTCTCTTTATTGTAAAACTTCTTAAGAGCGGATTATTCTAAATATTAATATGCATTTTCTAGATTCTACAAGTTTCTTGTGAATACCAAGAATTCTCCAGCCCATACCGCTTAGTATAAAGACAGGTGTTTTGAGGTATGATTTTTGCAAGTGACTCTTTTCAAATTGGATGAGACGTGTTTTTATAATTAGATGTACTCTTTACCTCTTAGTATAAAGACAGGTGTTTTGAGGCATGATATCTGTAAGTGACACTTTGCAAATTAGATGTGATGTGTTTTTATAATCAAATATACTTTTTCTTTGAGGTTCCATAGTTATTTTTTGAAATGATTCAAAGGATAAAATGTATGTATGAACTTATCGTTGTGTTCGATAGGCCAGCCTAAATGATGGTCACAAGATTTTTAAATTCAGGTAAAAATGAACCAATTTTTTTGGGTGAAACATATGAATTGACATGGTAATTTTGTGCAGAGAAATTTCCATGTCCCCAAGCTGTACATATTTAGTTTCTTCTTATCTTCAACCATAAAAACATGTAGAAGAAAAGAAATGCCCACCATTTAATTGTTTCTAACTTGGTAAAATCTTTGTTTTTTAATGTAAAAAATCTCTTATGTATATAGATGTTTGTCATTTTGTCTTGTAAATACTATGTAAATATAATTTAGTGTGTTTTTTTATAAAATAATTTTCCATATGTTTTTTAGCCCTGAAGAAGTCTCATCAAAAGAGACGAAACGCGTTGGCTAGAAAAGAGAAAAAAGAAAAATTCATTGTGATTTGATCATTAACCTCTCACCAACCCTGACCGCCGAACAACAGGAAGGCTGCCGCCAGTTGCTGGGGCAGTTTCCAGATCTGTTCTCCCTGGTTCCGAGTGTCACGGATTGGTGCGTCCATGATGTGGACACTGGAGACAGCTTACCTGTGAAGCATAAGGCTTACAGGGTGACTGACAGGGTCCGGGCCTGCATCAAGGAGGAGCTCTCCAAGATGCTTGCACTCGGGGTGGTTGAGTCTTCCAGCAGTCCTTGGTCCAGCCCCGTGGTCTTGGTTCCGAAGGCTGCTGCGCCGGGTGCCACACCCGAACTCCGGTTCTGTGTGGACTACAGAGGACTCAATTCAGTCACGAAGACTGACGCGCACCCCATCCCCAGAGCTGATGAGCTCATTGATCGGCTGGGGGCTGCCAAGTTCCTGAGTACGTTTGATTTAACGTCTGGGTACTGGCAGATCGCCTTGACCGATGGGGCAAAGGAGAGGTCGGCATTCTCTACACCAGATGGGCATTTCCAGTTCCGGGTTATGCCATTTGGAATGAAGAATGCCCCTGCCACCTTTCAGAGATTGGTCAACCAGGTGCTGGCTGGGCTGGATGAGTTCAGTGCCGCCTACCTGGATGATATCGCGGTGTTCAGTGGCACCTGGCCAGAACACCTGCGACACCTCTGGGAAGTGTTGATGGCCCTGCGCAGAGCAGGCCTCACAATCAAGGCAAGCAAGTGCCAGATTGGGCAGGGTTCGGTGGTGTACTTGGGACACCAAGTTGGGAGTGGCAAGGTAGCACCCTTGCAGCCCAAAATTGAGACCATCCTGGCTTGGGAACCCCCCAAGACCCAGACTGCCGTGAGAGCCTTCCTGGGGCTCACTGGGTATTACAGGAGGTTTGTCAAGGGCTATGGCACGATCGTGACCCCCTTGACAGAGCTGACTTCGAAGAAGCAGCCCAGGAATGTGATTTGGACTGACACCTGTCAGAAGGCTTTTGACACCCTGAAGACTGCCATGTGCACGGCGCCCGTGCTCCTGGCTCCTGATTTCTCCAAGGAATTCATAGTGCAAACAGACGCTTCAGAGCATGGTGTAGGGGCTGTTCTTTCACAGATGACTGAGGAGGGCTTTGACCAACCCGTAGCCTTCATAAGTAGGAGGTTACTTCCACGGGAAAGTAGGTGGAGTGCAATAGAGCGTGAAGCATTTGCTGTGGTCTGGGCGCTGAAGAAGCTAAGACCCTACTTGTTTGGGTCTCACTTCCGAGTTCAGACGGACCACAGGCCCCTCAGATGGTTGATGCAAATGAGGGGTAAGAACCCGAAACTGTTGAGGTGGTCCATTTCTCTACAGAGTATGGACTTTACGGTGGAACACCGCCCTGGCACAGATCACGCCAACGCTGACGGTCTGTCCAGATTTTTCCGCCTTAGTGATGTGGAACTGCCTGGGGAAGGGTAGTTCCCCCCACATTTCAGCTGGAGGGGACACATGTTAGACCTGGCACCTTGGCGTGAGTCTCCCTTCCACTTTTTGCTGATGTGCCTCCGATGTTTTGCTGGTTTTCCGATACTCAGGGCACTGCGCCACGGCTGACCCGTGCCGCAGTGCCAGTGCTCCCTACTGTAAATTGTACATGCGATTGGTATCCATGATTGGTTCATTGGATTTACTGTTAGTCCCTAGTAAAGTGCACTAGAGAGTGCCGGGGCTTGTAGATGCCAATACTGCTGGTGGGCCTGCAGCGCTGGTTGCGCCACCCACCGAAGCAGCCGGAAAGATGTGTCTGGGAACTGCGACCGCAGAACCCGCGTGCGGTCTCGTACTGTCACGCTAGCTGGGCAAGTGCACCCACTTGCCAGCCCCGAACCTTCCCTTGACTACATATTAGTCACCCCTATGGTAGGCCTGCGGGCAGGGTGTGTTGTAGGTGTAAGGTAGGACAAGCCCTGATGTGTGGGGCATGTCCTAGTAGTGACTTACAACCAAAACCGTATTTCACTATTGAAGGCTACCTGCTCCATTAGGCCAGACTGAGCTGCTGGAATTGTTACGCCCTATAATCCCAGCAGGCTCAAGGAGCATGGTAGCGAGTCGTGTTTAGTATGCCTGAACTCAGGATGATAAAATATTTCTTTTAGTAAAGTTTATTTTAGTATCCTGGGTTTGCAAATGCTACTTTTAGAAAGTTAGCATTTGCTTGCCTAACCATTTCAGCCTGCCTCTGCTGGTATGTGTATCTGACTGTCTGGGGCGTGTGAGTGACAGGGCTGGGGGGATAACAGGTGGTGAATGCGCAGATTACACCTTAGTGGGAGGTAGGAATGCCTCTTGACTCGAACTGTAGCTGTGCTCTGCCACCACAATGCTGGCTCCACCCTCCTGGGGAGCGACTGATGACTCAGCCGGCACCTGGCCCAGGAAGGGCGAAGCCCCCATCAACAAGGTACTCTGGCCGCCCCTGTCCGCACAATGCTGGCTCCACCTCCTGTGGGGCGTCTGATGCGCCTGCCCCTCACACTGAAAGCAGAAGCCGGAGTACACCCACCAGGGTACTCAAGGACTGAGAGTGGCTATGCAAAGGCCCCCCTGGCCTGCGAGAACAAAAGAAATGGCCTATAAAAGAAGGAGCCCTGCTCCTTGAAAATTAGATCCTGTTTGGGCTACAGAAGGAACTCTGCCCGACGAGAAGGACCGTGAGAGACAAGGAAGGGTGCTGACTCTTGCCTGTGTCTGGTGCCTTGCTGCCGAAGGAGAGGAAGAAGGAAAGACTGCGAGACGACTTTCGCTTTACTTTGTGCCAAACTCTGCTAAAAGATCTCCAAGGGCTTGCAAACTGAACTTGCCCCCTGACCAGCGCCCCGGGACCAGTGGGCGCTACACCCTGAAGAAAGCGACTGTGTGTGCTGCTTATCGCTGCAGTACCGACGAAGGAATCTCCTCCAAGGCAACGACATCCACCTGACCACCGTGACCGGGGCCCAAAGCAACAGCAAAAGCAAAGTAAGGACCAGCCGCCGCTGGCCCGAACACCGTGACCGCAACTGCACCGGGCGCCCGAGAGCAAAGCGAAGGAGGACCCGTCCGGTCCAAGCTCTCCAGTTGACTGCGCCACGAGCAGCCAATCCACTTGCAAAGACGGACAGTTGCCCTGTGAGAATCCACTAGGTCGGTATCTTGCCCGACAGCTCAGCTGTGAGCGCACAGCTGCACCGGCACTTGGCTGGGTACGTCCTGCACTTGGGGACCGTACTGCCACTTGCCGCCACCACACAGCCGCCGCCTCCAGGGTCGGAGCGGACGACGAGGAGAGGACCCTGCCGCCACAGAACACCGCTGCCCCGGACGACCCGTGAACTGCTCGGCTGAGAGCCGCAACGAACAGCGACCCCGGGAAGGCAACGCGACGTGGGACAGATCCCCTGGAAGCCGCCGGCTCCACAAGAACTTTGGTGACACCGGCCTGAGGGCCCTAAGAGAACGCTTATTGCTAGAAAGAACTGTGGCAACTTGAACTAAGTAATTTGAAACCGATACCGTAAAGTACGTTGACTGTATTCACAAGCCGGCTCAAAATCTATATAAAGATATATATTTTTACAGAATACAGTCTGGTCTCGTTGTGTGGTGGGTTGGTTGTGAAGGTGTAATATTGCAAGTGTTTAACCCTATGTGCCCCAAGGATTAGCCTACGACTGCTTAAGCCACACTACCTAGAGGGTAAGCAGAGGTTGTCTGGAAGGTAACCCTCAGCCCTGACGAGGAAGAGGGAGTCCCTGCTTGTCGCTAGTGTTGCACTGCGCCAATTAGAGCCTCCCCCTTCCTACAGGAAGCAACCAGCAGTAATGTCCAAAAGCAAGACAATACTGGTCAAGTCACGTCTCAACATTCCCCCCTAATACCAGGTACCTCCCCGCCAGCAATCCCACATACCAACCCCTCTCCCCGTTCTCCTGCAATGGTAGAGTCCTCCCAAATAACCATCCCAAACATCCATAGTTAGAGAATAAACTCCTAGAATCACAGAAGTCAGATGTAGATCGTCCAGTGCCACCACACGCACACACCATAGAGCAAAAAAAGCAGTCACCCATACATGCATGTCACCACCACTACCCCCCCAGGTCCCTCCTTCCCCTATGCCCCCAACAACCCCCTTCAACGCCCCCCCTCTCCCCCCAATGGACACTCAGAAACACATTCGAACCAATAGAACAGTGGAAAGCAACAAACTGAAAATGGAAAATAAGGAGGAGCAATGTACAAAACAGTTCCGGTGCAGAGAAGGTTATAGATTCCTCCAGGGGTAGAGGATGGAGCACCTAATGGTGTGCTTCAAAGGCCAAGGACCGGGGTGTCTTCCCAAAAAGTACAAATTTACCCACGGTACCTGAAGTTACTAGTCCCTCTGGCGCCACGCTACCTTAATTTCAGAGCTCAGGCCGCTCCGGAGCTGTGCTGTGAGGCCGCCTCCGTCACTGAGTAATCCCTTTCCCTCTTTTCTCTAAGTTGTCGAGCCAGGTGTCTCCCCACTTTATTCCCTTGGGAATATGAAAGGTGTCTCAGTCTCAGTAGGGTGAACTCCTCTCTGTTGTTGTAATGGGCCCTCAATTTCCCCCTAACTGCCGTCAAGGGGCGGAGGGTCAACCTAGATGGATTGTTTTTATGCGCCTGCTCGAGAGCTGACAATTCCGATTCCAACTCCTCTCGTTCTTTTTGACGCATTTTATTGAGATTATTCTATTCTATTCTATTCTATAGTTTTGGTAGAGCGCGACAGCTGCCCCAGCAATGAGGCGTCCCGGCGCTAGGAACCCAGATCCTGGTCTGAGGGAGGGTTACAGGCAAGGGAATAGAAACGTTTTCACAGCTTTCCGGAATGCTGGTAGGCTGTCTATTGAACGGATATGTTGTGGCAGGTCGTTCCACATCTTGGCTCCGAGGAACCTAAAGGAGCGGCCGCCCATGCGGCTGAGTTTTATGCGAGGAACGCATAAAAGATTTTGGTTGGAGGATCTTAGGTTCCGTGCCGGGGCGTAGGGAGTGAGAAGGGGTCGAAGCAGAGGGGGGGTGTTGAGTTTGAGAATTTTGAAGGACATAATGAGGGTCTTGAATTTGATTCTAGAATCAACGGGTAGCCAGTGTAATTTTTTGATGGTCGCTCTGGCTGAGCATCTGCGGGGGAGGCCGACCAGAGTTCTAGCTGCAGAGTTCTGCACACGTTGGAGTCGTGCTATCTCACATTTATTGGCACCAAGAAGGAGCACATTGGCGTAGTCTAGGCGCGAGAGGATGGTGGCTTGGATAATTAGTTGGCGGGTTTTGGCGTCGAAAAAGCCTAGTATGTGGCTGAGGCTTCTCAGCAGGTCAATGCAGGTGCCGGCAACTTTCTTGGTGTGGGCCCGAAAGTTGAGTGAGTCATCCATCCAAACACCCAGGTTTTTCACTAGGGTTTTGGGGGGGGGGATGGTGCCCAGGGAAGACGGCCACCAATGTTCATTCCAGAGGCTGGTGTTTTTGCCCAGGAGAAGTACCTCTGTCTTTCCGCCGTTAAGTTGTAGACAGTTCATTGTCATCCATCGGGCAACCGCAGAGAGTCCGTTTTTGAAATTAGAGGATAAGTTGGAAGGACCTTCTGAGAGAGCGATGGCCAGCTGTGTATCATTGGCGTATGATACTAATGTCAATCCCCACTCTTTGGCCACTGCCGCCAAAGGCTGGACGTAGAGATTAAAAAGGGATGGGCTCAGCGCAGAACCCTGCGGAACTCCCTGTGCAATGGGGTGGGGTTTGGATAGGAAGGGGGGGGCAGAAACTCGAAAAGACCTGTTTTCGAGGAAAGATCTGAACCAGTCCAAGGCATGACCAGCTACTCCAAAGGTCTCTAAGCGGTTGAGAAGGATGACATGGGATACCGTGTCAAAGGCCGCGCTAAGATCCAGAAGGATTAGCGCAGCACTTTGACCGGCATCTAAGATCGCTCGGAGGTGCTCTGTGGTGGCTAGGAGAGCAGACTCAGTGCTATGGCCTGGTCTAAACCCGTTTTGTGATGGGTCAAGGATGTTGTTTTTGACCATGTGCTGGGATAGAGTGCTGTTGACATGCGCTTCAGCGAGTTTAGACAGCCATGGGAGCAGGGAGATAGGACGAAAGTTCTCCGGTTTAGATGGATCTAGGGTGGGTTTCTTGATGATAGGCGAAACCCACGCTTGCTTCCAGGCTGATGGTACACACGCTGAAGTGAAGGAGAGGTTCAGGGTGGCAGTAAGCGCTGGTAGGAAGAAGTTGAGTGACTCTAAGAATTGAGCCGGGCGCATAGGGTCCGCGGGGGAACCAGATTTGACCTTTTTGCATAGTCTGAAGAGGATATCATCGGTGATTTCTGGGATGCACGTCATGTTCGAGTAGCTGGGGGAAGAGGAAGGATTGCTGGTAGTGCTAGGGGCGAGCTGAGGGAAGGAGGTGTAAATTTTCCGTACCTTGTCGACGAAGAACCTGCCAAGGTCTTCGCACTGCTGCTCGGAGGAGATAGTAGGGAGGGGAGCTTTACTGCTCTGCAGTTCTTGTACGAGTTTGAAGATTTCTTTAGCAGGGGTGGGACTAGATTCGATCTTGTCGGCGTAGAAGGCGGTCCGTGCCGAACGGATGGCTTTGTGGTACGTTTTCTGTAGAAGTAGATATTTTGATTTATCTTCTTTGTTGTAATCCCTACGCCAGAGGCGTTCTGCCTTTTTGCATTCTTTCCGTAAGTTTTTGAGGGTATCGTTGTACCAGGGATTGGATGGGGAATTGCGACCTTTAGCCCATTTAGCCGGAATGAGACTGTCTAGTCCGCCCGTGATCCACTCATGAAACGTGCTGTAATTGGCGTTGATATCAGAGTTGGTGTCAAGGTGGAAGTTCCCTAAGGTCGTATGCAGGTCGTTATGAGATAGTTTATGCCATGGTCTTTTAAATCGGCGGGTAGAAGCCGTATTGTGTCTGCTTTTATTGACCGGAATGGCCAATTTAATAAGGGAGTGATCCGTCCATCCCATTGGTAAGGGTGACTCTGAGGTAAGTTTCTCTAGGTTTGAGAAAACTGGGTCTAGGATATGACCGGCTAAGTGGGTTGGAGTGGAAATGAAGGAGTTGAGTTGCAGTGCGAAGAAATCTGCAAGGAGCGTTTTGATCGTAGAGTCATTTAACTGATCGAAATGAAGATTAAGATCTCCCAGAATTGTGAAATTAGAGTT
Source organism: Lissotriton vulgaris (assembly GCF_964263255.1). Taxonomy (NCBI): domain Eukaryota; kingdom Metazoa; phylum Chordata; class Amphibia; order Caudata; family Salamandridae; genus Lissotriton; species Lissotriton vulgaris. Next base: position 388,108,029 of record NC_141687.1, read on the forward strand.
TTTGGTTATTAAGGAAGTTGTTGTCTCAAGGAGGGCCTCAATGAATTTTGAAGTGGGGCCAGGTGGGCGATAGATGTAGAGACCCGACACTGTGAAGTTAGGATTTATGATGATTTTAAAGTGGGTGCATTCACAGTTTGGCAGTTCTTCCTTAACAAATGCACAAGAATATATTTTTTTATAGATTATAGCGATGCCGCCTCCTCTTCCATCTCTGTTAATGGTCGACATCAGATAGTCGTCTGGTAGCGTGAGGTTGGGAATGGTGGAGGTACCATCCCATAACCATGTTTCACAGAGGAAGAGGATGTCTGGATTTTCCTCCAGGATGAGGGTATTAACCTCAAGGTGATGTTTGGCAAGCGATCTCACGTTGAGGTGAAGTATCGAAATGGAGGTGGTTTTTTCCGGAGCTATGAGCTGTCGAATGGAGTGGGGTTCAGTAGTAGTAAAATTGCAGGTTTGACATTGTAGGCAGGTAAAACCGGGCCTACCTGTAATGTTAGCGTAAGACCGTCCAGGGTTCAGGCTAAGTAGTAGCTCTCTGTCATAGGAAAGGGGGGTGACGGAGTTAGGCCAGGGGGACTGGCGAGAGGCGATGACTTGGCGATGACGGGCGCAGATGGGCTTGCCTTAGGCGCGCCTTCGGCGCGCAAACGGCGCTCCCGCTGCGCGTCCTGTACAGGCACATATCAAGGTGAGGGAGGGGGCGTGGCCTGAAAGGGGGCGAAGTCAGCGCGCACGCCTGGGATGATGGCGGCAGCTGAGGAAGCGCGAGGTAGGGCGCGGCAGCTCTAAGATCAGCTGTGCGCTGAAGGCAGAGGAAGCGCTTGGGTGAGTGTTGTTTTTAAAAGCACAAAAAAACAGTGACACCACACAGAAATAGCGAAATAGCAGATTGTTTACAGTTTTTAAAATCAGTCAGTCAAACGAGTACCTCCAGCTCCCGGCTTCCGCCTCAGGACTGGGTCATGGGTTATCTGATGCCGCTAGAAGTCAGCGGTTTAAATACAGCCAGCAGGGGGCGTGGCCTGAAAGGGGGCGGAGTCAGCGCGCACGCCTGGGATGATGGCGGCAGCTGAGAAAGCGCGAGGTAGGGCGCGGCAGCTCTAAGATCAGCTGTGCGCTGAAGGCAGAGGAAGCGCTTGGGTGAGTGTTGTTTTTAAAAGCACAAAAAAACAGTGACACCACACAGAAATAGCGAAATAGCAGATTGTTTACAGTTTTTAAAATCAGTCAGTCAAACGAGTACCTCCAGCTCCCGGCTTCCGCCTCAGGACTGGGTCAGAATTGAGGGCCAAACAGGTGCCTCTAAGGGACGCTTTGAAAGCGTTCCACGTGGTGGATATGGACGTGTCGGACACAGGTTTGAGCTAAAAAAACTCCATGATAGCCTTGCGTAGGTCTTTGCATGATATATCATCCCTAACTACGGCTGCCGGGAAGTACCACTTACGAAGTCCGTCCCCCATCGGGGACCAGCGAAGTCCAATCCAAGCAAACTATGGTCAGACACGGATAGTGGAAATATACTAGAGTCGCGGACATCTCCCCTGAGGGCCTGGCTCAAAAAAATGTAGTCCAGGCGTGAATAGGAATGGTGGACGTGGGAGAAAAAGGTGTAAACTCGGGACAGGGGGTGCGTGGAGCGCCAACCGTCAATTAAGCCCAGGTCGCCAATAAGCCGCTGCGTCTCAGCAGACAACAACCCTGCATCAGCCCTATGGGTGCCAGAGCTATCCATCTCCCTACTCCAAACCAAGTTAAAGTCCCCCAGCAGAAACAAGTGCCCCTCCACAAAGTCATCTATCTTGCGCAGCAGGCCCTGGAAAAAGCTGTTTTGTCCCGCATTGGGAGCATACTCCACCACAAAAGTGCTCAGTCTGCCATTGACCAGACCCTTCACCATATGCCTACGGCCCTCCTTTTCGCTGCTCACGTCCACAGGCTGAAAATGAAGGGCCGTCAGGAAGAGAAGAGCCAACCCCCTGTGCTTTGTGGAGGCAGAAGATCTGTAAATAAGAGGAAAAAGCTTGTGCCGGAGGCGCAACTCGTCTTTACGCGCCAGGTGTGTCTCCTGGAGACCCACTATATCGAGTTGGTGATCATTCAGATACTTCCACACCTTCTGACGTTTCTGCGGGGAATTCAGGCCTTTGACATTCCATGTCCCAATACTAATAGGCATCATTAGGTAACAATCCCGCCACCGCTATTTCCGCGTCACCCCATCTCGCCTCACCACATCCATCCCCGGTGGCAGTAGGTAATACAGTAAGGAAGCAACCAGCAGTAATGTCCAAAAGCAAGACAATACTGGTCAAGTCATGTCTCAACATTCCCCCCTCATACCAGGTATCTCCCCGCCAGCAATCCCACATACCAACCCCTCTCCCCGTTCTCCTGCAATGGTAGAGTCCTTCCAAATAACCATCCCAAACATCCATAGTTAGAGAATAAACTCCTAGAATCACAGAAGTCAGATGTAGATCGTCCAGTGCCACCACACGCACACACCATAGAGCAAAAAAAACAGTCACCCATACATGCATGTCACCACCACTACCCCCCCAGGTCCCTCCTTCCCCTATGCCCCCAACAACCCCCTTCAACACCACCCCCCCCCAAAGGACACCCAGAAACACATTCGAACCAATAGAACAGTGGAAAGCAACAAACTGAAAATGGAAAATAAGGAGGAGCAATGTACAAAACAGTTCAGGTGCAGAGAAGGTTATAGATTCCTCCAGAGTTAGAGGATGGAGCACCTCATGGTGTGCTCCAAAGACCAAGGACTGGGGTGTCTTCCCAAAAAGTACAAATTTACCCACGGTATCTGAAGTTACTAGTCCCTCCGGCCCCACGCTACCTTAATTTCAGAGCTCAGGCCGCCCCGGAGCTGTGCTGTGAGGCCGCCTCCGTCACTGAGGCCACGGAGGCCAGCGCTGCCCCCCTTTCCTGTAGACTGGTCGTACTATCAGGTCGTCTCCGATCCGTCTCTCGTCCCACTCTCTGCCAAGAGGGGGACCGTCAACTTCTACGTGCTGGGGAGCTGCCACCCTCAGGGGAGGGGGCCGAGTCGTCGAGACCCAGGAGGTCCTTGGCCACCTGTAGAGATCGGGTCTGTGCCAGTCTAGTCTGCCATCTGAAGATGATGCGGAAAGGATGGCCCCAGGAATATGAGATGTTATGTTCCCGCAGATAGGTGGTCACAGGCCGAAATTCACGCCGCTTTTGGAGCGTCGAAGCCGCCAGATCCTGGTACAATTGGGGGTGGTGATCCCGGAACTGCAACTATGGGGAGTCCCGTGCTTTTCGGAGAATGCGTTCCTTCAGCTGAAAGTCATGGACGCAAATCAAAATGTCGGGTGGAGGACCCCCACCACGTCTAGGCAAGCCGGCCCTATGTACTCTGTCCATCTTAATGTCTTGAAGATCCTTGTCATCCAGGATTTGCAAAAAGAGAGCGAGAACATATCCTCGTAGATCTCCATTTTCCCCGTCCCACTGCACTGCACGTATGCGGATGTTGTTCCGGCGAGAACGATTCTCCAAATCCTCCGCATGTGCCTGGAGGTCCAAGTTCTGCTCTGTGAGCCGAATCACGTCTTGCTGTAGTTGATGGACGTCTTCGCCACACTCAGATGGTGGTCCTCTAGAGTAGCCACCCTCTCTCCGATCCCATCTACATCCCTCCTCACCTCATGGAGGTCCGAAGCCTGTTGGGAACGGAGTTCCGATATGTCCTCCTTAATAGAAGCAAAGAGCCCCATCATAAAGGCCTTGGTCGCAGGAGCCTCATCGTCTTTTGGTTTGGGCAAAACACTAGTCCCGGGGGACGCCGCTTGCTGGGATCCCCTCGATGTGCCGTCCTTACCAGGCTTCCCCTTGCGTTGTGTAGAGGACATTGTGACGCCTTTGCTCGCTCGTGTATGCAGGGCGAGGGACCTCCGTTCACCAACACCGGAACGATGTAAGCCCAGCCTCAGGCCGTTACTGTCTAAGTCCTGGCCTGGAAGTCAGAGGCCCGTACCAGCAGTGCCCACGTGGGTATGGCGGAACTCTCTTCTAGCGCTGCCGCTGACCGCTCCACGGCCTTCACCCCTCAGGCCCGCTCCAGTCTATGCATCTCGACAGGCAGGGCGGCCCCGAATCACAGGCCACCAGGAGATCTCCTCGGCTTCAGGGTGGGGCCACTGCAGTGTTGAAATGACGGGAAGGATCTTCCGTCGTCCCACGGGAGCTATGTTCGGTTACCAGCCAGTGTAGCGTAATGGCGGTTCCCCGCTGCTGCGTGACCCAGCAACTGAGATCTGGGGAGGGGGCCCAACTGCACTCTCAGGAGCTCTGCTCTGGCCCCCGTGGTTCCTGCAGCCCACAACGCCAATGCGAATCCAACGGCAGACTCAGCCCATGGACCAGAGATGGGGGGAAGGCGTCGTGCTGCAATGGCCCAAGCCGGTTACGCCGAGCAATGTGCTCGACCATTAATTTTAATGGGGTAACCCAGTGACACTCAGAACCTGGGTAATACGTAATATGCAAATAGTGGTTCTGTCGGATTTTGCTCAATTTCTTTGCTCAATTGCTACTTTGCTTAGAACTTGTTCATATATACCCTTTTTTTTTAAACATGGAAATACATTTATGAAAAATGCACACACCAAACGTTTTTACTGTAAGCAAAGTTGTAATTATTCAGTCACTTTGCAAAGCTTTTTTTCTTTTTTTTAAACATTAAAAGTTCGGTTGTCCATAAAGTTTGAAAATGAAATAACAATAAAAAAGTGCAGCAGTGAATAAACGTGATCTGTGATTAATGGTGACTGTTGTAGTGATACAGTTTCATGGAAATGCAATTAGAAACACAGGTCCAGCGATAACTTAAATTTCCTCAATCAGTATAGTTATTCATATTTTTCTGTTGAGATGCAGTGAGCACCAATTGGTGGATTAGCGTCGACGTTTCGACCCAGCGGTATGGTGCTGATTTATTAGCAACCGTTTCGGGTCTTCATCAGGACAAGAGGGGGGACAACTTGATGGATAGAAACCCAGGCATCTTACTCGTAGCCTCCGTGGGGTGATTAATCTCTCCTATATTGAAGCGTGGTATCTTCGTAAAAGGATTTATCACCGTCCGGTGAAGAATTCGGGTTTGAAGTGCCGCAGCCGCGTTCACTTGAGGAGCATGACAACAGCCGTCTGTATCTCTCTCCCGTTCACGAATCATTGAGCAATGTGCTCGGTCTGTCTGTCCCGCGTCGGTTCAGCCAGCCGACAGCATTCCACTGATCCGGGGGGTCCTTCAGCGATCTCCGGGCGGAGGGGAAACACAGCAACAATCAGGCCGGGAGCACCTCGGTAACTGGCCCAGCAATGGCGTCCGCCCTTCGTGCCGCAGCGCCGGAAGTCCGGTTCCTTCCCTCACTCGAGGCCGGGGATCTCTAGGCCGCACTCCGCCATGGCGCACGTGGAATTGTATCACCTTCACCGCGTCTCCGGGGGCCGAAACTTCGTGCGGGACCCACAGCAGGCAGGGGAGCGTCAGTGGCTCGCTGTTCCAGGGGCTAAAAGAAAGCTAAGCAGATTTCGGTGCCGGAGGGACCGCACCACACGTCTTACTCCGAGGCCATCTTGGCCACGCCCCAATACCATCATCTTTTGTGTACTCCATTCAATTTTCTAACCACACACAAGTGTGATAGCCCCTTTCAACCATCATGTATGATGCGGGCGTACTTGGGGGTGGAATAATAATCCCTTCTCTTGTTTTAATTGCTTTATCTATCTTGAAAAAATTCTTAATTCTGTTAATGAATGACATTTTTATTTTCTCTCCGTACATGATATAAGGTCTTCCTCTTATATTCTGTTTTTGCGCAAACCCTAGATATTTTCTATCGGGTCAACCTCCTACAATCGGACCTATATGCCACATATATTTTAAACTAAAACCATTAGGATGACTCTCAATTTGTTTACAAAATACTTCCAATACCAGCGCGTCTTTTATTTTTCAGTGACCAATCAAAATTTCGAATTCAAAATAAATCCAACCAATAGTAGCGCTGCTTTTCTTGTGAGACTAGTCCTCACGCTCGTGTACTCACCTCTCCCTTACAATTACTACCTCAGCTACACACCCGCTGTTTCAGCCAATACCAGCGCGGCTCTGAGTGACGTCAGTGCAGCTCCGCAACTGACTTTGCAAGGTAATACGAAACGTATTTCTTTTCACTTAAAAATGTGTATTTTCATTAATCGACAACGTAGAAACATTCGCCACTGTGCCTGAGTGACTAATTCATAGGAAAGATAATTTTCACACACTGCGAGTAAATCCCTTCTGCTTACTCTTCATACACTGCGAGTAGATCTCTTCCGTCTACCCTTCACTTAAGCATTGAAGAACCTGTTACTCCCTCGGACTTACCCTTTCTAGGTGTATTTAAGGCCAAAGTTTCACCAGAGAACACCTTTGCTGTCAATCAAGCTCAGAAGAACCTGCTACTCCTCCAATGTGACCCTTTCTAGGTGATGAACAACAGCTAGTGGAACAACCACTGGTTTACCAGATGCACAGCAGAATATAAAGTATTGCAATGTTTCACAAGTCAAATAAATATCTCAAAAGAGAATCAATTTAGAATTCAAATTTATGACCAAAAAAGTTTTGCTTTTGAATTCATATTCATTGCCATAACTCACATATACATTTTCTTTAAATTACAGGAGTCTTCATAGTATTGTTTTCCATGTATACAATAAACATTGTTGTGAATGTACAAAAAAGTCGCTAATAAGTGAATTGTGTTGAATTTCACAAAAATTATGTTAAATATCACAACCAAAACATTTTGAAATAGCCCAATGCATTTCAAGTGGATCCCTTCTTCAGGGGCACTGTAGGGAAATAAAAATGGAAAACGACTAAGCAAACCTAGTACTGTTTAACTAGAACTCATATTTGCAACTGTTATAAAAAACGAAAATTACATCCAATGGTAGCTCATTCACCGACAAAGGTTGAATAGCAGAATCACGAGAACAAAATGCCTCATCCATTGTCTGACGGTCAAGGAAAGAAAAGCTTCCACCAAGTGTTTTAACATGAATTGTGCTGCTAAGAGAAAAAACCAAATTGAAGTGCTCTGTGTGTTCTCAAAAAATCAGCAAAAAGCAAAAACATGAAGTGCTTACACTTGAGCTTCCACCAAATATATAGACATCTGAAATGCTGTTGAATATTGTGCACGAAGAAGCCGAGATGTTCCCTTAGATAATGACACAATACGCTACCCGCAACCATAACTAATTGTGAGCAAACTTACTGCGTAAGTCGGTTGTGTTGAAACAAATTTCCTAGGAAACCTTGGAGAGAGTAACACTCAGTTTCTCTATATATAAAAAAGAGTAAGAATATTACGTTCTATTAGACACTAAAATCTCCAAAACCAAAGACAACTGTGAATGACTGCACTTAAAACGCCAAGAAATAACCTCTTACTGTATCTAGAGTAGTTGTAGAAACCTTGAAAAGCAAAACCGCTAAGCAAACTGCTGTATTGCCAGAACTGTCTTCTTTCCTACTCTGCATGACACCTGAAACAACAGTGTGACTCCCCTTAGTAAAACTGTTGAATAGTCTAGTGGCACCAAATCTATAGTAAACAGTTCTTCTGTTTTTAGAAATGAGCAACTCACCATGTAGAATTGCATTGGATAAGCTCTTCAATGAGGTTACTATGCAGTCAGGAAGAATTTCAGATTCTCAGTGAATCCAACAGTCTGAAATATAATGGAAACAACCTTAAGGGCGAGCCTGCACCGTCTGATGTGCAACGTACGTTCTGTCTTCATCAATCAAAGCTGGTGAACGATAGAGAGAACTACTCACCAAACATGAGGAGGAACCTGTGTATATAAACGCAACTCTTCCCCAGAGTGATAGATTAGTCACAGCTGAGTGCCGGAAAGATTAATGGCCAAGGTAGCTGTACAGCCAGCAGAGATATTCACCAGTAAGCGGTCTGTAATAGTATAAAAATATACTTCAGCTTGAGTGATAACGTACACTGATGTACCAAACAATCTCTCATCGTCTTTCATAACAAGTATAGAAGGCTGTGCACACACTCACCAAATGTTGATTTCCATGAAACTTCCCATGGCTGAAAGTTAAAACGCTTGTGAACGCCGAGCGTATAACAACCAGCGAGACTTTAATAAACTATGAAATAGGACAGGGGGGTTCCACCATATTAGAGTGGAGAATATGCGTAAACTTTGGCTTTGCAAACTAGTCAGCCTCAACAGCGCTATGTGTGTCACAAATCCAATTGGTAACACAAATATGGAATACCTAAACTACTTGCTAAGCTTGCAATAAAAATAATGACTGGGAGACAGAAACGTGCTAGTCACTAGCTCAGAATGTTGAAAAAGGCTGGTGTGGATTAATGTATAGTGACGCTATCTGAATTGATTTCCACAAGCATAACCATTATACCTGAAATACCAAACAGACTGTGTCAATGATCTTAAAAAATGACCCAAATATCGCGAAGGGTGGATAAACGTCACGGTAAACCACTGAGAACAATGTATCCTAGTGTAATCAAGAATGCTACATAAAAGCGAAAAACACGAGAAAATGACGTGCCACTGGTGCTGATAAGCTGTTATTTGAGAACTAGATAATAGTGAAAAAAACTCCCTATCCTACTGGTTACCATGGTAAATGTAGACCGAGTGTAGTGGCGGCTACTGGATAAAGTGAACAATGACGGCATTCTCATAGTGAAAAAAATCAAAAGTAAATCAGAGAAGAGTGCAGTGAAGAAGATGCTGTAAGAAAAGGAGTACAAAAACGGAGGACAAAAACGAAACGAAACAGTGAGTGATGATGATTAAATTGCACACCAAAAAATGTGAGAAGTACCATGTGTAGGTTGACCGAAAGAAAACACATTAACAACACTGTATATAATGGGAAAATTCAAAGAAAACATTGAAGTTCAATCCTGTCATTGAGCCCACCAGGTACCAAAGTCTGTAAATACTTTATCCACCAAGCTTCTCTCTGTGAGCTATTTATTTGACTTGTGAAACATTGCAATACTTTATATTCTGTTGTGCGTCTGGTAAACCAGTGGTTGTTCCACTAGCTGTTGTTCATTTAATTAGGCTGGCTGCCTTCCCGCCAGATAGCACGCATACTTAGTTTAACAGCTTGTAGCATTACATATTGTGTTTACAAGGGTGTGCACAGGTAAACACCTTGTTTAACTTTCTAGGTGATATCATACCAAAATTTTGCCAGCGAACTCTTTACTATCAATTATTTAGACATTTATACAGAAAAGTCCCTAAAAAGTGCTTCCGGTTCTATCTAACCATCCCCTTACTTCCTACAGGCAAGTGACCTCACTGCAGTGTGGCTTCCATTTACCACCCGCTATTCTGTCCCCGGGGATTCCAAAAAACATATAACAGGTACGAACAAGTCTTTGTTAATACATAAAATCAATACAAGTCAATATTCACCAATACAGTCAATAGTGAAACTTAACTAACAACATATCTTAACATATCTTAACTAATCCCTAACATTTCCTCTGCTACCAAAAAAACTGATAGAGCGCAGGCTCACCTGCCCGAGAATTTTTTTACCATACTCATCTGGGCCCATAAATCAACATACACACACTTTAAACAGGTAAACCTACGCTAGATCAAGATTTTGTTTAACCATTCAGGTCCTATACCACTTGACTTCCCAATCCTAGTCACCGGTACCTAGAGACCTATTGGATCAGGGAGTTGGCAAGAAAATAGGTAGGGAAAAAAATAACATTGCACTCATATAATAACCACAAACTCGGGAATGGTTTAAATTCTTTATCTAAAATTCTTTAAATGTCATAATCCAAACATTTGTCACCAGAAATCTTTCAATTAGGAAAATAACGATTAGAATGAAAATATGCAGAGATTTTATAAGGTAGTCTTTTTTACGCATTTGACATTAGGGTGGGGAGAGAGAAGGAAACAGTACAATGACATACCTACATATAATATTTACCTAGAATGGTGTGAAGAATTAACCCTGGCCACGGGTCAGTTAGAGGATAAAACCCCAAAAGTGCAAGTGCCAGCAAGACAACAGGTGCCGACCAGAAATCAGGACAGGTTCAGCCAAATTTGGATCAGGACAGGACCACCACAGGCTAAGACCGGCACCCACAGTTAAAGTTGCTATGCCAGCGCTACAACCCTCTCTGCAGCTAACTGTCTAACCCCGATTGGGTTATCGAATCTTCCGTCAGAGTGCTCCCCCAAGACCCTTGCTCCCGAACCCCGATTGGGTTATCGAATCTACTGACAGAGTGCTCCGCCAGCACCTCTGCTCTCGATCACCTATTGAGTGCGTTGGGTCACTGACAGGTCAGCTATTTGGACAAGTCAGACAAATCAGCTAACTACGCATAACCTAGTTATACTATTTTACAGGTCAGTGTACCACCCCCCAATGTTGCAAGTGTAAGGAACCCTAATTTCGATTGGACAAGAAGAGAGGAGAGGTCATCACACCATACCAAAAATGAAACTTTTTTTGATGATATTAAAATTAACGATCCCGCCCATAACTTTATTTTCCCATGCACTTTTATTCCACCCAGCAATGAATGTATCAATCAGTAACAATAGTCTTCAGTATTGTACAGTCCAGCTTCCTCTCCTGGGGTTTAAAGTTCACGCTCCCAGGCACATCTTCTCACAAGTTTGGACTTGGCTTCCATTCAATGCCAATGACTCTTGAGCTTTTGGAGTCTTGTGCGCATGTTCAAAATGGGTGCAGTGGGGTTTCATCAGGCCCGAAATGTTACATGTAAAAAAATAAAAGACAAACAGTTTTAGAACAAAGAATAAATGAATGTTCTGTATACCACTTATCACTACTCTATTGCCAATATTTTATTTTAACTATTGCATTAGAAATTAGGCAGAATGAACAGCTTAGCAAAAGCAGCTATGCAAGCTTCTTGCACGTTAATAACACATAGCAGTCATCTTAGTTCTAGTGCGCAGAAGCAAAGGTTTCCCTCCAAGCGAAAGATACGTCATGTCACATGAGTGTGGCAGACGCATGCGCAGTAAGAAATCCCACGTAGCAGCAGCCATTTTAGTGCAAGCGAATTATGGTTAGTAAAAGCACATAGACAAGCTTCCTCTAGATACCTAATATGTTGTGTAATGCAATATTAATAAGACAAAACATGTTAGTTAGTACATTATGAGTTATTAGAGAGGGTTGAATACAAGCACGTCGCTTTACATGCGCAACCTTGCTCCATCAGTAGGTTCTGTGCCCTGGCTGTTACGTGACTTAGCATCAGTGA